>NC_068372.1:19647591-20847591 GCF_023724105.1 Carassius gibelio | reverse complement strand
CTTCATAAATGTCACTGGGGGTGGGAGGGACCTCCTGTTCTTCATGTCATTCAAAATGGACATTTCTTTTTTCAACATCAAAAGCGCTGGAAACGCACAAGTCAGCAATATTTCTTATTTATTGGCATGAAGTTTCGTGCAGAATAACAAACAGCAACAGGAGTGAAACTTTCTTGAAAAAATATATATTGTTACGTACTAGGATAGCAGCAAAATACAGGCTTGGAGTCATGAATCCATTTCAATCATTTATTTGAAACCCATTTGAAATAAATTTATAGCTCACTATATCACAGTCGTTTTTTTTTTTTTTTTTGGTCTTAAACAAAAATGTTCACATTCAAATCATCCCCAAAACATATTAACATTACTAGTAGCCTGTTGATACATCTCACTGTCCTTTAGGCATGGCCATCTCGACTATCCTACCACACATGCATGCACGTAGTGTCTCTGTCACTGTTTCAAAAGGGTGACGGCGCGAAAATCCTGGAAAACATCCAAAAGATATGGTATCCACTCCCGAGAATGTCCACAAGATCTGTGCAAAGAAAGGGATCCAAAAGTGAGAAGACATATATGGTCCAACCATGTCCCTCGCGACAACGGAGTGCATCCGAAGCTTGTCCGTCATCCCACAGAAGTCGCGCTTCCCGAATGTTCTCCTCCACGAATTCACGCGCTATCGCGTGTGATCAAGAATGAACCACTTACAAAACATGCTGAGATGATAACTAGCCATTTGACCGTATCAGAACTCGTTGACCTGCTCATGAACTCTTTTCTATGTTTATTTAAACTCTGTTCTTCATGCAAACAAAGCATAAGAGGATTAAACATTGATAACATATTTACCACTGTGTATTACTTATTTTTATGTTATTGCCATGTACTTAATCAGACAAATAGATGACCTTATGACAAAATAAAATACAGAATCAAATAAAACAATACAATAGAGAAATAAAATGTACATCTGGGTTCATCACAATATGCAGAGGGGACGGCTGCCATAACAAAAGAAAAACATCACTGCAGGCTTCAACCCGGCTGCATTTATGATTTAGGCAATTAAAAAATCTCCAAGATTATTTTAAATAATGATTCAATCCATTTCAAACAACTGTTCAAAAAATGAAACTTTAAATGGACTTGAGAACAGGCCATGTGTGTTTTTTTTATTGAACATATCTGCCACTTAGGCTAGGCGGCACTAGGCAGGCATAATGAAATGTGCAAAAAGGCTAGGGCCATTACAAATTTATTGGACAGGAAAACAAGTCAATCAACGTGGTCCAGAGCAGAGCGTTTTTCATTCACTATATGTCCAACTGATAAGAAGACGTGCTCCGACCGCACTGATGTCCCAGGGACACTCGGGTACAGCTGCGCCAGGTGGGGGTATTACTGCCAATTTTCCACCACAAAAGCTGGTCGCTGTCAGCTTGCAATGGTCCTTTTCATAACTCAGAATCTCCTGTAACTAGATGCGCGAATGAGGCAAAGACGTGAGACCTCCAGACGCGCATAAACGCGTCTTTACATTGGCTTAACATTGAAATCATTCGTGCCAGACGCTCTATTCATGTTTGCTGTGAACGCAGAGAGGTCGCTTTCGACGTCACTGGGACTTATAGGCGCGTAAATTTGATGGTATTTTCTGTCTAGCTTTCGCAACGCATACTGCACTTTCGGAATTCTTTATTTTCTTTTTCTGCTTGTTTGTAAGTTTTGTTACATCTATATTTTTTAATTGTTTAATTATTTTAAAATTAATAGTGTACATATTTGGTTAAAATCAGTTCCCTATTTTCATTTTCACACTTTTTTTGGTTGGCCCAATCGATTGTGCAATCGATTTTCGAACTAAAAGTGATAGCCCTACTTATTTCTATACCTACTTATTTAGATTTTGCATTCAAGAAGTCTTTTTTTTAACCTCACTGTTCATTCTTTGCAGTGCTGCTTGATAGTTTGGAATCATTGTGAATTGAGGCCATTGAGTGAAACCTTGACCCAGTAATCTTGATGTAAAGACTATTCTCTCCAGACATGCAAGTTTACTTGTGTATGTGACTGGAAATCCTCACATGCATCTGACAGCTTAACTTTTTTTTAACCTTTAGTAACACTCAGAGTTGTTCATCAGGATGCACTGGACTCTTTCTCCATCTGAATCATTCTGGCCATTTTGTGGGCCTCTCATGGCTATTTGGAGGGGCTCTGGGAGCATTTTCATGTCAATGGCAGGCTATAAAACAGTCTGGGGGGTCCGACGGTGCTACTGACATCTCACTACTCACAGGATGTGGCAGCAAACGTAATCTGGCTGGGGTTGCCATGGCAGACGTGATGTTAATGTATGTTAAATAATTTAAATATATATATATATTAGATTACATGGAGAAACTACCTAATTTCTTCTCTTTTATGTCACTTCACTTGTGTTTCACTTGTTATTCTTATTTTGGGGGTCATTATAGTTCTCAGTGCCTCGAAAAGACCAATTAGAGTGGAAGTGAGAGGGAAATTAAAGACTGCATGGGACATAAAGGCAAGCTATATAGTCTAACTATGAGGAAACCAGGGTAGCACTGTGCCTTACAGTTTGTTTGTCAGAGCTGTTATGGATTTACTTTGTTTCACCATCAAGCACATTCCTCATTTAACCTGTGTTTTATTCTGGAGCAGCCGCAGCCGCAGCCTCCTTCCTCACATTTACTGTCATTATTGTTTAATTGCACTCCATGATGTCCGTCTTCACTGCCCTCCCTTTCTCTAACACTCTTTTTTTATATGTACTCTTCCAGACATCCCAGAATGCTTATCAAGACCGGCCTGCTGGATGCCCACCTGTACTGCCTGAAGAGATCTGTGGTTGATTTCTTAGTACACAACAAGTAAGTCAGGATTTCCCAGTGAAAGATGAGTTTCAGGTGTCTGTGTCCATTCTTGCCAGTTGTACGTTGTGCCAAAGAATTCACACACACACATTATGGGTATTTTGATAAACCAAAAAAGAAGGTTTTAGAGTTTAGAGCAAAGAAAAGTTATGACTTAAAAAGAGGGAATAATAAGGTCTGCAAATTTATGACACTGACCATATGAACTTGTACTTAAGGTCAGATGTTGCATCCATTGAATCAATTTGCTCAAGTCGTGCTGAATAAGATCCAGATAATCAGGTTTTACACACTTAGGGTTGGGTTCATGCTGCTTTCATTAAGCTAAAATAAATTTATAAAGCTAAATAAATTAATTTTTCAATTTAACTTGCCACTCAAATAATGAGGAATTATGAGTTTTATTTATAATGACTAATTGTGTATTGAATCAAAAATGTGTAAAAACAAAACAAAAGTTTAAGTCCACCTAAAAGCACAATTAAATATGGTTTTATTATCTTACAAACTGATGTAAGGACAGAGGTCATTAAAATTATCTTTTGTGTTTTCATTTTTCTAACTCACTTAGAGACGTCATCAAATGGCATTCACAATGCTTTTTATTTTCATAATATGGCTCATTTGATGTTTTTATATTGTATTGCGAGACTTTTATCCATCAGGATTTTCATGAAATTCAAAGAACATGTCCGAAGGTGTGCAAGTTAATTAATAAATATTTCATATTTATATCAGGGAGGAAAGTGGATGCCAATGTACCACTGGCAAACAGGACTACAGATGAAAATTAGCCATTGGCTAACTCTGGCATGTTACAGGTGCACTGTTGTTAATATGCATTGTCCTGATAAAAAAAAAAAGTGATTAACTTTATGTATTTGTTTATTTATTTACTTTAGTATACTTGAATTTAAAAGTTAATATGTGAAAGTTAATCTTGTTTTACTAGAAAAGCCTTAACTGAAAAACAAAACTTGCTCTCTGCACTTGATGGCAAGCATCTTATCAGCACCCCTTTCACATAACTAGTCGTTCCACAGTGTCTCTAATCCTGGAGTGGGCCTGTGTCCTCTACAGTCCACCCCTCAGCTCTCCATTCATCCTCTCAAATAGCCCTCCATTCCCCTGCCCCTCCAGTCCCCTTTGTGCTCCGGTAACTGACATTGTGAGGCCAGGCAGCCCGCTGTAAAGTGGTGCAGTGTATAGCCTCCGTTAGGTCCTCTCCCTCTCACAGACTTCAGAAAAGCGTGAGGCTTCTCTCCGCTTTGACATTTTAATTCATTCTCCCCTGATATAAATATCATTTCATCTAATCTACTCCTCCTCCCCAGCCCTCCCTCTCTCTCCACTTTCCCTCATCAAAGTAGTTTGACTTTTTTATGCTGTCTTTTCTCTCTCTCGTTCCCATTCTTATTTTCCCCCATCCCTCCCTCCATCTCGCTCTCTCTCTGTCGCCCTTGAGCCTGCAGTACCGTGGAGAAAATGGACATAGTAACTGTTGTTTCTCTCTCTGCATTCAGATGGAAATTCTAATCTTGCCTAAAAGAAAATAAAGAGAGAGCAAGAGAGAGAAACTAGTTTAAGGAGGTGATATAGGTTTTTCATTGCTCCTCAAGTATACATGATTTTTTCAAATCATGACTCAACCCTTCTATATCCAAGAGACCACAAATTTGATTTAAATGAATACTTTTGTTAATTGAGGATGCATTAAATTGATTAAAAGTAACAGTACGGATATTTATAATGCTACAAAAGAGTTTATCTTAATATAAATGCAGTTCTTTTGAACTTTTAAACTCATGAAATAATAATGAAATCACGGTTTTCACAAAAAGCACTTTATCTGCGTATTAGGATGATTTCTGAAGGATCATGTGACTCTGTAGAGTGGAGTAATGGTTTACCATCTACAGGAGTCAATTACATTTTCTAATGTATTTAAATAGAAATCAGTTATTTTAAATGATAATGATATTTCATGCTATACATTTTTTTTAATGGATTTATTAACAAACAAATGCAGCATAAGAAAGCTAAACGTGAGCATAAAAAAAAATGAAACATGAAAAAACAGTAGTGTTGATTGAAATCTGCAGCTGTTTGTGTAATGTCAATTAATTGCTTTACTCCTCTGCCACAATAATGCCTTTGAATTAGTTAAATCAAACTGACAGAATAATAGTACACTACCGTTATTTGCTGAAAACATTATTTTTTGTTTTTAATGATCTTACAAGCCCTGCTTTAATGCAAACCTGTGTTGCTGCCATCTGATTTTGTTTTCAGGTCTGTCACCTCAATTAGAGGAGAATTAGTGCCGTATTTGGTGCGTATGCAATTTTCCAAGACTTTAAACTCCCAAAATGCAACAGAGGATTCAGAGAGGAATCAAAAACAACAGGACGCTCACCACAATCTGGGTAAGCTTCCTCTTGTAATGAATCGCATTTTCACAATTCATATTTGTCATCTTTCTAAGAGAGTGTTATGTGTACATAACAAACGGTGACCTAGCAAAAACCTACATGTCAAAAACATACATGTCTTTACAGAGCTCCTCAGCACCAGTAAAGATGAGGCGCTGCTCCAGCTTGCCCGGGAGAGGTCATGTTGGAACGATCACCGTGGAGACATGAGCGAGGCCTACCATGGCGGAAAGCTACGCTGTTATGTTCACATAATGGAGGAGGGCATGTGCTACCGTGTGAACACGCTCGCGGCTTACATAGAGGCCAATCGTGTGGTGAGAACAAACCGAAAGAACTGTTTTAATGGCACTTTTTTTCTTAAATGTCCACACTTAATACAATTCTTTAAGACACTGGTTCAGCTTTAGCGGTTGCATTGTATTGTGGGATGTTTCCTTTATCCCTTAGGTTCCAAAGCTGTTTGAGGACCCTCCGATCCATCCAGCTGCTGTGGTCTCAGAACGCTCCTTGGTGAGTCCCAAAAATGTGTCACAAATATGACATCTTTGTATGATTAAAAATGCACACCTCATAAAATGTATTAAGGAGCACACTCTCATATTGAAATACGTTACTCCTCAAATAAAGTAATGCTGTCTATTTTAATTAGGTTGGAAGTGACAGCATCATCGGCCAATTGTGTCATATATCAGACAGGACATCCATCAAGCGCTCGAATGTTGGCACTTCAACTATAATCAAGGAGAAGGTGAAGATTACAAACTCCATCATCATGAACGGAGTCACTATTGAAGAAGGGTAAGTCATCTTTTTATAGCCTTTTTATAGGTAATTTAATTGTAAACCAAACCCAGACAGGATGTTTGACCAAGTAACATTAGCTGCATTCTTTGGATCGTGAAATGTAATAATATTTGAAAACATACTAATAAAAAGCAGCATTTAACGAAATAGATTAATTTAAATTATGTCGCTGCAATTGATCAAATAAACCCAAATGCATTATGAGACTTGTTGGAACATTTTTCAGTGTATACGGTCATTTTTTTTTTTTACCAGTTCTTTTAGCAGCTTTCCAATGGTGATGGACTACTAAAATGATGATTTTAATGAAGTCTTAAAGGCATGGAAATTTCAGTGTTGGATATAATATGTTCATATTTGTATCATCTGTCAGAAAGAAATTTGTCTGTGAGTGCAATTGCTATGATTTAAAATTAAAAATTGCTATGATTTAAAAAATGAAATATCCAGTTATAAGAAATGACCGGAAAAAGTAAGAATTATTTGATTAAAAGCATCTTTGAAATATTTTTACATTTATTTGAAATATAATTTTTTTTAAAGGATCCTTGCTGAATACAAGTATAAATTTCGAACTTTTAAGTGGTAGTGTAGATAGTGAACAAAGCTTTTGCAATTTCATGCACCCCTGTTTTGTCCTGTACTGTCCATAGTCTAGGATGACAGACAGTTTGTTTGTCCCTAGAGTATTTAGTGGTCTGGATCAGATGTTCAGCATGAAGAAACAAAAGTTCAGATTTTGTCTGAAAAGTTAAAAGTGGGCTTGACATAGACATAATGCGCAGAGAGACTGACCCGCTTCTGCCTGCAGGTGGTGTTGGGGTGGATGCTGCCGCTTCTTGCTGTGTTGAGCAAAAGCAGAAACATGCGTTGTCAGACCCCTAAAGGTGTTCGCTGACCCTGAACAGGCCCCCGATACAACAAATTAACAGAAAAGTGATGAATGTAGATGTAATGATTCCCTAAGAAACAAGCGTTTTGCTACATGTGTTACACACATGAGTTAAAGAAGCTTCAGTAAACATTCACATCTTGCTAAACTCGCTTGATTCACAATGCTTCTTTTATGAGTTCATAGACTTGTGAATGAACAATGATTTTTTTTTTTCATTTAAGGTGATTCGGGTTAATGGCAAATCTTGATTGTAACTGAACACAAACGGTCCTAAATCATCTCCAGGTGGTACAGAAAAAAGAACCTGTTAGCTGGAGACAGGAGGGAAAAGCTTTGGTTTAAACAATTTTTTTTCCCCTTCAAAATAACAAGCTTGGAGACAACGTGGCGACCCTTGTGTACGAATTAGCCTGTGCGTGGAGAGCGGAGTGATAGAAAGGATAGGGGAAGGAAAGAAAGGAACAGCAACTCTTTCAAAACATAAAGTAAGAAGGGATTAGGAAATCCCTGGCATTTAAAAGCGCCACTTGCATTTTTTTAGGCCATTTGTTTGCATGTAGGAGTGGTAGTTTATGAACCTCAGGAGGTTCGGGGTTGATGGGAAGGGTGGGGTGGGGGGGGCATGATGGTGGCTTGTGGGGGTGGAGAATAAGGGGGGGTCACAGCGAGGAGGAGCATAGTGTCAGTAATTAGTGGTATTTCAGCAACTGCATCTTTGGTGGTCTCTCTGTTTAAAAGTCCAATCCTTGTAATCTCCCATCTACCCCCTCTGTCTCACCCGCTCCCTCTCTTTCTTCAAACCTCTCTCACTCGCTCTTGTACACACCCGTGCACCTGAATAGAGTGCCCTGTGTAGCTGCCAATAGAAACCTGTCTCCGTCAGCTACAACACGGGCCGTGCTGTCCGACGCTGCTTGATCTTGAAGACGGCCCTGTCCACTGTTCCTGTTCCATGAGCTGAAAATCTTAGTGTGAAAAGTTATGGATTTAAATTTTGGATTTAAATGGATGGAGAAAGTGTGAAATGGCACGTCCTGTAGGTCCTATGACATCCGGACACTAAATCGCCGAAAATCAGCACTAAAGCGCTTCTGTACGTCAGAAGGCAATGTTGTTTTTAATATATATGCTAATGTCGCCCAAAGGAAAATAAAACAAGCCTGGGGAAAACATTGAGGGATCAGGTTTCAGATTGGCATGGTGGTGATGGGAAGGGGGGGTGTAAAGGGTCGAGTGAGGAAAGGACAAGACCCTCAGCTGTGCAATTAGCAAAAAGACATGAAAGCCGAACACTCATGGTAAATATGCTTCACCGCAAGAAAGTTCAGAAAAGTTAAGAGTTGGCCCAGGCGAACCAAGTAAACATAAAACTGTGCAAATAAAGTTTTATGGTGCCAAAGCGATCCCAGGAAAATATTATTCTTTGTATGGTGTAAACAGACAGCAGCTCGGGGATGTGTGTGCGTCTGTGTGTGTCCAAGTGCACGTAGTTCAAAGCCAGGCTCCCGAGCACTTCACTACAACTCGCATACACAAATATCAGTCTTTCATTATGCTCAAAGATTCCAGACATAAACGACACACTGTCAGAGATTCTTGACTAATTTACTTCCTGTATTTTTTCATTAGAGCCAGGTATTTACAAGATGTGTTCTTGAGTTCAAAATGGCTAGATTGCAGTGCAGTGTAGTCTCTATAACTAGTTTTGACTTCAAACCACATCTTGTATGTCTTAAAAGACATCTGTCTTGATGCATATATGCAGAGACCAACAGTTAAAAGCAACAAAATCAATATTGATGGTTTGCTTCCTATCCTTATCTCATTGCGATTTATTGATCTGTATTATTCCTAAGAAATCATTGTAATATTTAAACAAAATGTAATAACTTGATCTGAGACAACTTTCGTTTCGCGCAATTAGCTATCTGAGCATTGTTTTAGCAAAACATTATAGGTATGTTTCTGGTTGAACATTCTGTTTCACAAAGAAATATGACAAAATATGGAGGTAAAATGGGTTATTAATAGTCAAGTAGAGTGCTAGAGATCATATTGAATGAACAGAGCTATAAAAATGGTTTGCTTAGGACTAGTGGTCAAACGATATGAGCCTTGAAGTATCCAAACAATCTCTGAATGGTTTATTATAGCCAAAATGTTAACACAATATTTATTCAAAATTCACTAAAATATTTGTGAAAATCTAAAAAAAAAAAAAAAAAAAAAACTGAACTGACTGAGCCATGGTAGAGCCAAGACTTACTTGCTAAATGGACTTAGGTGTCAACAAATATTTCAAATCTGTTTCAAATACTGGCCCAACTAGTCACTAGTTTGTACATAACAAGTGTTATTTCTGTCATAATTTACACTACCATTCAAAAATATGTGGCAGTACAATTTTTGTTTTGTTCTTTTAAAAGAAATGAATACTGTTATTCAGCAAGAATGCATTAAATTGATCAAAAGTGACAATAAATACATTTGTTACAAATAACTTCAGTTTAAAATAAATGCTGTTCTTTGAATTTTATATTCATCAAAGAATCCTGAAAAAATTGTTTCCGCAAACATTTTTTTTTTTTTCAGCACTTTTCTTGAGCACTAAATCAGCATATTAGAATGATTTCTGGGTCCCACTTTATATTAGGTGGCCTAAACTACTATGTACTTGCATAAAAAAATAAGTACAATGTACTTATTGTGTTCATATTGTGTTGTAAAACACTTTTGCTGCTATTGAGGTGGGATGGGGTAAGGTTAGGGAGAGGGTTGGAGGTATGGGTTTAAGGGTGGGTTAAGGTGTAAAGTATGGGTCAACAGTGTAATTATAAATGTTATTACAGAAATTAAATACAGATGTAATTACATGTAGTTTTTTAAAGTATAAGTACAATGTAAAAAACATGTATGTACGCAATAAGTACATGGTACTAAATTATTAATTAAAATGTAAGTACATAGTAGTTAAGGCCACTTAATATAAAGTGGGTCCGATTTCTGAAGGATAATGTATCTTTCCCATCCTCTTTCCCATCACAGGAATCAATTACATTTTTAAATATATATTAAAATAGTTTTTTTTTAGTTTTTTTTATTGCAATAATATTTCACAGTATTACTGTTTTTATTGTATTTTTGTTCAAAGTTGGTGTGACTTCTTTTTTTTTTTTTTTATTCTTACCGACCCCAAAATTTTGGTGGTAGTGTACGTGTTTGTTGTATGCACATTAAAACAACACTCATCTGACACTCTTCTCTTCCCCCAGGTGTAACATTCAAGGTAGTGTGATCTGCAACAATGCAGTGATTGGACGTGGAGCTGACATCAAGTACTGTCTGGTGGGGAGCGGCCAGCGCGTAGAACCAGAGGGTGAGAACTCTGCAGTCCAACGCAGTCTCTGCGCATTACACTACACGCACAAAAACACACACTCTAAACTTCAGTAGTTCCGCTGTAATCCAGCCTTTTGTGTTTGTGTTTATGTGTGCACTCTCACGCCCTTGTCAGCCTTTTCATTTGTGTGATCTTGTGTGTGTGTATGTGCGTTTTAATCTGTTTTAATAGCGTATTAAACCTAAGCTTGTGTGTACAATTGAGCTTTATTTTATAATATGCTTAATCCTCGCAGTCTTAGATCAATGCGAGGTTTGTATGCATCTATTTGCGTGTGTGTGGCTACAGGCTCTTGTATTCCGGGTGGTCCGCGCCTGGTCTCTAACCTCTCCATAAATGACAGTGCCTTAAGGTGGCCCTAAGATGTCCAGAGGCTGCACAGTCTAATTGACTGAACAACAGGGTGCTGCTGCCTCAACTGACACCCCCTCCCACCCCACAACTTTTCTACATCTCCACCCTGCACCTCTCCATCATCACTCTCGAGCTGGACTCGATTAGTTGGCCATAACCTCTAAAAATGCTTAGGCTTACTGAAGTGCTCCCAGAAATCCCAAATTACAAGCTAGACCCCCTGTACTTCCCCCGACACACACCCGCCCTCTGGCTCCAGTGATTTAAGCGCAGCGAGAAACCACGATTCAAAGTTATCCCCGAAAAACCCAGAGCAGAGGTTAATGTAACCTGTTATTTAAAAAGCATTGCTTATAATAACTGCAATAAATCCCTTTCAGTAGCCCTGAGGTTGAAACTCGCTGCTTTGTACACAGATGCACAGATTTAACATTAAATCAAAGAGAGAAATTAAGTTCATTAAAGAGTCGCTGCTTGGTTTTGATGTGTCTACCCTCCTGAAATAAAAAGGCAGATTTTCTTTTGAGGCTGAGCTGCAAAATTGAAAGATTCCCTCTGATGGTGATGTAGCTGGTTATTTCCTTACTTAGTTATGAGTGCAGCTTAAATGTTATCGTAGATTCACATTTGTGCACTGATAGTTAGAGGGTTATGTTTGGAAATAATCTTGATATTTGAGACTTATTTGTGTATACTATGATTCTCTATTAGATACTTTTATGGTCACAATATATCAATAATGGACAACATCAGGCTGATTAGACCAATTTGGTTGTGGACAGTAACAGTGCTTTACCCACAATTCAAACTGTGCTATTTTATGATGGGTTACAAAAGTGCTAGGTTTGATGAATCTTATTAAAAACAGTCAAGACATATCTGTCTTTGACAACTGTTAGATCAAGAGAGAAAATAGAAAAATGGGGGAAAACATTTATCAATATCTTAACTTATAATATGGATAATATGGATAAGAAATAATATTAATATAATATTAATAATATGGACACTTTTAGCTATTTTATGTACTTGTATTTTAGTCTGTGTGATTTTTAAATTGTTTTTAAAGATATTGCTTATACTCACCAAAGCAAATATATATATATTTACCAAAGATATGATGCAAAGAGTAATATTTCCTATAAAATAATCAGTTCTTACATTTTTGTGACGAATCAATTTGAAGACATGAATTAGAATTTTTCAGCTTTTATATATAAAGTGTATATTGTCAGCTGGACAGTATAGCTGGATTCGTCTCTGTAATTTTGGCCTAATTAATAAAAAAATAAAAAAAGTTGTTTAATATTTAAAACAATTAATATAATCTTGAGTAAAAATTGGACACTATTAATGTAAAGTATTAGACAAATCAGTATTGATATATCCATCAGAAATTGCATAACAATTGCATAACAATATATGGGGAAATAAATGGTATCAGCTGTAATCAGTGCATGCCAAGATTTGTGTTCACTTGTAGTTTATATGTTATCCCCACATTGGACTCTAGTACAATTGTAACCTTTTTAAACAGCTGCTGAGTGATTAGACGACTCTTAGTAGACTTTATAGCTGTTCCACTCTGGTGGTCTAATACAGTCAGCTTCACACACACACACACACACACACACACAAACACACACACTCTTTCTCCTCTGTCTGAATGTCTTTCTCACTCTGTCTATTCACTCTCACTCTGTCTATTCCCAGCCTGTTTACTGCTACTGGCTGTTCGCGTGTGTGAGCCACAAAGGAGTGATAGACTTCTCATAAACTCTAGCTGAACACTTTCTGTATAAGATTCTGTGTTCCCAGCATCATCGTCCTTAAGGGATTGAGCGTGTTGGGTTATGGCTGCTAAAAGCATCCCAGGCCCTGGAGACTGGGTTGTACGTCCAGGACCACCCGGCCTGCCACTCTGCACCATGTTGTAAGGTGCAATAGATTTGCAGGTGTTACGGAGGCTGATGACATGTAGCTTTCCTCAGACTGTTTAGATTCCCTTGTTCCAACCTTCTCTCTGTGTTCATCTTTCTCTCTTTCTGACATAGCACGCTCTATTTGTCTTTCGCCAAACTCGGAACACAAAAACAGTCTTTTGTGTGGATTCCGTCACACTAAAATATGTCTTTATATGGATCATTAATCTTGCTCTCAAACGTTTAGTTTGGAATGGTCACATTCGGCAAGTGGATATCATCCTTCCTAAGTGAGTGTGTATAAGCCTGACAGATTTGTAAACTGTTTGCTTGTCAGTATGTGATGGAATGGCCCACAAAGGTAAACTCCAGATAAACAAACCAAAAAAAAAAAAAACAACAGGTGTATTATCCTGTCTTTTGATTTATTGAAACAATAATTTTAATACTGAAGTGCCTCGTTTGAACTGAACCGGAGTGTTGGATCTTAACAGAACACACACAGCTCATCTCCTTTGAGGCACGACAGATATCTCTTTCTGAGAATCTTGTTCTCTCCCCTCACAGCTGAAAGAACCAATGAGGTCATCGTTGGATCAGACCAACTCATGGAGATCTAGAACCCCTGGTGGAGAAGACAACCACCAGAGCAACCTGCTTCCATGTGCAGAACCCCTGCACAGGATCCATTTTTTTATGTGTCCAAATAAAATGGATATATTTATCTCAAGACTTTCAATTCAATTCAATTCAAGTTTATTTGTATAGCGCTTTTTACAAAACAAATCGTTACAAAGCAACTTTACAGAAAATTATGTTTCTACAATATTTAGTAGTAGCTAGTAGTTTGTGCACATTTGACAGGATTTTAGAAAAACTAAAAAATAATAATAATACAAGACGTAGTCAGCTAGACGATGAACTATCAATATTATTAATTAAGTTATTATATGATTAAGTCACACATTTAGGAATAATTGTTAGTTCTGTTTGTTCATTCAGGGTTAGCATCATCTGAGGTCCTCTGAGGGTCAGCATCATCTCTTCTCAGGTGTTCTGGATCCAGACTGGAGCTTGTGTAAATCCTAGTTACCACGGGATGTGAATCCCGTGGCAAAACATAGAAACAAAATACAGACATCATTAGCATAGCTGCTGATCCAACAAAGTAAAATTTATTTAACCCAAGCTAATGAATAAAAATGCACCTTTGATCAGATGCAACTACACTCACAATTAAAAAGATACATTATTCGAATGCTTGGCGAAAGAGATGTGTTTTTAATCTAGATTTAAACAAAGAGAGTGTGTCTGAACCCCGAACATTATCAGGAAGGCTATTCCAGAGTTTGGGAGCCAAATGTGAGAAGGCTCTACCTCCTTTAGTGGACTTTGCTATCCTAGGAACTACCAAAAGTCCAGCGTTTTGTGACCTTAGGGTGCGCGATGGGTTGTAACGTGGTAGAAGGCTAGTTAGGTACGCTGGAGCTAAACCATTTAGGGCCTTATAGGTAAGTAATGATAATTTGTAACTGATGCGGAACTTAATAGGTAGCCAGTGCAGAGACTGTAAAATTGGGGTAATATGATCATATTTTCTTGACCTCGTAAGGACTCTAGCTGCTGCATTTTGGACGACCTGTAGCTTGTTTATTGAAGAAGCAGGACAACCACCTAGAAGTGCATTACAATAGTCCAGTCTAGAGGTCATGAATGCATGAACTAGCTTTTCTGCATCAGAAACAGATAACATGTTTCGTAGCTTGGCAATGTTTCTAAGATGGAAGAATGCAATTTTTGTAACATTGGAAATATGATTTTCAAAAGACAAATTGCTGTCTAATATAACACCCAGATTTCTGACTGTAGAGGAAGTAACAGTACATCCGTCTAGTTGCAGATTGTAATCTACAAGATTCTGTGTAGTGTTTTTTGGTCCAATAATTAATATCTCCGTCTTATCCGAATTTAATTGGAGAAAATTCTTTGTCATCCAATCTTTTACATTTTTAACACACTCTGTTAGCTTAGATAATTGGGAAGTTTCATCTGGTCTCGTTGAGATATATAGCTGAGTATCATCAGCATAACAGTGGAAGCTAATTCCGTATTTTCTAATAATATTACCAAGGGGCAACATGTATATTGAAAACAGAAGGGGACCTAGGACGGATCCTTGTGGCACTCCATATTTTACTGATGATAAATGAGATGACTCCCCATTTAAGTAAACAAAATGGTAGCGATCGGACAGGTAGGATCTAAACCATCTTAGAGCCTGCCCTTGAATACCTGTATAGTTTTGTAATCGATCTATGAGTATGTCATGATCTATGGTGTCGAACGCAGCACTAAGATCAAGTAAGACTAGAAATGAGATGCAGCCTTGGTCTGACGCAAGGAGCAGGTCATTTGTAATTTTAACAAGTGCAGTTTCTGTGCTATGGTGGGGCCTAAAACCTGACTGAAATTCTTCATACAGATCATTTTTATGCAGGAAGGTGCTCAATTGAGCAGATACAACTTTTTCTAAAATTTTAGACATAAATGGAAGATTTGAAATGGGCCTATAATTTGCCAGTACACTAGGATCTAGTTTTGGTTTCTTAATAAGAGGCTTGATAACCGCCAGCTTGAATGGTTTTGGGACGTGTCCTAAAGATAATGACGAGTTAATGATATTGAGAAGCGGTTCTTCGGCTACAGGTAACAGCTCTTTCAGTAATTTAGTGGGTACAGGATCTAATAAACATGTTGTTGGTTTAGATACAGTGATAAGTTTATTTAGCTCCTCCTGTCCTATGGTTGTAAAGCACTGCAGTTTATGTTTGGGTGCGATGGATGAAACTGAAGTGTTAGATGCTGTAGAATCTACATTCGCTATTGTATTTCTAATGTTATCTATTTTATCAGTGAAGAAATTCATAAAGTCATTACTATTTAACGTTGGTGGAATATTTGAATCAGGTGGCGTCTGGTAATTTGTTAACTTAGCCACTGTGCTAAATAAAAACCTTGGATTGTTTTGGTTATTTTCAATGAGTTTGTGTATATGCTCTGCCCTAGCAGTTTTTAGAGCCTGTCTATAGCTGGACATACTGTTTTTCCATGCAATTCTAAAAACTTCTAAGTTAGTTTTTCTCCATTTGCGTTCAAGACTACGAGTTACTTTCTTGAGAGAGTGAGTATTACTGTTATACCATGGTACAGTACGTTTTTCTCTAACTTTTTTCAATTTGATTGGGGCAACAGCTTCTAATGTATTAGAGAAAATAGTGCCCATGTTGTCAGTAATTTTGTCTAATTCATGTGTATTTTTGGGTACAAATAGCAGTTGAGATAGATCAGGCAGGTTATTTGCGAATCTGTCTTTGGTGGCTGGAACAATAGTTCTGCCCAGACGGTAACGCTGCGACATATAGTTAATATCAGTTATACGCAGCATGCACGATACGAGGAAATGGTCTGTAATATCATCACTTTGAGGTACAATATCTATAGCAGTAAGATCGATGCCATGCGATATAATTAAATCTAGTGTATGATTAAAACGATGAGTGGGCCCGGTGACATTTTGCTTGACTCCAAAGGAGTTTATTAGGTCAGTAAACGCAAGTCCTAATGTATCATTTGTATTATCAATGTGAATATTAAAATCTCCCATGATTAGCGCCTTATCAACTGTAACTAGAAGGTCTGAGAGGAAATCTGCAAATTCTTTTAGGAATTCTGTATACGGCCCTGGTGGTCTATACACAGTAGCCAGAGCAAGAGATACATTAGATTTCTTTTGCATGTCTGACAGAGTAACATTTAGCAGAAGTATTTCAAAAGAGTTAAACCTGTATCCTGTTTTCTGGGTAACATTGAGAATATCACTATATATTGTTGCAACACCCCCGCCACGACCAGTCTGACGGGGCTCATGTTTATAACAGTAGTTTGGTGGAGTTGACTCATTTAGACCAAAATAATCATTTGGTTTTAGCCAGGTTTCAGTCAAGCAGAGTAAATCAAATCTATTATCTGTGATCATTTCATTTACAATAACTGCTTTTGGTGTGAGTGATCTAATATTTATGAGCCCAAACTTTAAAAATTGTTTTTGTTCATTTACTTTACATTTTTCTGGTTTAATTACGATAAGATTTTTTCTAGATCCTACATTATATTTATATTTATATTTTGACCTCACTATTCGGGGAACAGACACAGTCTTAATAGGTTTTACAGCACAAGTACTTTTATCATTTAAGCGGGTGGAACAATGGTTATTTGAGAATTGACTTACTAGTCACATGGAGCGAAGTGTCCTGGAGATGTTGTCAGAGAGAAGCTCCGCTCCGACTCGACTGGGGTGTAATCCATCAGCGCGAAACAGTCTAGGACGCTCCCAGAAAAGATTCCAGTTATTAACAAATAGCAGTTTCTGTTCTTTACACCATGACAACAACCATTCATTTAAAGCAAAAAGTCTACTGAACCTTTCGTGTCCTCGTCGATACGTGGGCAGTGGTCCTGACACGACGATCGTCGCCGCGGGCGTCGTGCTGCGAACCGTCTCGATCAGGCTCCTGAAGTCCCTCTTCAGCGTCTCCGTCTGCCGCAGCGTGGTGTCGTTAACCCCGGCGTGAAGCACGACCGCTCTCGGGCTCTCGTCGTCCTTCAGGATCGCGGGTATCTGCGCAGAAACATCGAGAACACGAGCACCAGGCAAACAATGAGTGTGCACTTTACCTTCGGCTAACGTAGCACTTACGTGTCGGACGATGGAGTCTCCGATGATCACAGCGTCGCGTCCTGTCTCGCGGAGGGGAGCGAAGCGGTTCTGGATGGAGATCTCGAAGGCAGGAGGGGGAGATGTCGTCACCCGGGACCCGGCTCGCATCCTCCGCTGTGGATGCACCCAGGGTCCGTGGTGTCCCGGCGTCGCAGTGAAGGACATCTGGGAAGATCGCGTCCTGGGTGCACCGGGCCTGCGCAGAGAAACACACGGAGTAGACGTGGTGGGACTGTTAACAGCACGCTGTATACTTACCCCGGACTTGTGAGCGTCAGCCCGGGATGATTCCAGCGCGGCTCTCCGCTCTCTCAGCTCGGCCTGCCTCCGTTCCAGGTCGCGAATCTGCTTCCCCACGGCCTCGAGCTCGAGCTGCACAGAGTGGAGACATTCATCCGCCATTAAAGCAAGTAACAGTGAGTACAGCAGTGGTAATGTGTGTGAATAGAGTATTAGCAATGTAAGCTCAGTTAGCAGCAACCACGCTTGCTGATGCTAACTGGCTAAAAGCTAATAGCGGACCCGGGAGATCAAAATAAATCTAGTGATAGTGAGTCGCTCTAATTGTTTTTGTTGTAGAATACAATAGAGGATATATTCACGCGTTATATAAACGGAAACGATGGTGTATAAAATAGATTTTTAAGTAAAAAATAGTCAATCAAAAGAATATAGTGACGGAGCTCAAACGCAGTTCAGCCGTCAACAACAAACAGGAAGTGACGTCCAAACAGGAAGTGACGTCTGGATTTTTGTTTTGTTTGTTTCACCCTTTTTTGGTAGGTGCAGGCCAGTTACCTACAACAGGAACCATGGAGTTTTTACCAGTTAAACGTGTTGAACAAAATACAAATAGTTCAATCAGTTTAATGCGTTTTTTATCATTAATAATAAAAATAATACAAAATTAAAAGTGTAGTTAATATTAATATTAACCATAACATTAATAAATATTACAATAATAATAATAACAATGTGTTAACCAATTTAATTATAATAAATGTATAGTCAATAATATGCTTATTAACGATTCATATTGAAATGTGAAAATTTTATTAACATTAATTAAAATAATTATCATGTAATGCTAATATTAATAATGTAATTAAACTTTACAATAATAATAATTATTAATGCTAATGTAAATATTAATGTGAATAATTACACCTTTAACTTCATTCAGTATTATGAAAATATAATATATTATATATATATATATATATATATATATATATATATATAAAATACAAAAACCCGCAGTGTAAATATATTAAAGAAACATCTGACTCCATCACTTCCTCTTGGTATTGCATTGTGCACTATCATGTAACATAAATGGGTATAAAGTGTTAGATGTATTGAAACTAGGTTAAGGTTCATAAATTGTGTTTGGTTGTAGGTGTTGATCTTGGTGGGTGTCTGTGTAGTTTGCAGTTTGGTCGTGGTTGTTTGTCCAGTGGATATCCCATCACCCATCTGCGTGACCACCGTGACTGAGACTGCATGCTCTGGTGCTGAAAGGAACAGATAACCACAATGGGGATAAGTTTATTTGTACACAAAAAGACTGAAAGAAACAGACCACCCAGTTAGACAGCGACTACTAACAGTCTCTTTTTCTCACATACTTGCAGGCTTTCCCAAAATGCTTAAAAGGAGTACTTCCTAAAGATTTTCCTCTTTGCCGTCAACGATTTATAGCATTCCAGCACTTGTGTGTCTCTTAAATTACAGGTCCCTGGTTTCCTGGTGACGATGGATTCAGAGCCTGAGGAAGATGCTCTGTGTGATTTATAACTGTTCCAGCGTATTGTTTTTAGGCCCAATCCGAGTCATTTAGTGTCATTGGTGGAATAATTGCACGTTCAGTGTCTTCAAAGCTTTGTTTTGGGGCGTAATTAAATATTTCATAGTGACATCTCTTTGGTGTTTCACCTTGCTGTCTTTGAATCCATAAAATAATGTGTGCATTTATGATATTGTCACTGTTCATTTTAGCCTCCCTTTTCACTTTATTATGATTCAAGACTTTTGGCACATAAAGCTCATTGGGATCCGTGGTAGTTCCCCCCACATGACTTAATAATATTTTTTTATATATAATAAATTGCTCCCTGGAGACACATAATGTTTATTGAATTGTTTGGTGCTATGATGCATTGCACATGTTAAGTAGAAATGAAATAATAAAAATCCCTAAATGCCCCAGGTCCTTTTTGAATGCCTGTCATCTACTAATACGAAACATGTATCCTCCATTTTGTCAGTGTGATAACTAATCAGATGTCGTGGCCTTTGCCCCCTCTCGCCGCAGTGTCCGCGCTCGGACCACCAGACCTGGCTCAGGAGATGTGGCAGCAGTTGTTTTTCAAAGGTTTGTATATTTAGACAAAGCCTCCCAGAGCTGGAGTCCCCATGGCTGTGTTGGTTTGGAGCTGTGCGGAGCTGTGTTCAGTGTCATTCCCCACCCTTTGGGCCAAATGTGACAGATGCTTGTGTTTTCCTGGGCCAGGGATCAGATGTCAACTAGCAGATCATATATCAGGCCCACCTCGCTGGCTCTGGGTAGCTTCCAGCCCGGTTTTCTATGCCTGCTCAAGATGAGGTTCAAGATGTGCCAAACTGAATCAAACACAATGAAGATTAAACAGGTAATCATGCCCAAATATATGGACACTCTTGGTAAATATGATCAAAGAAGGCTGTGAAAATCAATCTGCATTGTTAATCCTTTTGATCTTTTATTTTTTTTAAAAATAAAAAAATCTAACCTTTCATTGGATAATAAGAATTTAAAATGAATTCTTTTTTAAACCTCCATTTGCCAGTTTAACAGCTCTAAATGTTCTCCTATAAAGCCTGACGAGGGATCAGAGACCATTTCTTCATCCAGAATCACTTCAGACCCTTTAGATTCCCAGCTCCATGTTGGTGGTGCTGCTCTTCAGTTCACCACACTCATTTTCTATAGGGTCAGAGGACTGGAATGGCTATAGCAGAAGCTTGGTTTTGTGCCCAGTGACCCATTTTTGTGTTGTTTTTGAGGTTTGTGTTTGGATTATTGTACGGTTGGATGATCCAAACATGGTCCATTATAAGATTTCTAACAGAGTCTGTCACATTTAGATTTTTTATCTGTTGGTATTTGATAGAATCAAAGATGCCATGTATCTAAACAAGATGTCCAGGACCTCCAGCAGAAACATAGGCCCACAGCATCAAAAATACAGCAGTATATTTCGTTGTACACATGGGTTACTTTTTATCCCTGTTTTCACCAAACCCATCTGGAGTGTTTGCTGCTAAAAAGCTCATTTTTTAGTTTCATCTGACCTTAGAAGCCCGTCCCATTTGAAGTTCCAGTCGCATCTGATGAATGAATATGCTGGAGTTTGTTTTTGGATGAGCTAGGAGAATTTTTCTTGAAACCCTCCTAAACAACATGTGCCGATTTTTTTTGACAAAGTTTTCTGACCCCGAGACTCAACTATTTTCTGCAATTCTCCAGAGAGTCTTTAGCCACTCAAACTGACCTCCTCACCGTGCATTAGGATGATATAGACATACGTCTTCTACATTCACGTCTTTTTGTTGATTGGAAATTCTTAATTATTGCCCTGATGGTGGAAATGGGAATTTTCACTGCTCTAGCTTTACTTATAGCCACTTCACTTATTTGTGAAGCTCAATAATTTTTTGCTGCACATCATGTTTTCTTTGTTTTTTCTCATTGTGATGGATGATTAAGGGCATTTGGGCTTTGTTTTCTCCCCTATTTATATTTCTGTGAAACAGGAAGCAATGGCTGGATAATTTCATGTTCATAATCACCCTGGAGTACTCAAAATTGTGAATATGAATGGGAAGAATATATATATATATATATATATATATATATATATATATATATATATATATATATATATATATATATATATATATATATATATATATATATATATAATCTTTTTTTGTGCAGCCTTAGAGAGCACCATGGTCTTATCGAAAAATTGCAAATATTACACTTCAGCAATTTTTTTTTTTTTTAAATGTATAGATAGATAGATGTGGGTATTGTGTTTTTTCAGGATTCAAGTTTATCATGGAAGTTTCTGTTTGAGTGCAAACTGCACTGTAAATGAAATTGAACAGTTCTGTGAGTGAATGGGTGTAAGTGGTAGTTACAGTAAGTACTTGTGAGTCATCGGAAATCACAGTGACCTGGATATAAATATACAATTTGTTACATCCTCCAGTCTTCAATTGGGATAGTGTAGAGCTGGTGTCTCCAGCCCATGAGAGCCAGTGATCTGATGGACCAAACAAATGACAGATACAGTCGATGCCTTTGCTCTGAGGGATGGTATGAATGTGTGTGTGTGTGTGGGGTGGGGTTTTTGAGGGTGGGTGGTGTGTGTGTAGTCGATGGGGAGATGCTAGGCTGAAGTCCTAAGCATGGTGGAGGGTGGTGAGAGCCTCGCTGGCCACCCAAGTGGCAGAAAACCTGCATGTTTTCTGCTGACCCCTACACATTAACAGAACACTTCCTCAATTTGTCTTCAGTGTTCATGAGGCACAAACAAAATTTCCTCTCTTTTTCACCTTCTTTTAAGACGCCGCATCCCCCACAAGCCTCCTACAAACCCTCACGCCCACCTTCAGTGCACACACTTAACAATTAGTACTTTCTTACTGCTGAACAAAGACAGTATGGAAGCTGTGTGGCCTGTAAAGGCCAATAACCTCTATGACATGTGAGGGACTGTGTGCTCTTTCAAATGAACATACTGGCTGCTTTACAACACTCCCCAGGACACTCGCTAAATAATGTCTGAGCTTGTTTATCTCGCACGACCCCAGCGAAGTTACAGCCCTTCGAATGGTGGCTCTGTTCTTTCTGTAAGAAATAAATCCAAGGACTAATCAAAGTACTTATCAGATTCTCGAAGATGTAAAGCACTCTATGCAAGAGAAGATGGATGAGTTGAAACCACCCAAAAACGTCTGAAACTTTGCACTTGTTGAATCAATAAGATTTCTATATTTCCAGCATTGTTTCATGCACCTGTGCCTAACTTTTTGGTTTAAATGCGCATTTCTTCTTTGAATTCTGCAGTCAAGTTTGTATTTTTAGATCAGGCTTGATTGATTATTTCATATATCTATACATACATACACCCCAACATGCACTAAATAAGTAGAGAGAGATAAGTAAGAAAACAAAAGGGCCTGATTTCATCTTGCCACCTGCTAGTTTTGTCCAAACAATACCCCTGTTAAAGGGCCACAAACAAAGAAGGCTGAAAAAGTTTTTTTAAGCGAGCTATTCATTACGATGACAAAGGGCAAAGAAATACATTATCATAATTAATCTTATGTGTGGCTGTGGGTGGCGGGTCTTTCCCTTTTGAGACTGACGGACCCTTACAATGCCAACATGTACACATCAGTGTGTCACAAAGCACTTTCGGGGCTAAGAATATTTTAAGCTTTGTAAACATTTGCCAAACAACTCCTGAATGTTAGCTGGAGGCTAGTGTTTCCCCATGCCTTTATCCACATCAAAACAGTCAGCTACTGCCAATTTAAATATGTGAAATGTGTATGCGTGTTTATATATATATATATATATATATATATATATATATATATATATATATATATATATATATATATATATATATAATACATTACATACAACAAGAATGTCTTTGACATCACTGGAATAAATTACATTTTTAAATATATTCAAATACAAAGCAGTTATTTTAAATAGTAAAAATATTTCACAATACTACTGCTTTCGCTGTATTTTGGAGTCTTCAGTGTCACATGATCCTTTCTTTGATGAATACAGAGTTCAGAAGAACAGTATTTATCTGGTGTGTATATGTGTGTGTGTATATATATATATATATATATATATATATATATATATATATATATATATATATATATATATATATATATATATATATATATATATATATATATATATATATATATATAAAATGTATATATATATATATGTAAATATTTATATAGTACAGGCCAAAAGTTTGGACACACCTTCTGATTCAAAGAGTTTTCTTTATTTTCATGACTATGAAAATTGTAGAGTCACACTGAAGGCATCAAGGGCTATTTGACCAAGAAGGAGAGTGATGGGGTGCTGCGCCAGATGACCTGGCCTCCACAGTCACTGGACCTGAACCCAATTGAGATGGTTTAGGGGTGAGCTGGACTGCAGACTGAAGGCAAAAGGGCCAACAAGTGCTAAGCATCTCTCGGGGAACTCCTTCAAGACTGTTGGAATACCATTTCAGGTGACTACCTCTTGAAGCTCATCTAGAGAATGCCAAGAGTGTGCAAAGCAGTAATCAAAGCAAAAGGTGGCTACTTTGAAGAACCTAGAATATGACATATATATGACATATACACACACACACACACATATATATACACACACACATACATATATATGTGTGTGTGTGTGTGTGTGTGCATATATATGTGTATATATATATATATACCAAGCGTGCTAATGCTCACAGGTGTCAGCTACCATCAAAACCTACTTGGCTGGTGGTTCCAAAGCAATTCGTTCATGGTGCTGATGCCTTCATAAGATATATAAATTTAGCCCTGAAGCTTTTGGGGAAAATAAACACATCTTCTCCCGCAGAGCCTCTCAGCTGTCGTTTGATAGCCGTGCTTCGTTCTGTTGGAGTTCACCTTTACATAAGCAGAGATGGGCTGGGGCCGTTTATGTTCAGGGTCTGTGTGATGGAAGATTTCTGGACAGCGCATGGTCATCTCCCTAGTTTATTTATCCAAGGCCTGTAGACCTCGGCTCGGACCTCCCTCAGTTTGTTAGGCTTAAAGGGGCCCCCTACCTCATGGAGCAATTCCTCAGATTCCACATTAGCTCTCATTCCCAGCTGCCCGTACCCTCATCAAATTAAACAATTTGGAGAAATGTGCTCAGTGCTGCTATAGTGTACATGCATGCATGCCATTGTGCTTCCCCAGTTCTTTATAGTAAAAAAAAAACTGTATTTGAAGTAATATCTTGACTGTAATCATATTGAAGTCAATAATCATCAAATGACAGGGGGAATAGGTCATGTAGGTCATAGGTCAATATGACCATTATTATATGGTAATTATAGTTTGTAAAAGGCCTTTGAACTCTATTGTACTGTAACTTCACACAAACCTCTATAATGTGATTGAATTCTCTGTATATAATGTATATGTTTGTAAAGGTTTTTTTTTTTCCTAAAGAGATTAATTGCATCAGTATGCTTAGGTTCACAAAATCTGTGCATCTTATGTCTCATATGACACATTTATAAATGGACCAATCTAGTGATTAAGTATATCACTAGAAGTAGCCTTGAAATGGACTTGACCCTGCCATTATGCAATATCTAAAACCATTATCCTAAACCTGGGGTCATCTACTGCGGGCAGATCTATCAAATAATGACAAATGTAATTGTCGTCTTAAATTGTTGTGTTAGTGGTGCCTGAGTCACAATGTGCATTGCTTGTTGTACATGTGGTTTGGTTTGTTCTTGTTTGTTTACGATTTATTTAACCATTTTGAATATAATTAGAATCTCTTAAAATTTTGTAGAAAAAGAAATGATTGTGTAAAGTCCCTAGTGTATCTTATAGCACACAAGAAATGCAAATTTTGAAATTTAATTTGGCATTGATTGCTTTGTTTGACAAGCTCAGCAAAGGACATATATTCTTTTTTATTATTATTCTAGCAAGTTTGTTGTTTTCAAAACCATGAAATCGGTTCATTTTGTTCATCTTTATTATTGTATGGTGTTGTTGTATTTTATATTTTATTCACAATTGCTTTTATTTTTGTAATTAAATATTATTTTATTGGATTTATTAAGAGCAGATTAATTTGTAAAGTCTCCCTCTGCATCCGACTGTCAGCATAAAAGAAAAGTGTGATAGCGTGTTAAAATACGAGCTGCGGCTATTGGGAATGTGCAGAGCGGAGCAGCAGTGCAGTGAAACAGCTCCTCTCGCACTTCCCCCTCCCGGCGCTGGTGTGAGGGGCTGCCTGCCTGCCTGGGTGGTCTCCCTCTCTCTCTACTTTGGTGAGCTGTTGCTTAGCAGCTAATAATAGGAGATGTTTGCAAAGTAATTTGCCTCTTCCTCGGCCAATGAGAACCAGAGCACTTTTCCATCAAACCACCCTTTTCAGGGTTTGCAAAGGCGCTACTTCAAATGTTACTGCAACAGGATCAGAGCTAGACTGGCGGAATCCGCTCGCCACTTTCTTCTGCTTTAAAACGAGTTACGCGCTATAGCTGGACGAATGAAGACTGAAGGATCTATACGGACTCGAGCACATAATGTTGGGATGGAGTTTGAAGACTTTGGCTCAAGGAAAGACTAGAGAATATTTCTTAAAGTTGAACCCGGTGGACGCGCGTGTCGCGAATCTTGGATTATTATTAATTTTATCGCTTTTGCCTAACGCGCCGCGTTTGCATTTAACTTTCTTCAGCGCTTCTTCTTCCTCCCGGTCGGACTATGGCCTCGGATCCCAGAGACCCGGGACCGGCTGGTGGTGTTTTAGGAGGTTTACCCCCAAGTTACAAACGCTCTTCGCCGCCTGTGAACTCTGATCTCCGGCGGAGACCCAGTTACTGCTATGCCGCCTTTGCGTTAAAACAGATTTCCAAGGTGACAAACGCTTTTCCGCTGGAATACACACAAACAACGTTGTTGTTCTTCGTGTCCGTGGTCTAATATATTTATATTTCAGGGAACGTTTAAGGACTTTCTTTAACCTAGTTTTAGAAGCGTTGCAGGGAATTTACTCTCTTTTTTTAAGCTAGTGAGAAGGAACTGATCAACATGCTACATATGCATATGAAATCGGTTCAGGAGGAGAGTAGACGACGCTAAATATGAGTGCGGACAGCGATTTCTATGAATGAAAGCCGAGTCTTCATTCATTTAGCTCTTCTGTCCGCGCGTTTTCAAGCTTTTTCGCGTTTAATTCGTCCCTAATGCCGACTCAGTGTTCAATCTGGTTGGTCTAGATACAATATAGCGTGTTTGTTTGACAATGCGCGCGTCCTGCTGAGGAATTCACTGATTAAGTTTGATCTGACAAAGCATCAGTGAAGCGCATGAACGCTTGGCTATGTGTCAAAACTCCCATGAGTGAAACCAAAACATGTCCAGTTATACTGCAGCTAGGACTGACAGTTAAAGGAAACTTTTGAGGTAGTTGCAAAGCCCGACCACACGAATCTACATTTTTGATCAAATTGCTTCTAAACGTGTTTGCTTTTCTGTTACAGCCTGCCAGAAATGCTTACAAATTGACTTTCCGTGTAACATGCTGCTGTGTGATAACAAGAACCAAGTATCTTGAAACCGTTATAGTTTATTGCAAGGCATGTTTGACAGCTTTTAGTTGAGGTTACATGATCTAATGTGTTTTAACATTCGACATGTTAACGCTAAAGCTTTTTATGAGCTTTTATGTAGTTGTAATGTTGTACGATAGATTGTTAACACTCATAATTTGAATAAACCATCTTCTTTAATAAAGAGATGGAGCAGCAAATCCAGACCAGATGAGAAACCTCAGGCCTGTGAGATGTTTGGAGAAAGTCCTTTAATACTGTAAGCAGTTTAAACCCACTAAAATTGAAAACAAATTATTTGAACTTTTTAGACCTTTAAATTGAATTATGACAGAAAATTTCAGATTAGGTACAATTAATATAGGAACAATTTAAATTGATGGAGATGAATATATAACAAATTAAAAACATTAACAGACCTTTGAAGTTGTCTATCTCATGCCAAGTTACCATAAAATGAAATTGGTTGGATTTTAGTGTTTATGATAGGTTATGTTGGATTAATAATCAAACTGAATTCTGAATTTGTCTCCGGTATTTGAACTGAACCTTAAAATAATTAACATTATTTTGCGGAATTGTTGTAGCCAAATATCTTTAACATTCTTTACTCATTTAGTGTCTAATTTAGAAAAGTCTTTAAAAAACTAAAATAATAACTTGACTGGTAAATATTGATTCATGTGTTGTCAGGACAGTTCACTATCCTGGCAGGGCACCGTGTGTTACAACTGATCTGAAATAGCATCACTGTACATGTGAATAAGCGTTCCTCTCTTGTGTCTCAGGGGAAAGCTGTGGGACAGAAAGCGCCACTGTGGATTCGGGCGACGTTCCAGGCTTTTCTCTTTTCTCTGGGCTGTCACATCCAGCGACACTGTGGAAAAGTCCTTTTCATTGGACTTCTTGTGTTCGGAGCCCTGTCTGTTGGTTTGCGGGTCGCTGCCATTGAAACGGACATTGAGAAACTATGGGTGGAAGGTGAGTCCAAGCTTTCATGTTTTCCTTCTGCGCTGAGTGGTTTTATTTCTGGGGCTGATTGGTGAGGAGCTCTGAAGGAACAAGTTATTTGTGAACTGCATGCTGTGACATCACTTTCCATAGGGTCAGAATAGACCTCTCAATTTTAGAACTCTCTCCCAAACAAGCTGACTTAACGAAGCTTGCTAACTTAACTGATTGAAAGTGTGATTGTGGTGCAGTTGTTGGGCGATATAGACCCAGACTTTGTGTGGGCTTCTGATATGAAGTCTCAGGATCTTTGAGCGGATGTAGACCGTGGGATCTGGAATTCCATATCTCCTGTCATGCACACGTAGCATTCTTTTTCCTAGCGCATGCAAGCCTTTTCTTGTTCTCTCCCCATCAGCCTATATTGTTTGCGGTGGGTGCTGTGTGTGATGTTTTTATTTTTCTCCATTTTCCGTTTGACGTCCTTTCCGTGCACCTCACTTATCTGTGCATTTTCAGGGAGCTTTATTTGGTTTTCACACCGCCAAATTCCTTCTAAGCCCCCTAGGCTTTCGCCACACTGCTGATCCCCTGCACAGATGGGCTGTGTGTGAATCGTTAGCCATCTTTGAGGTGCTGACCCTCCCCCTCGTGCTCGCTGTGTGGTCCTTCACTATTCTTGGATTCCATTCAACAATAAAGGCTCCCCCTTTGCCAAAAAAAAAAAAAGTGAATACAGCTGAAGTTTACCCACCTGTTTCACACTCACACACACCATGTGCACACGCTCATGCACAAGCACATCAAATGTGATTATTTTACACTTTTTTGGGGGGGGTTTGACTTGAAAATAAAACGAAATGTTGTTCATGGTAGCTTAGCATTGGTTTGATTCAGAACAATTGTGGGACCTTTTATACATGAATGCTTTTTCACAATATCGTTGTCAAAAATATGTTTTCTGACTTGCTGAAAAGCATATTTTTGTCTATGATATTGAAACAAGTTTATAATTTCTTAGGAAATCTTTAGATCTGTAAAGGAGGTTATATATGAACAAATGCTCTCTGGTGGGACAGTTAACTGGAGTTAAGCAAAGGGAGTTGTCAGTGAAATTTGTGTTTTAATGTAAAGCAGACATAAAGTATGGGGTCCTGGAGTGAAACGCCAAAGTACTGAAAAGGAACGCTGTGCCTTTAAGAGGCAGTGCCTGTGTTTCTAAAGTTTCTGCCTGCCTTGTTTCCCCCAATAGCCCATTGACAAAGCTCCTCTGGGCTGAATGGGGAATAAGTGGTATGGTAACAAGGAGAGGTTAGTTCTCACACACAGGCACACACATTCACTTTTGCACACATACACATAAAAAGTCACAGAGACAAACAAAAGAGTTTTATAATGGGTCTTGTGATGGGGAATTGAATTTAAGAAGGTCCCTGGTGCTGTTAACGATTACTAAATAGTTGCATATATCAAGAGGGCTTTCCAATGACTTGGCAAGCCAATACATTTTATAACAAAATGAATGTGGCATAGGCATTGCTCCATTTAAAAAATTAGATATACCTGTTACATTTTAAATGTGGCAAACCATTTGTCACAAAAAAATCTAATCTGTTGTGTGTGAGGGAGCTATAAATAACAGCAAAACAGTCAGGGCCTGTGGATCTCACACTTGTCCAGCTGTGGATTTTGGAGCATATGCTTCCTAGCTAGGTGGTGACATCAACTGTCCCTCCTTGCTCTAGCCCCTACACAAATGTCACCCAGGCCACCAAGTGTCCGTGTCCTCAGAGACCACCCGGGCCACCCGTAATTACTTCCGCCTTCCATCGAATGTGTGAATAGTAGCAACCTCGTGTTTAAATGCCTTGTAAAAACAGACCAACAATTTATTAATCCGGTTCAGGCTGTTCAAATTATAGTTGTCTTTAGTCTTAGTTAAGGCTTAAGTGTTTGTTCACCCCAAAAAATTACACCCTTGAGTCATTCCAAACATATTTCTTTATTCTATTTTTTGAAGAACATTTTGTTGTTGTTTTTTTGTCTATACAATGAAAGTCAGTGACTGAATTTCATAGCATAGACACAGTTTAGTGTTCCATTTATAAATGTAAGTCATACAGCTTTAAAACAACACGAGGGTAAATAAATGATGGCAACATTTGGCTGATCTATCCCTTTAAGTCATGGGTTAATTCTTGGGAAAGTGTGATTTTTTTATCTTGCATTGTGAGGCAGGAGAAAAAGGCGATAAAATGAAATGTAGTCTGATGGTTAGGGGGTTGGTGAGCGGAGAAACATTCTAGTATTTACACCCTTAAATTACTCTAGATTTCATGTTTGCTTCTTTATGTGCAGTGTCGGATTCCAGAGGGGAATTTGTTTGGAGAATTAAGAGAGGAGGAGAAAAGATTGAGAAAGTTGTGTTTTCAAAGAAGCTCAAGTTATTTCATCTGGTTTTTGACACCAAACCGAGCAGTGCCACATCTTGTTTTAATTGTGTGGATTTTAATATTTGATTGAGCTTTTTTAGAGTGAAGCACGAGGAAAGATTTGTCAGTGACAAGTTGCCCTGTCGGTGTGGGGCCAAAGAGCAGACTTTGATATGTGATTATATGCTTGAGTAATACTGGCCTCCCAAAAGGATTGTTGGCATTTAACGGTCATTGCAAAAATGTGTGCCGGGCTAAACAAACGGCAAACTTTTTCAAACAGATGGACATGTTTATGTAGCCATATACAGTCGTAAGTTAATTTTTCTCATCCGTTTTGACACGATTTTGGGGTGCTTGACAGACGTGTACACACAGACAAGCTGTACAAACATTACTCAAATGTGTGCAGGGATATCTGGGTAGCAGGAGCACTTGAGTTGTATGAAGCCACAAGGCAGCAGAAGAGAGGAATAAAGAACATATACACATTGCATAAATGACCTTGTCCACATGCATGTAGACGGAGGGAAGCAGCAAAGAGCCCAGGATTTACACAGACACGTGGGCCTTTCAGTTTTAGGAACAGTTATCTAAACAAATAAGAAATGCAAGGTAAATGCAATAATTCATTAGAAAATACACAGTCTTCCAGTCCTGGTGCCGGATTTGAGAGAAAGAAAGCTCTATGAAGCATTATTGGAGGTGAATGGCAAGCCACAGTACCCCAGCTACATAAATAAACTCTAACTTGCTGAGATTTAGACCTCACCAGTAGATAGTACAAACAAGGCCAGAGTCAACCTGGGTCAGTTGAAAATGTTTACTTCAACCCCCCCATTTCCACCCCCCACCCCACACAGGCCAGCCTTCCAGCCCCCATTACTCAAGAACAGCCATATGAACTGAATGCATCCCTTCTCAAAGTTAACAACCTTCTCCCCCAGATCAGAGCGTTGCCAATTAAGGCTTCACTCACTCTGCCAGGGTTTTCATTCTCTTAACCTAATCAGTTTGTTTACCATCGCACTTGTTGTTGGTTGCACGCATGATGCGTTGGGTGGTTAAGAGCATGATGCAGTTCCAGAGGTTGTCAGTGCAGCAACAAAACATGTTTCATATCTAGGGTGTAAAGGCATCCCATTGACGTTGGTGGCATGATCAGAGGCAAAATGTGGTCTAACTCCATGGCAGATGTGCTAGGGTACACCTATCTGTTTATATTCTTAAGCTAATGTTACTAGAACAACACCAGCGGAGGCAGTAGGAGCCCAGACCCCCAAGAAGCTGCCCCTCTTGCTGCCCGATGCTGACAGTATTTCTTACATTTAGTCCAATGAGGGTCATTCTCTTTTGATCCAAAAAAAAAAAAAAAACTGAATCTGATCACTTTTTGTCCTTCAGTTAGGGTAAAAAACATTTTCTTAGTACGTGGTGGAAAAGAAATGGTTTCTGGGCTCAATAAATTCATTTCCAGTTTGAATGAAACCAGCAACGTGGAAAATTTTTGCCTTTCACCATGGTATGAATGTATGTTTCAACCACACATTAAACTGCATTAGCAGCCAGTGGAGTGCCTAATGTGGGTATTTTTCACAGCAGCCAACACTAGGGCTGATTAGCATAATTAGTACAGGGAAGGCTATACATATGGAAATGTCCAGGACCTAAATGCCAGAACCAGTGGAAATTTATGTCAATGCTGACAGAAGTATCAGGTCTGAATAGGTGCTAGTTTTAGCCATCATGATTTGATATATAAATACCTGCCATCTGCTGAGTTACAGTGTACGATGTGTGTTTAGTTTTATCATCAAGGCTGAAAGTTACCTCAGAAAGATGTACAGGAGGGCATTCATGTGTGCGTATGCATTTCAGACACACAGACCAGCTATGATGCCTGCCCTTCCTCCCTCTCAAATTGTTTTATCCGCTGCAAGAAATCCAGGTCCAGTTGCTTTTGTAGTGAGTTTCTCTTTTTCAGTTTGTTGGGAAACAACTGAAAGTGACTGAAAATTAGGGTGACAAAGACCTGCATTAAGTCTCTTGGTGGCCTTGAGTTAGAGCTCATAGAGGCAGAGGTGGAGCAGTCTCCATCTGCCACTGTATTCGGGTGAGATGGGGTGGTTCTCTCAGTCATGGTCAAGCCATTGAGACTCCTTGTGATTGAGAGTTGCAGTGAAGCTGAAATGTTTAAAAAGATTTGCACTGCCAAATCTATCCTTGTCTACATAATGGAAAGAAGAGGAAGAAAAAAAATCAAACAAAGAACTTGGACTTGACCGACCCAAGGAAAAAGAGCTGGACCAGCTTGTTCTTAATGGTTTCATATACTAATGTGTTTGGGAGAAAAAGGGAAACAGAAAAAGAGAGTGAAAGCGTGTTTGGGAGAGTGTGTGCGTGGGCACGCACTGGCACCCGGCAGTGTATCTGTGCTCTCGAATTTACTTGGGTGGTGAAAACAGGTAAAAATGTCTCTTTCAGCACTCTTCCTTGTGGGACTTCCTCCAGAACAGCGTGAGTCCTTTCAGAAGCCTCTTAATCCCTCTAATCTGGCCCACAACACTTTGAAGGTGGCCTGTCCTAATGGAGAAAGCACTAGGTTTCAGAACTCGCTGCTCATAGCTACTGCACCACATGCAAATCTTCAAATCGTAGAAATCAAAGGCACCTTTTTCTGTAAATTTTAAAGTAGATTAATTTAGCATGACACTTATTGTAATTAGTTCTTAGTATATTTCATCTTTATTATGCAATTTTTAATTCAAATCACATTTTATTGCTACTTTTATGTATCAATATCGTAAACAAAACTTTATTTCTGGTCAGTGTAAGCATGCAGTTGTGGGTGATATGTTGCGGAGCACTGGATAGGCAGAGCCAGGGTGGACATGAGTGAGATTGGAGCTGACAGGGTCCACTGGCAGGGTGACACTGGGGAGCAGGGGGCTTCTTCAAAGTTAATTACATGTCACTTTCCATACTGCCCACTGGGAGGGAGCCCCTTCACACCAGCTCACTTTGCTGGTCTGCTCCTGTGTGGGACCTTGAGACAAGCTTGCTGAAGCTTGCTACCTTTGTGTTCCAGCTAGTGAGGGCAGACTTTAGATTAGCTTCAGCTTTTATCAATTTATTTGCTAGAGAGTATTTACAGTCGCAAAGCTATCTAATCTCTGAAACACTTGAGGCTATTTTTTTTTCTGGCTATGTTGGGGAACACTGGTCGGACCCTCCAGGTGCATAATTGGCCCGTGATGGTGATGTCACCCCCAAGACTGGGAACAACGAAGGACAACAAAGGAAGAAGGGTCTCTGCTTGGAAGAGAGTAAGCTCTGTATGGCAGTATTGCTGGATTGATATCACACAACACCTTTAGGCTGCCCTCATTTTGGTGTCTGTTGAGTTTTTCTTTTTAAACAAAAGCTTTCAAAATCACAAAAAACCAGTACAAAAATCACTAAAATCACTGTTCCAGTACCAGGAACTCAAGGAAAAGATTAGTGCTTTGTAAATCCCCCTAGGCATATGTGTTTGACAGTTCTCTTGTGCATCACAGTCTGTTTTCCCCAATTCTATGTTGTTTCTGGCTGTGAAAGTATTTGTGTGCCTGTCTCTTTAAGTGTACTGCAGCAGCGAGCCGAGAGAACATAGCAAAGCTCCCATCTGGAGGGTGGCTGAGTAGAGCGGTGGCTGAGCGGCGGGGCCCACTCGGGCCTCTAGCTGGGTGGTCCAGATGGGAGGAACCAGACACAAATAGCTATAATTTACTTCAGGAGTCCCTGTGATTACAGGCCCGAGGATTGGAGCTCAATTCCTGCAGATGCCTGGATGCATTAAATATGAACATGCTGTCTGTAGATCGACACGCATACGTGTTTGCATTCTGCAGATGGAAACGGTCTTCAGATTTTGCCTGCCACATTTTTTGAAGTAATGTGTTTACGTAACCTGCATGTCAGATGGCGGACATGAATGGAACTAGGAGGTTGAATGTTTGCATGCATCAAATAGTAAGCTTCGGGGCAAGTCACATGCCATTTATATTTGCGGTGCAATCTGTTCAGCTTTCTCTTTCATTAAACCAAACCTTTCATGTGTGTTAAAGGATTGTTCTTAAAAGATCTCTAAGCCACTTACAAAGCTGTGGGCCACCCCTGGCATGAACAGTACCCCTCTCTCTTTATTTTTCTCTTTCTCTATGTCTCTTTCTCTCACACTCTCTCTCTCTCTCTCAATTAATTGAGGCAGGCAGCGAGATGTGCCGGGGAGAAAAAGTGGCTCGGTGGGCCCAGCCAGCCACTGCAGGCTTGTCGTCATGTATTGGGACATGGAGGGGCAGACGGGCAGGCTCTGATCTGGGCCGGTGCATTTCATCTGCATTTGGCATGGCCGCAGATACCCCGCATTCTCTTTTCACCACCGCCTCTGTTAATAAGGGGACTGGACTACGAATTTTCCTATGCACTCTTTTATGCTTTTCATCCCGACTCAACATACCACATGAACGGCATTTCTGTTTCTGCTCTTCTACCTTGCTCCCTCCTTCCATTTAATGCTCACATCCTGGATCAGGGATGGTGACCTGTAGATCAAGACCCAACGTTTTGAGTAAACTTATTAATCAGGAACGCAGTCTGTGATAAGCAGTGTGGAGTAAGGCCGGGAAAGAGTTTTTCAATGTTTATCCATCAGTTTTTAGCCAGCCACATTTCAGAATTTCTGGAGGATTTTGTGCAAAAGCCCGTTTGTTAGCCTTGTGTAAAAGTATTGGCCATGTCATAAGGAGCATTTTCAATCTCAAGTATGGTAAAGACACAAATGTGATCCACACATCTGTTTTTGGAGTTAGTTGGAATATTCACAGGGGAAATGAGAACTGTAGAGTGTTTAATTTGGGTTTAATTATGACATTAACCTCTCACTGGGGATCATGTTGTTGGTTTTTTGGGAAATAATTGTTGCAGTGTGACAGTTAACATAAATCAATATTGTTCCTCTGGCTTGTTGTTATCCATAGTCAAAAGGAATTAAAACATCAAGATCATAAAGGTGTCTCCTTTCTAAATGTTAGAAGATAACAAACTGCGTTCTCTCTCTTTCTCAGCTGGCAGTCGGGTGAGCAAGGAGCTACGTTACACAAAAGAGAAGCAGGGAGAGGAGTCAGTGTTCACCTCACAAATGCTCATACAGATACCCAAACAGGAAGGGACCAATATTCTTACACAAGAGGCTTTGCTGCTTCACCTGGAAGCTGCTCTGTCGGCCAGCAAAGTTCAAGTATCTCTTTATGGAAAGTGAGTACAACCCCCAGCAGGATTACAAGGAATTTCAAACACTTATAAACATGAGGGCCAGTCGTTTAATGTGAGGTTGTACAATTTCTACCCACAGATCTTGGGATCTTAATAAAATTTGCTTCAAATCCGGAGTCCCAATTATAGAAAATGTCATGATTGAGAGGGTAAGCATGTTTTTATTATGCAATTTTTTACGCTGATTCATAATAACTGACTGTTTGCTTAGTTCTTCAGACAGCTTTTCTAGTGTTTATTCAACTTAACTTGCTATTTTTTTGTTCTGTGCCTTGAAATCTGCCTTACTGAAGATCATACTCAATTTCTTTGCAGATGATTGACAAGCTTTTCCCCTGTATGATCGTGACTCCTTTGGACTGCTTTTGGGAAGGCTCCAAGCTGCAGGGAGGCTCTGCCTATTTACCGTAAGCATTCTGCTTATTCTTAATGAACATATAACCACATATCTCAAATGAAGTCATGTATAGCTTCACTGGACTATTATAAACATATCTAAACTCAAGAGACCTGAATTAACCATTAAACAAGGGACTGTGCCTGAACTGTAACTGTACATTTTTGACCACCCTCCTTGATTTAACACACACTCCTATAACAATTGGGCTTTACCTTCGACCAAAATGGCACTGGCTGCGACAGTCTCTGACATCAAGCCCCTAGCAAAAGCTCTATTTAGTCTGTTGATAAGCTGAAGCCTGGTTCTGTCATCAGTGTGGCTTGTGCTGTCAACAGTGTGTTGAGGGGGCTTTACAGGACAATTTCTAATTCTGCACCCTTGTCCCACCACCCAATACCCTAGCCTGAAGAAACCCTCACGGAAAGGGAACAGTGACAGAGAGGGAGTGAGAGAGATGACTGCTACTGGGTGGGAAGGAGGGAAGGGTGGGGGGCAGGGGAGCCTTTGGGTCAGACAATGGTAAGCATTCTTTCAGTTTACGAGTGAGTGTCCATCAGTGAGGGGGCCCTGGAGGGGGCCCGGCTTTGTCAGCACTGGGTAACACTGTGCATTCTCATGGTAATCGCCCAGGCTTGGAGCTGTAAGTTGTCCAACAAATAAAATGGGCATTATTCAAGTCATGGGCCCAAAAAGAGAAAGAGGGAGGGAAAAAGTGGGTGAAATTAACTGTGGACGTTAGACAAGGTAGTTTACACTTCCACCCAAAACATCTCTTTAATATTTTGTTGGTGAAAAGTCTCAAAGAGACTTTTTTCACTTTCATCAGCCCAAGTTCATAAATACTAGGGTTTCCCAAGAAGCATGAGTGGCCTTTAAAAATTGTTTTGTATAGTCATGTTTTCACTGTTTGGATATGTGTGAAGTGGGCCTACTTTAGCCACTGAGGCTAATGTCCTCTCAAGCTTCCGCTTCAGTTCAGCTGTTTTTTTTTTCATCTAAAGGGAAAAGAGCGAGAGAGAGAGAGAGAGAGAGACAGAGAGAGAAAGGGAGGAAGAGAGTGTGTGAGGGAGAAAAAAACTTGAGGGAACAAAGAGCAGCAATCTATGGAAAAACAAAAGAGCCCAGACCGGTTCACTCAAGCAAAAAATAGGAGATAAAGGAGACTCTCTTTGCAAGCAGGAGCAAAGGCGCTTGGTATGTGGGAATGGGAGAGAACCAGCTTTATTTGAAGCTGCTCTTCATGAGTTATTAGAGTGAGTTTGGGCCTGGAGTTAGGACACTATTCACTTTTATTCTTCTTTACCCACAAATGCTCATCGCAGTGAAAGGTCCCTCTCTCACTCGGGGTTCTATGGCATTTTAACTTGGGATGTTTGAGCTACATATCTGTTGGTTGGGAAGGTTTTGATAATGATAATTAAATAATGTCAAATGTTAGCAATTTTCAGGTTATCAGTGTTCCTCAGAGTCACCCTGCTGTAGTCTTCTCTTGTAAATCAGAACTTTAAAAAGAGTCCAACTGTAACTCCACTACACCTAGAGAATTAATCTTTGGCACATCAATAAAAAACAGCCCACTCTCTCAATACCCACAGAGTTAGAGATGATAGATTAAAACCTGCAGGCTAAGGGCTTGAGAACACTAGGCTCAAAGCAGCATTCAAGACGGCACAGTCCTTTTCAGCATTCCCACTGCCCGCCTTCATCCTTATCAAGATGTTTTAGAGGCAGAGGTAATCGTTATGACTCGATGCACAAAGTTAAGAGACAGCAGCCTGTAGACCGCCGGCACATTATGCCACTCCGTGTAACAGGATAATAAACGCTACTTTATGCGGCATCTGTAGTCCGCCACCACCACCAGGGAGGTACTGCTCCCGGCAGGCTCAGAGAAGCTGCAACAGGGAAGGGGAAAATGGTTTGCTTGAAAAAAGTGTGCTATCTTTTGAAAAAGTCATAGAATCGACATATTTAGTCTGCTCACTTAATTTAAAATGTCTCAGTTTTGTTGTTTATTGTGTTTCTTGTCGCAGGGGCATGCCAGACATTCAGTGGATGAATCTGGACCCCCTCAAGCTAATGGAGGAGTTGAGCCAGTTTACATCTCTAGAGAGCTTCCGAGAGATGCTAGATAAGGCTCAGGTGGGCCATGCCTATATGAACCGGCCATGCTTGGATCCCAACGACACAGATTGCCCTCATAGTGCCCCTAATAAGGACCCACGGCAGGTGAGATGTTGAACAGTGTTGGAATTCAAATTACAATTTTTTATCACTATGAGTTACATGTTATAATGTGTAATTATGAATAGAATTTACACGTTTGCATTGAATGCATGGTCTATGTATTATTTAGGTGCCTGACATTGCTGCTGAACTTCAGAGTGGTTGCCATGGTTTCTCCAAGAAGTTCATGCACTGGCAGGAGGAGTTGATCCTGGGTGAAAGAGTAAAGGACTCCCAGAATGCCTTGCAGAGGTGAGAAAGGGGGAAGAAAAAAGGATAGGTACGAGGAGGGGGTATGTGGGTGGGCCTCTCATAGGAGGCCCTGACAAGAAAGAAAGTAAGAGAGAAAACCAGAAAGAGACAGAGATGGAGAGAGGGAGGAATCTTTCTGACTCCTAATAACCTCACACATCCAAGGAATTCCTTACATGAAGAGGGATCAGTTTCCACCTCTGACCCCAGTATAGGAAAGACCAATTAAACATGATGGACAGCCACATAACCTACGGGCGGCTCTGAAATGCAGAGTGGAGACAAATGAAAACACATTGAAATTGAACAGGAAAAAAGAACATATGATACAAAGTAAACAAATTGTGGGTAAGCTAAAAACAAGAACAAACGTATCTGACACCTGTAATTCAATCTCTTATGTGTGTATTTTCAGTGCAGTAGTTTAATCTGCAATAAATTAAAGTTTCAGCAAAGAGCAGTATATTGGCCTTTTGCCCAGTTTTTGAGCATTGTTCTAATCTCAGTGGAAGTGTTAGACTGATTTATAAAGCCTGAGATGGACGACACGCATCATTCCAGCCTTTATTATAATGTCTCCCTTATAACGTCTCCTTATTATCACTTTACAACACAATGGTATCTGTACACGCATGTCTGTACATTCAGATCTCACTCAGCCCTCTGTATTTTCCTGTATAGTGCGGAGGCCCTTCAGACCATGTTTCTCCTCATGAGTCCCAAACAGCTCTATGAGCACTTTAAAGATGACTATGAGATCCATGACATCAACTGGAATGAGGACAAGGCAACTGCCATCCTGGAGTCCTGGCAGAGGAAGTTCGTTGAGGTAATTTCCTGTTTCATAATACACCCACAGATCCCTTTGTGAGGTCTGAATGGTTTAAGTGACTGTGGAGAGTGCCCAGCTAGGGTGGAAAGGTAAAAAGAGTGCAGGAGGTCACAAGTTGGTGCAAGAGGGTTGTTTTCCTTAGACCAGAGGATGGCAACGTCTGCCTGAATTCCATCAATCCTCAGCTGCCTAGTAAACGGAGTCCTCCTAGGAGGCCACTGACAGACTCCCAGTTATATGAACAAGCTGTTTTTGTGATAATTGACACCCAGCATGTTTACTGAAAGAGAGAGAGAGAGAGATTGAGAGAATTAAGGCCCCAATATGCTTAAAGAAAAGTTCTTTTTCATTCCTTCTTTTAAGGGGAAAATTAAGTTTGAAATACGTGATCAGTGGGATACTATTATCTAAAATTCTGATGACGCCCACACTGAAAAGTGCAACTTTTAGATGAATATGTAAATATGTGCTTCTACGCTTTTCTCCCGTGGAGATCTTACGACAGGCTTAAAAGACGAAATGAGCCAGAGAAGTGTTCAATGTAAAGGAAGGCGGAGCCTCAGCACACACCTATCTATTATGTAATTGCCACGGAGTAGTATGAAGGTGTTTTGCAGCCGGAGCAAACTTGTGTGGAGATTTCCCTCTGGCAAGCCATTTCGAATTCCCAAAAAGAACTTAGTTTTGTCTTGATTTTGTTCCAAATGACATCACAGCAGTTTTTTCCATTTTGATTCAAGTATAATTATAGAGAGAGAAAAGCCTCCGGTAATGTCTACTCAGAAAAGAGAGCAAGGGAACTGGAGTCAGGGGAGGTAGGGGGATAGGGCACTGTAAAAACAAAGTGATGAGGTATTCCTTTCCCCTGAAGGTTGTTGGACACTCATAGTGCTGATTGAGTAGCCTGAGAGACCATGTGATCTCATCTGATCCATCTGCCCTCTGCCCTCTGGCATCTGTGCTCATTATTTTTGCTTGTCAAGCTTCATATGCTCTCGTACTATCTTGTTTGTGTGTTATTGGGATCAAATACGAGGTGGATGAGGGTATGTGCCACAGAATAATGAATGTTTGTGTGGCGAAAAGTAATTCACGATTTGCTCAGTTCCGAGTGCATTCAAAACACACAATGCTAGGTTAAGCAACTTTGCTCATGCCTAAATGTATTAAATTGCAGCCAGTCACAAGCCTCTTTGATTTGACCCATGCATGTATGCTCTTTCCAATCCAAATACTAAACATCATGTGGTTGGATCCTCTGGAATAATGTTTAAAACTGTGTTTGCTTCTAGGCTGTCCATGGGAGCATTCCTCAGAACTCTTCCTCCAATGTTTACGCCTTCTCTACCACCACTCTTAATGACATCATGAAGTCTTTCTCTGATGTTAGTGTAATCAGGGTGGCAGGTGGTTATCTGCTCATGGTAAGACATCCATTAATGTGGCAACTCGAGTTAAGGCTAATGGATATGTGATGAGCGTGTCTCCATATGTGTGGAGCTATTCCCTTACATGTGTCTCTCTATGCACAGCTGGCATACGCATGCGTGACCATGCTGCGGTGGGACTGTGCTAAGTCTCAGGGTGCTGTAGGGCTGGCAGGAGTGCTTCTAGTTGCTCTATCTGTGGCTGCAGGACTTGGACTGTGCTCACTGCTGGGGCTGTCCTTTAATGCTGCCACCACGCAGGTAAGTAGTACACACCTAAATGTCTTAAATTCACACTCAATGTTAGGGCATGGCTGTAACTCAGAGATGTGCGTTCCTTCACAGGTGCTGCCATTCCTGGCCTTGGGCATTGGAGTTGATGACATGTTTTTGCTGGCTCATTCCTTCACTGAGACCAGATCCAACATCCCGTTCAAGGCACGTACCTCATGAACATGCTTTGGATCCTGACTTCTAGGGAATTAGCTTGGGCTTTCTGTTGTTGTTTCTGAAGATCACAGCTCATTCTTTGCCATATCTCTCCATAGGAGAGGACAGGTGACTGCCTAAGAAGAACCGGCACCAGTGTGGCTCTCACCTCCATCAATAACATGATTGCTTTTTTCATGGCTGCCCTAGTGCCTATTCCTGCTCTCCGGGCCTTCTCACTTCAGGTATGAGTGTGTATTTTGTGTGTGAGTACATGTCATAAACTATTGCGCCTTGTGATGCCCATTCAGGAAGACTGGCAGGAGCTTTGACTATCTGAAAAGGGCAGTGAAAGGTGGCTTTAAAAAACGAGCAGTCAAAGTTCATTCAAAGTGAGGATGGCCTTTGTTTTTTTTCTTGCATTCTCTCTCTCTCTCTTTATTTTATGGTCAAACCGCCTCATCCAACTAAAGTCACAGCCTGGTTTTCAGGTGGAGAGGGGATACCAAGAGAGAGAGAGGTAATGAGTTGAGTGAATATATCAGTATATCACCCAGCCCATCAGACTGTGCTTCTCTGATCTCCCCAGGCTAACCCTGGGTGGTCTGCACTGTAATGATACAGAATATAATGTCTGTCTGAGGCTGGTGGAGTTGGTGGGGGGTGGGGGTTCTGCTCAGACTCGATGTGACCTTGGGAGTCCCCTTTCTTAGATTGTTGACTATTTGTGGAGTGATGGTGGAGGGGGTTGTAGTTGATTTAGGGTGCATATTTTACTTTCTGGGATTCAATCCGAGGCACTAAAACAGCGAGGGATCTTGAATGCAGAGTGTTTTTTCTCAAGTTCAGACAGCAACTGTAGGGTTGGGTGGCAGCGTAAAACCCATGAACGAAAAGACTTGGCATTTATCTTAAATTCTCTCTTACTCTTTATTTCAGGCGGCTATTGTGGTGGTCTTTAACTTTGCCATGGTTTTGCTGATCTTCCCTGCCATTCTGAGCTTGGACCTGCACAGGCGTGAGGACAAAAGACTGGACATCCTGTGCTGTTTCTACAGGTAACTAAGATGCCCTGTCCTTACTTAATATCAGCACTTTTATTATGCCAAAGCTCTTGGTACTTAACATGTGGATTTATATGTTTGTTTTCTTCCAGTCCCTGTTCGTCTCGTGTGATCCAGATCCAGCCTCAGGAGTTCTCAGATGCTAACGACAACCACCAGCATGCTCCTTCCACCCCCACCTATACTGGCTCCACTATAACCACCAGCACCCACATCACCACCACTGTGCAGGCATTCACCCAGTGTGATGCAGCTGGTCAGCATATTGTAACCATTCTGCCACCCACTTCCCAGATATCCACCAGTCCTCCATCCATGGTCCTATCCACACCCACTCCCACCACTGACCCTTATAGTTCCCAGCTGTTCACCACCTCCAGTTCCACCCGAGACCTTCTAGCCCAGGTGGAGGAGCCCAAAGAAGACCGTGAGTGTGTGCCTCTGCCCTTCTTTCGCTGGAATTTGTCAAGCTTTGCACGGGAAAAGTATGCCCCTCTGTTGCTGAAGCCCGAAACTAAGACTGTGGTGGTCGTCGTTTTCGTGGCTCTTCTGAGCCTCAGCCTCTATGGTACTACAATGGTTCATGATGGACTCTACTTGACTGATATTGTCCCCAGAGACACAAAGGAGTATGACTTTATCACTGCCCAGTTTAAATACTTTTCCTTCTATAACATGTACCTGGTTACCATGGATGGCTTTGACTATGCCCGTTCTCAAAGACAGCTTCTACAGCTTCACAATGCCTTCAACTCCGTAAAATATGTCGTTAAGGACAGCAATCACAAGCTTCCCAGAATGTGGCTACACTACTTCCAGGATTGGCTCAAAGGTAAGTTCACAATAAGTTAATTTTCATTAGCGGTGATTGCTTAGGCTACAGCTTTTACTACTTCGACAATTTTTTTTAAGGCCTAGCCCTAAGTCTGAAAATTCAGCCCATAACTTTTCTTGCACCATTGTGTTATTTATAGATAAAGATATATAAATATCTACAAAATATTCGGAAATATGAAACATAGCTGTGGTGAAAAATGCCACATAAACAAACATTTTCAGCTGTGTTCATTCATTGTGTGGGAAAAGCTCTTATCTCTAAAGGTGAGAGATAGAGGTCAGTGAAAGTTCACTCCTGTCATCTGCATTTGTGTTCCACCCTTCTGGGCATAGAGAGGATTACGGGAGGGTCAGGGGTTATCTCAGATGGTTTGTGACCTCTCTGCTCACATTGGTTTGTATTGAGAGCTTTACTGTGAGGTGAATCCACAATAACTCAAACCCAGAAAAAAAAAGAAGCTATTTATTTTGAAAGGCTGTGGAAACTGGAGGTGGTTGAAAGACTCTCTATTTCTCCCTTATGCTATTTCCTTTTCTTGTGAGGAGATCTCTGTAATTACAGAATGGTTGTGGAAACTGTTTTTCAGCTGTTGCCAGACTTTGTTATTTGGAGAGCACGAAGGCTTTTTCTGGTTAGTTTATTCAGCCCACACACATTTATTCAGCACCAGGCAGAAAGATGGAGGACCCAGCAGGGGGGTGGGCTTTTGGTTTATACGCCTGTTTGTGTGTGTGTGTGTGGCTTGGCATTAAATCTGACCCAAGTTTTTGGCTTCTCCAAGGGAGGAGCGATTTTAAAAATCCTCTGTGATAGCTTACTGAATTGAGTAAAGAAAAGTAGGAAGGTTTGAACAGCTTTTTCACAGTAGGTCTAATTGTACACATTCATACTCCATGTAGGTCTGCAGGCTACATTTGATGCTGACTGGGAAGCTGGCAGAATCACCTATGACAGCTATCGCAATGGCACAGAGGATGGAGCACTGGCATACAAGCTTCTCATACAAACTGGCTCTAAAAAAGACCCTTTCAACTACAGCCAGGTGTGTGGTCAACTATTGGACCATTCTTTTTAAATACTCCTCCAAAACTCTGTGTTAATCCCAAAGCTTACATTTACACATTTTGTTTCTTTTAAAGCTCACATCTCGTCGCCTGGTGGATGAGGATGGTCTGATTCCACCAGAGGTTTTTTACATCTACCTGACAGTATGGGTCAGTAATGATCCGCTAGGCTATGCTGCCTCCCAAGCCAACTTTTACCCCCATCCTCGGGAGTGGATCCATGATAAGTACGACACCACTGGGGAGAACCTTCGCAGTAAGTAAACCAAAGAAAATGACATTAGCATATATTTATGGATGCATGTTTCAAAAGTGTGTTCATGTCTAAGAGCATTACTTCTCTTTTTCAGTCCCTGCAGCAGAGCCTCTAGAGTTCGCTCAGTTTCCTTTCTACCTGAACGGCCTCAGACAAGCCTCAGACTTCATTGAAGCTATTGAGAGTGTGCGCACAATCTGCGAGGAATTTATGCGTCAGGGAATACAGAACTATCCCAATGGCTACCCCTTTTTGTTTTGGGAACAGTACATTGGTCTGCGCCACTGGTTCTTGCTGTCCATCAGCTTAGTGCTTGCCTGCACCTTCCTGGTGTGCGCCATCCTCCTGCTTAACCCCTGGACTGCAGGCGTCATTGTAAGTCTGCCTTCCTCTCACCCTAATCCATTTCTAACTCCTTTTTTCTAGCCTCTTCCCCTGTTCTCTTATTTCTCTTGCTCCCCCGATCCCCTCAATAACTTTGCCACCAGGGCAGTTTTCTGCGGAGGGCCTTGGCGTATTGTCTAGAGGTTGCTGTTTGCATATGCACATATACACACACAGTCACACACATAAGTACTCTACCCCTACTAACTTTTGTCATTCAAATGGGTGCAGCAAGAAATGCAAAGCTCTCCTGAAGGCTTTTACATCCAACTGCCTTTGTCCAGAAATTTGGAGACAGGATGGATCTGCCCATTCACGACCTTGGCCTGTTAAACCCATCCATCAGGGACTGGGTGTATTGGGGGTAGTGGATGGGTGAGTTAGTTCAGGGGCTAGGAGGCATTTTACAAATGCTGGTGGGGTCCTCAGCTCAACATGAAGAAGCAAGGAAACTAAAAGTGGCCATTGGCCTTGGTTGACATGTATTCATGGTTTAGCTGTAATATTTCACACTCATTTATGTGTGAATGCATTTGCCATTTATTTAAATGATCATGTAAACCGTTTAGGGCACTTAGTTTTCAGGAAAAAAAAAAAACTGTCTCTGTCCTCTTCAGTTTCACAGCCTATATGTGGCCACAGTAAAATGGGGTTTACCATCTCCAATTTAAACATGACCAAATTGGAACCCCTGCCAACATCAAAGGCTTTCAGGGAAAAACTTAACTAAGTGCCCTATTTAATTTATAGAAAAACAGTTTCTCCTGAGTAGGAAAGCACTGAGGACTACATTGCACCAGGAAAGAGAGAGTAGAATGGACCTTATGCTCTTTTATCATATTGTGTCACTCATTTCCCTAGCCCTGAAATTGAGAAGACACGGGGAGGGGCCAGGAAATAGCCATTATGTAATCTGATACTCAGAGCAGACAACAGTGAAATGTAGAGGATATTGGTCCAGTGAGGCCCATTTTTGCATTGTAATTCATGTAGTGCTATTTCCATGTACATAATTCATTGTGATGTAACCACTAACATGCTTATCTTTTCTTCTATTTAACAGGTTTTTATTTTGGCCATGATGACAGTGGAACTTTTTGGCATCATGGGCCTAATTGGTATCAAACTGAGTGCCATTCCTGTTGTCATCCTTATAGCCTCCGTTGGTATTGGGGTGGAGTTTACTGTGCACATCGCACTGGTAAGAACATCTTGCACAGTAATTTATCAGTATTTGTTTTCCTGCTAATAAAATGGAATAGACCAGTTTCATTCTCTCTATTTTCCACATTGTAGGGTTTCCTGACTGCCATTGGGGATAGGAACACTCGTTCAGCCGTGGCTATGGAGCATATGTTCGCTCCTGTGATTGACGGTGCCATCTCTACTTTGTTGGGAGTGCTCATGCTTGCCGGATCTGAGTTTGACTTTATCATGAGGTGAGTGATTGACAGTTCTCTAAGTGGGTCTCTGAGGTCGGCCCATATGCTGGCTTTCAAAATGGTGGTGGGCCTTAGGCAGAAAGACAGTTGTCCATGTGGCTGTAGGGTACAGGTAGTAACTTTTGCCTCCCTATCACCTGGTGTTGTCAGTCTGGATGTTAACTCCCTGTAGACCACCACAGCACTCTTACAAACATCATTGAGCTGCTTAAATGCTCAACAAATGGAGGAAACAACAAGGGTGTGCAGCAGCTGCTTGTAAACATGTAAATATACAACCCACTGTGTTGTGACTCAACATACACACACTTGCTCAAAGTTTCTCCCATCCTGACTGTGGGGATGTCAACTGTCCAGTCATTTGGTTGTGAACTCCCTCTAGCCACCGCATTATGGTAGCTTTTCTGCTTGGTTTAATGCCTGGTTCACAGAAAGCAAAAATGCCAAAAAGCATTTTCTTTTTTCAAATCTGGATCTAGGCTCTGCTGAAAGCAAACCACAACCTTGAGATCCGCCTCAAACAGACCCATGACATAAAAATGGCTTAGTTAGAGGATCCAGTAAAACATAGCTGCATGTTAAAAATTACAAATATGCCTCTTGATTATTTTTCAAGCACTCGCTTATTGCACCAAAGAATAATTTGGAAATGGAGAAGAGCAGTGTGGTTTGGGTCTCCAGGAAACTGCAGGGGGTAGTTATAGCAGATTGCTTAAGGACAGTGGTAAAGCTGGAGGAAAGATTGGGGGTTGGGGATTGGAGCAAACCACTTGGTACAAGCAGCGTGCCAGCACTGGGGCATTCATGGTGGGAGGTCCTGTTTAGATGCTGATAGAAAGAGAGAGAGAGAGAGAGAGGTCTGGGCCTCTAGCTGGGGAGTAGCATAAATACATTGCTGTAAACATCTCCTGGCTGTGGGACACTGAATAAACAGGAGAACAAGCTCAGCGGCCCCTCTTAGAACGAGCCACCCTTTCCAACCCCTGACTTGGAATGGAAAAGATTACAGTTTATATAAACAACAGAATTCCTAACACTAGGTCTACTCTGGAGGTCTAACCCAGGCGGGGCCCATGGATGGTTTAGTCTTTTTTCTTTTCTTTTTTAATTTTTTACTCCTTAAATAAATCACGCTCCACTTTCGGAATGTTGACTTAGTAAAATAAACATGCGCCCTTTTTCCAATCTTTTCATGTATACAGGACTGTCAGACAGAATGAGCACTTTTAACTAACAAAAAGTGGACGTAAGCGCAGCCAGAGATGGCTGGCTTCTTTGCCTCATTGTTAAACAGCCTTCATGTTTTCACTGGACATTACATACTGTGTTGAATGGATGATTTTGGCTTATTTGAACTCCTATCGAAGTGATTCTTCTAACTGTTTTAATCCATTGGTGTGGAAAGAGATTACTGAGAAAGAAAATGGTTCACACTTAAGCTGTCTGAAACATCTATGTTAATGAAACAGACATGAGAAAAGTTGGAGGCAGGAGTGGAGGAAATGAATGCAGGCTTGCTTCTCTCCATCTGAGAAACACATAGCATAGCTCAGTCCCTGGTCTAAATGTGGCATATAATTTTGACCAGAGTCTCCTGACCAGAGTTTTATGCACAGACCCCGACAGGCCACCTTGGAAATTTGGGTTTTAGAGGTCAATTTAAATATTACCTCTCTCTGACTATGCATAATGACTGAAAATATGTAATTATAGTCTTTAAAACCAGAGGTTCTGTGATACAGTACAGGTCTTGGTTCCTCAGGAAGCTGCGATAGAGACAAAACCAAAATAGATCCAAATTGGAGGTTCAGTGGTGCGATGACCGTCAGACCTGTAATCTTTTTAACAGGGTTTTTTGATTCATTTGTTTGACGGTTCTCAGAGAGCCAAAGTAAACACATGGCCTCATTGGAGGAGACAGGTCAATGGACAGCAGTTTCCACTGTACGTCTGGAATACTCCAAGCAGATTTGCCAAAGATGAACTTTTCCCCCTCTTTCTTTATTTCTTAAACTCAAGGTTTTTGTAAATGTGACAGAAGCAAAAATGGTCAGAAGGTGGGAGGTTTAAAGAACATTCCAAACTTTTATTTTTTTATTTTTATATTTACAGATTCTGTTCCTCTTTTCCTTAACTCAAGAAGTCTGAACCACAGCTGAATTGTCTCTTTTTAGTGTAACCATTTAACTGGAGTGCTCTTTAATTTTCTCATGCACTGTCTTTCTTGTGGTGAATCAGAGCCCTCCCTCAGAACTCTGAGCTGAAGCACAGAGGCACAGGCACCCTCACAGCCCTGCAGCCTATTAGTGAGCGCTACATGTTAACACGCAAGCCAGTATACAGAGCGAAATTACTATAGCTCTTCTCAGCCTTATATCTCTAGCCTTTACTGCTAGCACTCACCCATGAGCTAAAGCCTGGGGAACCTCATTTACAACCCTTTCCCTTGGCCCCTTCATTCAAACATATGTTTTCGGCGCTGCTTCCAAACCTTAAGCAACTCACCAACCACTTCACTTGCACCACCAGACTCGCTAGCGCCAGTGCCAACCAGTCCTCCACGTTCTTGGCTCTGGAGGTGGAGGGTGGTGTTTCCTGCTAGTCCTGCTTCAGTCACCCCCACTGAGAAAATAGCTAGTCTCAATCAGAAAGGTTTCAGAGAGATTAATAAGTGAGATATTTGATGGAACAAATTTCTTTTGCACACAGAATACTTGTTGACAGTAAAAAATGTTGTTGATGGATTCTAGGGTCAGTTTTACAGATTTTTAGCAAATAAGAGTTTATTCCACATGATTCAAATACCTTTCAGTAGATCTCAACATTAGTGTTCTGTGATTAGCTCTTGATCCAGTATGTCTGTTGAGGGCCAGGTAGAGGGAGAGATAGTAGGAGGAAGAAAAAGGTAGAAAGCAAAGGTCTGGCCTGGCCTGCTAAGCATAAACATAAAGGTAGCATGCCCTGGCCAGGGTGAAATAAGATCTCAATAAGAAGGGGTATTAAGTTTCTGAGGAGAAACTTACATTAACAGCAGTGGCAGCTTTTAGGACAGAGGGAGGGAAGAAAGCAGAGGGAGAAAAGCAATGGAGAGGGGGTGAGTGTTTCTGATGCATAGAATCTGTTCACAAATGTAAACACATCTCCTCAGGAAGTGGCAGGGCAGTGGTGATAGATGAGGGCTCCAGCTTTGTTATGTCACCAGGAGAGAGGAATCAGGGAGAGTTAATGTAGTGAAAGAAATCATGGATAAGAGGGCAAGCAACATCATAAAGCAACTCATCTCCAAGATCAGGGGTGGTGAAGGTCAGTCCTGGAGAGTCACAGCTCTGCAGAATTTTGCTTCAACCCTTATCAAACAGACCCGAACAAGCTAATCAAGGCCTGAAGGGTTAATAGGAAGCTACAGGCAGGTGAGATTTTAATAGGGTTAGAGCTGCACTCTGCAGGACTGCGGCTCTCCAGGACCGGAGTTCACCACCCCTGTCCTAGACGATGACCCTATTGTCTCATATCTTGGTTCAACATGCTGTGGGTGTTTGGTGGCTCCTTTAACTTTAATATTCTTTTCACTTGTGTTTTTGTCGACAGATACTTCTTTGCAGTATTGGCCATACTGACATTGTTGGGGGTCCTGAATGGTTTGGTGCTACTTCCGGTACTGCTTTCGCTCATGGGCCCCCCGGCTGAGGTCATACCCGCTAACAATGCCAGTCATTTGCAAAGTCCCTCACCTGAGCCCATGCCTCCTCCTATGAACCACCATGGGTATTACGCTGGGCATATCCCCAAGGGACCACGTCAGGCATTTTCTGAGAATTCTGATTCCGAATACTATTCCGAAACTACAACCACCTCTGGCATCGGCGAGGAGGAGTACAAGTACTGTGACAAGAGCGCATACATCACGTCTCCAGCTCAACCTCCAACCTCTCATATACTGCTTGAATCCAGCAAGAACCCCAGCTTCCCTAAGCTCACAGTAAGTCGACCTGACAGAAAAAAATAAGAACTGCTTGTGATGTACCTCTTGATCACTTTTATAATGTGTCTGTGCTTGTTCTTGCCTCCAAGGTGGTAAAACCTTTTAATGAAAACAACTCTAAGGGACAGAACATCGAGTTCAAGGAGAACGCGGTCAACTCGGTCAGTTCACAGATCACACGGTGGGACAACAAACACGAGTTCCAAGGGCAGAGTCGACAACATTTACCTAGCGACAGGACTCACTGTCCTCGAAGGACTACTCAGTGTGGCCTAGGGCCACAACCAGGGAGAGGGCAGCAACAAAACAGGACTACAGCCCCAGCACACAGCCCTGGGGCATTGCAGCATCCTAACAATGCAATCACCATGGTTACAGCAACAGCCTCTGTGACAGTGGCAGTGCACCCCAGTTTGCCAGGGTCATACCAGGGTTACATGCATGAAGAGTTTGAGGATAATGAGTCCGACTCTTTTGACAACTCTAAGAGGATTTCTCAAACGTATGGGAAATCTACACATTATAAGAGGGACTCTTTGGAACTTCAAGATCTAGAATCCACAGAGAAAAACCAGCATCAAGCTGACCAGGCGCTAGGTAAAGACTCTGATCTTCTCATAGGTTTCACATTTCAAGTCCCAATACTAGACATTTATGTACTTCATTTAAGTTTATATTATGAAAAAGCAGACAGCTGTCCGTACTGGTCATAACGCTGTTCTATCTTTTGCATGTGTTACAGGTGGTGCATGGATCCAAGCAGCCAAAGATTGCTAGACTGCTCCCAACCCCTACATCCCTTTGTCTGGAATCTCTGGCTGTTTAGGGAAGTTCCCAGCCCTAGCCCGGTGTCTTTTATCTCTTTGAACTGTACATAGACCTCACACAGACAAGATAATTTATCTTTAAATTATTAAAAAGGTCTTCTTAGAAATGTATAACTATATATATATATATATATATATATATATATATATATATATATATATATATATATATATATATATATATATATATATATATATAAACACTAAAGAGTTACATGTGTATTCTCTTGTGTAAATGTAAGATGTATAAGAGGATTTGGAGGCCTTATTACCTCCATTGTATAGATTATCAAATATGCTATATGTAAAAATAAGTGAAATGATATTAGGTTATTGAAAAGCAAGGTCAGTGTTCCTTTTTTTTTTTTTGCTGCTACACTTCAAATTTAAGATTATGTGTCTTGAAAATATGCAGTACCCCTTTCCCCAACATAAGCCAAGGTTTAACTTTATATTAACAAGTTGTAAAACTTCAGCCAATAGGAAGCTTATCTGTATTGTTCAAAGATGTTAACTTATCTTTGATTGCACTGTACAAAACCAAGACCTATATAGATAACAGTTTTACTCAGTTAAAATGTCCTAATCCCCCCCCCCCTTATTTATTTTACTTTATACTGACAACCATTGTGCCTTCTTAACTTTTAATCATACAAAATTAATTTGTTAAACTGTTCAGTAATACATTGTCACTGATATGGACTATTAGTGTAATATTATCATCTGTTTTATGACTTCTCATGGTTTTATACATACTTGTCTGAAATGGTCTGTTTGCAATTTTTCAGTGAATAGCAGAAATATGGGTCTAGTGTTTCCTGTTCCATTGATCCATTATATACTCATTTGCAGTCTACATTTATATACTTGAAATGGTGGTTAAATGACACTTTCCCCCCTTTCCTCTGTGGTTATTTTAGCCATACATGAGTAGGCTTCGGTTTGTGTATACCCCAGATAACGTTTGGGAGACATCAGGCTAACATGTTGTTTACCCAAATATCAATTATCATTCACAAAGGGAATTTTGTATGAGTGCAAAAGGATATTTTTGTTTGCTTGTTTGTTTTCATTTCATTTTTTTATTATTTATTTATTATTATTGTTATTATTTGTCATCTTGTTGGCTGCTTTGCAAGTAGCAAAAAGCCCTACGCAATTGTTTACCTGGTAGTTGTCCTCTGGGCTTCTCCTACAAGGCCAGTGTAGGGACAGATAAACAGCGCTGGTGCTAGTCTTCCTAGTATTCTGTCTGCAATTCAGTTCTCTTTCTTAGGTCTAATTTCAGATAAAAGCTCACTCATTCAGTATTGGTCATGTCACTGCCAGATTAAATGCAGGGAAAAAGTGTTCATGTAAGTGGCAGCTTCTCTCACTCTCCTTCTCTCTCTCTCTCTTTATTTAACAAAATGCATTTTAACAGAAACAAACCAAGTAGCTACTGTATCTGGAAAACAAATCAACATGAAATAAGCAATTTAAAGCACATGTACAGCTTAAGGACAGAAGTGGCTTGGGCAGACAAGAGACAAGGGTAGGGGATGGGGAATGGGGGTCCTGCATAGGGGTTTCGTTTCAAATGTATGTCATGCCATATAAATTATTTATATAAGATGTTTATTTTTGTAGTTTGTACAGATGTTAGTCACTAGACTGAAGTTATATTTTTAAAGAGTAAATATATTATAAATATAAATATATAATTATATCTATTTGTTTCTGAGATTTTTGTTTGTTTGTTTTGGGGTGGGGTGGGGTGGGGGGGTGTTGGGTGGAGTGGGCTTTGAAATCTTCATATTGCTGTTGGAAATAATGAAGGAAAGGGGTGGCTAGGATTGTCCACCTTGTTTAGACTCTTTGCCTTTCCTTCTTCATGTAAAGATTTGAAGCGTTTCTGTTTTTGTTGTTGTCTAAAACACTGATTTCAGAAAACTTTGAGGAAAAAAAAGAAAAGAGAAACCCTTTGTGACCATCATTTCCTTCGCCCTTTATAGGAAATTAAACTAACAAAATAAAAGTAAAAAAAAAAAAAAAATGACTCTTTTGGTTTTTCTTGTATGCCTACTTGTTATTTAAAACATTATCATATTTTGATGTTGTTTGTTAAGGTTATACCAAATGTCAAATTTTGTCACTCAAAAACCCACACTATTTTGGGTGACTAAATGCTAAAAAGATGTGAGAGGCGATTAGGTGAGGCGAGGGAAGGCAGTTTATTTATGTATCAGCTCTACACTTCCTGTTTTATTGTTGTGTCTCCCCAGGCTAGTGTCCTCAGTACAATAAGCCCACCAATAGAGATGAAAGAAGTGTGCTGTAAATTCCTCGGCTTCCCACAACACGGGCTCATCTGTCAGCTACCTCGGGCCTGTCTGAATCTGATACACCATTGGCTTTTGAAGTTACTGTCGAGGCCCCTTAGTATCAGGAAATAAAGGGAGCGGGTCAAGGGTTTTGCCTTGTGGAGTCAGAGAGCAGTGATTTAGGCCGTGAGGCCAATCTCGTTCTACACGTTCAGGTTCAGTTTCTCAAAAAGAATGTGCTGAAAGTTGCTGCTTTGTCAAAATTGCTGATGTTAAACTACAATACCATGCGATATATTTACATTAGCTGTTTACATGCACTCAAATGATCTGTTAGTGATCGGATTGATGGCTCAATCACATTAAAAAGGCTTCATGTAAACACCTTCAGCCATCTGACTGAGCTTGATAGGAATTCAATTGGGATGAAATGGATTGGAAAAGGGGGTGTAGACCTGAAATAATCCAATCAATAAGAAATAATCTCATTTAGATTTAAAAATACCTTGCGCTCATGTGCAGTGCAGTTTGCCGGTGCTCTTTTATAATAAAATCATTGATGTTCACATGCTTTACTTATTTCTAACCTTCCAGTGTCCAGTGTCTAAAAATCCTAGAGAAATGTTTTCTTACACCATGAGTGATAAGTTTAGGCAGCTTGACTTTAAACTGGATTTTCCAGCACTTAACAGGTTATAACCACCCAAGAAAAGCACATGACAAGACTCAAATCACATATATATATAAACTCCTGAAAACGCACCAAATATCTTCACTGGAGGTCTGGAACTTTCAACAGCTTCCGCTGGGAAGCACTGAGATTAGGAGAGCTGACGTAGTTTAACTACATCTTCCTGAGGAGCTCTGTGACGTACTGAACATGCATTGACTGAGGAAACTAGAGAGAAAAGAGCTGATCGCAGGAGCGATAGGGCTGTCTCTCATTCATGTCTGGCTTTGGCAGCGTTATCATGAGCTGCAGGAGCCAAACGGCACTGGGACTGTGTAATTCAAATGGGGGGTCTGACTCTCTCCCTCCCATTCCACTCTCAAAACTTTATCAGAGAAGAGTCAGATTTAAAGATTTAAAGAGCTCTGCATGTTGGAGCACTTTAGAGAGAACCATGCTCCAGAAATGGAAGGCAGCAGTTGGCACAAATTGAAAGAATCTTTGAAATAGCTGGTAATATACGGGGTGAGATAACAGCTGACACCTTTAACAACAGATAGATGCGTCTGGATGGCAGCAATCGGAGCAAAGCATTGTCTGTATGGGGCAAGTAAAAAGGGGGAGGAAAAAAATTGGGTGAGAACAAAAGGAACACATGATCTGCTGTGCTGCTTGGGTGGCCAGAGGATGAACGGCCATTGTCGGTTGAATTCAATAGGGCTGATTAGTTAAAAGTGTGTGTTTTACATTTATGGTGACTGGCACGGGTCTCTCTCGCTCTCAGCATGACTGAAAATGGGGGGAAAAAAGATTACAATTCTATTCACTGTTTTTTTGTTTTTGTATGGTTGATGGGGATGGAAAAGGGAGGTGGTGATGAAAATTTCATAAAATAGATAAGGGACAATAACAACTGATTATACATAGCAGGTGAATAAATTGATCAAAAGTGACAGTAAAGGCTTTTAGATGATCCAGAACATTTCTATTTCAAATAAATGCTGTTCTTTTGAACTTCGCGTTCATCAAGGAATCCCAAAAATACCAAACTATTCCCACAAAAAATATTAAGCAGCACATTTTGCAACGCTGATAATAATAACAAAAGATTCTTGAGGATCAAATCAGTATATTATTAATGACTGCTCATTGCTTTGCCATCACAGTAATACATTTAATTTTAAAATATATTAATTAAAAATAAAAATCACAATAGTTTTGTTTTTACTCTATTTTTGATCAAATAAATGCAGCCTCGTTGAACATAAGCGTTCTTACAGGTCCCAAATGTTTTACATACATTAACATAGTTTTTTTTAAATGATTGCATATTTACCACATTCAGAGTCGCACTTTCATTATGATCATCCTAAAAGGTTTAGATATTTTATGGGTATTAAAGAACCTAAACCAAAGCCTTTCATATACTAAAACGGACGTTTAGATCAGCTGATATAGCACAGGAAGTGGAGGTGATCTGACGTTTCTCAGCCCGTGTCCATCTATACGTCTTGTTTATAGTTGTTAACCATCATCATTATTTCCCTGACCTCATTATACAGAGCACAGATCAATATTTACAGAAATCGCTTCAAACTAACAAATGTGTTTGCAATTTTCTACGGCCTATTCCGACACAGGAACAATATGAATTTTCAAGGCGGCCCCTGCAGTCTAAACATTTTTTAAATAAACAGGAACTAACGTAATGCTCTTTTAATTGATTCACTCTGCCCAGCAATGTTTACAGAGGGGCCTAAATATGAACTTGTAATGCAAATCCAGCGTTTAGAAGTGGTTTGTTTGGTTAAAGCAATAACAATCTGTATGCCAGCCGTGTTTAAGTTGCATTGTGTCATTCAAAGGCTAAATCTTTCTAGGCTGCTCTCTACAAATTGTACTGCAATTCGTAGGGCAGAGCTGTCTATGTTCGAAATAGGAGAGGGAATAATCATAAAGCGGTTGTGGATGGTATGGCACTCAGAGTAAAAGACCATCAGATTATAATTAAACACATGTGAGAGGTTATAAAATGTAATGAATGTTGTGAGGAGACTGGCAGAGCCATTTTATGTGGCCAGCACAACATGTTGTGTAGCGCTGAAAGCCACGCCATATGTGTCCTTGGGTGCTCTGGGTTTAAACATCTGTCCATATATGGTAGCTGTAGCACTTTTTTGAAACGCTTTCACAGTACTGACATGGAAGTGGCCTTGTGGGTAAATTTCTTTTAAATTGAGTTTGTGTCATGCTTGCAACATCGCCGGCTAAAACTTTGAAAGCAAATGGAAGGTTTTGGTAAAGCCGACTATTTGTAGCTGCTTACAGCTTGACTCAAGGTCATGGCATTTTGTGTGATTATTTACAAAAATAATTTTTTGGTACACACAATGTGTGTTAGCATTAATCCACTTTCTGTAATTGCATTGTAGGTTTTGCAGCCGAATTACACCTCTTTGCTCAGAAAGATTTGAAGTGTAATGTTTATGAGAGTTTAAAACGGTCTGTGTTCTAGTGCAAAAAGTACAAGAAGTTAGTAGAAGTAGAGGTTTTGTATCTCAAGTTATGAAGGTGTTTAATCACTGGGGAGGCGCTGATCGGACTATAATAAAGACTGAAATATGAAAAACAGCAACCCACAACAGTCAGATTAAGCTGTCATATAATTTGAAGTGAACTTTGTGTTCTAAACTTTAATTACAGTCATTCAATTGGATAAACACACTCAGAAGTACTTGTAAATGTGGACACTTGTAAACTAACACAGTAAGACACTTTAAATGGTGTTTTTATAAGACTACAAGGGAGTTCTAACCCTCATTTAGAGCTATGTATTCAGTCTGGCATGTTCGGCCCAAAGGGCAGGGCCAAGGCACAAGGAGGTCCAATATTCCAAACGAAATGCCTCTCATCGCTTAAATCCATCACTGGAGCGGAGACAGGCGTGTCCCTCTTTCTCTGGATGTTTAAATGAGAGAGTGTAAGCATGTATGTGTTGACTGGTCCTGAGCGGACCTTTTGGCCTCTGGGATGCTCCACAGAGAACCAGTTCATTTTTCTGTTATTTCTGTGTAATAATACAAATCAGTGCTACAAAAACTACAAAACTGAGCTGAAATGCATGAACACTAAAAGTAGATGTCACATTCAATGCACTTAAAAGATTATAGAAACCCCTTTTATATGTGATTTGATTTGTTTTCACTCTTCAAAAGCGAAATCTAATAACATGCGCAGAGCATATATAAAGAACTAAAAAATGAACGTCTGCATGAGTTAGTTTTTGTTAGGCTCTGTGGTTTGCACACCTGTGTTGACGTGCACACTGTCCTCTAGCCGCCTTGAAATGGAAGCATAAACAAGCACATCCAGCTGGGGAAACCCAGACTCACCACAGCCATGCAGACAAGGCCTGTCGCCAGCGCCTGTATCTTTTCACACAGACACACTTGTATTTGATCATTCCACCTGGAAAAGAATAGCAAAAGGATCTCAACAGACTTCTAAAGGAAACATTCTAAATTCGCATTTGGAATCTTCAACAATTCCTAGAAAACAGTGAAGCATTCATGAACAAAATCAAATATTAAAACGCCTCTGTGAATGCATTAACTTCTGGTGCCAGTGGGCATGCCAGTCGATGCCAGACTGCATGAAAAATAAGCAAGCTCCAATGTGACTCTGAAACTATTCTGATGCTTCAGGGCCAAATAAGATGCTGGGAATTTCCTAGTGTGTTACATTGATTTTGGAAGGAGTAAACATGCTAAAGCAAATAAATACAAATGCAAATGAACACCTCAACATTATTAGAACAGCGGGAAAATGTATTTCTAATGCAAAGTGCATGTGTGAGCTCTGTGTGCATAGTTTGACTGCCCTCTATTGGTAACAACATGTCATGTGCATGACAACAAATTCAGCATTGAAACACTGCACCCTTGTGACATCCATGAAAATAACAAAATCCAAGTTAATAACCATAACGGCATCAGCTTATAACATCTGTTTTCATAATTTGTCAACTTTTGAAGCTGACTAAAAATACAGTCTTTAACCAAGAGTTCTCCAGTTTAATTGTGGTTCAATGAAAAATAAGCATGTTCAAAGTTGAAGACGTTTGTTTTGATGAAATGACTTACCCTCGTGTCGTTACAAATCCATGTAGTCTGCTCTTAATTTCCCTGTTCAATATTAAATCATTATTCCTGAAGAAACATCATGCATATATTTTCTATACAATTTATGGTGGCCACGTGGCATAGGCGGGAAAAAAAAAAAACATTAAAGTAGTCTATACTCGTGCACTATATTCTAAATTATAGTTTTGTATGAAGATCTGACTGAAAATTAAGTCATTATTCACTGATTATTTCAAGTATTTGGTAGCTGAAAAACTACTGCGATCGGGTCATCTAGATTTGTGAATGAATCATTTTTTGAACCTGTTCTTTGTAATGAACCCATTGATTGACCTTTAAAATGTGCTGAACAACTCACGAATCAGAACTCAACTGACTCAAGGTCGCATTCAGGTTTTCGAATAATTAGCTAACTAAAAAGAACCTTATGTAATATGCAATTCAAACCAGTCCTAATAGAAAAAAAGCTTTAAAACGGTTGACTTAAATGCTCCATATTTAAAAACTTTGAGTAGTTCAAAGGTCATGTCAATACATGTATATTCTATTTGTTTGTTTTCTTTTCCATTCCTTCTTTTTTCCTTGGTTCCCATAGCATTCATATTTTTATGGTTGTAATGTTTTGTTATTCGCAGCATTAAAGAGTAACTAGAGGGAGAGTGAAAAACACCTTTGTTCTTTCACAAACTTTTTTTTTTTTTTTTTTGTCATATAAGTTTTATTTTCAGAGAGACTGATATATGCAGTAAATCACATTATAGACAGGGTATGCAAAAATAAATAAATAAATATTGGCGTAAAATTGAGGGATGTTTATAAAAAGGCTCTTCTCCAAATACCATAACACTTTTATTCAGGCCTGCAATGAGCCTGGTGTTGATGGACACTTTCCCCATTCAGATCCATTCACAGACAATCCAGAGCCACAGAATGACAGAAGAAAGAAAGGGGTCAGAAGGAAAAGAAAAACAGAGGTTGTTCTGCATGCTCCTCTGATAGGCTTGCTGGGTGGCTTGTGTTTATTTAGTCTGTGGAGGTGATGGGAACTGAGCATTAGCCACTGCCAATTTTCTCCACACTGAGAAAATATTCATGTGGACAGCTGGAATCCAGAAAGCAGAGTCAAACAGACTCAGGGCCAACAGATACAAGACTCGGCTCGCATGAAACACATTTCCAAATCGAAAACCCAAAGCTTCTTCAGCGCTCTCGTCTTCTTTAAAATTCATGGTGAATAACCGAATTCAAGAAAGCGTATCTGTAACAAGCCCAAGGTCCTTTTTAGCTATTCTAAGAGTGTTGTTTCAGAAGCAAAGCTGGCTAGTAACATCCCAAGACGATTACAAAACCACAACGCAACACCGAATCAAAATGGTTTCAGTCTCTTTAAACCACTGAAGGGTTCAATTAGAACCAGCTCTCAGGAAGTTAAGGTTTGTCTGAAGTGAACCTCCAAGTCCCTAATCATGCAAGAGAGGAGAATATTAAATCAGACTAAAAAGATTTGAACAAAACATTTATTTAAAAGAATGTTAATTAGTTCTCCACGACATGACTGATATGTATACATTCCAAGCAATTATTTTACATTGAAAGATATTTAACGCTAGATGAACGCAACCAAAGAAAGGCTGGACAGCAGCTATAAACTGAAAATTTGAATTAATGAATGAGACTTTTTAAGCATTATACAAAAGTTCTGCATACAGTAGTATGTGTACATCAAATGTAGTGTTAAAACAAGATACATATTTTCCATTGTAGTGCAATATATGTAGCACGGCTATATGTATTTCCAGAGCGGGGTGGGGGGAGGGGAGGGGGTGGGAAATGCCACCCAAAGAGCTCAGAGGAAGCAGTTGAGATTTTAGGCCTCACACAGAGATGTGGGGCCACCCACTCATAGGCCGATTTTGTTTATTTTCATCCATTGAGGTAAACTGTTCAGTGCGAGCTGTTTATTAGGCCTTTGATTTGTCATGTGTCAGCTTGTGCTTGCAGGGCAAGTGTATACACTGGTTGTGGCTTGTATATAGTGGCGGTTTGGAGGTCAAGGCTGGGGGTGATGGGAAGGGTGGGTGGTATGAAGTGGTGCTCAAACCACCTCTCATTTTGGCGTCATCAGGATAAAAAAAAAAGTTTCAAGGCAGACACGTGACAGGACTAAGAATCCAGATGCAAGTAAATGAAGCACAAACAGCTGATGATTTACAAAAGATCCAAAGATGAGGGAACCTTTATTCAGTACACAAAAACAATTAAAACAAAAATAACAAAAACTTGATATATCTTCTAACCATACAGCAGATAAGATTATTAAAAGAACAAATGGAAATTGCATTATCTTTTGTAAGCGGTGTCTCTGCAGTTGTACACAGATGAAGCTCATCTTCGATTAGTTTGGTGACATCCTGACCCTCTGTTCTGCTTCAATAGCTGATCTCAAAGCCTGGTAAGACTCTACAACAAGGAAAAGTAAAACTATTACAATGTTCGGCAGGAAATGGAAGGGGTTTTTAATCAACACCTTCTCAAACCACACAATGTGTGTCACTTCAACGTGTATCCAAACTCAAACAAGTTCTTACATAAACAGAGGTGTATGGGGGGGGGGGGGGGGTAAATGTGTGTGTGTTAATTAATTTCCCCTAAATAAAATGAACATTACCATTCAAAAGTTTTTTTTTTTTTCTTTAAGGAAATTAATACTTTTATTCAGCAAGGCTGCATGAGCAATTGATCATAAGTGACAGAAAATACATTTATAATGTTAAAAAAATACTTCTATTTCATAAAAAGGCTGCTCCTTTGAAAACCAAGTATCACAGTTTACTTAAAAATATTTAGCAGCATAACTTTTCAATACTGACGAGAAATATTTCTTGGACACCAAATTAACATATTAGAATGATTTCTGAAAGTAAATATAACACTGCAGACTGGAGGGAGTAAATGGCTGCTAAAAGTCGAGGAATTAATGACATTTTAAAATGTATAAAAATAGAAAGCAGCTATTTTGAATTGTAATATTATTACACAATATTACTGTGTGTGCATGAGAAACATCTTTCAAAAACAAAAACCTTACTGACCCCAAACTTTTGAATGGTAATGTAGGTGTCTGTTTGGATTCTAATGAAATACCTTGCAGTTTCCTCATAAATGCATCAATCTCTGGTAAATTTGGGATGATATCAAATGAGGGATATTCCATAGACCTGGCAACCTCGCTGCACCCCTGGAAAAGGAATGAGAAACACAGATAAACACAAAACCCACTTATCCTATGACTCAACCAAGGTCCTTGAGCATTTAAAAAAAAAAAAAAAAACGTCTGAAGAAATGCATTCAGGGGTAAACAAATAGCAAAGTTCGTTTTGTAACTTGATTGCTAAAGGGAGTTCTGTAACTTTTTGAGTGATTGTGAGGTTTAAAACAAAGCTGCCCACTCAGAGCAGGTGTGTTTACACAAACAGCTACAAACCTTCAGCTCTTCATAAAACCTCTCCTCCATCTCAGACACTTGGGATATAGCCTCAAACGCTGGGAGAACAGACTCCTGAAAAGAAGTACATTTTAGAGGTTTTGTATCAATTTTTGTATCACATATCTGTAAATAAATACAAAATGTACACACAAGTTTAATTGCCATTCAAATAAAAGCTCCATTTAACCAATTATAAACGAAACAAAAACACAAAATTTATTTAGAGTTCTAGATGAAAGTCCTGCCACTTCACTCACTTCCTCCGAGGAGTTTCCTTCCTCAGAAAGCTCTAGTTTTGTACCATTCTCCACTGCAGCTCCCTTAGACACACCATTCAGTTCTTTTACCCTGTCACAAACACCCACAAATGAGTGTGATACCTAAACCGCACCACCAGAGGGCCTTCCAGGCCAATCACAGCAACATTAGTTTAAATCAAGGAAGATAAAAAAGCACCTGTTCGCATAACGTAGTGTATTCATAGTGTATTCACAAGAGCTCATACCCGGCGAGATCATTGCGATCTGAAACGAACAAAACACACAAAGAGATAAATGTTACAACAAACAAGTATCAAAAGCAAGTCCTGAAAAAAAAAAAAAGCGTTATTGAAACGCACATATACACAAAACTGAATAATCACTCTAGCAAACTCTTACCATACAGGTCCTGGAGTTTTCTCCAATGAAGGAGTCCCGAAGCACCTGGGTGAGTTTGCTCATCCTGAACGGGATGTGCTCGCTGTTCTGTCCCAGAGATCGGATACATTCCTGAGGCAGAAGGGAAGACATTAACAACTTAACCGTACTAAAACCACCATTTACTTGTGTGTTTGTAAGCAGGATAAAAAAATAAATAAAAAAAAAAGCATTGGGCACATATAGGTTTCTTAACAGTATAACTGAGCAGCAAACAAAAGCTATAACTATCAGCTGTATAAACACAACCTCAGATTTTAAACAGTTTAAACAGTAATTAGGATGCATTTAAATTTAATTTATTAAAAATGGGGGGAAAAAGTGTATTTAGGATAAAGAATGATGTAGAGATGACCTATTTGGCGCAGAAGCCACTAGACAAAGCACCTTCAAAGCCAGCAGGCTGCGGTTAATCTCGGCCGTCTCCACGATGGTGTGCCGATCGTTATTGCTGATATCAGTGCCACGTTCATTCCCAGCCAGGTCCACCAGAGAGAACTTCCCATGGAGGATATTCCGCCGCCTTAGAATTACTTGCAAAACCGCATGTGAACGTGATGAGCTGGCATTGGCAAACGTTTGGCCAGACGTTCTGTTATAAAGCCAAGATAGAGTTGCGTTTGTTCAAACGTTTTTGGTAAATGAAATAAGGCGCAAGTAAAATTAGTATATAAAAATTTGATGGAATAACTTCGAAATTAGAAGAAAGGTTGCCTTGTCAACTAATGGAAAATGACTAAAATTAACCGAATGTCAAATAAAAATGAAGAGCACAAAGGATTACTAAACCTAAAATTAATTAAATCATAATAATAATAATAAAAACATACCATTAAAGCATCTAAATAATTCTAAAATAACAGACCTGTAGCATAAACAGTCATTTAAGACAACAACAAAAAAGGCATTTAAAGGGTCACCTTAAAAAATGATTAATATTTACCTGCATGCACTTCCCTTCTCAATCATCTTGATGACGTCATCAACAGATGACACGGGCACTTCCTGCAGGCCAACAACATTGACCTGCTGCTTCTCATCCTCCAAAACACGCAGCTTTGCTTTCTTATTCAGTAAATCAAACACCTGCAGCACACAAAGAGTTCCCCATCATGCCCGAACAAGTACTTTATGCTTGCAACCATAATCAAAAACAGTGTAAAACCAAATACTAATACCACAGTAAAGATTTGGAAATTTGAGAATTATTAACACTTCATGCAAATTCATGAATCCATTTGACAAGCCATCACAGAATCCCCAAATTGGAATCGGAAACATACAATGTGAGCAAACCTTGCCATTGTAGATCTCAAAAAAGGTGACATATGGGCAAAGGTCCATATCAGCATATCGCTTTTGCCTTAAGAGGGTAAATACATCCTGTGCTGTGACGTATGCAGAGAGATTAATACATGAGTGAACATGGATAAAAGTAACAGGCCAGTATTTAAAGTACATGTGACAGTTTCAATCACCTGCCAGGGCGTAAATCCCTTTAGAGCTGTTTTGGCTCTTTCCAGAAAAGTCTCCACCCATAGTCTGTAAATAATGCCTCAGATGAACAACATGGAAAAATGTTTTGGAATTTTATTTTGGAAGAAACAAACAAAACCACTTACATGGGTCTTTCCACTGCCTGTTTGGCCATATGCGAAGCACGTCGCCATACCACCTTCAAAAATGGTCTTAACCAAAGGTTTAGCACTGAACCTAAAAGTTAAATTGATAACCATTTGAATATTTTCTGAATTAAACATTAATAGTGAATTAGATTTTATTATTTAGAAAAAGATAATCCAAACATGTAAAATCTGTCATTATTTACTGGTAATGGTTGCTCTATTCCATGCAAATTACAAATTGCTGTTTCAGTTTCGGTTAGAAATGACAGATTAGAGTGAACTGATCTTTGAATGAATGACACTTCATGTACATGCATGGAAACTCGAATATGCAGCTACCTGTAAACCAAGTCATTAGTGGCGTCTTCATCAAACGAGTAATCAAAATGGAAAGTCTGATTCTCTAGGTACTTGGTCAGATCCACTTTCTGTTTGGGCTCATGCAACAGCAGGGCTCCATTACCAGGGATCGTGACCACGTCAATCTCTTTCTTTGCCAACTCTAAAAACAAATAAATGAGAAATAAAAAGGAAAAACTCAACAAAGAATAAACAATTCTATTCCATTAAGAGAGGTCATATCAGCAACCTACCTTTTTTATTCAGCGGACGTTTGCGAACACAGACACATATTCGGTGAGGTTTGACCTAAGAGAGACACTGTGTTAAAATATGAAATTAATAAATTAGAATAGTAATAGTATACTCATTAACTTACAGGATCAGAAAAGGACATGGGTACTCTCTCCAGGGTCTCTCTGTATTCCTCGATCATCTGGTAAAACTGCTTATTAGGTCGACTTGTATCTGCAAACTAGAAACAAATATAGCAAGAATTGGATGGAGAAAATAAATAAATCTTTACAAATTTCCTCTTCAAGATTAACTGTAACCAAACAAGTAAAAAAAAAAATTAAAAAAAATTTTTTTTTTTTTTTAAGTCTCTTATACTCATCAAGGCTGCATTTATTTGAAAAAAAAAAAAAAGAAAACGAAAACTGTATTCTTGCAAAATATGTTATTACAACAAAATAATGGTTTCTATTTTAATATCCTTTAAAATATAATTTATTTATTTGATGCAAAGCTAAATTTCCATCAGCCATTACTCCAGTCTAAAGTGCAAAATGATCCTTAAGAAATCGTTTTAACATGCTGATTTATTATTAGAATTATCAATGTTGGCAACAGTTGTGCTGCAAAATATTGTTTTGGAAATTGCAATCCTTTTTCAGCCTTCTTTGATGAATAAAGTTAAAAAGAACAGCATTTATTCAAAATAATTATTTTCTAACAATATAAATTGTTGCCATCACTTCTTAACAATAACACATCCTTGCTGAATAAAACTTGTAATTAAAAAAAATTATTAATATATAAAATTATAATAATAATTTACTGACCCCAAACTTTTGAACTGTAGTGTATATTGTTAGAAAAGATTTTCATTTTAAATAAATGCTCTTCTTTTTAACTTTTCATTCATCAAAGAATCCTGAAAAAAAGTATCACAGGTTCCAAAAAAAAAATATTAAGCAGCACAACAGTTTCCAACAGCATATCAGAATTATTTCTGAAGGATCATGTGACACTGAAGACTGGAGTAATGATGCTGAAAATTCAGCTTTGCATCACAGGAATAAATTAGATTTTGATATATAAAAGTAGAAAAAAGTTATTTTACATCATAATGTTATTTCATAATATTAAAATTTCCCCCTTGTATTTTAGATAAAATAAATGCAACCTTGATGAGCATAAGAAACTCCTGTACAAAACATTAAAAATAATTCTGATCCCAAACTTTTGACTGGTAGTGTGTGATATACATATATACCTATACACACATAAATTATACAGGTGCTGGTCATATAATTAGAATGTCATCGACTGTCATCATTCACTAATTCCATTCAAAAAGTGAAACTTGTATATTATATTCATTCATTACAAACAGACTGATATATTTCAAATGTTTGTTTCTTTTAATTTTGATGTTTATAACTGCCAACTAAGGAGAATCCAAGTATCTCAGAAAATTAGTATATTGTGAAAAGGTTCGATATTGAAGACAAATGGTGCCACACTCTAATCAGTTAATTAACTCAAAACACCTGAAAAGCCTTTAAATGGTCTCTCAGTCTAGTTCTGTAGGCTACACAATCATGGGGAAGACTGCTGAATTGACAGTTGTCCAAAAGATGACCATTGACACCTTGCACAAGGAGGGCAAGACACAAAAGGTCATCGCAAAAGAGGCTGGCTGTTCACAGAGCTCCTTGTCCAAGCACATTAATACAGAGGCGAAGGGAAGGAAAAGATGGGGTAGAAAAAAAAAAAGGTGTACAAGCAATCCCCATTCAAAAATGTGGGGGAGATTCCCAAAGAGTGGACTGCAGCTGGAGTCAGTGCTTCAAGAACCACTATACAAAGACGTATGCAAGACATGGGTTTCAGCTGTCGGATTCCTTGTGTCAAGCCACTCTTGAACAACAGACAGCGTCAGAAGCGTCTAAAGACAAAAAGGACTGGACTGCTGCTGAGTAGTCCAAAGTTATGTGCTCTGATGAAAATAAATTTTGCATTTCCTTTGGATATCAGGGTCCCAGAGTCTGGAGGAAGAGAGGAGAGGCACACAATCCATGTTGCTTGAGGTCCAGTGTAGAGTTTCCACAGTCAGTGATGGTTTGCGGTGCCATGTTATCTGCTGGTGTTGGTCAACTGTGTTTTCTGAGGTCCAAGGTCAACACAGCCATATACCAGGAAGTTTTAGAGCACTTCATGCTTTCTGCTGCTGACCAACTTTATGGAGATGCAGATTTCATATTCCAACAGGACTTGGCCCCAAGCACACAGTGCCAAATCTTCCAGTACCTGGTTTAAGTACCATGGTATCCCTGTTCTTAATTGGCCAGCAAACTCGCCTGACCTTAACCCCATAGAAAATCTGTGTGATATACCAGACCCAAGAATGCAGAAGAGCTGAAGGCCACTATCAGAGCATCCTGGGCTCTCATAACACACAAGCAGAGCCACAGACTGATAAGACTCCATGCCACGCTTCATTGCTGCAGTAATTCAGGCAAAAGGAGCCCCAACTAAGTATTGAGTACTGTACATGCTCATACTTTTAATTTTTATACTTTTTAGTTGGACAAAATTTCAAAAAATCCTTTCTTTGTACTGGTCTTAAGTAATATTTTAATTTCTGAGATACTGAATTTGGGATTGTCCTTAGTTGTCAGTTATAATCATCAAAATGAACAGAAATAAACATTTGAAATATCAGTCTGTGTGTAATGAATGAATATAATATACAAGTTTCAATTTTTTAATGGAATTAATGAAATAAATCAACTTTTTGATTATATAATAATTATTTGACCAGTTCTGTATGTGTGTGTGTGTGTGTGTGTGTGTGTCTAATATATATATATATATTTATTAGTAATAAAAAAACAAATAATAGAAATAATAAAACAATTTAATTGTTAAATTAAGTACAATGCAAAGGAAAAATAAATGCATATCTGAGGGGCTGTTTACACCACATTGACAACTACAAACTGAAAACTTTTGTTTTACCTATTCATTTGCACTATAACAATGTTTAGAGGGCTTGAGAATGAGTTTATAAATGCAAGTTTTCGAAAACTATACTATTACCTTATTACAAAAAATTTGAAGTTGTGAAAACGGTGACGTCATGCGCATGCAGATTACATGTTTAATCTATAGGCATGCGGGAGTGCGTACTTAATGCATATGTGTGCAAGCACACCAGTGTTCCTTTACAAAGTGACTTGTTGACATTGTTGTCTCTAAAAGTTTTTAGCACAAGTGTTGTTGTGTAAAGGTATCCTGAACAATAACAATCAAATAAGTTACCTTTCCTCTCTTCTGTGCTTCTGGATTTTTGGCTACTGACAACCGTTTGTTTGCAACCTTGTTCATTTCTGAGACCTGAGACATGCGATGGCCTAAAAGATTACAAATAGAACGGTTTATGCAAGTGTTGTAGATGTTACTAACCACCTTATCAATAATGTGAAAGCATGCATGACAAATGCAAAACAGTACATACTTGGTGGAGCCATGGGGGCACATTTGGAAGCCTCACTCTCACAAATAGCCTCAGCAGTTGGTAGTAGAGGAGAAGCTGGCTTTGAAACAAATCTCCTCTGGTAGCCTACCAATCCAGATAGCAACTTAATGAAATATGCAAGATTATCAAAGCGGACTGCACAAGTTATCTGCATGGCTGTTTCAGGGCGTTCACCTCAAACAGGTTAACAATCAATATCAGTTCACTGAAATGCAAAACAACTTGATACCAGTAAAGCTGCAAGATATGTAGTGAGATAAAGAGGACAGAGAACATTATGCTAATGAAAAAACAGACCTGAAGGTTTAGGGATCGTAGATGAGGGAAGATCCTGAGAGAGAACTTCCTCTGCAGCCGTGGCCGAGACCACAGGTGGAGGGGCAGGATGTCGGAACAAGCAAGTCTGACGTGTGGTCATCCTTCTAGAAGCTGAAAGGGGATGAAATTATGTTATGTGTACTCTCTGCAATGCAGTGTCAACACTGCCACTAAATCAAAAGGTGACCCTATAGGCAACACCAGAACCTCCAAAAATGTTTGTCATGACTGTATTTTAATCAGCAATAATTGAACAACAATGTGAGCTCCTCACCCCATAGTATCTGACAAAGTGCAAACACACAGTACAGAAAGTAACTTCTAAATTGATGAAAAGAACAATTATTGCTATATAAAACCCTAAAGTGAGAAACCACCATTCACAGTGCTTTGATAACCATTTGAGAACTTTCTGGACTGACCGAAACAGTAATTTAAGAGAATTTTTTGATTGCTACAAGTAGATCATTTGTAGAAAAGATAATGTGGACAGAAGTGGGAAGAGACACCCTGATTAAGTCTAAAGATTAGGGCTGCCCTCGACTAAAGATTTCTTTTTGGTCGACTAGTAGTCGTTCATTTTAAGCATTAGTCAACTAATCCCACATTTATTAATAAACCGTTTAAATCTGAGACTTTAATTGCCTACATAGCTGAATAAGCACCAGCACACACATAAAACTTGCCACAGCACACCAGCAGAAGTAATGATGAATGTGTCAGGGAAAAATAAAAAATAAAAAAACAAGGTAAGATTATACTGCATTAACATTTGAATATTATATTGATAAACTATTGTTTTCTATGTTTTGGTCTTATATGAACTCGGGTTACATAATCACAGAAATTTCCTTTCTTTCCAGATATTAATAATTTCATTTGAAAAAGTAGACATTTCACTCCCTATAGATATATTTTTCATGTCTGTAAGGGAAGTATACACAGAGTTTCACGCTCAAGCTCAGAGAGGCCGAGACGGCAGAAAGCACATCCGGTTTGCTTTCATTATTTTACAAAAGCGCAATGTTTTGTTGTTATTGTGAGCACACACAAATAAATGTCGATTCCAAAGATGTATTACTCTTATCCGCATGATCAAAATGACGGATTATTTTAAGAGCAAGTGACCGCACCGATGCCTCCATCTATCATGCTACGAGTGCACTACTGTTCAGCTTTCACACTTCACACAGGTCAACATTAGATTGAGCGGCCATATAAGGTCGCTACTACTTACATATTTCAGATGTTAAGCCATATGTGATGTCAATGAATAATAGTTCGGTTGTCTTGCCCGATATATTACCACAAAGATCAGCCATTAACGATCTGTCCATCACTGGCTGCATGACCACCCCACTTCCTATGGATTTTTACTTTTTCTTTCTTGGGGGCAGCCCTACTAATGATAAATGTTATGATCCAAGCGTGAATGAGTATGATTGGAGAACATGAAGAAAGCATGCACTTCATACAAACCTGACTCTTCAGATGAACAATCCTGAGGAGCAGCTTCAGATGGGAAACACACCTTAAGTTTACACTGGTGCAGGTCAGGAGACCAACTTTGACTCGGAACAACAGAGAATATAACTTACGTTCTGAAGTAGGTATTCTTGATGATCTTGATGGAAGCTCTGATGCTCTGACATTCTGTATGGCACAATGAAATAACATTAAAATAATTTTTGTAGGAGTGTTGTAGGTATAAAATAACAAATGAGTTAGTGTTTTTAGACACAGTGCATGAATGTGTGGAATTAAGTAAGGTTTGTTTTCTCAAATGACTTTTGCTTTCAGCACCACTGGTTTTCCTCTTATCACACTGACAGCTACTGACAGTTTTTGTAAAAAAAAAAAAAAAAAAAAAAGTGTCTAGACATTGTGCTGACGCCTACAGCATTACCATGGTAACCAACATGCACATATCAGATGTTGACAACACTGTCTGTGCAAATTGGTCCATTTTAGCCCTTTGTGAAACAACAGTGCAGATAGTCAATACTCTCAATATAAAAAATAAAATATAAAAACCTTACGTGCATTTAGAACAAATAAGAATTTCTAGAAAAGAAATAAAGGACTCACTTTTGCCGGTTTTGACAAAGGTGCAGGTGCGGACTCACGCTCCCCTTGACGACATGGTTGGAGGTGTTGCATCAGGTCAGAATTGAGCTGCTTAAGTTCATCTAGGTCAACCTAGGGGAACATTTGTTTATTAGTTAAGCATAACACCCTAGAGCTTTAGCAAAACCTGTGGTCAACAGTCTAACAACTGCTCCAAGCAAAGGGGAAAAAGTCTTATGTTATGAAAAATTAAGTACCAACCTCTTTTCCTTTAGTCATGCCTTTCTCAGCCCATTCCACATTCACTGTGGACTTCGAGGCACTGACAGTTTTCACAGTGGCGCTGTGTATTCTTCCTGTGGCATAAGAAAACAGCATTATCTTGGTGGAACTTTGAGATAATTAATGACTGACTTCTTGTGGTGAAAAATAAGCTATTTACTTATTTACTTTTATTTTATATTTGTTTTCCATACAGTAAATTGTAAATGCCATTCAGCCTAATTTCTGTTTTTGAAGAAACTAAGTCACATGGGAAGAACATGAGTTAAGAAATTAAGTTGGAATTACAGACTTTATCTTGGTGTGTGTGAATTATCCCTTTAAAACAATCCTTGCCAACAACACAAGGGATCACAGGAATAAATTATTTTGTGTTATTTATATATCTTCAGATTTAGAATTTTAGAATTTTAGAATTTTTTTTAGAATTTTTCTATTCAAAGCAATTTTTTACATTTAGAAACCTTCCATTGGCAGCAATAATCAGTACGTGTTATGTGCGCTGAAAGTTTTATTTGCGATCTTTTTTTTTTCTTTTTTTTTTTTTACATCAAGTGATTTAATTATGCAGTTCATGTCTGGAAAAGATTAGCAGCTAACGTTAGCAAACAAGCATCTTACCATCACTACGACTTATATTGACAGCGAGTCCGATAAGAAGTTTCGACAAGGCAGGATCCATCTCCGGTTATAGTTTATCAATTGCAGTTGTTTGTGAACGTTTCTGAATCAAAAAATTGAGACTAGTATGTTTCTGCCACTTTGCCCTTATGAGTCGTAAACCAACATTAACCGCTCTGCATTCAAAAATCGTCAGCGGAAGTTATTGGATTATTCAAGTAGGTGGTGCTTTGTTTGAACCTATCAGAGCACTGTAAAAACATGATTGGCATTTCAATACACAAATAAGATCTTACAGCCGTCTTTCGTCACACTCTCTGGTACCGCAACGTGAATCTAACGTTACTTCAAAAAATAAAAATAAAAAAATCAATTAAAAAAATTATTGCCTGGTAAACTGATGGAAATGAGACTTTAAAAGTCAGTGTTATGGAGGGAAAATTCTGTCAAGTAAGTAATAAAAATCCAGGAACGTATCTGAGGAAAGTCACTGATACAAAATTAATACAAAATAATGAAGAAGTTTCAATGTGGTACAGAGCATAAACAATGCATAACAACGTTTCTTAAAATATTTTATTAATTATTAATGTTTACATTAAGAAGGTGTTATGTGTAAAGTCAGTACACCAAAGGTTCAAATATGATAATGTCTGAAATGCCACTATTTAACTTTTATTGAAGTACTAAATATTATATTGAAGGCTACTAAATACTACCAATCAAATTAATACTTATTCTTTGCTATGAATGAAATATTATGACAAAATGAAACATACAAACTATATTCACTGTTATTAAATATGTTTATATATTTAACACAATATTAATAATGATAATAATAATAATTAAAAGCCTACTGGCGCTCGTGATTCTATAACTTCACATTGATATTCTTTATTTAGGATGCCTTTATACAATTGTTGTTCTCTGTTTGTAGCTAAGACTAGCACTAGATTTGTACATGCATTCTGACTGTTAGAGTTCAGAAAAGAATTTGTACCTCACAAAGAAGTATGACAGAAACACAAAGTGCCTGAACAAACACGATCTGTGCCAGGAAAGGGTTTACGAGAGACTCATTAATCATATATAAAAGAAAATGTTTCAAATGATCAAGCAGAATTTTCTGCTATTATGCTACCCAATTTTTCATATTGTGGTATAGGCATTATGGCATCATGACTCTCTGTTAAGCCTTGGCTTTATTTGATAGAAAAGTTATTCTTTAAGTAAAAGGAAAAGAGTTATTGTATCATTTTGCTCCACCTACTTTGTTCTACAGTACTTGCTAAATTTCATATACGTATTGACATATACATATTGAAAATACATATCTATTTGTGCCTTGATCTGTTAAAATAAGACCAATTAACAGACAGCTATGGAATATTTTTTTAATTAAACAGTTTCTGAAAAATAGTGAAGGTAAAACATTTAATAATATGGTATTTTGTTTTACAAAAATTTACTATTTATGTAATAGAATAAATAACAGTAAAATGTGAAAATGTGCTTTTCTTACAGTCAATGTAATTAAAAATGCATGAAATAAAACATAAAGTATAAGTCTCTCCTTCCCTATATTTTTGTAGATTTTGATTGGTTTTAATATACAAATAAATAGATAATCATGTCCATTCATAGCTATTGCATTTTTTAAAAACATATTACAAAGAAAAACCACTAGAGGGACTGTTGAGCTAAACAGAACCAAATTTATCCTGTAAAGGAAAGAGACCTGTAAACCACCTCCTGCTGTGGCTGTATACTTTTCCTGAAAATTCCCGGACTGGGAGGGAAGGCAGTTGTAACCCAGACACAAAAGAATAAAGATCTGTACTCTTGGATATGCATACTGTATTCAGGGTGAATTCACAACCTATCCCTGATGAGATCATGGCAGACACTCAAAGTGATTTATTCTTCCCATATTCCTGTGATATATTTCAAGCCTGCTCGTGTTAAATGTTATGTGGCATGAGATAAAGACCTGGCCTTGCCCTTTCATATTATCCCAGGCCAGGAGGAAATCAAGTTATTTTCTCATGGATTTCACATAATCATAAGCGTTTTCATCGAGTATTATAGTGAAATGACTGTACTTGTCCTGGAACACACCTTCTGCTTAGCTGTTCACTTCCCAAGTAATGCTGCCCTTTTATGTAGATAATCAGTAATTTCCTTAAATTATAAGTTTGTTTCATCATTATATATTTTCAGTTACCTTTATTCTCTTGCACTTTCCATCTGTCTTCAGATATGTTGTTCCTCTCTTCTTCTCCACACTGATGTTTCCGTGTGTTTTTTGTATGTTTTGGGAAATCAAAGCATCTCTCTCAACTAACATCGCAAAAAAAGCTGCACCCACCTGCTCAAAACAAGCTAAATTGTAGTATTTCCGCCTATGCACAAAAGCTGCAAGCATTTTAATCCCTGAGAACATCTGAAGTTGAAGAACATTTGATCCTGCTGTTTTGAGCATTATCCTGGGGAAGCTGTCATCAAAAAGCACATTTAATATTTCCTACATCATACAGCATTGTTAACAATTTTGGTAAAATCAAAATACATCTGGGACTTGGCAGATTTTAACATTTGTGTATTTTGCTATTATTTTTTTTTTTTTTAAATCTTACTGAAGCTGATGAAGACGAAACTGTGAAGAAAAACTTTCTGTCAGGGATGTGAAATGCACATTTGCAACCCATTGTGATAGTAAAACAGAATTACAATATCATAAGAACAGTTTATTAGACTGCTGACCCCCACAACACAGAATGAACCTCTTACGTAGCAAACATTTTTGACTGCTAGCTTCTGTATCCTGCACCATCCTGCTTCTAGACAGAAGGGTGGTTCCCAGCGGCTGGAGCTCACAGCTCATTCGGGAATATGTGCTAAAGCCGTGATTTGTTTTTGAAATGTTTAGAATTTCCAATTCAGCAGTTTAGTTTGATTGATATGTGAAAAAAATACTTTGTATTTATACTTACTTATTTTCTAATTTTATGTTATATTATGTTATCTTGTTATGTGTATTAAAAGTAACTAAAAGGAATAAATGAATGTTTAAAGGAATATTTAAACAATGTGTGCTAGAATGATTTTAGTATAAAAACAAAATCCCTTACTAACCTTTTGTGTGTAAAGTTATATCCAATTTAAAAATTGTGTTGCCATGACACTAGAAGCCCTTAAACAACTGTAAAAAGTATCATTTGAAACATTTAAACAAAAAACATTTATGTGCAAATAATATAAGCTTCTAATTTCTGCTTTTAAATCCTCCAGAAACTGCCTCACAGCAGCCTTAAGTTTTTGCTGGTAATCAATGCTATGATAAGCTGTTGATTGAGCTGACCTTGTATTGAAGTTAATTTCCTTTAAATATACGTTACACTCTACAAAGTATCCTCAATTTGAAAGAAATCCTTTGAATAGCAGTTTACATTTCATAATTGCTCTACATATGTGCAATGTCTGTCACTAGAAGCACATTTATGTGTCGAAACGAATGGGAAAGTGAAGAAAAACATGTACTTTGCAGACATTTCCAAAACATCATGCTTGCATCCACAGAAGGGCCATTTGCTCACATAGATGAGAAACAGATGAACATTTTTTTCGAACATTTGCAAGTAGAGGCAGTGACTGCAATGAAGATACCAAAGATAGAACAGACATTTGGAGACTGGGGTGAGGGCCTTGATATAATAATGCCAATGTAGCATAACTATCATGGAATCAGTGAATGAGTAAGAGATATGTTTTATTGCAGTTGCCAACATGAATCTTGCCATTTGTGGGGTGGGCGGTTACAGGACCATATGTTGCTCATATTACATCAGGACAGTGGCACATGTTAAGGAGTGGTGGGAATTGCATGTGAACATTGATGAAATGAGAACATACGCTCATGAAAACTAAATAAACCAATGCATAAATTACTAACACAGACTGATGGATCTCCATAATCAGCAACGTAAACGCATTTGAAGTAATTTCAGTGCTTATAGTGCATAAATATGTGCCTTCCCTCTTTCCTTCGTTAAGAAATGTCTGGCTTTGATTTTTAATGCTTTTTTTTTCATCATATTATCAGCATAACAGTTTGAATAGAAAGTTGAATTGAAATGTTAATATAAATGTTGTATTTGGTTTGGCTCCCTTTCATTTAATGACAGCAGCAATCGAGCTGCATGAACTGAATTGTGTAAAACATGATGATCATGTTTTCCAGCATGATTTGAGAACCATCTAAAGAGCATCTTGTGCTTTAATGGAAGGAAATCTGACCTGTTGTACAAAGGATTTTGATCAGTGAACTAGAAATAATGGGGGGGGGGGGTCTTCATTTTACATAGTTCATTTTCCTAAATACATTTCTCAGACATTTGGAGCCCACTGTATAAACTGTTCTTTTAAATGTATCTTCTGCTGTGTTCACTGGATGACGCCACATTTCACGATTCATAAATCAGAGCCAAATAACAGGCATGCTCTGAGCTTGAAAAAGGTTCATCTTCATGCTCGAAAGAAACAGCATCTTGTTATTTGAGGTTCAACCTCTGTGATTGCCCATCCGCTGTGCTTGCCTATTTTGAGATGACAATGAAGTAACTTAAAACGTAGACGTACTGCCTGATTACAAGGCAACATTCGAGCCGTCCTACCCTCCTTCACCACAGAATGTGTGCATACTGAATAATTACCCTTCCCTCTCACACACAATCACATACACTCACACACTGTGTGCTGATCCAAACACACTAAGCTTGGGATGTGCATGGTTTTCATTACAGTGGCTATGATTCCTGATGCTCATTCAGAAGTCTAACTCAATGTCAAAGCATATAGCTGTTGTCAAGAAAACCGTTAAGGTTTTCTATATTTGATTGTACAGTAATTTGTCAAGCATGTGGTTGATAATGGAACTAAACGGGGGTGGGAGTGAATCAGCAATAGTTCATTTGTTCTTCAAGAATAGTCTTGTTATCATTTACTCACCCTTATGTCATTTTAAACCTGTATGACTTTCTTTCACTTTCACTGCATGAAGAAAAAGCAGAATGGATGTTCATTGTTCCACAGAAAAAAAGGGATGAGGGTGATTCAATAATTTCAAAATCTTCATATTTGTGTAAAATTTTAGTAAAGTACAGCTTCTATATTCTGATTAGTCGATACAATTTAAAAGCTGTATTTGAAAGACCTAATTCCATAAAAATGGCATTTCAGTCTCCTCCACCCACTCATCAGGCTGAGTTCAGTGAAAATCAGTGGGGCTTGAGACAGAGCTGCTCATGGACCTAGACGTATACAGAGAAGAACTCTCTATAACTGCTGGACTAAGCACCTTTCTGTAATCATGAAAGGCCACAATTGTTCCGTTTTTTTTTTTTTGTTTTTTTTTTTTGTTTTTTTTTTTTAAATGGGAACCACACCGACAGATGAAACAGAGGTTCTATCACAGTTAGTTTGAAAAAATAAATAGAAATCAAAAAATAAATAAAAATAAAACACTCTGTGAGGACGCTTGGTGGGTGGAAAAGAGGAAAGGTTTGCAAAAAAGGAGTTCAAGCTGATCATTTCATTAATGTAACCAAATTATTTTGACTGCCTGTACTTGCCATTGCGTGTTGAGAGGTAAATTTCAAGTTGTTGGTTTTTTTTTTTTTTTTTTTTTTTTTTTTGAGGTACTCTGTTTTTAGATTAAGTTTCATTTACTGCATCAACAGATATTATGGTTTCCTGCACTTAACGCTTAAGTGTGTGCAATTTTGCAACACCAGCCACAATTATAATCTCTGTTAGTTTTCTCTGGATATTGACCTGGGATTGAATGTGTTTGAAAAATAAAGTGCTTTAATGCTTTTATATATATATATATATATATATATATATACATATATATATATATATATATATATATATATATATATATATTTATATATATTGCAGCACAAATCCGTTTATGAATATTCCGAGGTGTAGTAAACTTCAACAGAATTCCCCCACTCAGGGAGTAAGGAGCAATGAACACTGTGTAGAGACCATGTCAGTGGGAACACAGTTCGAGCATACTTCTAACGAGCTGATTATCTGAATCAGGTGTGTTAACAAAGAGAGATGTGCAAAATGTGCAGAGCAGGGGGTCGCGAGGACTGGAATTGAGAACCACTGCCATAGACCAGGAGTGTCAAACTTAATTTCTGGAGGGCCAGAACCCTGCAGAGCTTAGGTTATCCCTAATTAAACACACCCGATCCAACTGTATGAGTGTTGGAGCAGGGCTGGAACAAAACTCTGCAGGGCTTCAGCCCTCCAGGAACTGAGTTTGACACCCCTGCCATAGACCAACTATGTTAAAATGCCCAACTTTACAGCAGAAAAAAAATGTTTACAGCCTGGTACAAAAAAGTGTTTTTAGTCTGTATAGCTTATTTTGTCCTTCATGACAACTGTGAGGGAGTAAATTGTTTGTAACTCATCCAGTTAATTTATATTAAGCCGCTGCTGTCACCACCGTAGAGCTAGGTGGGCGTGGTTTCAGCAACCAGCTCCACCCATATCCTGCCTCTTTGTCTATGGATGCGCAGGGACACAGATGGACAAGATGGACGGCCAGCTCAAAAATGCTCATCAGAAACTTACGGTTGGCAGTCATATATATATAGGGTTTGTTTTTCCATGGTATTTTAGTTACTGAGATATAGTTTTTGCCTTCCTTACTTAATTGTGTGCAGAGCACTCTTTATTGAATTTTGAAAAATAAATGAGTCTCGGCATTGTGCTCTGATCCAAAAATTAATTTAATAGCAATTATAGTTCAGTTAGGTAAGCTCGAAGCCGTTCTCATAAATACAACCTGCATTTTTTGCTTCTTGTTCTTCTCTCTGTGTAATTTGGTGTAGTGCTGTAAAACAGCAGAAGACTTCGTTTGAGTGGGCTGGAGTTTTCCAAATATATTACATATATCACCCACCACCAAAACCACCTGAAGGAAACCCAGCATGAAAACACAGTTTAATGGATCGTTCATAATGACTTTCAAAAGATCACTAAATTCTAGACACTCATAAACTTGTGGAGCAAAGTCTACTGCGGCAGAATTTTCTCTTGGTAATCTTAAAATATTTTACACAAAACTATCCTTGTTCAGCTTTTTTTCCTGTCCATTTTGATAAGCCTAATGTATACTGATAGTCAGCAGCAGTTGATTGGCATGTTATTTTTTGTTTCTTTTAATCTTTCTCAAAGCATCTGATATATGGAGAAAATGGAAATTATCTTAAAGGTTATATAGACATGCTGACATAATGTTAATCATTTTTAATCCTCAATACTGGTCCTCTTTTAATTTTTAGTTACTTAAAACTGCATTAGATGGTATCTGAGATGGACTGAATCATGTTGATGTTTTCCAAAAAAAAAATTATAAATTCTTTCTACATTTTTGTTTTCAAAAAAAAAAAAAAAAAAAAAAAAAAAAAAATATATATATATATATATATATATATATATATATATATATATATATATATATATATATATATATATATATATATATATATATATATATATATATATATATTTCTGCATTCTTTGCAACTGCAACATCCATCAGAAGTTTTTAATTTACTAGCAAAACTTAGAGAAACAAATTATTTTAAGGTCCAATTATGCATGTTATTCACTGATAATTGTATCCTACAATTTAACTTGTATTCAATGAGGATGCATTAAATTGATCAAAAGAGGGTTTTTTTATATTTTTACTTTCTATTTATCACTATTTAACAATCCTGAAAAAAAGCATCTACAAAAATTTTAAGCAAGATAATTACTTTCAACTTTGATAATAATAAGAACCATTTCTTGATCAGCATTGATTGTTAAAGGATCACAGAAGACTGGATTAATGGTTGCTGAACATTCAACTTTGCCATAACAGGAATAAGTTACATTTTAAAATATATACAAGTACAAATGTTATTTTAAATTGTATTAAATTAAATTGTATGCTCAATATAGCATAACAAGTACAGCTTCGCAGTGTGAATACATGCTTTCTACCTTCCCTCAGAAAGATCTGCCTTTCAATCCTGCACTAGTGTTGTGTATCTGAATCCAATTTCATCCGTTAACTCGGCGCACAGTCTACCGCAACCCCTCGACAACCGGTTAATTGACTTCAGGCTGGTGAGATGCTTAGAGCAGGGAAAAAGCAACAAATAGATTTACACTTCAGGGTTCAGCTACGGATAGTTGTGACAGCCTTTTACCTCTTCCTGACACAAAGTTTGGCTTAAGCTCACAAACTATATATCCTTCTCTAACAAAGAGACATCTGTCGCTGCTCCCTTTCCGAGCGTGAGAGGTTGAAGAGAAGATGATCTCGTCACACGCGAGCCGTTGAAACGCTTATTATGTAACTGTGGAGGGTCCACAGCTGCAATGAATCTGTGTGCTCTGTAAACCCTATATCCCTCTTCACATCTCATCAATTGATCTGTTATGAAACTTCGGAAATAAAGTCTTTCTGCGATGCCAAGGCTCATTTAAAAGGAAACAGTGTGGTGATTTTCCTATTTGACACCTTTTGCATGAATTCATACAACAAATAAATGGAAGCAAATGGCAGTTTAAAAGGTTATTTTATTATTTCTGTTATTTATATATATATATTTTTGTATGTCAGTACATGACACTCATTCCCTCGTGGAAGTGAAACATGATCGAGTTCTTGTAACAGAGTGAGACTGACTAGGAGTCCTTTAGCTGAATTATTACATTTCGCCTGGCACAGATGATCCAGTTGGAAATGTATCTGGAAAACCTCTGCTCCTATTATTTGGTTAAAGCTCAAATTACAGGAGCAGCTTTCCTCCATAGTCTTTAGATCTTGCCGGATAGCGAAAATTGTTCAGTGGAGTATGATCTGCACAGAAGACTGCATTTTCTGTAAGCCGCAGAGTCTTCGAGAGCGCTCTTGGTCTTAAGGGGCTTAACTCCGGTTCCTGCTGAACTGAGCCAGTGCTAAATACATCAACTGTTATCAGCTCAGTAGGCACAGGAGGTTGAACCCAGTGCTGTACCTCACCCTGGCCTTTGCTAATTTCAAGGTTCTCTACAAAGCTCCATGTTTCCCTTCTGATTGATCATAAGTCCATATTATGATCAGAGCTGGATTGCAGGTTTATTTATATAGGATGTAAATCAGTGAAAGTATTGCATTAGAGTCAAGTATTGGCACAATAAATAACTTAAAAAAAATATAAAGAATTAACGTGCTTGGGCATGAAAATAGTCAGTATGTAAACGTCAAATGTATCTTGATTATCCCCACATCTGCAGCTGTTTAGTCACAAATAGGTAAATATTTTCATTTCATAAATTCATCATTCAATTAAAACACTCAGACACACACACACAAAATAAAAGCACAAAAGAACATATTGGACAGTGGGGTTCAAAAGTATCAGCCCTCCAGTTAAAAAAAAAAAAGTTTTGTTAAATGCATTTGATAATGATTATAGACTGTAAAAATAAAAATAAAAAATAGGGCACAGTGATTTTTATTCAAATTAAGGAATTCAATGTTTCCATAATTATTTTTTTCACTTGTGTTTTACCAAGATTTTGAATTATGCACTTCATTGCATTTTGTTTTTTGGTTAAAGGAGATGTTCGTAAAATCAATGGATAATATTCTGGCAGAAAATAAACAGAACTTTTTTTTTTTTTTTTTACAACTTATATTGTACATTGACTGACAGAAACGTAAGGGGGTGGAAGTTCAGCACTGCATGTTGAATAGTGCCCTGGCTTAACGCCAGCATGACCAGACCACCCTGTCTGACCGGGAGGGTGGGTCTCAGGATTACACTGTGACTTCTTTTCCTGCCGCGTCATTTCCCGTAGTTCCTCTGGATCAGGTTTGTGTTCTTTTTCCAGTTTGCTATAGCATGGCCAGCCGTCATGTTTGGGTTCTCCCCTCTTGGCTGATTTCGAGTGTGGGCCTCAGAGGAGCGGAACTTAGCCACTGTGAACATAGGCTATGCGAGATCTGTTCACAGAGTGAGCTAAGTCCTGCACCTCACAAAACGTCTTCAGACATAAAATCCATATGTACTACAAAACATTGCCCAAATTATCATCGAATTCGACAACAAAAATCAGAATATATATAAAATGTTGTTTTACATTTGTCCTAGATCCAGATCTGAAATCATGCGATATTAAAAACCAATATGCAAAATAAAGTATTAAGCTAATGAAATTAGCCTTTAAAAGCCTTTTTCATTTCTAAAAATATATATAAAAAAGTGAACACCGTTATTGCCACATAAAAATGCTAAACATTTGGATAAAAATGTCTGCTAAATAAATCTATGTAAATGTAAACACAAAATATAATCTGTGAGACTGTGAAAATGGCACTGTCATCTTCTGGGAAAGGAAGAACAACCCAAAATAACAGCATTCTTCTATTAGTCATTGGTCAAGTTGGGGGGAAAAATGAAGAAAATGTGAAAAAAAAGGTGTGATTAATGTGAGTGTGAAAAGTGTCAATTTTCTTAAAGTAACCATATTCAAAAGTGTCTAAAGATAAAGAAACATCAGTAAAATGTTCTCTCTCTCTCTCTCTCTTTTTATTTTTATAATTCATATTATATTAGTGCGGGGAAAGAAACAGAATACATTGAGTTACATCAGTTGTAAGAGTCCAGTAAGGTCCATGTGTATTAAAGAGTTAAATTGTTAACTCTAAGAAATCTAAGACATTCAAAATTCTCAATGTGTTCATGAATCAGTTTATTTTTATTTACGATAATATATATATATATATATATATATATATATATATATATATATATATATATATATATATATATAATGTATATATGTAAACTCAAAATTCTTTATTTAACGAACCTATTAGCAAAATTTTCCTCACATATCCAGTTATTTGACAAAGCAGAATGGCACAATTTCCAGAACCCATTTCAAAGATGGTCTCAGCTGTTGAAGCAGCTTTTTATATTCACATTACGTTGGGCCTCATGTCTGTATGGCACAGTAGCTTAGTATCATGTTTCCAGTTCCCCAAAACCACAAGATGAGATCCAGTGTTTATATAATGAACAAAAAGTGAAACATATGGAACCTACAGATATGAGCTTTCTATTTCAGTGCGTATGGTTTATTCTGAGGGTAGATTATTCAGTCCTCGGGACATGGTGGGAAAAAGGGTTTGGTCCGTTCTCTTCGATTCGGATTTGATGGCTTCATCCATCAGAGTGTAAGCGGGGGCGACTCACGGAGACTTTCATGGAGTAAACAGTTCACAGCTGGTTGGAAATCCCTGGCAATGTGATTTTGTGATATAATTCCAAATCACTCTGCCAGGAATCCCTCCAGCTGGTCCATTGATGAGATGACCAGGAGAAAGTGAGGAAGAAAACCAGCAGCTAATGTAATAGGCTGCCAGTAAGTACTGGTGACACACGCCGTTCCACAGTGCTGTGGTATAGCACGGATCTTGTTTCACACTCCGCTCACGGGGATAATTTGCCCAGACTCACGCATACTCTTGAGAAAACAGACTTTGAATGGAGCCATAGTGTCTTCTGTTTACATGACCCCAGGTCTTCTGTGTGTGTGCGCACCTTAGCCATTAGATTCTGTTGACAAGATTTGTCCTCTTTCCAGCAAATTGTTACCATCTTTAGCCAAGTATGATCCACACATCACAGGGTTTACCCTGTTAAATGGTGCTCATCCTGTGGAATGAGTGTATCATATCAAGTCACTGACATAATGAGAAATACAGAAAATTGTCAGGGTCAGTGCAACGGCTACATAATAGAGTTAATTTTCCGCATGAATCATCAGGCTGTTGTTTCGTGTGGTGGATCACGACATGGGGCCGTGATTGCAATCGGCCTCTGCTGCTCCTCTCATGTCTGTGGAGATGTTGGGATTTTTCATCACTGTGACTGCCAGAAACGAATTGCATTAGAGGCCACATTAAAAGCCAGAAGCCGGTTGTCTGAACTAAATGCAAATGGATGTTTTTACAAAGATATAATGTTTTTTCTTAGCTGGAGCCTTTATTACTGGGTTATGGGTTTCTATTATGAGGGTGCATGCCATATTGGCAACTGCGTGTGAAATTCACTGGGTTACTTAAAATGAAAGAGGACGTGTTGCTCTGTCCCTAGACAATTGCATTTTGATATCTCTTTAAATGGACATGTCTATGAATCTCTGATTTGTAAGCATGGGATTTTCTTATGAAGGTAAACTCACCCAAGACTGCTTATTTGAAATTATCTCCAGACAGGCATTACGGAAATGTTCTGAAAGAAAGAGAGGGAAAGAGACTTTTTGTTCATTTTGAAAGCTGTTTGAATGTCTTTCATTACCTCTGAATGATACATAGATGTTATGAAGCAGGCTGTTAAAAACGTATGTTGTGCTACACATAACTCCTTCCAAGGTTTTTATTTTTCTATTTTTATTATTATTATGTTAATGTTAATAGACCAAGCTTAGCAGCTACATTATAATTGTTTTTATAGTTTATTTGTAATGCACACTTATGATGCATCCTAAAATCCTGTACAAGACACACACACACACACACACACAAACACCTTGTTTCCTCCTCTTCAATAAAATAAATAAATAATAAAAAATAAAAACAACAATGTGAAATGTCTCAAAGATTTAAAGCTGGCTTCAGTTCTGTTTATTCCAAGCTAGGATGGACTGTGCATGTAAATAAGCATGTTATTTTTAATAGAGCATGCTGAATTGATTACTGTAGTTATAGCAATTTAAACAATTTACTCAATAAATGCATGATGTTTTTTTGTTTTTATATTAGATTTGTATTTTATATAATATATAAATTGACGTAAACATTATGACTTTTGTATTCATATGTAAAGTCATTTATTATTCTTTGTTAAAAAAAAAAACAACTAATGCAAATTTGTGTTTTACACATGAATTACAAACGTCCTTAGTTATCCATTCTGTAATAAAACACTTAATGTCATTAGATGACATCTACAGATCTTGTAATTGTCCTATTTGTCTGTCAAGTGTGAGCTATTGGTCAGACTAAGTTTAGCAGAAACCTATTACGGAGCATTCATTCAGAAAGCTCAGTGGTTTCAAGTGGGGAATCTGTGTTTTCCATTTCTCCTTGACAGCTTAATATATGTTCCTTAGTTCAGTTCCAGAGAGAAAGCTCACTGAAACCAAATAATTGTCGCTTCACATTTGAAATAACTAAAGCACCTTTCAGAAGCCTCATTAGTTCAAGACTTTATCAATTCAAGTTCAGTTAAATGGTCTAAAAGAGTAAATGCTATTAAATGGAAGAAGATGAATAGAATGAGAACTGTGCGGAGGAATAATATATAAATATTTCAATATGATAAATGTATGATTTAAAGATGTAAAAGCGTTAATCTGGTACAAGACTATTTTAATATAAAAGGCACTTGATGTGTGCTTGAAATATGTTTGATATGATGACTCATAACATAATGTGGTTTCATCAATGGCCATGTGAACAAAAAGTCACATTGCAGAGTTTGGAAAAATCACGAAACTCTTGGCATGCATTTTGCTCTTTCAATTTAATGTTCACTTATTGGAAGATAAATGCACATATAATTTCCTGTGCATTCACTATGCCTGTTGTCCATTCTATATATATATATATATATATATATATATATATATATATATATATATATATATATATATATATATATATATATATATATATATATATATATATAATTATTATTTTTTTTTTTATTTTTTTTTTTCATAACCTCCTAGGAGCATGAATAAAGATATCAGTTTCAACAATGTTTTTGAAGAAAACCATGCTTTTGGCTTTTAGTTGCAGGTTCGCTTGCTGCCATAATGTCTATCGTCTACTCGTCTTGAGCTACTGCAGCATGCTTCTGAAATTATGGCAACTGATAATACCGCCAGTTCTCCTCTCCCCATGATTACACATGATTTTCATAGTCTCCCCTTTTATGGCTAGATGGCCTCAGGGGCAGCCCAGCTCACACGTGATTGGTTTGGCTGTTCTGACATCATTGCCTTGTCCTGGTGGGGAGGAAACACTTATGTGGACAAAAGGAGGCATTGCATGCTTGGAAGTGGGTGGGCGGGCTTCCCAAGATGAAGTTGCAGATAAATTGGATTGTGTGCACGGTGCGTATGGAAAAGGCCCTTTTGCAGGGGGATGGGGTTTATAGAGAGGGGAGCTGCAATGCAGGTCGAGACTGAGACCAGTGATGTTGAGCTGAGAAACTGAAGGCAAAGTTGCAGGACTCCTGATAACAACAACCTATTGCATGATCAACAATAAGCACACAAGTGCATACATATAAGCTATCAGAAAAATAATTCAGTAAGAGATTTAATGTCCCCTGAAGCTTTGAACATCAAATATGTTATTGAATTCTTTGGTAAATGTGGCTCTGTGTTCAACTGATAAACACATTCTGGAAATAATCAGGGATATCAGTGATTACATATCCAAAAGGAGATTTGCTGGTTTCTAGAGGGTCACGTCCCTTCCAGGATTTTGTTACCACGGAGGTAGCACATTGCAATTACTTTAAGTGTATTTGAAGCACTTTTGTAACTTAAAGCAAACTATAACTGATTTGTGGTATCATTAACCATCATTTAAATATGAAACAGAAAAGATCAAAGTTTTGATTTACTGTCTATAAAACCATGTGATGTTTTTGTTTTTCAGTTGTTTAAAATTAAGTATTTAGGTAATAATATTATTGTGCATGATTGAACTACTAATGAGAATATATATATATAAATAATAAAATTCTTTTTATTATTTTTTTTATTGCAAGTTTGAGTTATAAATGAGAACACTGTTATTAATTAAAAAAAAATAGGTAATCGTAAATCTTGAAAAAAAAAAATCCCCCTTTTTTAATCAGACAGAATCATAAGGTAGAGGTTTTGATTTACGATGTATAAAGCCAAATGTTGTTTTTATTTGTCAGTTTTTAATCAACAATTTGTGTGATAAAAATATATCACACATGATTTAATTAATAATGAGAACAATATTATTATTTTCTTTTTGTAATTGTAAATCTTAAAAATGATTATCGAGTTTATTTAACCATATTGAATCAAAAGGTAATCCTAGAAACGTAAAATAACATAGTCAGAGAAATTGATCACAGTATGTCACGCATGGTTTACATTTTCCCTCAAAAATACATAAATAAATAATCATACTGAGATAGAACCACATTTGCCAGAGTACTTTCAAACACACTCTTCATTAACTAAATATCTAACAGAACTTCAGTTGAAGGATGTGTCTGGAGGCATAATAACTTTGACAATTATTTGCTATACACAGCTGAGGGAGTGTGCTGCATGACTTTAAAAATTGCTCTCTGAGGACACAAGAGGATGAGCTTAATCAGACTCAGACTAAATGAAAGCTTGGTTACATAAGCTTATAGTACAGCCCTTAAATAAATGTACAATGTCATATGAAAGGACAGAAAATAGACTGATTCAACACTACAAGAGCCTATGAGATCTGCTTTCAAGCTAATGTGTACCATGACATGGCTGTGAAAATGTACGGAATATTCTAGAATACGGTGTCCTGTTAGGATTTTTTCTTTCTTTCTTTCATCTTTGCCTCAAAAGAACACAGGGATACAAATTATTTAAGTGATAGCTAATTGCTGATTTTTGGCTAATTAACCTGGCTTACTCTTGGCAACTGTACTTGCTTATTAGCGGCGTTGAGACAAGTAGCTTCAGCACTGCTTTCCCACGCATAAATGAAGGTAGGGAAAATTTGGGGACTTTATTGGACTTGGAAAAATGCAATAAAATCTCTCTCTGAATGCACCCATCTGTTGGACTTTAGAAGACTTCCTGTAAACAAGTCGTAGAGAACAAAACCTCTCACACCAGGTCTCTGCCCATAATTACCCTTTCATCTTTATTTTCCGCCTTTCTTTTTAGCCTGCTGTCTTCTGCTCTTACCCACATTATCACTATGACACTTAGCAGGGCCCTTGACACGGTGAAGATTTATTATGACGCTAATGTTTAATTTCATGGATTCATATTGCTATGCAATTAGCAATTAGGAGAATAAATTATTGTGCTGCATTTTTATTTGAGTATAACGTCTCAGTAATGTGGATCATGTCTATGTTTCTAATGTTTCTGTTTATTTGTTTTTTCTTATATCCAACTAATTAACATTGTTACTTACTTAGGCTGTCATTGTTGAGGAAATTAGTAATGAATCCTAACCTGATTTATTCAGATATGGGCCGTTATGATGTAATTTCCCTTCCCCCTCCTCATAGTTTGTTTGCGTGCATCATGTGCCATTTCCTTCCCCTGCTCTAATAATCTTTCAGCTGCCAGGAAGCGGCATTTTCGTACAGTTACCCATTTACTGGTATAGCAGCACAACACAGACAGTTTTGTGTAACTTGATTTCTTCCAGATTACCCCTGTTGCTTGTAATTTACCTCAGATAAATGTGGCTGGATTAGAGGGTTTACATCCAAGTTTTGTTTGACTTTCTGTTAGGTTTAATTATTCTGAAAACTAAGAATATGACACAGTCGCTGAAGTGCATGACTCAAGCTATTTTGCTAGGCACGCTCAGATCGTCAGTCAGTACTCTGAAATAAAGATCTCAGTTGATTGAAGTTCTAACAACAATTAAAAAACCATGTGAATGTGGCTTTTTTAATTGTAGTGAACATGGTATTAAAATGAAACTAAGCTCTCACAGACAGAACATATAATTTACACATAATTTAATCATTTGTAAGCTCATAAAGCTGGATTTACTGGATTCATTTATTTTCCCGTTCATTCTTTTCTTTTTCTTTTTTTTTAGTATGCAATCATTATTTCAAAAAAGGCTTTTTATCAATGTATAGAAAAATATACATAGGTACATACTTAAATATATTTATACATTTAAGTATATATTTGTATTTAATATAGGTATGTCTATTTAGAAATAGAAAATGCAATAAATTTGAAGTAAAATATAATTTTAAACACATTTGCATTTATTAAAGGTGTTTAAATTTATTTCTAATTTGAGAAAAATCCAAATGTTATTGTAATTTAATACAAAAATTTATTAAAAAGAGAAAAAAGGGCAACTTTGAAGCCCATATTATCTTAAACTCATATCTTTTGGCATATATACAAATATATTAAATTGAATAATGTTTTGTATATTTACAATCTTTAAATATAACAGCACATCACATTAAAAAAAGCAAAAATCTTAATAAACAAGTGCACAGAAATACTACAGTTTTTCCTTTAAGTTTAGAGTCCAGTGTGTACGTGTAGTATTTCAGTGGCTGTGCATCGAGGCTCATTGACGTATGTGAGTAAAGTGCAGCTAAAGGCCCAGCGCACAGATCCTCGGCCACGCTGTTGATCTAATCACGTCACTGATGTCAGGTGGAAAAGATGGCTTACTTCCTCTCTCTCTGCCAGGACCCATTTGAAAGAGGCAAAGTAGCAAGACAAAGCACATGCTCAGGGTCTCTTAATCACGAGTCTTGAAATTAAATTACAGATATTTTTCCTCCACTGTCTTTATTTTTCTGTAAACACAATGAGATCTGTAATAACTGTAAACACAGATCTTTGCCTCTTATGGCCCGTTTTTAGGGAAAATAATGAAACAGCTGCTTTATGTTTTATTAAACAATTAAACCCAATTCAATTAAACCCAATATAAATCCAGTTTCCCATGTGTTGGGAGTCTAAATGGAAGGATATAAAAGCATTGCCAAACTATGAAGTGTTAAACTGCATATAAAATGTTTGTTTGTATTTCCTCTTTAAAGCTTGTTTGATGTCTTTTTACAGTAAAACTTTATGTTGGAATTGTGGTTTCTAGCAATATTTGGGGTTAAATACAGGTTCCAGCATTAAAATCTCATTCCAAGCTCAATAAACACAGGCCCGTAAATGTCTCCCGCCACACTATAATGAGCGGCAATTTCTGATATTTAAACACCAATTTATAAAGGGGAAAATGCCAGATTTACGCTTATTCTTTTTAAAACCGATGAAAATGCAGACATTTAAAAGCAATAATGTAAAAGTAAATAATTTGCCATGAATTATAATGAAAATTAAAAAAAAAAAAATTAAATGAGATTTCACTTATATTTTTTGCTCATTTTATTGGATTTCTTTTCTTTAATAAATACTATAGATTTCAGTCTGCAATTTTCATATCCTTTAAATCCAACAATGAATGCCATTGTTTATGGTTTTTCAACAGTACTCGTCTGCTGTTAAAATTGGCCGTCTGTAACACTGGATTAATCTTTTGTTTTTTCATTTTTTATTTTATTTTATATATCCTAAGTGTTTGTGCTCAAACACTCGGAGACTGAAAATGCCTTATGCACACAAAGAGAATAAACCTGCCTGTAGAGTATAATCCAAAAGTTCGGGACAAGCAAATCCAGACGCAGCTGAATATGCTAATTTGACAAAATACCAATGCAACTGTTTTCTTGAAGGTTAGCAAACTGCTGCATCCCGAAATGAAAGAAAAAGAAAATCAAACTTTTGTTCTACTCACAATTAAGTCCAGGTGACTCGCACTCTCCGAGTTGTAATAAACCAAGACTGTGCTGATCCTCACAGCCAAGCGTGCAGGGCACCTGGCCCGTACAGAGCGTCCATACATGTGGAGACTGAGCTCCACTTTAAGAGTCCTGAGCAAAGCTCTGCTCCACACTCCTCCTCTAGTCAGACTCAGGAACTGAAACGGAGGCGTATACATCATTCAGAAGTTTGTCTTTGAAAACCACACCCATCCCAGAGCAAAGAGAGAAGAGGGGAGAGGCTGTCTTTTCCTTAAATAACACCAGAGTAGAGAGGAAACTTATGTTTTCAGCCTCAAAACAAACCTCAAAGGATCAGGCAGGAGGCTGTTTTTGGAAAATAAAAAGGAAACAGAAAGTTAGTAAAATCTAAGGTCACACAGAAAGTTGATTTTAATGAGAGGAAGACCCCTAAAACTTGACTAATAACTAATAACGTTTTTCAGTCATTCCACATGTCATTTAAATGCAGAAGTTCTGGAGATATCAATCTCTCAGGCTTGACGGCATATTATCATAATCGAATTATTCTGTCTTAAATTATTATGAATTATTCTGTCTCAAATAATGATTCTGTTTTAAATCATGCCTTGTTATTATCCAAAGCAAGAGCACTGTTTTAAACAGACATGAGCAATGTTCTTTATGTTTAATGACCGTCTTGTGTTTACAGCATAACTGTTTGTGTTGCTAGGTAACTGGCTTCTACGTTATCATCTTAATTCAATCAGTCTCAATCACAGTCCACTTGCGCTGAAACTAGATCCCACATATCCACATCCATCAATACTTGTAGTTTAGCTGTGTAAATGATGGCTCAAGTCATCTATAGCAGTGGTTCACAACTGGACCCAGATTCGACTTTGGACGTCATGTGGCGACCCGACATATTACCAAAATTGAATTTCAGTGTTTCATGCTCTTGGCAGCCATTTATTCACTGCATAAAACTCATTGCGGTTGGAACAAAACCATGCCCTCGTTTCAAATGTTTTATGCATTCTGGGTCATATTTTCCTTTACCTTGCGAGTTCTGTTTACTGTTTGAGGATGAGAGCATGTCATGCAAACCCGTCCATGTTGACCTAATTTGCTCATATTGACAGATAAATTAGTAGAAAAACACAGTAGCTTGACTGGATACTCAGCAACAAGAGAAACCTTTTCTCCTCTGTTAAAATCTGATAAGCCTATTTATTGAGCCATTTTGCATTTGACTATTTGTGTCTAAATTTACTTTTCCCAGAACAGACAGCCGCAGCGAACCTCTCATAGTGTACAAATTCAAACAATATCTGCTATCTCTCTTTCTTTCTTTTTGGTGCATGTGTGTTTATGTGTTTATTAATTAAGGAAGTCATTTCCAAACTCAGTGGCTCTGAACACATTCCAATTTCGACTGACCGAGTCTGATTCAAACTTCTAACTATCAAACCAGTTTAAGACTAATTGATGAGTCTTTTTGACTGAGAAATTGAAAAGAGTATGTTCGGAAGAGTAATTTGTGGCTCATTGTGTGTTATTTGTTGATGCATGAAAGAAGCCCTGGTGCCTGTTCTTGCCTTTATCACGAGATTTCAATGGTATTACCAGATTTTAAAACCAACTATTTTTGTTGCATTTTTGAGCGTTGCGATCACTGTCTGGAGTCTTGTTTAGATACTGGACTTCTCGAGGCAGCCTTCAGGTTATGGCTTTGACTAATCAGAGCACTACTGTGGAAAAGGAAATGACACCGTTAACAGCCCTGTGAGGACCGGCTTACAAAGGAGAGGTCTAGAAACAAAGTATGAATGTCTTATTTGGTCTGGCTGGTTGCCCGGACAGCAAGTGAAAACAAACATTGCTCACACATTCCCTATCAGGGACTTCAGACAGCCAGACAGCCAGACCTTCATGAACACTTTCACCTGTAACTCCCTGAAAAAAAAAAAAAAAAAAACTACTGGAGGGGAATGTGTGTGTGTGTGTGTGTAAGTGTATGCATGTATTAAGTTTGTGAGTCATAGGGTATGGGAGACTCCACCCTGCGTAGGAGGGCAATAGAGTCTGTCACTTACTCTGTCCTGGGAAGAACTGCCCAGACAACAGCGCTCTTTGTTCAAATGTCAGTTAAAGTTGGGTAATGATGAGATCTTTCCAGCTGTCCAATCCCAAAGCCATTTCGCCTGCTTTATACAAATTGACCAATGCCGTAAAAGTAAAGCACGCTCAGAAAATTGAATGTGTATCCCGTATGTTGGTTTTTTTCTTTTCTTCTTCCTCTTCTTTAAAAAAACTGATCATAATGAATGGATGGAATCTGTTCTAGAATTCTTACCTGTAACTTGTCCATTTTAGCGCATTTATAGCTTTTCTTTGCAGTCACGGAACCTTAAATTACACTTGTAAGAAACATAATTATTCTGATTTGTGAATTGTTTATGTGTGTGTTTTCGGTCTGGAGTAAATGAAATGGAACGTTTCTGGGAACACCATCCTGCGTGAATGGGTCTACGAGCAAGGCAAAGTTTAGCAGAGCACTACTTCACCAACCAAATGTGCAAATGTGTGACATTGACCGTGTTAATTCCTTTGAACAAAAGGCTGGATGTTCTTGCTTCCACTGTAGCTCCAAAAGTTATTTGGATCATTCTCAAATCAGTAACAAGATGCTGAAGTTTTGCACAAATATTATTTAAGATCATTTTGCAATACATTCTTTATTAATTTTGATTAAATTATTTTTTATTTCATTTAAACTTTAATTATATAAGTCTTTTTCTGCCCCAGAATAAAAAATGGTAAAAAGTTATTGTGACTTTTTATCTCTCAATTCAGAATCTGTTTCTTGCAGTTCCAGGTTTACAGCTCACAATTCTGAGATGACCTTTTTTTAGTTCAGATTTTACAATGCAGGTTTTTTTCTGAATTCTGAGTTTAACCCTCTGGAGTCGATTAACGCATATACGCGTTATGAGTCATTTTCTCCTGACCCCCGATAAGAACTTAAATTACACTTTGTTTTAATCGTACATGCAATTCTGAGTTTATATGAAAATTCATTTTCTTTCTCTCTCTCTTTCCCTCTCTCTTTGAAAATGTAAGGGATTAATTAGTGTCTTGAGTGAAGTGTATGTTTGTTTACTGTTTTTTAATGGTTAAGAAAAAAGTGTTATAAAATCTCTCTCTCTCTCTCTCTCTCTCTCTCTCTATTTATTTATTTATTTTTTCTTATTCCATGGCAGAAAATACATTATTACTAGACAAAACAAGATAATTTTTTCAAATATTTCCATTTGAATGTAAAGTAAATAAATATGTAATTTTAAAATAATGCCTTGCTCACTAAGTTACCCCTTTACTCTCAGTCTCTATAGGTCTGTTGACTGCTTGGATCAAAATTGATCCTGTTCTCAATTTAAAATTAATCTGAGGGAAATAATATTTTGATATTTGCTTTGAAGTCTCTAAACACTAGGTAACATAGGCCAGAGCTGCAGCGGAAGAAAATGAGGCCCATGTGGTCATGTGTGCCACTTAATAAGGGACACTGGGTTTTGCTCTGAAGTAATCTGCCAGCTGGCTGAGACGCCAGAATCAAATATCTTGTTTGCTTGCTGCTCGGTCCAAATAAAGCATGTCTTTGCCTTGCTGCCTGCATCGGCTTCCCACCGCGACGGGTTTGCTTTCACCAATTAAGAATCATTCAAGTCAAAATCTGCTCGCCATTTCATCCAACATGCTCTTGGGTTTTTAATTCCCATTAGAATGCAAATTTTTAAAACATATAACTCATGCAGCATGCATATATCAAACAAACTATGCATTACCTTTCATTTTTCACTGATTGACACTTCACCTCATTGATGTAGTTGGGTGTATAGGAACAAGGGGGTTTTGTTTTGAACGGAACTGTAAAGTAGGAATGGAGTCTGGAAGCACTTATCCGGGGGCCTGACTGATTATGCCGGATTGAGACTGCATGTGCGCTCTGTAGTTTTATTTAGCAGACTGCATGGCAATTAACTAATCACTCCGGCCTAGAAGCAGGTGATTATGCTACATCTCATTCAAACATGCACCCGCCGTTCATACACTCTGAACCTTGTTTCGCAGCCTTTGTCTTATTTAACTGTTTGAAATGCATTATGCTTGCTTTGAAATGGCAATTTTGTTGCTTTATGATTCTTGAAGACCGGTCATCATTGTATATCTATTGAAGAGTGATTCATTCTTCTTATTGCTCAATTGATAGTAAAGTTAATGATTACCTAAAGCTTGCCTATCACCACACCTGTATTAGTGAATAAATCAACCCACTTTATTGAGTAGTTTTGCTCTCGTACATGCAAAACTAGCACCTGGAGGCATCCATTAAAGGGTTTTATTCATTCATTCAACAAGATCTGACTGTAAGACTTCATATCTTAGGCATGCAAGTTGCTATCTCTGACAAGTTCTGACAGTCTGACAATGAAATGTAGGTTCAGATGGATTGCTACACACCCAGTGTAAGTCTCTTTATCTCTTCAGTGACGGGTGTTTCTTTTATTCAGTGCGAGAAGAAAAACTGCTTTGGAAATGTGCAAACAGTACCTGTCAGGCTGCTAAAGAAACAAAAAAGTCAAGTCAAATGAACTTCAGCAAAGGTCAGTTGCAGTGAGCCATTTGGACGTGTCTGGATGATAAAATGCCCACATTGTAATTTAATATGTGTGCCGTAGTGGTGCATCAAAGACAACCTCTAGGGGAAGTGACTTAGAGAGCAACGAGATGTGTGCTAATCTATGTTAAAATGTAAAAAAAAAATAACGGCGAAGCCATACAATAACCATTTTGGGTTCCCCAAAGAACCTTTAAGTGAACAGTTCCTATAGCCCGTTAACACCAAGAATGATAACTATATTTCCTCCACACTAATGGACGGTAATGTTCTGTTTATTATAAGCACACTGCTTGAGTGCTTAAAAGCAGAATTGATTCTGATTTGCTGTCAGTGTAACCTTTAAAATAACCATGTGTGTGTATGTGTGAAGAACATTTTAATAATGTAAAGAAACTGTTTTTACTATAAAAGACCTTTTTATGTAATGAAACGGTTCCATGGATGCGTCTTCATGGAAAATCAATATCTATAAAGAACCTATAATCTTAAGAGTGAAGTTACTCTGCACATTCTGCATCTCTGTTTGTGTTGTTGTATCATCTTGATTTCATATTGATATAAAACATGCAACTGCTGAAACAGATTTGACCTGAAGGGTTTAATCACCTTGCATACATGTCTCTGCTCACAGTTACGCCCAGAATAGTGTACATCATAATTAAAACCATAGGATGAGAAGAATGAGACATTAGCATTTTGTTGTGCATAATTTGGCTCGAAACAAAACACAAATCAATGCAGAGCAATAGAAGTTCCTTAAAATAAAATAAAAAAAAACATTGAAGAGAAAAATCTAATTATATTTAAATGTGTTCATTTTATTCCTTATTATTTATCATATAATTATTTTTATACTTCTACTTTAAGTATGGTATTTGCAGGACCAAGAACAAGAATAAGAATAAGAATGCTACGCTCTGTCAACCATTGTCGGCAGACCCATTTTGTATTGATATAGCGCTCCATAATCAGTTCAACTCTGATCTCCAGATGAACTTCTGATAAGAACCGCTGGTTCAAATTTCAGGACAAAAGACAGATTAGAGCGCAAAGTTAAAGCACACTTAACTTATGGATCTCCTTTAGTCTCCTGAACACTCCAGAGTTTCAATTCTTTACACCTATATGTTGGTGCAACAGATAACATCAAAAGAATAATAAGATGTGTGCATGCATGCCAAATATTCCTGTTAAACTACAATTTACACATAAAACCAATTAAATTATTAAAACTGTTTGGTAATTTAATGAATATTTAATTTGTCTTCCTTTAAAAGCATTTTCAAATACATGTACAAAATCTATAATCATTACTAATATTGTATTTAAAGTTGCCATATTTATGAAATGTTATTTTCTTTTCAAAAGTGATTCTGCATTAAATAGCAATTAATAAATTAATTAAATAAAAAGGAAGAGAATTAAATATGTACTTGGTTTATAATTTATAATTTGTGTATTATAAAATGGAACCATTCTGATGATGATTTAACTTAATTGTTTCCCTAACTATGACAATATACATTTAAATATTGTAATTTAACGAACTGTTATTGCCTTTTCAAAGATAAATAATCACATTTGTCACTGGATATGAATATGCATTTTGCTGTTTTTGAGAAATCTTTAGGCAGTATTTAATCTAAAATTGACTCATTTTGTGGCAAACATAGGACATGCTCCATTAAATTTGTCCTTATTCACTGCAGATGTTTGTTTTATTTTGACTAAATTGGTGAAATTATTATTATTTATTTTTTTCGCTGGAGTGCCATGCTGTCCTATTCAATTCTAACATGCATTTACTGTGTGTTACCAGTGAGGGCATGTCACATAGCTGCAGTATTAGAGAGCCGCTTGCTGAAAAATGCCTTTAGTTTAATTTTAGTACAAGAACACCTCGTGTTCTCAACAGCATTGCAGTGCTTTTAAATGATGACACTTTATTCTCTCTCTCTCTCTCTCTCTCGATCGAAGACACAGTTTTTCATGATATACTATTAATGTTCATGCACTTTCTTGCTGGTCTCTGTCACCTATGTCAGAATTATAAAGAACGTTCATTTAAATAATTGAAAATAATGTGTTTGTGTTGCATATTTTATCAGCATTAAAATGTTGTATTAAAACTGAATTAACAATCAATATCAATCAATTAAAAAATCTGTAATTTTCAGAATATCTTACTACTGTAACTTTACATTTTCTTCGTTTGCCTTAGCAACAGCAGCATTCAAGCTGACCTAAACTCAAGAGGTTTGTGTAAAACCTAATCATCATGCAACCCAGCATGATTTGAGTAATCCAAAGATCTTATGCTTCAGCAGAAAAAAAAAAAAACCTGACCTTTTATACAAAAGGAATTCATGGCGAAAAGTCACAACATTTTGTTTCTGTTACAGGAGATGGTGCAGAATATATTTTATTCATATTCTTTATTCATGTATCTTTGTTTCAAATATTTAATAATCCAAAAACGTTCTTGTTATTTCCAGGTTTAAATTAGATATTGAAGACTTCCATTGTGAACTTGTGAACTCCACTGAATGCGGTTGTTGCATTGAATAGATAAGATAACCACGCTGATTGGGTTTCAGAACACAAGGATATGGATTGCTTTTCTCGTTCTTGCAGTTTTTTCCCCCCAGCAACTGTAAAAGGATATAATTATTTGAATATTTATATCAGCAACAAATGTTTTGTTTGTGTTTTTAATTTGTTGATGTTCAAGCATGTTTTCCAGGACTCCTTAAGCTAATCATGTAATCTTAGGTTGACACTTCGAAATTCAATACAAATATATGTGTCTGGGTCAGACCCTGATGGGGGAACAGTCAATATGAGTTTCATCAAACCATGTGTTTCTGGCTATCTTGTGGCATCTGGATCGAATTTCCGCCTTTCGTTCTGTCGCAAAAGCGAAGGGAAGCTTATGCCATGAGTCACTGCCCTGAGGCACTTGTTCGGTGCCTAGCTGTGTACACAGGGAACCAGTTGTAAAGCCAGCCATTGTGATCTCTTCTCCTCTGAACATGAAGAACTGGCCTGAGGTTTGGGCCGTGTTTCTTTCCCACACTTGCACCACCATGAGACTCCTCAGTCTGGCTTGGGTAAGACAGACAGCTGGAGCTTACTGTTAACAGGTCTCTCTCTATCTATCTCTCTTTCTCTCTTTTTCTTGCTTTCTCTCTCGTGTGCTGATAATCACCAGATGGTTGATAGTGAGTCTAGGATCCACTCTGGGTCTTTACCTCATTTGACCCCTCCAGAGGTGCTTTGATGTATTTTAAGGAACAATGAGAACACTTTTCAGATGCCTGTTACATAGAGTGGAAAACATTTATTGAGCTGCCTGCATTTACATGTGTTATAATGAAGGTCACTGACATTACATCAAAAATAATTGTGTAGATTGTGATTTGATATTGTCATTCATGCTGGACATATCCCATCATTTCTTTGTTTTATGTTCCATAGGGGAAAAAAAATTCTTAGAGGTTTGGAACTATTGTCTTTTTTTATGGGCTGGTGAGCTATCCAGAAATACTTCAAGCCTGCAAAACAACTTATCTTATAAATTAAATAGTACCTTATAAATTAGCTGGTTTTAATTGGAGGAATAATTTAATAATAGCTAAACATAAATAAATAGGGTCAGATCAATTTCCCACTAAAAAATAATAATTATGTCAATGACTATACAGATGTTTCAAACCGATGCTGTCTATAATGCTTCTGCAGAAATTTTCACCTATTCCACACCCATTCACATGTCTCAATTTGGTCTGTCCAACTAAGTCCTTCAACAGATAATTTGTTTCAAACTGACAATTCTGTCAACATTTACCCTTCCTTATGTTGATTGAAACTTGTATTTTCCCATGGAACACAAAAGGAGTCAACACGCTGATGTTTTCCATATAATTAAAATGTATTGTGATCATTGACTGTCAAGTTCAGTGAAATTTTAATTATTTAATTATTTTTGTATTTTTATTATTTTATTACTTAATTCTTCATCCAATCCGTCTTAACCCAAATTAATTAATTAAATTGAGGTGATGAAACACAGTTTATAAACATTTTATTGTGTGTTTAAGATGTTTATTACTTCATTTGAATGAAACTGCGTGTATGTTTTTTGATAGTTATAACTGTTTGTATTAAAAAAAAAAAAATCAGATCCAGACATGTTGGAAATGGCTTGAATTCAATTTTTAGTCTACCGTAATTTAGTCACATTTGTTTTATTTAAATCATTTTTAGCTTTTTTCTTTTTCTTTTATTTGACTATATCAAATAAATAGGATTTCACTGTTTAACATTAAATAATACAATGTGTTTCTACAGGGCTTTGGTGCCCTCGCTGTTATGTTTTTATGTTTGGGTTATTTGTCTCACACCACAGTAGCAGGTACTGAGGGACTAAATGTAGCTGTAAGACCTAAGTGTGAAAACAGCTCCATTTTCATTGCCTGTCTGTTTTCCTCTCTTTCTTCTGTAATAATGGCTGCCTGACTGGTGTTGAAAACTTCTGGTGTGTTCAGAGTAACTGTGTGTTCAGGCCTTAGACCGGTTCTCCGCACCTCTGTCCACAGCTCTGGAAATGACCTCATTAGTTTTCACATCCTGTGAGTGATGGAGAGGGTAGTGATAGAGACTATGGATTTAGCTCACATGGAGGGTGATGTGGGTCCTCCATTTCCTGTCTGAATGTTTTGGTCAAATTGGTTATTTAGAAGGAAATTCTATTAAAACTAAATTTGTTGTAATATATGTAGATTTTTTTTTTAAATATCATGGTCCTGCTAAGGACATTTTATAGAAATTTTACAGACATTTCGTACCCTAAAACATAACGCAAAGAAGTTCATAATTCAGAATAAATTTTTTTATTAATAGATATATGAAGATATATTTATATGTGTTTTATATTTGTGTTTGTGTGTGTGTTTGTCTTTTGGTTTAGTTTGAAATGACTCATTGTTATTAGCAACAATGGATTTGGAACAACATGAGAGTGCGTAAGTAATGTCAGAATTATTATATTATGATGATGATGATGATAATGATTATGATGATTATAAATAAATCTTGCATTCAAAAAAGTTTTTTTTAAGAAGAAGAAAAAACTTTTTTTTTTTAAGAAGAAGAAGAAGAAGAAGAAGAGGAAGAAGAATATCCTCTCTTTTAAATATAATAAAAATAATTATGTCTGGTGCTGTCAAGCTTCAAAAAAGGCACAAAAGCACAACAAAATAATCTATTTGTGACTACTCTAATTTTAATAGTGCTTTAGTGTGCAATTTGAAACTTGACAGCCTCTATTCACCTCTATTCTAGAGTGGATAGGATATTCTTCAAAAATTAACTTTTTGTGTTCCACAAAAGATTGAAAGTCCTACAGGCTTTGGACCGACATGAAAATAAGTAAATACTCATTGGATGTGTATTTCTGGGTTAAGTATTCCTTTAAGCAATGGGAAAAAACAACATTGAAAAGACAAGTTCAGTCAGACCAAGATACACATTTGACAACGGTGCATGGTTTATTATTTTAGGCTGCTTAAGTCTTTCTAATTCCCTCCTCCCTTCACTTAATTTGGGTTAATGTCCTCCTCTGATTTCTGTATGAGTCATTTTGTGGTTTGGAAACAGGTCAGTATCTGACTGTAGCTCCCACTAGAGAATGGAAACAGAGTTAGGGTAGAGACTGGCGGTCTATGGGCGGGCAGAGGGGAGTGCACATAGTAGCCTTGCACTCACACTTGACCTCATTGGTGGTTCCCACATGTTCCTGGTCAGGGTACCGGGGGTGGATGTGATGATAGAGAATTTCTCGTTTACGTAGAGACGTTCAAAGAATGAGGGTTACATACGTATCCGAGACGTTCCCTTTCAGTCTGTCATGTTCTACGTTATGTCAGAAAGAGACTGACGAATGGGGTCCCTTACAAAACGCCACATGTCTTCCAGAGATCCGTGTGAGTAATAGCACCCTGTCATGTGGCCAGCACGAGTGAGGGCCTATAACTTACACAGAATGTACTGGATAGCATATTCCAGCTGGACCTATGCTAGCAGGCTGCCTGCTCATAGGAGGACTTACAGAAGGCAGGTATCCACCAAGGTGGTGATACACATGAACTCTGAGGTACCCAGCCAACAGGATGGAAGTTTCAATGACAGAGCTGGCAGGGGCTTTCCAAGGGAAAGACATTTGCTGCGAAGAGACTCAACGTGGACATACACACGTGGGATTGCAAAGGGGAATCACAACACATGGAGTGCTGGAAGAATCCAGAGTTTTGACTGAGGAACTCACCTGAGGGGAATAGCACACGCATCCAGTCGGCGGAGTGGAATGGCGCAGCAAGTGGATTGACACCGAGCAGGTCCTTACTGGCCAGAAGGGGCAAGTACCCGGGATGACACAGGCTCTACACGGAGATTATACAATCTCACAAATGTGTTAGGTGTCGCCCAGCCGATGTCATGAAGAACACCAAGTGATGAAGAGGTTCCACTTTAAAGCATAGGTGTGTCTGGTGGAACCAGGTCAGGCCGGGCCAAAAAGGCACAACCATATGGACCTGCTCCTCGTCCTCCCTGATCTTGCACAATGTCTGTGCCAAATCCCAAATCAGCTGAACCAACTGGGGGTGGTGTCTCCATTCCCTAGGGTGAAACTGTTGGCATAAGTGCTTTTCGGAGGTACGATTGAGCCTGCCCGGAATGTGAATGGCGCGAAGCGACCTCACATGCTTCTGACTCCACAAGAGGAGATGGTGAGCGAGTTGTGACATACGGCGGGAGTGTAGACCACTAAGTTGACCATAACGTACAGTTGATGTACGCTATGGTCGCAGTGTTGTCTGTATGGACCATAACATGCTTGTCCTTCAGCAAGGCCCTGAAGTGGTGCAGAGCAAGCCGTACTGCTATCAACTCAAGGCAATTGACATGCCACTGAAGTCTGGGTCCCGTCCAGGAGCCTGAGGCAGCATGCCTTTGCACATGGCACCCCAGCCCGTGGCAGGGGTATCTGTTGGCACAACATGTCTGGACACCGGTACTAGGGGCACGCCAGCCCGTAGAAACGAGGGGTCCAACCACAGGGTGAAGGTTCAGAGGAAGGCCGGAGTGATGGTCACTCGGAGTCTATTTCCATACAGAGAAAAGAGATCCTCTGCACAGGGGAGAGTTTGTTCTTTTCCCAGTTGACCTGAAGACCCAGTTGGGTGAGGTGTCTGAGCACCAGATCCCTGTGCTCGCACAACCACGCTCGAGAGTGAGCTAGAATCAGCCATTCATTGAGGTAGTTGAGGGTACGGACACTTCGTTCCCTGAGAGGAGCCAGGGCTCCCTCCGAGACCTTCGTAAAGACGCGGGGAGACTGGGCCAACCCGAATATGAAAAACCTTGTACTGAAATGCCTGCCCCTCGAAAGCAAACTGAAGAAACGGTCTGTGTCGAGGAAGAATGGAGACATGAAATTACAAATCCTTCAGGTCGATTGCTGCAAACCAATACATCAGACAAATGCATTCGAAAATGTGCTTGGGCATTAGCATCTTGAACGGGAGTCTGTGAAGAGCTCGGTTCAAGTCACGCAAGTCCAGGATTAGCCGTAACCCACCTGTTTTCTTGGGTACTATGAAGTAAGGGCTGTAAAAGCCGGACTTCATGTCGGTTGGAGGGACCGGCTCTATCGCACCCTTTGCCAGCAGGCTCGCAACCTCTGCGTGCATGACAGGAGCATCTTTGCCTACCATCGTCACGTGAACTGAATCGCATAGCCGAGCCTGATCTTCTGGATGAGCCTGCAGGAAGGCCTGGGAAGCTCTAGCCAGGCTCCCAGAAACCTATCCAGCGGGGTCAAGGGGACTACAGGCATACCCACAGTGGGGCAGCGAGGTGGAGCAGACAGCCCTGGCATGGGAGGCATGGCGTCCCTTAGCAGGGGCGGAGTGCGGGCACTCGTCTGACTCCAGTAGCGAAGCTTTCTTGATGGTGGTCCGCAGCTCTGTAAGCCTTGGCAACAAGCATGGATGAGAACTTAGAGGGATGGAGGGCAGCTTGGGACCACCATGCCAACCGGACGTTCTCTGTTGACACAGTTGCATCGTAAAAGAATGCTCCACTGGGGGAATCCCATCATACCCCTTGGCCGCTCCACCATCGAGGACAGTGAAGGCAGAGGAAGTACCAGAACTGTTTCGGGCAGGATGGAGGATTCCATTCAAGCCCGATGCTGTCCACTGCCCGGGAAAGCACGACTGTCAGCTTAGGATCGGACTTGGTAAACACTCGCAAGTTCGCAATGCAAATTCCGCAGACCAAGGTACTCAGTGTACCATTGGCTCATTTTGTAACCACTCGAAGGTGATTGGGCTCTCGGGCGAGATCCCCATTCGTCAGTCTCTTTCTGACATTACGTAGAACATGACCGACTGAAAGGGAGCAAAAAACAAGGGAGCCCCATTCAGGTGAATGATAGCCTCATTTGTCCTTTTGCTGGGAGCTGGATTAATCAAGTTTGGGTTTCCCAGCCACTTCTAACAAGCTTTTGTTGTTTTAAAACAATATCATTAATCTTTGATCATCTAAGAAAACAATTCTAAAAAAAAGATCCAAAATGGACATCAGCTATTAGTTTTCTTTGTTTACAAATCATTAAATGGTTTAAGAAATAGTTTCAGTTTTGAGGTTATAATATCAAAAATAAATAGTAATATAAGAAATATATAAGTATTAACATTATATGAATATACAAAAACTAATTAAACAAACAAAAATACTGTATATGAATGTAATAAATAATAAATAAATAAGTAATAATAATAATAAAAGCAAAATATTTCGGGCCCTGTTTTTTTTTTTTTTTGGTTTGCTAAAGTGCTTTTTTTAGTCTTATTACCCTCAGGCTGAGTGGTATATGGTGGTCTAGTAAGATGCTTTATCTGGGATGGATCATCGTCATCATTACCATGCGATCCTGGCAGTCACCGAACTCAGGCGCCTTATTCATTTACTCCTAATTGGGGAACCAAGGTGGGTGCCAGCTGTGGAGATGATTTTTTTTTTTTTTTTTTTTTGCTGTTCATCAATAAACACTCCCTTATATAATATTGGGAGCTAACAGAAACCAGAACGTGATGCTTCTTTTTATGCCAGTGACCATTACAGTGAATTCACTAGAGCCTCTCCAGACTGTCCTTACATCTGCATTCTTGTGTTGCACAGAAACACACAGCTTGATTTTATTTTGTTTTATTTATTTTTTGTGATGGTGAAAATCATAAATACTGCAGTTTTTAAATTTGTACTCATTTTCATTTAATTTAATTTAATTTAATTTAATTTAATTTAATTTAATTTAATTTAATTTAATTTAATTTAATTTCTTTAATTTTTTAAATAATAATAATAAAAATAATAATAATAATAATAATCTTAATAACATTAATCTTTTGTTATGTTTTGTTTTATTTTTATTTGTTATTGTTTATTTTTTGCCCAGTACGGATGTGGTAACCACTTCAAACAGGTGTCACTGACATATATGGGGACATTCTGTCCCCGTTTTAAACCTCGGAAATGGTAATTGTTCCCAGAACAACTGTGTGTCAGTGCATGCAAGGAAGAGGGGAAAGTTGGAATCAGCCCTCAATATTAGGTTTTGGCAACACTCATGTCTCTCTTTCTCTTACTTTTTTCTCTTCCTGCACTTCTCTCTGGCCTATGTGGAATAAATTATGTTCAGTTTTGGTATGGGTTACCCAGTCCTGATGAATCATAAGCTTGTGATTTCAAAATGTAAAAATATCACAAAGAGCTACATTGTTTCAGCAGGCAACCCTCACTTCACGGACAGCAAGTTTCTTTTTTTTTTCTTTGTCTATCATTTCCCTCTCCATGTTGTAACTCAATGCTGGTGAATGTAAATCAGTTTAGAAGTCTCATGTTATTAAACCTATAAAAATGTCACAATATTCTAATCAGATTTATGACAGCTGTAAATCCTGTTTTACAAATGACTGCAAATATTAAATAATCAGTTGACCAGTGTACAGAGTTCTGAACTCTTTACGATATTGCTATGCAATCAGGTGAACACAATGAAATGTTTTAGTGTTAGGATCAGTTAAATCAACTCATTTGTTAGACACCGTCTGCACCAATAGTCTCTTCATCACTTGGCCATTTCCCCACACAACCTGGGATCCCAGGCTCGACTGGAAAAGCCATCAGACTGTATATGTTCGATCCAGACTAGCATACATTTATTTATTTATTTTTAAAATTCCCAATTGAATGGAGAATGTACTGCTGTATCTTTTAGGGTATGCAGACACCACCCAGCTTATCATTCTCACATTCAGTCCTTTTCAGTCATTATAAGATATTTGTTGGCTGGGGATGATCAAGGCGACGCTGCATCATGTTGCAGGCATGTCTTCCTGCTCTGAGAACCTTTGATATTAGTCACTGACCGGATGAATGTCTCTCTGGAGAAAAATAAGTTTTAGTTTCCCAGATTTTACTGGTGTTTATTGACAAAAATGACTTTATTTAGAGCATGAAATCTAATGCTTTGGGAATGTTTTTTTTGTTTTGTTTTTTGACAACATGATGCTGAAGTGATGTTGATTCACATGTTTAGATGTACTATCCATTCCATTTTAGATTTAGATGTATTTTTCTGTTTGTGGAAAGTTTCAAATTGGAACAAGGAGGAAAACCATGTGACATTTATTTTTTACGCTTTGCTGTTCCTTTTTTTTTTTTTTTTTTGCTCCGCTTCATTGTTATAGGTTTCTGAGAATCATGATATTCATAATCACTTCAAATGCTGTTTGCATTACTTTGCTAAACAGGGAAAGCTAAACTTTGTACATACCATTATAAATAAACACATGTGGTAAAAATGTATTTTGCGTGCTTGACTATTAAATATTTAAAAAAGAAAAAAAAAAAAACCACACAAACACACATTTGTGTGTGTAAAATTTAGATACAGTATGTATTTAATTAAAAACAGTAAAAAAAAAGTAATGTTTCATAATAACATATTTTAAAATGTAATTCCTATGATGACAAAGCTTAATTTTCAGCAGCTGTTACTCAGTCTTCAGTGTCACATGATCCTTCAGAAATAAATAGATGCAACATATAGTGTGTGTGTGTGTGTGTGTGTGTGTGTATACATATGTATGTATATATGTATGTATATATATATATATATATATATATATATATATATATATATATATATATATATATATATATATATATATATATATATATATATATATAGATAGATAGATAGTCTGCATATAAAATCCTGAATGACTAGCTGGCTACTGTATTTTAAAACTGATCCTTCCCTAAAATATACGTCTGTTCATACAAAGCATGTAACTCAGCACCTGTAAAGTCTTCACAGACATGTAATTGTTAACAATTAAGTGATTATTTAAATCATCAGGTCTTATGAAACTTAATTTACCTATTAGAGATTTGATTAAAAGGCATCATCTTTATTTTAATGACTCCTAGGTTCGACATCATATAGATAATGTATGCCTGGACAAGTGCATTTAATACGCCCAGACTCAAAGCATTATCAGTGGGATCAACGCTCTGTCTAAGGGAAGGAAGAGGGTGTTTTCAGATGCATGTTCCTGGTGACTCATCAGTGAATCTCTTCAAAGTACATGGAGGATGAGCACTATTTTCCACTACATCCATTTTCTGCAAAATAACCCTTCATCTTGGTGCATCAAGAGGATGTATTGTAGCCTACAAGATGCAACATTAAGATAATAATAAGATTTTTGCAGCATTCTTGAAAAAGTGTGCTTGTGTGCAACTACAGCAAGAGAGTTCAAAATACTTTTAGCTCAAACCAGTTTTCATTGTGTACAGACCTAACAGGATTTGACCATTCATTTTCTCAAATGTTGTTGTATTCCCTGAGAAAATAAGTTCTAGAGAAAAAGATAGTTTGGGTGTGGAAATCGTAGTGGCAGGAGCATCGAACTCCTGCAGAGAAACTGGTTGAGTTACTGTTGCCGAGGGTAAAATCTTGATGACTTTTCAAGGGGTGTAACCTCAGTGACTCAGATATGAAGTATGTTCCCATTCAAGGTGAATGAGTCACTGAGTAATAAAAAACTCCAACTTAAGTGAGCATGGCTCTTATTCTCTAACGTGAAGTTTCAAAGGAAAACTAATTATTTATGAAGGTGCTTTGGGCCAAAATATTGGAGTTCGGATTTGTTTTTGGATCTCCAGATGCATTCTGCAAAAAAAACTAAAAAATATTGTAGAATGTGTGTAAGAAACCAGTGTGCAGCTGTGAAGCGGAAATTATTATATATTGAACAACATGTGCAGCGGCATTAATGTTGCTGACACTATAACAGCAGTATATAGTATAAGGCAATCATTTATGTTTATGTATTTCTTTTCTTTTTTCTTTTTTTGAAGCACAGCTCTGCATCTGAAAAGGTACTTCATGCATTTCATACCCTGAAAAAAGAAACTGCCCAAATAATTACAATAACACAGACTGAATTAAAAGTCAAATTCTGAATTATAAAAAATGAAATACATAAAACCAAATGGTGTAGAAACAATTTTCACTCACAAATTGCTAACAAATTTTGCAATTAATTACAAAAACACAATGCAATAGTTTTTTTCTTCTAAAATGTACTTATCATTGTAAATGTACAGTTATCTTTGTTTGATTTAATTTTTACAGTGTGGTAATTTCTTGTAAAACATATTTTAATAATCTTTATTTAACTTCAAAAAACAATTTTAAAGGTGCATTCACTCTTTTTTTCTCTTTTAAAAGTTTTACAGATATAGAAATTAATTGTGTTTCTTTTGACATTTGTTGCTTCACAGATACTTTACCGCAATAAATGAATCATTCTGACTATGAATGAATAGCGCATTTCTAGAATGGCATTTTATATTAAAACTTGCCTAAAGTGCAATTCAGCTGTAATATTAGTCAGTGCCATACAAATAAAAATTGAGTGCATGGTGGGAAACTAAATAATGCATCAACTGGGCAAAAATCATTGTGATTCACTTAATCCAGAGGGCACGCAGCTCATAATGAGACTCCATGGTGAAGTACAATAATTCTGCACAATGACTCACAGGAAGGAACAAACAATGATCCATGAAGTATGACTCCCCTCTATACCACAGCATGAATTTAACCAACAAATACATAAAAACAGCAATCTCTAGATTATCATGCAGAAGAAAGAAGCAGCAGTAGCTCTGGTTTCACTAAGATGGGCTCAGGAGGAGGCTTTGCAAAAAATGAGTCCTTATATGAAGTTATACATGAATTTGATCTCCATTGCTATAAGAAATTCGATTATATGAAAATGTTTTTGCGCGTGTGCGAGAGCTCAGGCAGCGGTCAATATTGATGTGAAGAGGAGTGTCGTTTTCAGCGATATGAGACTTGCCTTTCTCAAGTCTGCCTGACAAACATTATTAATCATTCCCTGCGTTTAAAACCTATTGTCCTTAGCATGTGAAACAGTTGGAGGCTGTTAAATGTCAGCCGCTGTGACACCTTAAGTCTGCTTAATAATTAGGAGGATATGCACTGGCTGAACACATAAGTTTTAATATGCACGTCAGGCAGCTGTCTCTGTTCTGCAGTTTAGGCGCTGACTTACAAAAAAGAAAAATAAAGATGACCAATCTGCAGTGCCATTCTGTTTTCTTATTTTCAGGTAAATTCAGGCCATAACTAAAACCTAATTTAAGGATATGCTGTTTGTCGGATGGCTGTTCAAATAAAATTATCTGATATAATCACAAAACAGCTGAATGCGTTTTACCCTCTTGTTTTCATACAATAAAAAAAGCAGATGAAAATGAACAAACTTTTTTTTTGTTCGTGCTTTATGTTTGCCTTTTTTTTATCAAGTACAAAATTCATTTTGCAAAATATTTAACAGAAAGCACAAAATAAATCGAGCAATCTATGACATAGTTTTTATTGATAAGTTCTGCTTTAATTTGTTAATAGCTATATTTGTTGAGGTAATAAAAAAAAAATTAATGCAGTCCAAAAGCTTTTGTCTATTAGAGTACCATAAAATATTCTACAATATGTGCAATAGTGTTACTTGTGTATTAGCTTTTAGACTTTATTAAAATTCATTTAGAGCTTTCTCGATTTACAGTAAATGCCAAATGTAGACTTTTTATATATAAAATGTCAAAAATGAATTAAAAAAGTCATCTGCATCCTATTTTTCTCTGACAAGTACTCTTTAAGATTAACATTAAATCCACCAAAACAGGTGTGTGCTGTTGTTCTCAGTACTCCCAGATGGAAATGTGAAGTAATTACTATTATTATTATTATTAAAAAAATTATGGCTGAGGTGCTGCAGTGCTATTTGCCATCTCAACAAGTAATCAAACATGGCATTTTAGTAATATGATTAATTTGCCATCTTCTCTGGTGATTATGCTTTTGTTGTTTATAAATGGTCGCTGCCGTCATCTTAAAACACAGGATGAAGCTTGAAAAAAGTCACTGCCCGGGCCGTGCCCATAGCAGAGTGTTTGTTTCTAAACACTACCCGTATACCAAAGCAATGTTTGTTTTTACTGGAGATGATGGTGGTGGTGTTCTGAAAAGGCACTCAGGTACTCTGAATGGAAGGGGTCACTGGGGTCACAAATCCACTGTCATAGTAAATCTGTTCACCATTTACTGTTAAATCAGCCTCGGTGTGAGTATAAGGCTTTGTCACTTCTTTTAAAACGTTGTTTAATTTCACGAGTTCTGTAGAGAAAATTCTGCTGGCAAGGAAACGTGAAATTTGCAGCAGACTTCTATAATTACTCTACTGATGCTTTGGCAATGAGCGTGAGATCAGCTTTTTAATGAATTAGCATCTAAGGTTAGCTTCTGATGATTGTTATTGTCATTTTTATCTCATCCTTTTCAATGGGAGTGTCGTAAAGGATGTTAACCAGAAAATCCAACGGCCGCTCAACAGCCTCATCCATCCCCCATTCTTTTCTGTGGCAGGCGGTTGTCCGTATCTGACAAGTGCCTAGACGAGTGTGTTTGTGCTAGACTGAACGGCTGCACTTTAAGTATCTTTTGGCAAACACAGAGCAAATACCTGCACCAGGTACACTTGCACGCGCAGCTCAGTTGCAAATGCAAGCCCTAGATTTCCTAAAACAGTCAATATGGAAAAGCGATTGCCTAGGGTTAGAATAGGGTTGCAACCAAATATTTTAGACGGAATCACCGACTCTTTATTGTACACTCAGTCTGATTGTCGGGCATATGCATGCTTACAGCCTTGTGCTCATTCAGTAAAGTTCATTGAAGACACTACACTCTTAAAATTAAAGGTTCTAAAAGGTTTTGTTTTGTTTTGTTTTGTTTTGTTTTGTTTTGTTTTGTTTTGTTTTGTTTTGTTTTGCTTTGTTTTGTTTCGTTTTGTCTTACAGTAAAGCCATAGGAAAAATATTTTGGGTCAAAAGTTCTTTAAATAATTTTTTTTTCTTAATGTGAAGAAAAACTTAATAATATAAAGAAACGTTTTCCTTTATAAATTCTTCCGTGAATTTCTTAGATTTTCAGATGATATCAACCTTTAGATGTACAGTAAATATATTGCATTAAACAATTTTTTGAGGTTTTGACCGTAAAAAAAAAGCCCTTTTTTAACTTCAAAGTGACAAATGGACATTTTCCATGCACAAGTGCACAAACCCAACTTTTCTTAACTTTCTTATTGATGGCCTCGATCAGTTTCACGTTTAGTCCTATGGCCATCGGAAGTTTCGGTGAAGCACAGTACATGAAAATTGTGAGATGTGGGAAGTTTTCCGGGAAAAATGCTACACTGGTTCTGGAGCTCATTACTAAAACATTACATGTAATAGAATGTATTCAAATGTTATATTTGTAGTTGACCAACAAATATGATGACAAGAGTTTAGTTTGCAACTACTACAGTTTACTTAGGCAGAATATTATGTTAAAAGTTCACCATGAAAATAAACTTCTGTGTTAATATGAATTGTTCATATTGATTTTCACGGGTGTTTTAACTGTATTTTGAGTGTGGGAGGGGTTTTAAGGTTAAAAGAAATATATGTAAACTGAAAGCAGGTTTATGGTTTACAGATTTTTTTTGTTTATTAGCTATTGCTTCCCTATTTCTAATATGGTTAAATGAGTATCCTCCAGAAACTTTTCAGTGCTACTAACAACAACAACAAAGTAAGTACTTACTACAATATCTTAGACAGTAGTAATGGAATTGTGCCTTCAGGGGGCGCAGTATTAATTTTACCTCAAATAAACCTGCAGAAAGAAAAACAAACCTCCTTCTTGCCATATGTACATATTGTTGTGTTTAAGACCATATGGGTGAGTTTATTTTTAGTTGCGTGCACTATTGGGTTTCATTAAGGCTGCTTTGAGGGTCCCAGACGGCCCGCCTCAGTAAAGACCACGCAGTGCCAGAGGCCGAGAGTGGTTTCCTGCCCGTGTTGTGACGCAGAGCGTTACATACACACCATCTCTCTCACACACAAAGAGCGTGTAGAATGGGTTCTTTGTACTGCTGTGGTGCCATGCCTCTGTGCTGACAACATTTTTCCCCTTCAAAGACCAAATCCAACACGACTCAGCTGCCCCAGCTCACTCCGTCTGTCTGTTTGGGGAGGCAAGAAAAGGGTCAGGAGTGAGGGAGAACCGAGTTGTTCTTAAACACTTTACTTCAAATTGTCTACTCTGTCTGCTCCGAAACAGTAGTAGTGATGAGACATCACAGGTTGCTCTAAGACACGAATCCCCACGGGTGTCAGGTACGGGTTAGAGGTTTTCCAGTCCAGCATCTCTGATTGCTGCCTAAAGCTTGGAAAATTAGATATCTTAAATGATCTTGCCCTTTACCACCGTTTTAAAAATATTCCCTACTGGGTGAAGGCAATTATAAGTAAATAAATATCAAAAAGCTCCCCCATCTCATTTATCTCCCTCAGTGTTGCTTGTGTCTTATTTTTAGGTGTCTTTGACTCTCTGCTTCCATCTTAGGGCACAGTGTGGAACTGCAGAGATTGCTCTTCAGTTCAATCCATTGCCGCTGACAGGGTTCTGCCAGTGAACAGCCGAGAATAGAGCAAATTATCGAATAGGAATAGATTGAAATAGAATGTGGACATTGGCAGAATTTGAAATGCGGCAGATTATAGTCATATATATTTGATAAATAAAATCTAAAACATCTAATTGTATGAGTTAGCTTGCTCACTATTTCAAGTTTAGTATAGCATCTGTAAAAATTGCTAAATTCCTACTATCTTAATCTTAAACGTTTTGGGTTCGTAGTGCAGTTTTATGTAATTGACCCATTTTCACAATAATATAAACTCAATAATATGACTGTTTAGTATTTGTGCATAGAGTTGTTCTCTGAGGAGAATACGTATATTCACAACAGTACAGTGTGGGTCTAAGTTTAAGTAAGAAAATTAGAAATTCCACTATCGAATAAGACAAAAATTGTTGGGTTAGTAAAGGTTTAAAATGAATTCACATATTTCACAGGAAATGAATTTATTATACTGTAAAGAAATCTTGTTGGGGACTGTAACTCTTCAGAGATTTCCTGAGCAAAACGGTCGATGGGAAAGAGATGATTTTTAAGAGAAGAGAGCCATTTTCTCACTCTGGAAGAGAAAGAGGACAGGCAGGGATGCATTAATGATCTTTTTCTCAGTCGTCTTGACTGTCTGTAATAGCCTATTTTTGTCTGATTTGGTTGTTGAGACAAACGAGACAGCTATAGACGTGCACAGACTCAGTGCCTGCTGTGTAGAACTGTATCAGAAGCTCCAGTGGCAGGTTTAACTTCCTCAGCTGCTGAAGGGAGTACATGCAATATTGAGGCTTTCTATGTACATCAATATAAGTCTCCCACAGGTTTTGGGAGATTGAAACCTGGACACTTCTGACAGTGGTGTTGAGTAGAGGAATTGATGTGGAAATCTAGTATTATTTCTACATTTATTCAGTAATAATAATTAATGATTTAATAATAAAAATGTAATTAGTCTTTATAAATTTTGTGGAAATACGGTGTGAAAAAAAACCCCAAAACAAACAAAAAAAACCTTTGCAAGCAATATTTTCTGAGCAGAGCCATAGTTTTCTCTGCAAGCAATATATTTTCAGTTCTTCTGCAGTGAAAATGAATCAACAGCAAATTCCAAACACACTCAAACACACACTTCAGTGACAAGTGAGTGCACTGGAGAGTGATTTCAGAGGCAGTCTCTCTGTGCCCTTCGAGATGTTGAATCTCTGAATGTATGCTTTGAAAAAAGAACATTTCAAATAAGTGTTTACCCCTGTGTAAGTGGACAAACTCATTATGTATTACATAAAAACAATGTATATAAGGGAAGGCAGGGATAATTGTGGCTTTCAGTAAATGTGACATCTGCCTCCTCTCAAGATAATGCTTAGTTTTAGTAATGATCAACACCTGATCATCTAAAGAAAAAATAAATACAATTTTAAATGAAAAAAAAAATATATATATATATTTTTCATTTACGATATATATATACATGTTGTTTTCTTTGTTATTTGCTACAATGAATGTGGAAAATTAATTTATATTAAATGATGTACAGTTATTTTGTTCCAAAAATCTTACCCATTTTCAAAGTGTTTTTTTAAGTTTATTAAATTATATATTCCATGTAGTCTTTCATATATTTTGTTATGTCTAATGTTTGATGATGTTTTTATGTTTATACTAATGTAATGTAATGTAATGTAATGTAATGTAATGTAATAATATAATATAATATAATATAATATAATATAATATAATATAATATAATATAATATAATATAATATAATATAATATAATAAACCATTTTCATTGATTGTTGCATTTATATCATACCACTGTCAGTTTTACAGAGTCTGTGTTAGGAATGTAACATGTACCTTTGTGTACTTCTAGTTTAATTGTATTCAACTTGATTCAATTATAAATTTAATTGACACTGAAAACTGTTGCTGACATTTTAAAGATGTCTGAGGCCAAATTTCAATGGTTTAGGGTAATTATATTCTGAATAAATTAGCTAAAAGTGTCACAATCTTCCCCAGGCTCCTAAGCAAACATAAAACAAATAGTTTCTTTATGAGTGTATTATAATGAATAGAGTGACTCATTGTATCTCAGAGTTTTAAAATTAATTTAACTATTGCAGTGCCTCTGTTACTGACCTTAGGCCAAGAAGAGGACAGACAGATGCTAGCTTAGCCCTTTGAAATAGCAGGACTGATTACGCACTTCTTGCCCCTTTTCCACTGATCAAGATAATAATTGGCTGTCTGTGTAGGTGGCATCATGGGGTCAGTCCAACTGCTTGATTTTGCCTTGTCGTTTCTCAGAGCAATACACTCTGCATGGTAATTAAAGACGCATTATGCAATGAATATCAAACATCTGCCTGATGTCACTGGAACAAGATGACAAATTATTCATAGATTTGGCAAATTTATTTACACAATTCCACATTCACATGGTTAACACTACACATATATTCTGATGATGATCCATTTGAAAACTCACATTTGTAGATAAAAACATTTCTAAATGCAGATGGTATATGCACTGGAATTTATTAGATATGATTAATCAATATACTCTGAACATTTTAGACAGAAACCTGTTTAGTCTCTTCTTGTTGTATGTATTTTACAAAACCAGAAATCAATCAATCCTTCCTAAGCAAGACAAAAAATATGGAAATAAAGTAGGCAAACAAAGCTACTCAAGTCCAGTCAGATTTGAATTCATTAAGGCATTTACAGGACCATGCTTTAAGGATACTGAATTATTTATTAATGCCGAGGTTAAACCGACAGCACTTCAAGAAAAGCTTTTACAGTAGCTCGGCTTGTCAAAACATTTCACAAATGCTAATGATAAGACATCTATTTCTGCTTAGGATGAAAGTAATTAAGCAAGCTTTGTGGTAGCACATACTAGCAAAACAAAATCACACTTAATTTCACTTTGAATTCCTTCTCACTTATCATGGTAAATAAATATACCCTGTAAAAGTGTTGTATTCTCATTTGTGCATGAAAAAAACATTACATCATAATGAAGGGCATATTTGGAAAGCATTTGAGGATGTTATTGATTAAAATTTAGAACACTGAATATGTTAGGCCCAGTTCACGCACAATGTGTTTTTGCACTCCACTGTGCCGCTTGTTAATCAGTGTAAACATAGAGTCTTTGACCATTGTTTTTGTCAGCATTTTGTTTAGATGTCCTCAAGGGTCAAGGTACAGAAGCTTATAGGGACATTTTAACAGAACACATTTTTGCATTTTACTTTCCTACTTTTCTATGTAAACATGCACTAGATGTATGTGTTTAACCAAAATGTCCACATCTGGCAACTTTTGCACTATTTAGCACCATAGCATTTAAAAAATATGGTGCTCAATACTTTAAAAAAATGCATTTGGAGACCTTGTTTTTATTTACTTATTGTTTTTTTTTTTATTATTATTCCACTGCTTGCATCTTGCATTTTTCAACACAAAAACTTAGAAAAACCCCATTGACCATTTTGTAGACCTGCGTTTCTATGTTTTTAAGACACAGGCAACTTAGGGGCCGTTTTTGCATTTCACTGTTCTTTCTTATTTAATTTTGTTACTTGTAAACTTGTTAGGACATTGTTTCACCATTGCGCTCATTAAAAAAAGTGAAAATTGTATTTTGTATTTTTCAACACAAAAAATGCTTTCTCTTTAAAACACCCCTCAGACAAACACCTTTGACCACTGCTTTTAGCGTTTTAAGATATAAGATACAGACAACTTGGAGGCTGTTCACACACACACACACACACACACACACACACACACACACACACACTCACACACAACAAACTTATTGCATTCCAATGCGCTTCTTTTCATTTTCTTTTCTGAGTAAAAATGCTCTAGATGGACGTGTTTGAACGTTGCGCTAACATCCAGCATTTTTAGTGCCAACTTGTGCATGACACAGTATTCTATAAATGAGCTCCTTGGGTAAAAAAAAAAACCTCTGGGTGATTTGCACCTTGAAAAAGTGTATTTGGTATATGGTTATTTGTTAATCATTAGTGTTTATCCTATGATATCTCAATAGCCTTACTGGCAAGTGCAGCATAATATGTTATCCCGTACTATGAACAACATTTGTTCTGTCTTCAGAAGGGGTGCGCTTTGAGAGAGCCTATACCTTGCGAATACACCTCTTCAGGTTGAGCCATGTCGTTGAATGTTCAGAATATATAACTGATGAAGAGCAGTTTGGAGTGGTGTTTCATGAGGAAGTGTGCACAGGGAGGTGTCGTGTATATGTCAAACACAATAGATGAGTCAACAGTTGCCATGTTTGATTTAGTCAACATCCTCTCAGGCAAGCTCCTACACATCTCCACTGGCAGAACATCCGTTTGGTTCCCCATCCGCAAACTAAATCCCTGTAAAATGAGCTTTCCATTCAGCTTTTAAAAAGGCAAGCTCTCGTAGCACGACAGGGTAAGCAATAAGAGTTGAACCTTTGGGTTTAGAAGTTGGAAATAATAATACTATTTAACTCCAGCTGTAAATATAACTGCAATTCTTTGCCTTTTAAATGGCCTTTTGCACCACATTCAAAATTTTCACAACTCAGCGAACTGAATATAACCCCTATTTAGGAGGGAAGCCTGCACCTCAGTGACTAGACAGTTGGCATGAATTAATGGTTTAGTTGTCATCTGCTCTCATTTCCTCTCAGTGTTGCTCTCCTCTGTTGCTACAAACTTTATTTCTGCATTGGCCGTGCGAGAGGCAACACTGCTGTCTCTCACTTTGTGTCTGAAGAGGAAGGGGAAGGTCTTCCTGAAGGACTTGCGGAAGCTGGCGCCCATAAATCCGTAGACAATAGGGTTGATAGAGGAGTTGGCATAGGACATGCAGTTAGCCCACGTCTTGATCTTATATGTTGCGTAGTTGGCCTTGAAGTTGGGATAGAAAGATTGGAACAGGACAAAGATCTGAATGGGACCCCAGCAGATGGTGAAGAGAACAACAATGACCACAACCATTTTGGAAATCTTACTCCTAATGGAGATTGTTCTTTCGGAGAGCAGGTGGACCTGAAATAAACAAGGTTTTGATAAGATTATAGCAGGCAAATGTGACTGATATGTGAAAAAAAAAAAAATAGATCAATGACATTATAAAGAAACATCTACGTATTTTTATTATACATTTAGTGAAAGGGCTCTACAAAAGTATTCAGAGTTCAAGTCTTTCTAATGAAGTTATATATTGAAATGCAGTTCTTTGTGGATTTTAATGTACTGAAATGATGAGAAAGATGAGAAACCTTTTTAGTTTCTAAATTAAAATGATCTTTGATAGTTTTGATGGGGTTTAAAGTTAAAGTAAAAATTGCAGTATACTGCAATTGAAAGTCTCATAAAAAGTAATGTTGGTATGAGTAGTTGCGTAATCTTTTATTCATATTTTTTCTATAATACAATTCTGTTACATATTTATATATAATGATTAAAATATTAAGATATACAAAAGTATTGAAAGTGTAGAGAAAAGTATTTTCAGCCTGATGGTTACACCATTGTTATTTTATTTATTTATTTATTTTAATGAAAACAACATTAATACAAAAAATATATTTCATAATTTAGATATCCTCATCACTGACCCTTAAATATTCATATAACACAAAACCGTAATGTGCTGTTGTAACTATACCCAGATAATAAAGACAGCGTATTTTCTGGATTAAGATCCCACAGCTCAATTATTCATGTTGTGAATCTGTTTTTGTTGAAAATGAACAATAAAGACCATTGCAAAGAATTTACATTGAAGATATAGTGGCGAAGAAGAATAAAAGCATTAATTAGATAAAGGGTACAAAACAAAATCTAAATGTGATTCCACAGTGAGCACTTTTTGTTCAATTACAGGTATACGGAGATAAATGCCATAATCACACAAGAACTCCACAGTTCCCTCATTCCTCAAATCTCACTACAAGAAAGCAAGAACTGTAAGACTGTTTAAACATCTGCAGGAAAATAAAAAGCAGTATGGTGACTCAGGAACTCTGAGTGAGAGAGAGATCACCTCAGATGTTGGAGAAGACCTCAGATAAGAAAGAGCTTTTAGGAGCTTTTAGGCTGGAATTCAAAGTGAATGTGTGGCAAAGTAACACTGGCCATGTATCAGACAGTTGCTATATTTACAGGGAAGTGTGGTAGTGGCAAAATCAAGCTGTGAGGTGGCTTTTCTTTATCAGGGACTGGTTTTCTTGTCAAAGATAAAAAATGACTGTGCAAAATATCGGTAAATACTGCAAATCTCAGCCTAATAAAAACATTGGGCCACTGCTTAAATATCGTGATGCAGAAGTGTGAACCTAAACCCTGTCACAAATCTGTCAAAAAAAGGGGCCAAAATCACATTTAAATGTTCCAGCTGTCTGAGGTGTCCAAGGCACTTCTGAACCTAATGTATGCAAAGCATCAACTAATATGTTCAGCTCAATCTCTTTGTTTTTTTATCGGCAGCATTTGAGCAGTTCAGCAGTTGGTGAAAAGAATAAAGCAGTATCTGAAGGAGTGAAAGTATATCTAGAATATTCTGTTTAAACAAATGTCTGTTTATTTCAACATAAGATTCAATTTCTATCAAAAAAATAATTCATTACATGCTGCTTGTTAATTTCCAAAGCTCATTTTACCCTGTTGTGTTGCAATCTTTTTGAACTAGACAGGATTTTCTTTTCTTTGAAAAGTTCATGTTATTGCAATGGACTAAGACTTACTGTTTTTGCTTAAGCAAGGTATAATAACTTCACTTGTTGCACTTGTGGTGTTTCCAGTCAAAAATGACTGGCCTATAAAAATTGCTTCTAAATTTTGCACTATTCTGTGTAATTACCAAATGTTGGATTTCATATTTTTGTATCTAATTTCTTTACAGGGAACCTTAATACACAAAAATCTTGCCTATGAAGTCATGACTTTAGGTTTCGGACACCACCTATGTGAAACTGGACCACACCTTCATCTGATGACTTAATGTTGTTTTTGCTGTGAAAATGATCTACTTATAAGTAAGGAATCAACTCAACTTTTTAACTAAGAAAATTTTTATATGGAAATAGTTAATTTTATTAACTTTTAAATGCAACATGTACAAAGTCAAGTTATTTATTTATTTTTACAATGCAGAATATATATTCGTTGTCCTTAAATTATCTACTTATAAGTAAGGAATAAATACTCAACTTTTTTACTAAGAATATTTTTATATGGAAATAGTTAATTTGATTAACTTTTAAATTTAACATGTACAAAGTCAAGTTATTTATTTATTTTTACATTGCACAATATATATTAGTTTGTCCTTAAAATATTTTTATTTTACCTTGTTAAATAAAGATTACTACTACAACTACTTCATTTCTTTACTTTTGAAGACAAGAAAAGAAACCATGATGTTTCACAACCTCTTGAGAGGATATTCACCAGGATAATAAATCAAAGCACATATAGCCTTTCATATCCATTTAGTGAAGTGTCATCACTGATGGTTGTTACCCATGATCATACCTGATGGTTGTTATCCACTGGTTCCACAGAGGCTTGTCCCACTCTTTTCAGCATGAAGGAATAACAAAAGGAGATGGTAATGACAGGCAGTAGATATACGGCTAAGAACTGATAGAGGATGAAAGCTTTCTCGTGAGTCTTTGATGGAAACCTCTCCATGCAGTATTTTCTTGGTCCATACCAATAGCCATCCTCAAGCCTCTGGTACAGGAAGATTGGTATGGAAAGGATAAAGGAACCTTGATGCATAAGAAAGGAGAAGATGAGAATTGTATTGCTTCACTTTTAAACATTTTAAAATGTATAGAAGTATTCTGGGTTAAATGCATAGGGACTTTGTTATGCACTTACATGAAAGTGTGAAACATGAATTTTTGCATTAACATTACTTCTAAAAAAAAAAAAAGGTTAAAAAATAGAACTGTGTGTGTGCATGTGTGTGTAAACTAATATGAATACTAATGAGATCAGAGAGAGTATTCACATAGAATATTCACTCACAGATGAGGAAAAAAAAAACATTACAAAGGATAAAGAGATTGTACAGTATGGGCTGATTTACACAAGATGCATTTGCCTAGTCTTGTTTCTCTGGTTTTTTATTTTTATTTTTATTTTTTGTATGTAAACATACGTTATGGACAGTTGACAGTTGTACCATGTCTGACTGCATTTTGTGCATGAGTGCCATGTTTTAAAACACTGTGTCAAAGAATTTTGAAAAACCTGTCTCACGACTGCATTCTTTTTTCAATGCTTTTGTCTCACATAAAGAACGTGTTCTACAGTATTTGAATGGCCCCATCACACTTTTAATGTTTTTATGTAAACTTTCCCCATATATTTATATTTGAATTACTATTAGGCCTATCACATAGAACAAACTTGCATTTTTTTTTAAAGGGACACTAAGTAGGAATTACTCCCATCTAGTGGTGAAATTGTATTTTGCATTCAAACTAATTTTGCTCTCCAGCGCCTCGCTTTTTCAAATGCGCGTTGCATCTACGGTAGGCGATATGTACCAAAAAGCTTTAACAGGATGTCTTCTAATAGCACTTCGTCGAGTTTTCCTTCAGGTGAACAGGTGTGTTATTTCAAACAAACTGCAACATGACAACTAACAAACGAATGTTACAGTATGAATTACTGACTGTGGAAAACATGAAATATTGTAATTAGTAGTTATGTCTAATTTATTCGTTATATTTTCTGAATTATATGCATTGTTAGATATAAAAAAAATATTATAATATAGACTGTAACACTGACTTACCTGTCGAGAAGAAAACTGGCCACTTCAGCGTCTCTTTTGAAATCTTTATCAAGCATTAGCTCTTTCCACCTAGAAAAAGCTTCCCCGACATTAACTCTTGTTTTCTGTAATCTACGGTCACGTTTCCTTTTACGTTCTATTTTTGACTGTTTTGGCGACGATGTTTTCTTCTCCTGTGGCGCGGCATATGTATGGTCCATAATAAGAATGCAATCCAGACTTTTAAACTTGCCGGTGCAGTTTCAAGCGCCTCTCACTGCTCTGCACCTGCGTTTCTGGCTCTGACCGAAAACGCGCTGTGGAAACGCGTTGGCTTAGTACTTTTTGTCCCTCTCTGCTATTATAGTTTTGCAAGATGGCGGAACTACATGGAAGCCTCCGTCGACCTACCCGTCCCATGTATATAAAGATAATAAATTCTTCATTTACAAGGATTAGTTTAAACATTGGCATAGGTATTTGTACACCATTGAGGGCATATTTATGAATAAAAATATTGATTTTAGATAATAAAATACCTAAAAAGTTACTTATTGTCCCTTTAAGTAAATCTACAAATGCGTTTTATCTAGCATTCATCATGATTATGTGTTAATAAAAAATAAAAATAAAAACCATGGAGAAACATTTTGAAATACATAAATGTGTTCTGTGTATACAGTCCTGAAATGTGTTGGTTTTTTAAACTAAAGAGTACATTGAATTTATTTTCTCTGGTAATCAACAACAGGTGACAGATTAAGTTTTAAAATTAGGAAGTATTTATGTTTAATAAAGTGAAATAATTATTGCAGTTATAAAGAGAATACATCCTAGTGTTTGTTATATGTATACATAGGCAAGGCAAGGCAAGTTTATTTATATAGCACATTTCGTACACAATGGTAATTAAAAGTGCTTTACATAAAAGAAAGTAAAATAATCATGAAGAAAAATAATAACAAAAATAAAACAAGTAATTTTAAAACTTTTAAAATGATTAAAACATTTAAAAACAGTTAGAAAATGATTTTACATAATAATAAAACAATAATAAAACATAAAATAGTGAAAATATAGTGCAATCAGTTCGGACATTGCACAGTGCTCATTCAACAAATGCACAGCTAAAAAGATGCGTTTTATAGGGAAGTTGTCACCTTTTTTGAATTTTTTTGTTGATAATTGTACTTAATTACTTACCGATCCAGATACAGATGCTAACAATCATTGCGACACGAGGGGTTCGATGGTGCAGGGATTTCAGAGGATACACTGTCACATAGCAACGATCTCCACTCATTGCCGTAAGAGTGATGCATGTTGCCTGTACGGTCACCTACACATTGCCAAACCCTTTGTTATCATGTGTTCATATCATTATCAGTACATGCAAGACAGATGCACTCCAGAGCACTAGAGTAAACATAAAAATTTGATTTAACTCATCTAACAACTACGTGGTAGAACATCAAAAACACAGGTACATAATGCTTTCAGTACAGGCCAGTCTTTAGTTCATCGTCTTTTGAATTAATTCTAGACATGCACATAAAAAAAACCCAGCCCCATTCACTCGTGGTTTTGTCTGGTGAATTAATTGAACTGAAGTGCCTGATTGCTCATCTTAAATTAAAAGAATCAGGTAAGAGGAGAGGCTTTAGCTCTTAGATGCAACAGGTGTGAACAAAGAGCTGTTCCATCCCATCATCTTTTGTGCAAGATATCTAATGATTAAACAAAACAACAGCAAAAAAAAATGTGTGCTTAGCCTCAATCTGAGAAGGCCTGTGTGTCTGAAAAGATATGATTCACAGAGCTTTGGACCAAACCTGTACAAAGAATATAGGATTAGGAAAATTCAAACCCACAGCTGAATTTATGCAGTTATTCCTCCCACAGGGACTATTTGATGTTTGTGTAAGATGTTCGTTCGTTGAGTAATTAAACACAGCTATGAAGAAAGACTTGTAAATTAGCAGCAGAACTTTTCATTTCCATGTACATAACCAGCAATCCATTTAGTAACAAGCACTGCAACTTTGCTTATTTAAGTGAATTTACTTCAAAGTACAGCTGAAACGATTAACGTCTCGGTTACATGTGTAACCCTCATTGCTTGAAGGACAGAATGAAGACATCACATCGGTGACTGACGAATTGTGATCTAGCTTCGAGAGACCAATCTACTTTGAGTGTAAACCAAACAAGCTATTGGACATTGGCATGCGATGATTGCATCCAGCTGCTGCTGATCACAGCATGAGCATAAAAAGGCAGCTGGTGCAATGCATACCAGGTTTTTCCCTGAGGAGCTGACCCAGTGAACCGGTCACACAGTGGTGGTACAGCAGCCATGGCGACGGGACGTGATGTCTCCTTTCCCTCTTTCAGGAAACGATGGTCACATACAGTACAGACCAAAAGTTTGGACACACCTTCTCATTCAAAGAGTTTTCTTTATTTTCATGACTATGAAAATTGTAGAGTCACACTGAAGGCATAAAGGGCTATTTGACCAAGAAGAGAGTGATGGGGTGCTGCGCCAGATGACCTGGCCTCCACAGTCACCGGACCTGAACCCAATCGAGATGGTTTAGGGGTGAGCCGGACCGCAGACTGAAGGCAAAAGGGCTAAGCATCTCTCGGGGAACTCCTTCAAGACTGTTGGAAGACCATTTCAGGTGACTACCTCTTGAAGCTCATCAAGACAATGCCAAGAGTGTGCAAAGCAGTAATCAAAGCAAAAGGTGGCTACTTTGAAGAACCTAGAATATGACATATTTTCAGTTGTTTCACACTTTTTTGTTATGTATCTAATTCCACATATAATTCCACATGTGTTAATTCATAGTTTTGATGCCTTCAGTGTGAATCTACAATTTTCATAGTCATGAAAATAAAGAAAACTCTTTGAATGAGAAGGTGTCCAAACTTTTGGTCTGTACCCTATGTATCCAAGAAGTTACCTTTCAGTCAGTCACTCTCAAAATCACATTAGTTTCCCAACGAATTGGGATCCCGACCAAAGCACCATGGATGCTGCCCCTTCCAGTGTCCTGTGCAAGTCTCCTGTGCCCCTTTTTGGTGTAGACTGGGACATGCATCAAGAAAACCAGTCACTCTGGTTGTAGCAGATTGGATAACACTGGGAAAACATACCCATTCCACACTGAACATGAACATTGGAGAAGCCCCTTCACAAAGGAGGTTTCGGAAGTACTTACACATATGAACAACCGTTTACATGCATATGGAAGAACAGAGGTGATTGTAAACCTCTTGGAAAAAGGTAGAAAATGTCTGCCGACCATAAACCTGGTCCTTTCTGCGCTTCTATCCATTTGAAGTGAGAACACAGGAGGATACCGCCTCCACACAAAGGCTATAGAATCTAGCGAACGTGTTTGGGGTCGCCCAGCCCGCAGCTCTACTAATATCTGTCAGCGAGGTGTTATGGCTGGCTTGTAAACCATAGCATAAACACAAAAGAGACCAAACCCAATTTTTCCACCATAAGCCAATTTATTATCAAAATATATAAATTCAATAATTAAACAATCACAAACAAACGTCTAGAGGAAAACATGTGTGTTGATAGACACTTCAGCTCAACAGACTGCAAAGGCTCAAATGGGCCCTGATATAGTTTTTTGATCACCAAAAGGTTGTGGAGGAGGGCAAGGTAGGATTTAACCTTCTCTCCCCTCTAAGGAACCTGATGACCAGGTCACACCTCCCTACCGACTTCCCCTCCACGGGGTCATGGTTAGCAGTAATCGCAGCACAAAGACTTAAAGGGGGGGTGACATGCTCGTTTTCACTCAATATCCTGTTAATCTTGAGTACCTATAGAGTAGTACTGCATCCTACATAACTCCAAAAGACTTCAGTTTTATTATATTTATAAGAAAAAGATAGTCTGTACCATTTTTTCCCGGAAAAACCAGATGGACTGGAGGCGTGACGTGTGGGCGGAGCTAAAGAATCACGAGCGCGAGTAGGCTTTTGCGTTGAGAGCATGTGGAAACTGTGACATTACCGTGAGAAAAAAAAACATCATCCAAAACAAACCATGGCTAACAGTCAGATTCAGTCATATATTTATGATCCAGAATCAGATCCAGAGGCTGAAATTTAACAAGAGCAGCAGCAGCAACGACTACAGCAGGACGTCTCTATGAAGTATGTATTGAAACTATATATATTTGCTTAGCGGTTTTGGAAAATGACTAAGTTCCACTTTATGTCGTCTTTTTTTTTTTAAGGTGTACATGTGGAAAGTGCAGTTTGATGACAACATCACATGTTGTTTACTTGATGTGCTTACGCGCCGATAGCTAAGTTAACAACACAGATATTTGAAGCAGTTTTACTCACCGCCTGCGGTTCCAACACACGATCGTGACCCTTTTTTGTTGGGACTGCATTATCCTTAAGAAATAAACGATATGCCAATCCGGCGTCAAACTGGGCCTTGTTTGTAAAACAAGCATCTTCGAAATGCAGGGAACAAACAAAAACACTTGCACAACTCCGTTGATGCTCTGTAAAAATATACTCCATCCACTGGTCCCTTAATGCTGTTTTTTTTTTTTTTTTTGGTAATCTGTGCAGGGTTGTCTTGCCCTGGCAACCAAAAACACACTCCTTTTGTGACATTTCGCGACGCTCTCGCTCTGATCAGTGAATGTCTGTTGTGCTCTCAGTGCTCTGCTATACGGGAGCGCGCACTCTTCCGGGAGAAGTGTCCTCAGGACCCATATAAGGAAATTCCGCTCCATCTGACGTCACACAGACCCATACTCGAAAAAAAACTTTCTGAAACTTGTGACAAACCGGAAGGAGTATTTTTGGAACAAAAAATACTCCTTCAAACGTACAACTTAATTTTTGAAACTTTGTCCATGTTTAGCATGGGAATCCAACTCTTTAACAGTGTAAAAAACTCAGTATGCATAAAAATAGCATCCCCCCCCCCCTTAATGTGGAGGGAGACAGCCTTCGCTCCAACCCTTGCTGCAAAAAGGAAAGTACAACTCTGATCAGGCATCTCCGGGGTCTTCTCTGCAAAACGAAAACCACTTGATGAACAGCTTCCACTTCAAGGTGTAAGCGTGTCTTGTAGACAGTGCTCTTGCCAAAGTGATGGCGTCAGCAACCTCTTGGAGTAGACCACCTAGAAACTCTGTGTCCAGTCCAGGGATCAGATTCATTTCCAGAGGTCTGGACGCAGGTGCCACAGGGTGCCCCGTCTCTGAGTCAGTAGATCCTTCCTCAGAGGTATCTGTCAAAGAGTGGCTTTCACGAGGAGCATTAGATCGGGGAACCAGGTGCGAGTTAGTCAATACAGTGCCACAAGCAGGACCTGCTCCTCCATGTAGAACAACTGGCAGTGAGAGGTTTCTGGAGAGGCAAACGGGTCTACCTGAGTCTCCATTCTCCTGGGAGCGTAGCTCGTGACAGCTCGTTGGCTGTACAGTTGGGCAGACCCAGAATGTGAATGGCACGGAGTGACCTCAGAATTCTCCAAAGGAGGAGGTGGCTGAATGTTCTGTTCTGTTGGCACTCTTGCCTGGAGAAACACAAGGTCTGAACACATGGTGAAGGTTTGGTGACAGGCTTGTGTAACTTGAACCTTGTGAGTGCCTTGATGCGATCCTGGAGGGCGGCAGCGCAGGTGAATCTTCCTCTCCAGAGAGCTCTCCCTCCGATGCAGTGATCGACATCCAGTCGTCGGGAGGAGCACCGAAGGATAACACTGGTACGTTCTTTGAAGAGGGCCCATCACAAAAACTATAGCATAGCTTGTTACCCTTTTGGAAAAAGTAGTTAGCTATGCTACAGTTTGCTAATAGAAAGTAGCTTGCTATATTGAAATGAATTAACTAGGCAATATCTATCTTATATTCATAACAAATATATCATATTCAATATCATTTAATCAGAGCTGATGCATATGGGACAAAAAAGTGGAAACACTTAAGGAGTGTTGAAGTCGTTATCGTATTGGTTGAATTCTACAGGATTTCTGTGAGACGTGTGTCGTGTTCTTAATGTTCCACCTGGAAACAAAGACACCGTGGCACCAAACCCCCTCACGAAAGAAAAAAGCCATCTTGTTTACAACTGTGATGACGAATGCTTATCAGGATCAACTAAATGCTGGATTTTCAAAAGTATGTGAAATATTTTATGTTTGCGGCATAGAATCTTTAAAATATGTCCAAGAGTTTTACACACTGGTCTGTTATTGTGGAATGAACTGTGATTGGTTGTTTGACATGTCTTGGACACTGAAACCTGCCATGAATTCCAGACCTTCAGTCTAAAGGTCTGGCTACGCAAGACTACTGACATTACTTATCTTGAAACACTATGGGCACCAGCACTTTTAGCCCACATCCTCATTGGCTAGTATTCAAATATTTTGCTTTGGTGACTTGCATTAAAAGTAAACTTGGGACAGTCACAAATAGTTTTAGCACCTAATAGCATTTTAGGATAGATACTCTTTCTTTTTCTTTTTTCTTTTTTTTTTACCCTTTCACCAGCCTAGATTCCTTGGTTTCTTGCTCAGTTTGCTACATTTTTTATGTGAAATGTCCAGTGAGGGGTGCTAAAAGTGTGTTCAGTTTTATCTGAAATAGATAAACATGAATCTGGCAACATTATGACACCTGTTGGTTGTACCTATCACTGGAGTACAATAAAATGTCTAGTAAGTGGCACTAAGTTTAATGCTCTCATGCATTCCAAAATAAGTTACCACCTACAGTAAACACTGCCCTAAACCTAACTGATAGTGTTAACAAAAGCAAAGGTGATAATGAAAAACGTATTTGTTGATTGTACCTGATGAACTATCAAGCAAATTTACTTAATCAGAAAAGCCATACATATGGAGCTTGCTATGTGATGCAAACGCCAAAATATATCACCTTACAAATCAAGCACTGTGGTAAAGTGTTTTAAGGTCATAACATTATTATGGAACCACACAAAAATAAGTCTATATTAATTGATAATCTGCCTGTGAAATCATAATGTGCACAATTCTGGAATCACTGCCCTAAGCTGATTTTCTATGAGCATAGGAACTATATATTAGGTCTTAATCAGTGTACAAATCCATTTATTGCTATTGGGTGACAGTTTTGGGTACTATACTGAAGTCCAGAATCCTGTCAGCATTGATCTTAACACATTTATTCCTCTTACTTTTCATTTCATAGTGACTTTCTTGGTATGGCCACTGTCATCAAAAACATTCTGAGATGACGCAGCAGAGACACATTTATACTACAGAAACGAAAAAAATTGCTTATTTATAACAATATGTCTTGTGGAGTATTGTTCCCTGAGGTGCTCTGCTTACCTGTTGGAGAAAAGCGACAAATTTACACATGAAGTCCCCAAATATCCAGCCAGGCAGAGGGTAGAGGGTAGCAGTGAATGGCACACAGCACAGCAGGAAAATGATGTCAGTAGCAGCCAAGTTAGCTGAGGAATTAAGTGCATGTGTTAAGGTATGGAAAAGGTGAATGTGTAATGTGAGGTGCTACTGTTCATATTACTTTTATGTCCTAGGGGTATACAGGGATTCTGTCAATGCTTGAAATATTGTGAAGTCAAAAAATAGTTGAAGACAGAAGTGGTGGAAAATGTGAAGTGAAAATGCAGTGAATTAAATGCAAGCTCTGACAGCAACACTGAAAATCAATTTGAGCCACTGTGGATGATCTGACTTTATTACCTTCCAAAATTCAATACAAGTACAAATACAGTAAAATTACTACTACTAAAATGCCAACATATAGGCTGTGGTCATATGGCTTATTGTGGCAATGACTTTTTTCAGCAGTACTTCACTCAAGATCCATCAATGTTAAGGTATTTTCTAACCTCACAATCTTGCTCAAGAGGTTCCTGTGAAGCGTTCCTCGAGGGAATGCAATAATTCTTACAGTTACATGACAGTACATCATTCTGTGACTAATGATGAATCATTTACCACGAATATACTAACACAAACTCCAGTTTGCTTCTTTACTTCTGATAGAGTACTAAATAATCATATGAACTACTTAAATAATACTTTAAATAAGAATAATTTATTTGTTGCAGCTTAATATATAAGGTGCAGTTCAAAATGCTTTGTTGGTCTGAGCATAAAAAACATTTACAAAAAATAAAAAGAACCAAAATGATAATAAAACAATTAAAATAATGAAACAAAGATATCTCATAACAAACTAGAGAGAGACAGATAGAGAGAGAAAATACATTGACAAAAAAAAAAAACTTAAATATATTATTTGAAAGCTAAGAATGTTTTTCGAATCTTTTTAAAAGTGCAAGTGCTTAGAGCTTGTCTAATGTGAGAAAAGGTTCCAGAGGTTTTGTGCAGAATAAAAAATTGGCTGCCACTCACCAATGTAAAAGTTAGTGGCGGTCCTCATCTGTCTGTGCTTGGAGATGACATAGATCACCAGTGAGTTTCCGATCAGCCCCACTAGCATGATGAGAGAGAAGAAAAGTGGCACAAGCCAAGCATCCGTCAGGAAAGGGTGCTCCTCGTCCTCCATATCCTCCATAGAGGAGTTTCCAATGGAGCTGTTCAGCAGCTCACTTGAGTTCCGGTCTTCACTCGGAAACATAATTTTAGGCTTGGGAAAGACCTTGAAATAAGATTTAAAAAAGCCAAATTTCTTCTTTCTGACAGCGACAAAATCCTCATGCCCACCAATCCAATTAATTTTAAGAACACGCCATTAGAATCTGGTGTCTTTTCATTAACTTCCTGCTACTGAGGCAGTTTTTCAGATAGATCTGTATTTGGAGGAGACGGCTGCCGCAATTTCTCTTCAGCTCTTTGAAAAAGGAGCCCTGCGAGCAGGATCCACTCAAAGGCAGAGTGGATCCGCTCTCATTGGTTTTATACACAGCCTGCACACACGTGGGCAACAGAAAGATTGTAGAATGAAAAACTGATGTCAGGTCGCTTAGCAACAATTTTAGGGCTCTCTCTCTCTTATTCTGTCGCTATGTGTGTGCAGAGAGAACGAAATATAAATGTGGTATTTACCCTGCAGTACACACATAGCCTAAAGTTATGCAAACCTGCGGAATCAAAAAGATCAATGTGATTCAGTTTGTTCTACTATCACTCCACCTAGAAATTACTGACCACAACATGGAAAGACACAATTACTGCTATTTGAGACTGTGTATCACCACAAATTGCTGTATGGGATCTCCTTTGTTGAGTCCAGGTTACTTTTTTCTTACTAAATGCTATATGCAATCTTGGAGCAAATTGAACCAAGTTCAGAGTATGATCGAGCAATGCAATCAGACCTTAAGTCTGGGAGAATGAGCTCACAATCATGGTTGAATCACACACTGACTGCTCAGATAAGAGCACAGTGGTACTGCTGAGCACTGATGAAGGCATGGAGACCGAGCTCTCCCACAGTCTCTATTCAATTTAATTCAACACTTCAGTCTGCTTGCTCTTTATTGCATTCTTTGACCCCTACACAATGAAGCCTTTAATTGCACACATTTAATGAAAAAAAAATGCTTATTATTATCAGCACTTTGTTTGTTTGGAAAAGGTAATAATTAATTTTCCAAATTGATTTGAAATTTTAATAGGGTGTTTAAGTCGTGTTGGAAAGATTGTATTTTGAATGGCACCACAAAGTCGTAATCACAAGTAGTAAACTTAGAGCTTTCTTTAAGCTCAGAGATTCTGAGTCGGATGCAATGGATGCAGCTTCTGTATAGATGGTAAATTTGCTAAAATGAAGTTGCATGCACAAAATATGATGATGTATAATTACAATAGAAAAAAATAGGTACATCGACAGTTGTACATCATTCATTGACCAGAGACTTGCACACAATTGGTGTGAAAATTATGACTGGAACACATCATAACATTTTCATTGATTGTACTACTTGATTAATGACTTAGACACACTTTCTGTTACATACAAATTCAAGTAATGCCATTGTGTATCACAGTTATCAATTGTCGGGACATTGGAGGACTTTAGAGTTTTTATATTACTGTTTTACTTTAATATTACTTCTATGTTTGTCTTAGGCCATATGCTTTGTTTATTGTAGTCAACTACTTTTTTTTTCTCAGCATAAGCTTTAAAGTGTTAGGCTAAACTATTTAACCTCAAAATTGAATATCCCCATATTTATTTATTTGGTGAGTAGTCATGATAATGTGCACAGTGATTCCTGATCACCTTGTCACAGTTAATTTAGTGATAATGATGGGCTAATTGCAGTATCTTTTGCACTTCTTTTTTTTTTTTTCAATAAAACAGAATACTAGAGTACATTTTACAAGATAATAGTATTTCAGTTTTTCTCATTCAGAATTTCATGTTTAATTCAATGTTTTATTTGCTGTTTCATTGTAATTGTTTGAGAAACTTACTAGCAGTTTCAGAGTGATTTTTTTTTTAATCTGTGTACAGTGGTTTAATAAAAAAGTGGTTATGCTGCCTGCTTCAGAATCATCCACGTTGGGCATTTAATGTTACAATATTTCAAACATTCAAATCTATGAAGTAGTTATTTTTGTGATATATTTTTATACTGTATTTAAAAAAAATTTATCACTCCATATTACAATAGAAAAAAATAGGTACATCGACAGTTGTACATCAATCACTGACCAGAGTGACTTGCACACAATTGGTGTCAAAATTATGACTGGAACACATCATAACATTTTCATAACATACATTATATACAGTATGCATGGTATCAAAAAAAAGTATATATATATATATATATATATATATATATATATATATATATATATATATATATATATATATATATATATATATATATATTCTCCATAAAACAAATCATGAAAGGTAAGTGATTAACATCAGCTGGCTGGTACATAGTGCCTTATGTTATTACTGAAATACAGAACACTGAAAATGTACATAACTTTACACAAGTCGCAACAGACTTGTTCACCACCATGTTTTACATTGTCATACCCCATCCAACGTCACATTTTGAGATCTACAGAATCAGATAACTTTTTTTCTTAAATAGTTCGGTCAGATTAGATGTTTTCATAGTGATAGTGTTTTACAGCACATTTTTACCGAAACCCTTTAGCACACACCATCAGACTCACAATGAAAATGAAATGAATCATTCATGTGATAAGTCGATTAATACTTTAATCACTCTTGCTCTGAACATGGCAGAATGGTACACCTTACAGCACCTGAGGTTTAGTTGAACATTCAGGCTTTAAAACTTAGTATGCCTGTCTGGTGCTTTTGAAGGTCATAGGAAAGCATAAATTTGTATTCTGCCGCTGGCATTCTCTGAGGACTGAGGCCTGCTTCAGCTCAGCATTCAGATGTACTGGACAGCTCGGATTCAAATGTGTCATGTTCATGGGCCATGTTCACAAATCCCCTGGGAGGCCAACCTTCAACACTGCACGGTGCACAATATATCAGTTTCACTGCAGGGGTGGAGTGTATTATTTGTAAATACCTGAAGGTAGAAATAATTGGCAAAGGCATGGCTGCATCGACATAGTTTTTAGTCATCCAGTCATGAAATATATATAGCCTGCGGCAAACAAGACAATCAAAATATATCAAAGATGTCATATTGAGCACATACAGAGCAGAGCCTAAGGCTGGAAATTTACCCAAAGCACACTTTAAACTTGAATTATCTTGCACATGAACATTATATTTTAGACTTTTTTTTATTTATTTTTTTGCCCATTATTTTAACCTTTGTAAGAAAGAGCGCTGCTCTGACCTTTTCTCAGTCAGTAGTTGCACCCTGGCAGTGGAATCTAATCTAAAATGTGTCATAACAGCTGTGGAAATACACTCTATAAACACTATGTTCTGCTTAGTGCCATTGCATAAACACTATATTTCATTTCTCTGTCCTGCAGTTCGCCTGGCATGGCGCAGATGTCAGAAGGAAGTCACTTAGCTAAGACTTTACATGGGATTGGTGTGCTTTTCAATTTGTCATTCAGAGGAGCCTGTGGTCATGGTTCATGGGACAAAACAATTAAGAAAACTGTGGGGGAAAGTAATTGATGCTCCACAACTTTTTCATTTTATAACAAACTTATGTGTTGGCACTGATAGGATGACAAATATTTGTATGGTGGTAACTGAAGCGAACAAACCAAATTCCTAAGGCTATTTAAAATGTACATTTTTTAAAGCGTGTATCTGCTAAAAATGAACTTTGTCAATATTTTGTTGTATATTATATATGTATATGGCCTCAAAGGTAATACACATGAAATACAAGAAAGAAAAATATAATTTTCGATTTAGCAATTCCACAGGTTTGAAATTATAAGAAATATAGTGCACACGCTCAAACAAAAAAGAAGAAAGAAAAAATAAGCCCAGGGAAGGTGGAATGAACACAACATTGTTAATAAATGTGTGTGTGTTAAATAAATAAATATAAATGCATGTTTGAGTAGTGGGATATTTATATATTTTTCATATGCTCACCAAGGATGTGTTTATTTGATCAAAACTACAATAAAAAACAGTAATACTGTGAAATATACTTGCAGTTAAAATAACTGTTTTCTATTTTAATATATATTTAAAAAGTTATTTATTCCAGTGATGGCAAAGCTGAATTTTTAGCAGCCATGACTGCAGTCTTCGGTGTCATATGATCCTTTAGAAATCATTTTAATATTCTGATTTTGTGCTACAATAAATATTTATTATTACCAATGTTGAAAAACGTTGTGCTGCTTGATATTTTTCTTGATACATTTTTTTTTTTTTTTAGGATTCTTTGATTGATAGAACGTTCAATAGAGCATTTATCTGAAATAGAATTCTGTTGGAACATAACTTGATAATGTATTTTATGTCTTGGCCTTTGAACTTATCTTTGTTATCTAGGCTTAATGTCTCACATGGAAAGCAGCATTAAAGGACTGGAAGGGCAAAAAAATAAATAAATTAAGAAAATATGTTGCTTAAAATAGGTGAATAAATTATGGCCATTGTGGTCACTTAGCAACCACCGCCCCTAAGTATATTCTATCTAGTTCAATCTTTATTAACACAGCTCTGCAAAAGTGCACATCCCTCATAATATTTGTATCTCTCTGTTGTGTTTTTCTCCTCCATTGGTGAGATGGCAGCTTCCAGAGTGCTCCAATTTACAGAAACATATATATATATATATATATATATATATATATATATATGTTTCTTTTAAAAATATCCCCCAGAGTCTCCTCTGTAACTATGGTTTGGAGAAGACAAATACATCCCCAGACAACAGTAATAACACCAGCTACTATTCCTTAGTGAGTCTCACTTTAATCTCAAAGCCATTGCGAAAAGAAAATCTATCCACCCCATTAAGGCTAAACCCCTGCTTCCAGCTTTTCCTAAACTTACTCATCAGCATCTCCACATGCTCCCCACTGAATTCAATCATGCTGTTTATGATGAGGCTAGCAGACTGTTGGAATATCTGTGGGATTTGTGCAGCCAGCACCATGAGTACAATGTTGATGGATGAGGTGATTCAGTGCTTTTTACATTCTTCTTACTGCTGTGACATAATGATTGGTGAGAAAATATACTATGAAGAAAGGTGATGTCACTTGAATGTCACATCACCAACATATGTGGATACGAGCTCCCATTATCCTTTTGTATGAATGTAATTCACATGACAAATGTTTGTCCTAGACTACACATATTATCTAAGATTAACCCTCTACTGCACATATTTTAATGGTACATGATGAAAAAAAAAACACCCCTCAGCCCCTATCCCAAAATATTTTTTGTTGCCTTAGGGCAATATTGTGCAACAATGGTGCAGAATTACAGAGAAAATACTCATTAACAATACTCATATGACAATGTACAGGGAGCAATAAAAAAATCACAAATCAGTCGAAAAATGCCAAGAAATCATTAAGTGAAAAGGAAAAAACACATGAAACACATTGATATATTGCATTTGATACAGACATAGGTTTGTGCCATAGTGCAGGGCTGAGAAACTTCGAGAGTTTATCTCCAACGCTAATTAAACACTCCTCCTTTTGCAAGCACACATGTACAAATGTGAGAATAATCAACATGCTCCTGAACACTAGTTGTTTCTCTTACTTTCATTTTTTTCCATTCACTTTATACAAAATATTTCTTATTTACAAAAAAAAAGCACTTGCAAGCAAACTTCCCGATTAAACATTAAAGCCCACTAGTGTGATCAACAGTGCATTTTACATATTTTTTTTGTTTATCTCATATTGTGAAAATATAGCATTATGAGAGATTTATAAGCAAATGATTGTAGGCGAGTCATTTTTGACAAGGAACACCATGAGTATGACTTTTTGCAATTTTTTTTACAAAATAAATGCATTTAAAACCAAACTTGTTGATTAAACATTAAAGCACACTAGTGTGATGAACATTGCAAATTTTCATAATTTTCTCATATTTTCTCATATTATGAACATTTAACATAAAAAATGCTTTTATCACTCAAAAAATTAGGTGCAGTACCTGGTCATAGATAAATGAGGCCAATGATTAACCAGATGCAAACAGAAACACAAAACAATTGAATCCAATATTTGGATATAAACAGACCTGACTCTCTCCTACCATTCATAGCATAACCCTCGAAAGAGTTGTTTTAAACCAGGTATCATTGTTTCTTTTACAAAACAACAAACCGGACGATAACCAGTCAGTTTCCAGGATTGGCCATTTAACTAACACTGTGCTACTGTCAGTCACGGAAGCCCTGCGGATTGCAAAAGCTGATTCCAAATCATCAGTTCTTATTCTGCTGGATCTATCTGCTGCTTTTGAAAATGTCAATCATTAGATCCTCCTGTCTGCCCTCTCATCACTGGACATCACAGGGATTCCACTTCGCTAGTTTGAATCCTGTCTCATTGGTAAGTCTTTCAGGGTGGCCTGGGTAGGGGAGGTATCCAAAACACATCAACAGGTCACTGGAGTACCTCAGGGATCAGTTCTTGGACCCCTCCTCTTCAGAATCAGAAAGAGCTTTATTGCTTGTGCATACAAGGAATTTGTTTTAGTTACATAAGCTTCCAGTACAAAGAGACAACAACAACACACAGACAAAATAATAATAATAATAATACACACATGTACATATAAATAGACAAATATTGTAAAATAAAAAAATAAAATAATGAATTGTATGAACAGTTGTGCTATGGATGATAATGGAATAGAATAGAGTGAGATGCAGGGATTTACTAGGATGGAGGTGGTAACAAATAAATATAAGGATATTGCAATTTTTTTTGTTGCATAAGTGGGGAACATTTAACTGTTCATGAGGTTGATTGCCACGGGGGAAGAAAGTGTTCTTGTGCATGGCTGTCCTGGTATTTGCGGCTCTGAAGTGCTGGCCAGGTAACAAAAGTTCAAGAAGGGGATAACTTGAATGAGAAGGTTCTAGAGTAATTTGAGCCATTTTTCTCTCTCTGGATGTATACAGTTCTTGAAGGATGGGCAGGGGAGCACCCATAATCCTTTCAGCAGTCCGAACCATTCTCTGTAGTCTGATGTCTGATTTTGTAGCTGAACCAAACCAGACAGTTATTCCCTGGGTGTCATCTAGTGGTCTCACTTCCCCATATAGTCACCCAAACGCAGGTACTACATTTCCCACAAGCCTTTGTCTGGATTCATCACTGTTAATTTCTCACCTGTTACTTGCACTCAGTTGTTCCCAATTTCATTGTTTTTTACCTGTCCATATATACCATGTTTGTTTCTAACAGTCCTTGTTTTATGTCACCCTGTATTCTCGTCTTCCCTGGCTTGTTCTTGTTTCTTGTGTTGGATTGATTACCCGGATTTTGACCTTGGCCTGGCTGTTTTCTGATTCTGGATTACCCAATTAAAAACACTGCTATTGGCTCTCTCTGTTTGTGTGTGCGTTCGTGACATTGTCCCACTTAATGTCCTGAGAGATGGTGGTTCCCAGGAATCTGAATGACTCCAATGCTGCCACAGTTCTGTCTATGAACAGTGTTCAGCTCTGGGTTGTTAAGACTACACCAGACATCCAGCTGCTCAAACTCTTGAGCAGCTCTGTAAGCAGACTCGTCACTGTCCTTTATGGAACCAATCTCATCTGCAATTTTCAGGAGCTTGACAAAGGGGTCTTTAGAGGTGCAGACATTGGTGTACAGGGAGAAGAGCAGTGGGGAGAGAACACATCCCTGAAGGGCACCAATGTTGGTGGAGCGGCTGTTTGACAGGAATTTCCCCAGTCTCACTAGCTGTTGCCTATCTATCAGAAAGCTGGTGATCCACTGACAGATAGAGCTAGGAACAGAGAGCTGGGTCAGTTTGGTCTGGAGGGCTGTTGGGATGATGGTGTTGAACTAACATCCACAAACAGGATCCTCACATAAGTCCCTGTTTTGTCCAGATGTTGCAGGATGAAGTGCAGTTCCATGTTTACTACATCATCTACAGACCTGTTTGCTCAGTAAGTAAATTGTAGGTGGTCCAGTAAGGGTCCAGTGATGTCCTTCAGATAAGCCAGAACCAGTTTATCAAACGACTTCATGACGACACAAGTAAAGCCACCTTTCCACCTCTGGAACTTTACCCAGGAACTAGGGACTTTGGGCTGGTACTCGGTGTGTTTCCACCGCAGGAACCAGGAACTAAAAGTTCTGGGTAAAAAAATGCCCCTCAGAAAGTCCCTGCTGGTGAGGTAGTACTTTTTCAAAGTTCCGGAACTTTCGGGGGTGATTTCACTGATTTCAACCACCATTTATTTGGATCATTTTCAAAATATTACGGTTATTGTGTCATGAAATGTAATTATAAAGACAGCACCTATTTAAAAATGTGTTTGCTGATTTCAGAGATGTTCAGCTCCATGCGATCAGCAGGAGCTCAGTGCTCATGTATCCACTTAGAGCAGTCTCAACTCGGCTAGTCCTTCTGACATTTGCCGCTGGCTCTGATGTCTCTTTAGTGGTTAAACATAAAATATAATTAGTTTTGGGTAAATCTAACAGGTAATCTTTGGTCTGTATTCAATTTATCTATATGTTAAAATGAAAATAAAAATTTATAAAAGCAATTTATATAATATTTCGTTTCATTGTAATGGCTGCATATATACATATTTCTCTGAACTAAGTACATTTCTGCTGCTATTATTATTTTTAAATGAAAAACGAAAGGGGTGGTATTTGATATCCTATTTTGTTTTATTGTAAATATACAGTGAAGAAAATTGCAGTAGCCAAGGCGAGTTGACTGATGTTAAAGTAAAGTAAAATAAAGTACGCTGCTGTTTGCAGAATTACTGGATTTGCATCATCACACTCCCGAGTCGAATGCGCAAAGTCTGAACTACCGAGGATGCAAGTCCAAAATTTGCATACTTTGTATTGAAAAAGGCCCCAGACCCACATCACCAGTCAATTTGCCTAATCTTCACTGTACTTTAGACCGTGGTAAAAACAGAGAAAGCAACAGGTCTGAGGGGAAAATAGTTTTTGGGGAAAAAAGTTCCTGGTACAATTGTTCCAGGTAATTTCGATGGAAACGTGGCATTAGAGGCACATGTCTGTAGTCGTTAAGTCCTGTTATCTTGGGTTTCTTTGGAACTGGGATGATGGTGGAGCGTTTGAAGCAGGACGGCACTTCACACAACTCCAGAGATCTTTTGAAGATCTGTGAAAAGATGGGGGCCAGCTGGTCAGCACAGGTTTTCAGACAGGCGGGTGTAACACCATCTCGACCTGGTGCCTTTCTTCTTTTGTTCTTCCTGAAGACATCATCCTCACTTATTCGAAGTGCAAAGAGGTGGGGAGAGGGGGATTGCAGGAAGTGTTAACGGTTGTGTAAAGAGGTGGTCAGAATGGTTGTGGTGGGTTTAAATCTACAAAAAAAAAACTCATTCAGGTCGTTAGCAAGTTGTTGATTCACCTCAGTGCAGGGGGATGGTGTCTTGTAGTTTGTGATGGTTCTCAGACCTCTCCACACTGAAGATGAATCCTTGGAAGTTAGTGAACAGATCTTCTAACTTTTTAGCGTAGGTCCTTTTAGCCACCCTAATCTCTTTATTCAGTGTGTCCCTGGCCTGATTGTACAAGACTCTATCACCAGTTCAGAAGGCATCCTCTTTGGCCTGACAAATATGTCTTGAGTTTTGCTGTAAACCATGGCTTATCACTGTTGAATGTTAAATAAGTCCTATTAGGAAAGCATGTATCCTCACAGAAACCAATAGGACAGTCTCTCTGAGTCCATCAAGATCAGTGGTAGCAGCTGAGTGATTGGAGTGTTCATATACACAACATCACTGGATCCCATCATACAGGTACATGGCTTCTCCTACCATTTCTATGCTGATGACACACAGCCATATCTTTCATTTCAACCAGATGATTCAACGGTAGCTGCACAGATCTCAGGAAGACATCTCAGGCGAACATTTCAGCATAGATTCAAGAATATCACCTACAGCTCAACCTGGTAAAGACTGAGCTTCTCATCTTCGTGCCACTCCAACTCTAGAGAATGATTTCACCATCCAACTAGGTTATTCTACAATTACCCCATCAAATTCGGTCAGAAATCTTGGTGTAATTTTTGATGACCAGCTGACCTTCAAAGACTGCATTGCAAAGACTGCTTGATCTTTCAGGTTTGCATTGCACAACATCAGAAATATCAGGCCCTTTCTAACGGAGCATGCTGCACAACTTCTTGTCCAGGCCTTTGTCATTTCTAGGCTAGACTATTGCAATGCTTTTCTGGCTGGACTTCCATCAAGCATAATCAAACCTCTACAAATGATTCAGAATGCAGCAACACGACTGGTCTTCAACGATCCCAAAATAGCTCATGTTACACCTCTCTTTATCTCACTGAACTGGATACCGGTTTCGGCTCACATCAAGTTCGAGAAATTGATGCTTGAATATAGAACAGCCACAGGTTCAGCACCCGCCTACTTCCACCCACTACTATGACTCTACATCCCCTCAAGAAGTCTGAGATCCGCTAGTGAACAACACCTCATGGTACGATCTTAGAGAGGCTCAAAATCACTTTCCAGAACATTCTCATTCACCATTCCTGGTTGGTGGAATGATCTTACCACCCCTATCCAGAATGCAGCAAGTCTCTGCAAAATGATTAAATGTAACTTATAAAAACTTCATAATCTCCAGAAGAAGGAGGCGGGAACCGGCGGACATTCAAAATGCAAACTTTTATAAGAAAATAAACACAAAACAAAATCCAGTCCGGGTCCTCTCTTGTCCTTCAGTTTATTTTTATTTTCAATTTTTATAATTTTTTAGTTTCAACTGTTTTATCATACACCAACTGAAAATCTTAAATTTAGAAAAGTAAACAAATGTTTAACTCTAAATATGTGCTATAGTAATAGCGATGCTTACTGTATATGCCCCATGAATAATACATCAGACTTTGGAGCCTAAATTTTCATATTAAAGACAGGCTGTGAATATCATTATTCATAAAAGTAATATGCATATTTAATTAATATCCTAAATTGCTTTTTTGTAATATTTGCAGTAAAGTCTGTGTGGAATTTTCCTCGTCCATATTTAAAAGGTGACAAAGATAGAATAATCATTTAGTTCTACGTTGTATTTCTGAGTTAAAATGAAAGTTAGCCATTTTACACATCTATGCTTTCTGTTTGACTTCATTTGAGCTCTCAACAGCTCTTGTTCTGTGTGCTTCTCTTTATTAACAACATCAATGACTGTATAATGTTCTAAAATCGTGCAGGAGAGCAGAGCCTTTGCTTGATTTTATATATTTTTTAAAAACATATCACAGTAAGGAATCAGAAATGCCTCCTGTCATTTGACTACAGTCCAGTGTGCTCAGTGTGGTTGAGAAAGCTGTGGACCTGAAGCTGGTAACCATGCCAACATTTTCTTTTTCATAAGCCCCACAGTTAAACCACCCAAGCTCATTTAAAAATAATAAAGAGTTAAGAACACCGTGTTTGGTTCAGCATGTTTTCTCTCAACTACAGAACATAAATAGTAACACAATGCATCCTTTGAGAATTCACTTTTGAAACAAAACATTTCAAGGTCAAAATCTAACCAGCTCAGCTATAGTTTGTATTAACAGACATTTCAGTTTGCATATAAATAGATATACACAAGCCATGGACCGTTTAGCAGGTTTTATCATACAAATACTCTGTGTATAAAACCTGCTCTCTTGAATACTCAATTTTGATTGGTCAGTCAGGGATTTGCATGTTTAGATGTTACCTAATGTTTCCTTCGTCCATGGTAATGCTGTATATCAGGCCAACTTTTCTGTTTGCGAAGACAACAGCACACCCACCTTATGTTTCTGTGTGAAAGTAAACTTTTATTAATTTCTTTAATTCTTTTTTTATGTACAAGATTTCTGATTCATTAGCCACTATAAGTAAATAACTACAAGTATAAAAAAGTAAGGTAAACAGTTTGCACTACAAGCCAGTGTTTACAATTATGACAATACATTAGAAAAGAATACAAAAAAGAAATACCTGTCTGCAATATAAGCAGCATACAAAGCGGATTTCTGTGTGAGAGTCAATCGCTGTTTGAAATGAAAGAGAAATGTCATAAACTGAATTCTACCTTTCAAAAAAATTCTCTGTGGTTTTTCTTATAAAACAGCATTTGCTTGATGTAAACTCAAAATACTGATCAATCCAAAATTAATGTTGAATATTAGCCAGTGCTGTTTTTTGGAGGCTTGCATTAAAGTCACTTAGTTCAAGTTCACATTTTCTGCACCTGCTTTTACATAAAAAAATAAGTTGGATAATGTATAATGGAAAATCTGTTAATATACTGGTGCCTTTAATATTACTGTAATATTTAACTGTATATCTTGTTTGTTTTTTTCTCCAAAATATTGGAATTGACTTTTTTCTTAACAGAAACTTGAATTCAACCTATCGATACAATAATTTAATCTCAAATCATGCCCCCATATTAATTTAGCAAATAGCTTGCAATAAGTGCTTTTTGTTGGGGTCTTTGTTTTATTTTTAAATAATAACCCCTCCCCCCTCCGATATACTGCATAAATAAGAAATAACAAGTTATCAATACACTAGTTAGTGCTCCGAAATAATTGCCAAATATATAATGTGTCCTTTATGATTTGGTGCACAGATTCTGAGGTCACCAGATACATAATGTTTGTTGAATCTGCCAGTTCATTCAACATTCATTCCCTACGACTACCTCTTTAAATTACCTCTTTATCATCCTTAATGACTAATATTCAATAGTTAGGCAAATATCACTCTTGTTGTTGCGTAAATAGTTCGACCTGTGAACTTCCATTCATCTGCATACTCAGACATCACCTTTGTTGAGGTATGTTGATATGGTTTCTATATACACAACACAATAGCAAAGAATTATAATTATTATTATTTATTTTTTTCAGCATACTGTGAAAATATATGCAGCTCATCTGTTTTCTTTTGACTATTCACGCTCAGTAGTAATGAACCTTTGTAGTTGTTCTTCTCACTCTCTGCCCACAACAAAGCGGATTTATTTCAGGCATCGCTTCTCTTTGCTTGTTAAGATTTTTTCCCTTTCTATTCACTGCAGGAGTATTTCTTTAAATTTAACATAAAAGGAAAACTCAGAATCTACAAATGGAAATAGCTTATACAAGCAAAGAGAAGGTCTGCATCTGAGGTAGTATACGCAAACATTCAGGTGTTTTTTATGTTGTTCTTTCCTGTACAGAAATAGCAGATCATAAATTTCCATCAATTATCTAAAACAGCTCAGTACAAAAGGTAACAAATCTAATAATGATGGAGACATTTGCATTTCCTTTTTTCAACAAAGTAATCTTTAAAAAAATAAAAATAATCAATTTGCTATCTACATTTTGATTTTAGGAGCAGGGGACATCCACTCTAATCTAATGCAAGACACATGATCTGCTATGGAAAAGCGATCAGTGTACCTGTGACAAATAGTGCAGCTGAAATGTTCAATCTATACTCTCTCATTATAGGTTTTTTCTCAGCTGTTGCAAATACTATGCTGTGTCTCATAGCTGACTTTCCTCCTAAAGTGACAGTGAAATAATTGCAAGGAGCTTCTTGCAGCACTGTGATCTCAGACTGTGATCTCTGTGACAGTGTTCTCCAGATGGGTCACTCACATACTTGGGACTGAATCCACATCCTTTCAGTTAGCAGCCCATGATCCTTAATCATCTTGAACACCGCACCCAATTTAAAAACACGAGGCAGCTGCGCTGGCAACGTTTACCTGCAGCGCTGCAAGAAAAATGTCTGTCTGTTGAAATGAGGTGGTTAAGCTGGTTTTGTTTGTCATAAAACTATTACTGGAAAGAGCTGGCCAGCCATCCGAGTTCTCATTCAAGGACATGTCAAAATGCAAATCACATTCCTGGTTAAAATACTTTTCTCCTTACTGAATGGGAGAACGGGGTTCACAGCTTGTGATAAAAAGGCAATTTTCACGTGTCCTTAATTTTAATGTGTGATCAAAATCTCATTCTCCACCAACTTTATGATGTACTGAAGCTTGTTTCCACCACAGAATAAGAAACTAAAGAGGGTTATTGCATTTTTTTTTATCTTAAAATTTGTAGAAAATCAGAAAGAAAAGATATACTGCAAATATATATATTTTTGAGATTCTGAGAAGAAAAGACTTGAATTGTGGGATATAAACTCCTAATAGAAAGAAAGTCGTCAAAAGTTTGAGATAAAAATCTTTTAACCTTCATGGCGAAAACAGAATTGTGAAATGTAGGATCAGAATTCAGAGATAAATTCAGATTTGCCATATTTAAACTTCTTTAAAATTCTGAATTTATATCTCACAATTCAAGCATTTGTTCCTAGAATTGCGAGCTTATTTCACACAAATCTGATTCAATTCTGAATTGAAAGAACAAAAGTCAGACTCAAGAGTTATAAATGTACAATTACCTTTATTTTTTTTATTTATTTTTTTTATCCTGTGGCAGAAACAGGCTTCTGTAATAATACCTTATCTGTATTATTTTTTTCTTTTTTAAAAAAATCCAAAACAGGTATGAAAATTTTTACATGTTTAGATTTAAGATTAATTCTGGAATTGTGAGCCCAGATCAATTAAAACTTATCATACAGCTCATTACTGAGATGGTTTCTTAATTAATCAAGCACAAAAAGCTGAAGAATTGCATGACTTGATAGCACTGTGGTCTGACAGTACCTGAACACATGTACCATCCACTTGCCTCAGAATGCAGTGATATGCCACGACAGCACTTCCGGATGAGCTGGAATAAAACGTCATGTTTGCATCATTCAGCCTTTTATTAATCTGCCGCTCCAGCCCTGCTGATTTTGGACATATGTTCCTGTCAGGCAAGTGATGTTCAAATTATGACACATCATGTGCTCTCAGATGCACCCTTGTTTTGTGACTTTCACTCACATATGCCTCACAGGCTTTGACACTCATTAAGTCCTATTTACTAAAGCTGAAAAGCTTTTTACTTTCTGGTTTTTAGCTGTGGAGATGTGCCTAGAATAAATAAAACACACTTAGGACATTGATTTGGTTACACTGTTGTTTGCACTTCAATTTCCCTCACTTAACCCAGGGAGATATTTCATTTAAATTGTATCTCGTTCCCCATCCAGCTATGTAATGTTTTAAACTGATTATATAGGAGATGACTCAGGCTGTCTCTAAGACAAATGCAATCTTTTGGTTGGATGGAATTCAGAGCAAACTTACATAATCGCACAGCTTGCATTCAGTTGTGTGAGAAAGGAACACAATAATACAGCAATAATAGAAAATGAATCAGAAATCTTTTATCATGCCCTGAAGATTTGGAAAATTACCGTGCATTCATTAACAGGAGAATCACCTTGTGTGCTGTCAATCCTTTATTCTAGAAGACCTTTAGTATGAACAATGTTTTTTCATAACTCATAATTAAAGGTTCTGTTTATGCAGTGTACTTATTATTATTTATTTATTTATTTATTAATACCAGACTTAAAATGGCCCTATTGCTAGATTGATATCACAGAAAAATATGTCCTGTTATTTTTATATTATTTATGTACTATTTAATTATTTATCAACATTTTTATTTTATTATTTTATTTTTATTTTTGGTTATGATTTTCATTTTCATTTATTTTACATTTTAGTCATTTTGTCATGTGTTTTTCTCATTTTTTTATATTGATGTTTGGCTCCATTTTTATTACAGTATCTTTCAGTATTTTTATTTTAGTAACTTTAGTACTTATTTCACTTAGTTGTCAAACTGCATTTCTAATTATTTTTTTTTTTAAATGTTTAATCTACTACTTAATATGTTCTATTTCAGTACAGAAAATCCATGTTTTTTTTTTTTGCCAAACAAGAAAAACTCTGCTTTGAGAGTGCTACCTCTGAAGTGTTCGAGTTTGCTGACCTCCCTTTGGAGGGCTGGCTTTTAAAGACGATGTCTGATTAGCAAAGTAGCTTTTACAGCACCTTTAATAGCTCATTTATAGCTCTAATTAATAAAACAAACACATTCACACTTAATTAGAAACTGAGGGCTCAATGATACTGTATGTAACATTGCCATTGCAAAATGATAAATTGCATAAATGGGACTGGCCTTAACCGATTTCAAAAGTCAGTTATTAAAATTCAGTGTGAAATAGGAGTCATATTTCAGTATATGAAATGTTTATTACAATATTGAGTTTTCTGGCCCCCCCAATGTAGACCAATGGATGGATTCCAGGCAGCCCACATGAACAAGGAACACTATCAATAGTAAATGAGAAAGCCTGACTTTGCCACAAGGAAAGAAATCTAATGAAAGCTTGGCCATAGATTTGACTGTTTGCTAAAGTGATGAATTTCTCAGGGACAGACAGGGAAGACAGAAAATGATGTGAAATCACAGTTTCCTCTAGCTCTGAAAATAAGACTCCCGTGGAGCCTATGTATTTACCATTTGTGGAACTGATAAGCTTATTTCAATGTGTGACTGACAAATCATCTGCATCAAAACAATCTCACACATATTTTATTTGTTTACCCACCATCTCACAAGAATTCACAGTTAAGAGAGCACAGAGCTTCAGTAGTAATGTCTGATTGAAAAATATGCTGACCTCAGAAATGACATTTGCATCTCCAGTTAAGCATCATTAAACAGACTAAGTGGTGTTCAACTGGACTTGTGAGAATGTTTCTCCTAAGGTTTAGAATTATGTTGCAAGACATTAATGGATTTTCTCTCGACACTAAGCTTGAATATATATTTTTCGCATTATTGGTAATTTACTGCCATCGAATGGTTGAGAGATGAACTACAATAAATAAATAAAAAATCTGCCAGTTTTAAGGACAGAGGTGTCATAGAACCAGTTAATTTTGTTATTTTTCAGACAGTTATACAAAAATATTGTTTATTATATCTCTATTCCTCTTATCTTTGCTTAAAATTGGTTTTATTGTAACGGTTATATTTTTGGCAGAACCAAAACAAATAGTCACCTTGCCTTTATTTTCTTTGCAAAATATCGCTAAGCAGAGCATTTAAATTATATAAATATATTTAAATTGTACATCCTTGCTTTTTTAATTAGACATCGACCAAAACGTTTTCAAATTAAAATCAAAGAGAAGCCAATATATGACCTGAACGGAGATCAGCGCTTTAGATCGCTGAAGGAAGAGTGACGTTTTGAGTCACGTGTACAGCTCGAGCTCGTCACATGATCAGCTGGTGACTCCTTCCTCTCTGCTGGATGCAGGATTTCCAGCCATCGCCGCTTTGAAGGGCTCACAGGAACCCATTTCTCTTCAAACCAAAACAGTCTAAGAAAAATAACACCACAGTAGCTTTAGGTTTATTCGCGTTAGAACCTTTAGATAGCAAAACTGGCGCTGTTGGTGGAGTGGATGATGAACGGGCACGCAGTTTTATACACCGGGGTCACTTTGGCCTTCTGGGCGACCATCCTGATCGTCGGTAAGTGCTAATGAGACCAGCTGACATAGGCACATAAATAACACACGCATCTGAACAGAATCGTGTTTTCTTGATACGTACATGGTTATGTTTCTAAATCTTTTCTTTTCTCATTTATCTTTAACCGGATGGCCATTTTATTTTTTTTGTTTTGTTTTTGTTTTTTTGGCTTGGCTAAAGTGACGTTAGCTGTCATTCACTATCACGACTGCGTAAAAAATATGAATTAAATGTCATTTTAATTGTGTTAAAGGCTGTTGTCATAAAGTATTCGTGTAAACAATTGAAAGCGGAGTTACAACGAAAATGAGAATTAGATTTAACTTCCTTCTCTGACGAGAACGTCTTTATTTTGTCAGTTGGAGTTGAAATGTTTTTCTGCAAGGCTGTCTGTATTTTCATCGGTTCTTCTCCACACACTGGCTGTAATCTCACAGGAGCACAGGAAAATTTAGCTGAATGTGTATTTTTATAGTAACATTAGTTATAATGTAGTTGAACATGGTTTTATGACCAAATGAGGAAGATGGCTCTCACATGACTGTGAGCTTTCACACATGCCCTCTGTAATTCTGCAGGAAAAAAAGTGTTTTCAATCCACATTATTCCATTTATTCAGATTATGGCAGTTTACAAGACCTAACAATGTGTTTAAATTTCCTCTCATTTAAGGTTTGAGTTTTTTTAATTTTAGATGAAAATTGTCACTTTTAACCTTTTTAATTTCTGATTTGTCTTTAACCCCTAACTCAAACACTATTAATCCAGTCTTTTTTTCTTTTTTTCCACAGGTACTTGCTATACGATTTTTGACCTTGGATTTCGATTTGATGTAGCATGGTACGTGTTTTTTTTTTTTTTTTTTTTTTTTTTACAACTAATTTTGTTCCCTACAGTAACATTTCTGATATTCACAATACCTAACTTAAGACATGAGATGAATGAAATGCTCCTGACGCAGTCTAGATGACCTAACCTTTTGTGTTGCAGGTTTTTAACAGAGACTTCTCCATTTATGTGGGCTAGTCTTGGAATTGGCCTGGCCATCTCTCTGTCTGTTGTTGGAGCTGCATGGTGAGGCTTTCCATTTCCTCTTTTTAGTCTCTTACAGAAGTTGGAAATTTTGACATTTTGTAGTTAGGGGTGGGCGGGTGTCAAAAATATCATATAACAATTCTATTGTGATACTTGGTTGATTTTACTACTTTGCAAGTTGTCTGAACATTACAGTTATACTATTTTCCCTATTTTAAATACAAAGCCTTACAAGGTAACAAAAAACAATATAAAAAAGAATTCCATATATTTAGGCCAATGAGTGTGAATATGAAAATCTGTCATTATTTTAGAATTGTAAAAACAAAAAAAGAACAAAGATACTCGCTACAAATACACATAATATACAAATAAAACAGTGATTGAGACATCACATTCAAGAAATTGAAACAAATCTAAAAATAAAACACTATATACACTTCACTGTATAAATTATATATTGAATCTTATTAAAGCAACTGTATCAGAGTTCTTCAGTCAAGAGCAGTGAGTTATTTTATTACCATAAAAAGGAATAATTCACATAAAATTATTCTCAAGTCGTTTTAAATTCTGATTGAGGTCCTTCTGCTGAAAATAAAAGTTATTTTGAAGAATTCAAAGACCAGAAACTGTTTGTTACTTGCATTCTTCAAAATATTTTATTTTGTGTTCAGCACAAGAAAAAAAAAATATTACAGGTTTGGAACAACATGAGAATGAGTAAATCATTTTAATTTTGGGTTGAACTTTCCTTTTAACAGCATGTTTGGTATAATTACTCTGCTGTCACTTTAACAGCAGAAAACAATGTACTTTTATGATTATGAAGTGCAGTGTAACATGAGTGTAACTTTACCGCAGAGTTAACACTGATGTGAATGTATGTTGCATTGTACAATATATTGAGATGGAGGTGTCAGAACTGCGACTGATCGAGTGTTCGCTGTAGCACAATACTATGATATTTCTTAAAAAGCAGAATGTGGAGACATTTTAATCATCCACGATCAAAAATCATCATATTGCACAGCCCTAGTTTTAGTACAGTTTTCCATATCCTCTTCTACACTGTTTTAAAGGGCTCCATAAATGCATGCATTCAGCTAGTCTTTTTAACAATCAAAAATGACTCACCAAAATGAATATTGCATTCTTCTTTTTTTGTATATCTGATATATATCTTGAAATGTGATAAACTAGCAGTCAGGTTAGAAAAAGAAAACAGGAATATTTATAATGCTATATTTTGTCCTGTGACTCTGCAGGGGGATTTACATCACAGGGTCCAGCATCATTGGTGGTGGTGTCAAAGCCCCAAGAATCAAGACCAAAAATCTGGTCAGGTATGTGCAGTTTACTTAATGGTTTAAAGTAGGGCTGTAGTACTCGAGTCCGGTCTTGGACTCGAGTCCGGACTCGAGACATTTTTCTGTCGTCTCGGACTTGTCTCGGACTCGTTGAATTTGCACTCGGACTTGTCTCGGACTTGGCCATTGGACTCGCCAAGTCTTCTAGTTGGTCTCGACCGAGTCCAGCAAAAAAATAAAATAAAAAATTTCTCCTTAAAAAACCAAACCACATTTGCATGATGTCGCGACTGAAAACGTGTGGAAAACGCTAGGAGCACCGCTCTCCTTATTTGCAAAGCACTCTGTAGCCTGCGCTCGCGCTCCAGTGGCGTCTGCTGTTGCTGGGCAACCATGACCCGCTCTCCATGATGACGCAGAAGTTTCAGCAAAGAATAAATGGAATTCCAGCACTTAAAATCACTTGCAGTAGCTCTGCTAATAGATTCATTTAAAAAATGGCTATCCTTGTACAACTATGATCATCTGTTTCTCCATCTTGCCTTAGCTTTCAGTATTGTTCCGGGAAAGGATGTGCATGACCAGTGGTGCACTTACTGCGACCTGAAAAGTTTAGATGTTTCTAATTTAATTTTCTACCTGTTAGATTGTGTTTTATTTACGTCTACACCTAGATAGCCTTTTTTTATCAATAAACGCGTATTAATGTATAGCCTTATGCAACAATTACATATGTAAATTTTAAAAACTTTATATATGACATTACATATTTACATTTTCATGTAACAGCCAGTATTTGTATCTGTAAAAATCAAAAAATTTTCCTATCTGCATTCGGATACAACGTCGTACAGTTACTTGATAAGACTGTTATGACTTTTTATATATTTTTTCGTAGTTATCACTGAACAAGTATGTCGTGTTAAACTGAAATAATTATTAATTTCTAAAATAATATTTATCATGCAAGCAGAGAGATGTCATGACAAACGTTTAGTGATCATTTGAACACGACTGAATCCATTCAATGCACACATTCTCATTACGCAGAACACTTTGAGCGAGTCTTAATGTTAATGAACTTCACTAAACAGATGTGTGTGTTCCGCCCAAACCAGCAAAAGGTAAATATGCAAACATGTAGGACAAGTAGACAATGTATCCGTACCGAAGCTGATTATTAGCCTACTCTTGAGAGAGAACTGATTTGGTTTTTGAGAGACTGAGACGCGCAGCGCGGCTGTTTGATTGGTGAGCGCGCTGTGCTTATTCCATTCATTCGTATCATGGTAGCCTAAGCTTTCAATATTTGCCTTTTAAATATATACAAATAATATAACGTGTAGCTATGATGTATTATTATAGGTAAAATTACTCTTGCAACGCTCTGATTTCTGAGAGATGCACAGAGAGGCGACAACAATGCGGTGTTTGATTTGCTCTCTTTTCACTCATAAAGTTTACATTCATTCACTTCTGGCGCTGATGCCCTGGCTCACCTGTTATCTAGCAAACACCAGACTCTGTCAGCTTTAGCCGAGTATTCAGGCAGAATTATTCCTTGAGCGTTATTTGTTTTTTAAGACAGTATCCGTGCCATTCCGAATAAGGTATTCGGCTTCAGGCACAACCCTAATTAGTACATTACATATTTTATTTTTACATGCAACATAGATAAGGTCATATAGTAACAGCTCCACGCAATATTGTAATTCTAAAATTCACGTCGTTCTTGCAAACACTTTGTATTCATTATGGTTAATGCATGCTGGAGTAGTCGATTGTTTCCGACAGAGCTCGACTAGTCCATGCAAGCCCTAGTACAGTATGACAAAAATTTCACTGTATTTATGTGCGCATGTCCAGTAGAGCCAAACGTATCCATTCTAGCCTTGCTGCGCGCATTTGTCATATCCCGAGCTTTGCGTGTGTCTGTGCACTGTGCCAATTAGGCATAGTCATATACATTTTTGATCACAGATATAATGTCAACAAAAAATAAAGTACATACAAATTATTTGACCTTACAGTTCCAAACTTTGTTTGTTTATCCAAGTTTATTTCCCAGGGTCGGACTGGGGGTAAAACCAGTACTCGTTAGCAAGGCCCCAAAGGAAGAGAGGGCCCTTGAAAAGTATGAATCTGAAATATACATTTTTTACCTGGATATTTTCATGGGTGGGGGCCATGGGGGCCCATCAGGACTGCCTATGCATAGGGCCCAGGATCTTGTTTAACGCCCCTGTTAGCTTTAACCCTAATTATACACACTTGAACCTAATGAAGCTCTTACTAGACACACTAATCTTCCAGGTGTTTTAAGGCCAGTTGGAGCTAAACTTTTCAGGACATTGGCCATCCAGGATGTAGTTTGGAGACCCCTGTCCTACAGAGTTGTTACTTTGCACATGCTTTTTGATCATTACAAATAATAATGTAAAATGATTTTCTTAGAATAGGAGATATGCTTTCTCTCGCATCACAAACATTATCAGTAGTTAAGTATGTGGTCTTGAAGAGGACCCTTTTTTCTTTCATTTGGACTCGGTCTTGGACTTGGACTCGAAACATTTGGACTTGGACTTGACTTGGACTCGAACCTCTTTGGACTCGGTCTTGACTCGGTCTCGACTAGTCCTGGACTTGGACTTGACTTGGACTCGACAAAGCCGGACTTGACTACAGCTCTAGTTTAAAGTTTATTTATTATTATTTTTTATTTTTTTAACAAAAATATGCTCTTTTTTTCTATCACATAGAGACAATTTGGGTTCAGAATTAGTGTATATATTTATAAAATATTATTATTGTATTTTATTTATTTATTTTTCAAGTTTTTGCATCAACACCAGTGTTGCCGCATTTATTCTGCAGTTGTCTATTAAAAAAAGGCTGAACTTCAGATGAAGTCACATTTTAGGAAAAATATTTTTTTTATTAGATCATGCATGTTGCATACATGTACCATATTTTATATATATATATATATATATATATATATATATATATATATATATATATATATATATATACATTTTTAGTCAGGTGCGACTTATCAAAATTAATTTGACATGAACCGAGAGAAATGAACCAAGAGAAATGAACCAAGAGAAAACATTATCGTCTCCAGCCACCAGAGGGCGCTCTATGCTGCTCAGTGCTCCTGTATTCTACACTGAAGACATAGAGCGCCCTCATGCGGCTGTAGACGGTAATGTTTTCTCTTGGTTCTTGGTTCTAAATAAATGCGACTTATCATGACATATTTTTGGACTTATGTGACTTATACTCCGGTGCGACTTATAGTCCGAAATAATATATGATCTCATCTGTCTGGAAACTCTGTTTTATTTGCTTGCCTAAGGGTTTTTTGGCTCACACTGGCACTTGTTGACAGTTTACTAAATTTTTTTATTATTTTTTTATTTTTAGTATTATCTTTTGTGAAGCTGTTGCCATTTATGGGATCATCATGGCAATTGTCATTAGCAATTTGGCAGAGGTAAGTAAAAAAATATCGACCCATTTATTAGAAGGGTTTTGTTTTAGAGTGAGTCTTATGTTAAAGACAGTTGTTCTCAACTTTTTTTTTTCCCCCGTTTCATGTCATTTAGAATTTCACTGGTACAACTCCAGAGACTATTGGGGAGAAGAACTACCAAGCAGGTAAATTTTGCTTATTAATGACGTCATTTTAAGTTAAATATGTTCCTTGTCTCTGCTGAGTGGCTGGGTGACATATTGGTGCTGTTCTTTCAGGCTACTCCATGTTTGGTGCTGGACTCACGGTTGGCTTTTCAAACCTCTTCTGTGGCATCTGTGTTGGCATTGTGGGCAGTGGAGCTGCCCTTGCTGATGCTCAGAATGCCAGCCTCTTTGTCAAGATCCTCATTGTTGAAATTTTCGGCAGTGCCATTGGACTGTTTGGAGTGATCGTAGCCATCTTGCAGGCAAGTCGTTTTATAAACTATTATTTATGTTTCTTCTAGCCTAGCAATATTTTAATGAGCTGTTGTGGTCATGGTTCACTAAATATAGTATAGCAAAAACAATGTATGTTCTGAGAATGTTTTCTTTGAATACATTAAAAATAAAATAATCTGCCAAACTCATAAAAAGTTTTAGTACCAGCCATTCGCTTCAGCTAATCGTGAGCCCTGAATTGTTAGCATGACCCTTATCAGACTTAGTCAACTGATTTCTACTGACAGCAGAGAATATTTAAGTATAAGACATGTCAGCTTTTCGATTATTTAAAACATTTTGCTACTGTAGCATATTGCGGTTTTTAATTATGAATGTATTTTTTCTATAACTGTTTACTTTAAAAGCATTAGGCCTTCATGAGTGGCCTTTATTCATTAAGATAACTCAAATGTCACTGTCATCTTAATGTTAAGGCTTTTTTTATGCCAAGAGTGAATATTTGTTGTGGATATTGCAAACAAGAATTGATAAATTTCAGTTCAGTTGTTATTCCAACATCACTTCTATCATTAAAGTACAGTAGTATTATTGTAATTAAACTTATTATTTATATATGACATTCTGTATGATCTTTATTTATTTATTATTTGTCATTGATACCCATCTAGCTACTTTTGGTCACCCTCTGGAAAATGAATATTTTATCACAATTTCCAGTCGCGCACTGTAAATTGATTTGACATGCAAGCTTAAATTCAGATTGAGATTATTCAGCCACACAAGAACAGCTCCTATTAAAACAGTCATTTAATTTGGGCTCTGCAGTTTTTGTATAAGACTCTTTGTATGTTTTCTTGACCTGTGTAATCATTAACATTATTTTATTTTTTTTTCCTTCTGTCCATTTAGACATCGAAAGTAAAAATGGGAGATTAGATGACCACACAACCTACAGATCAAAGATGCTGTGTTGCTGGTGCAAACAGGAGGTGTAAATACATAGTAAATTATTTAAATGTGTTTTCCTTTTGTCTCTGTGTTTAACCATCATTTTCTGAAGATTGAAATCTTGTTTGTGCACCGATTTGTCTTAATACAGTGCATGATGATGTCAAAGGCAGACCTTTGATGACTTACACTTGGTTTAGCATCTCAATTCTTAAAATGAAAAAAATATCACTTAATGTTTTTGGCCATACCTTCATGATGTCATAATATCAAATTTAACTATTATTATTGTTTAAATCTAAATATATTTTATTTATTAAATCAGCTTAATAATATAAACCGTGATCGTGCATATGGTGACAGAACAGACTGTCTATAGATCCAAAGTCAGGGTCGGTTTTGACATGTAAGGCGTTATGTTTGTAATCATCTCAAAATCGAATTTATAGTTCGCTGTGATTGTTCTGTACAGTACAAGAAAAGTGATACATTGCATAAGTGTGGTTCTTTGCACTGGATGGGTGTAAATCATAAAGTATTCTCTTGATGGCTGTATGAAAGAGTGTTCTCGTGTATTTGCGTGATGACACCTGTTGTATCTGGTGTGCTTGACCTGATCTCACTCTCACGTGTTCTTTCATGTAGCTACTGAATTCAAATAACGCTATCTTTGAAAAAAAATGTTATACCAAAACAATGATGTAAAAAATAATATCAGTCATCTCCAGTTGTATTTCTACCAGTGTAGGCCCTCACTTTGTAGTGCTCTCTTCAGATCTGGTTGGTTAAAAATGAGAGGATATAATAATCGGATGTGTGTACATATGTTTTTTGTTTTTAGGAGCATGAGGGTGTTTGCAATTCTGTATTTCCTATCTGTCCTGTGATTGTTTACCTTGTTTTTTTTTGTTGCTTTTTTTTTTTTTTTTTAATCCCGTCACAGAAACAAGCTTCCTTAAGTTACGTTATGGCGGCTTAACTTTAAAAACATTATGTAACATTTTCTTTGCTGTTCATCTCAGGTAATCTTGAAATGATCATCTAAAAGCAAGTTCATTGCAGAACAGCACTGCAAACAGCTGTTTGAGGTGGACTTTCATTGGCCACAGATCTTGGATGCTATAATTAAACGCAAATAAAAACAAATCTGTAGATTTAACTGGATTTTAAGATCTCATTTTCACAACCAGTGATTTTGTTCAATTGATATATTTTAGGAAGATGTATTTTCAGTGTTTTTTCATCTGAAAAATGTTAATGGTACATCCCTATTTATCCCTCACAGCCTCATTTTTGTACATATGGTGTTTTGCCCTCATTTAGGTTACCAATTCTAACGGTACTCAGTCTGAACCACTGTTTATATCCACAATCAAACTTGTAAGATCAGATTAACCCCACTGAAATGCTTTTGTATCTATGATGTTTTTGTGAAGTGGAGGTACATACTAAACATGATTTTACTAACTCCTAAATTCAGCTTCTGTTAAATGTCTGTTTATATTGCAATGATCAATGAAATCTCAAACTCATCTTTAAAACATTATGGTCTTGTGAAGCATTTCCAGTCTAGTGTCAAAGATCATCTGTTTTCTTGCACTGGATCTATAGAGAGATGCATTAATTTGATGTTGTTGTTTTTTGTTTTTTTTTTTTGTTTTTTTTTTACATGGATGTTTATTTTTTTTATTTTTTTTTAAACATTCCAACATAGACCGGGTTGTAATCAGCCCCCTCCTGATGGGTTATTCGTACTAAATTTGTACTAATTAGCCCGCTGGTAAAATATGTATGAATTTATGTGAGATCGGGTTGGTTGTGCTACTTAACCATTTCTCCCGTTTCGGTAAATGTTAAATATGTTAATGTGGTGATTCCATTGTTTTGATGTGTACAGGTGGATCCTCTAGACTAATTGTTCTTGAAGAAATAAAAACAAATGTTAAAAACATTCCGTGCATTAATTTCAGTTTTTATAGTAGTCGATAGCATCACCGCATGACCCAAGCATTAGACGACTAGTTAATCTGGTGCGTTATATCCTAAAGCAGACGTGTAACCGCATGTCCACGATCCATCAGCCACACTTTCATTACCATGTAGCAGGATGTTTTTGAAAGAAGTCTATTTTGCTCACCAAGGCTGCATTTATTTGGTCAAAAATACAGTGCAAAATAGTAATATTGTGAAATATTCTTACGGTTTAAATATTTCTATTTGAATGCCTTTTAAAATGTAATCTATTCCTCACTATTTTCAGCGGACATTCGGGTCACATGACTCATGACACATGAATATATTAATCAGGATTCTTTGACAAATACAGCGTTCAAACAGTCATTTCATGTGGGTTCTGCAGTTGCACTGTGGCCTTTAATTATAATGATACATATGTATATTTTTTCGTGTATGCATTCAATATTAAGTCTATTAAGGAAAATATTTTTTTAGGACATCGGATTGTGTTAGTTAATTTTGTTTTAACAACGTGAAAGTCTTTATTGTCATTTGTTTAAAGCACATCAAAATAAAATCCATACAACGCGTGGGACATTTCCAATGCAGGCAACGATTTGGTCATCCATGATTTATTAAATGCGGCATAGTTCAAGCATCAGCGATCAGGTGACAGCTTTAAATATCCATCAGATGGCGCCAAAGGACGCAACAGCAGGTGCTCTCTCTCTCTCTCTCTCTCTCTCTCTCTCTCTCTCTCTCTCTCTCTCTCTCTCTCTCTCTCTCTCTCTCTCTCTCTCTCTCTCTCTCTCTCTCTCTCTCTCTCTCTCTCTCTCTCTCTCTCTCTCTCTCTCTCTCTCTCTCTCTCTCTAACCATTTTTTAAATAAGGTAACCCTTTAAGAAACACGAATACACATCGAGCATCGCCTGCCAGTCATAATAGCTTTAAAGTGCGTTTCATTGCTGAACTGCAGTGAACAAAACATTTAACAAATAATGGACCACAATGGATGTTTTTCTCTCGCAATCAATCCTGCTCGTGTAAAACTCAAAGTGTTTAACATTTGGAAATTAGCTGCTATTGGGACAACAACAACAAAAAAAGCTTACACGTAAAAGTCAATTTTATTTAAATGCTTGCATGGAAAGACACTATCGAGGCGACATTAACTGCGCCCTCTTGCGGCGAATAAGCGAATCTCCGTTTGAGCCCTGCGAGTCTCCGTACTAAAGAAAACCTGCCTCTCTATGCTTTCATTCGCAGTTCGCACACCCTTCATCTCTACTAGCCAAAACACAAAACGGACAGAGGAAAATACACGGCAAAATATTTAGTCTCATCACTGGAGTGTAGCTGTTGTCAAGGACCTTCAACAAAATGGAGATATATAACGGTCCTTCAATATGGCATAATCCTTTCATTAGTGTGCATTTCTTTCCGAAAAATGAATTGATCGGCGTTGACGGCAGAAAGAAATAACGCTATTCTGCAAGTAACTCCCTCGTTTCATATGGATGTTATGATAAAATAACTGTATTTCACACAGATGACACATTTATGGCTGAGACGGACTGTTCTTCTGAAATAGACAGTCAGCTGAAGTGAATACAATAAAGATGAATCTCTTATAGAGAAGCTCCCTGGATTGCAAAGGATCAAGGTAAGAAAATGGCATGTTTGTGTTCATGGTTTGCCAATATAAAGCATTTATTATTATTGTTATTATTATCTCTGCATGACCTCCTTTGAACGATGCTCTTTGTTTTCCTCTGATATCACATGCTATCTTTATTGCCTGCCATCTTTATCAAGGCGTAGAGATATTACAAAAAGAAATGCTTCCTATACAATCTCAACTTTTGGCCAAAACGCAATAACACAAAATAGTCTTTTTTTCAACGACATGCACATTTCAGCTCCTCCCAGCGTTGGGATGATGCTGTGTTATGGTACCCACAGCATCCATGGACAGCATCTTGCCCAGTGTCTTCAGATAGGAAGCTGGCAGGACATGTGTGGCTTTGTGGCCAATGACTCGGAGTAACAATTTTTTTCAAGTCTGTATGTGTAATGTATTATAATGGTATTTTAATGCATTCTCAATGCGTTCAGAATTCTATAAATCACATTATATTTAAATAACATTATAATACCTATTCACAGTACCTTAATAGAGTGATCTAAAACATGGATAAAGCACATTTTAAATTAATTGCTAATAATGGATAATATTTGTATTATGTATTGTATTATGTTTATAGACCTAATAGAAAGTGTTATTATTGTAAGCATTCTAGAGGTGGTTTATGAATCAAGGCTGGAGTAATTAAAATTTGTTTAATATTGACAAAGGTCAATTAAACATATTAAATAATTTCCTATTACGGTAACCTTTTGATTAGTAAATTATTGAGGAAAACACATGATGGAACTTTAGTCTCATGGTAACTGCTGTTTATGGGGTCCAATTAACATGCAGCTGTCTCCCCTATTTATTTAAGCGATGACTGCAGTATATCTTGTTAATTGCGCATATTATAGTACATTCTGTTTTTAAATAAATATCCGTTTTGCTTATCGTCAACTCATACAGTATGTGGCATTGAGGCAATTCCCCAAAACTTTAAAACATCACAATTTTGATGTTTTGCCGTCTACTGTTATGTTTAAGTTTTTTTTTAATTTCTTTAACCTTTCTGAATTCTTTATTAGGTCTGTTTCTGCTGAACATTTTCCATTTTAAAGTCTGTTTTTAACACTTTAACACTTTTTTTGCTCCTAATTTGCTCCTAATTTGATCCGCCTCTGTTTGTTGTAGTGTCTTTCTCTCTCTCTCTTCATATAATAAAATAACTAGGCTGACTAGCAAAGACAGTTATTTCCTATTGTTCTGATTGATTATATACATTTGTATATAGCATACAGTATGAAGGCTTTTCCAGTTGTTCTATCCAGCTTTAACAGTGTTATCATGGTGAAAATAAATACTACACATACTGTATAACTTACAGGATGGAAAGGTGGCAGTTGTGTTTCCGCTTTACTCATTTGCAGTCAATCACTGTGATGTGATCCATTATTTCTCAGTGGCTCCAAGAGACTTTCCTCAGCATCTGTATCTGTTCCTCTCATTCACCCACACAATCTGCTTTATAAGCTCTCTTTCTACAGCACAATACCTGAGAGTCCAAGGGCAGATTGTCCATTGGTCCATTTTACAGTTTGTTTTAAACAGGAGCAGCTCTGTTTGGCTAATCTACCTCCATCCACCAGAGAAACATGACCTTTCAAGTCAACTGCGATTCTTTTTCTTGCATCACAGGAGTGGTTTTGTTTGGAAATTAGGGACCGGTGTATATCATGTGATATTGAACAGATGCTCCGTGCAAATTTAGACACTGGATTGCTGGTCATACAGATGAGAAGCGAAATCATTGGGTGTTGGGGATTTGCTGTCATGGGAACAGTAAGACCCGTGACACAAAGGTGGCATGAAGTGAACTGCTTTGTTTTGAACAGCCGCTGCGTCTGATTTTTCGTCTCTAGTCTCTCTTAACAGTTTAAAGTCATGAGCATGAAAATAGCAGATTATTTATGATATCAGACAAGTCTAGTTGCATCCAGGAGTACAGAAAGTGTTTGTCATTTGTAGTTTATTTCTTAGGGAGTTGCAAGGGTATTTAGGTGAATGGGGATAATCATTTCTAAGGCTATCCAGATGACAAGTTAGGGGTCCGTCCAAACGAAGGCTTCAGCTGTGGCGGTTTAATTTGTCTCTTGGCTCGGAGTAGAGTGAGCAGCTGGACTTGAGGCAGGCAAAATCTGGGGCCACGGTCTGTGGAGCTTACAAGCTAACAGAGCTGGAGCGCAGCCACCCAAGACTTCTTTCAGCTTGTTTGTGTGCTGTGATATAGACTGTGTTGAGACAATGCTGTCTCATAATTAGCCGCTCGGGTTCATGTGTCAGCGCAATGATTTATCTTTGTGATATACAGAATTCAATATATTTCAAACTCTGAAACGCAGTAAAAGTACTCGATTATGTAACTGATTAGTGTTCATATAAGGCAGCCGAGTCTATGTCAAGCTTTAGGTAGTTTTAAAGGAATATTCTGGGTTCAGTTATGCTTAATTGACTGCGTTTGTGGTATAATGTTGATTACCACAAAAAAAAAAAAAAAAAAAAATCAGACATGACTCATATTTTCTTGAGGTTGCAATTTCTGGAGGATTTGAAAGCAGAAATGTGAAGCCGCATTGTTACTGTAAAACAAATACTAGTAAAATGATTTTTGATTGTGTTATAAAGCTGAAATAAAATATTAATGGAAAAAACTTTCCTAAACGGAAATTTACATTGTCTAGGCAACTAGCTGACATAAAATAAGTTTAAAAACTAAAACAAAACCTTAAAATCCTTAAAGGTAAATAGAAATATTAAAATAGGAAGAAAAAAAAATACTAGACATAAATCTGAAACTGAAGTTTAAATGAAGAGTAAAAAATACAAATAAAATATTTATAATAAATTGTAATAAATATTACAGTATTATATAAACAGTGCAAAAAAAAATGATGTGAAGCTTACAGTTTTATATATGAATTATTTATAGCTCTTAGATTAATTCTTCTGTTAAAGCTTGTATATTATTTGCTCTTTAAAGTGAGTTTTTTACTTTTACCGACTGGCTCAAATCACTGCATTGTAAGTTCCTCACTGTAACCAAATGTTTTGTTGTTTTCAAGACAAAGGCGGTACAGACTGAACGTAACTAACAAATATTTATTTAATTTGTCTAGCTGCAAATATTACATTTGCATTGTTTTATCTGCAGTATAACTGACATCTGACTATCATATTATTTAATTTTTACACCTCCGCATTCAGACAGCACATTTTCTGGCATAGTCAGGCTGTTGTAGAGAAGGCAACACGACACAACATAGCACAGCACGGGATCTTGTAAGTGATGTTTAGATCACAGGAGCGAGCTGAATGTGTTTCAGAAAGTGTAGGCTATGCTCATCGTGAGATTGAAAGTGTAACTGAGTGGCACTGAGCACCATTCATTATAATCTGAAATTGATGTCACGTTTGCATCCCACTGAACAGGTGTTGGCCACAGATTTCCAGCCAGAGGAGGATGGAAGCCTGCAGGCAGAAAAGCACACTTTTAATGTGGAAAAATCGTCTTAGGTCAGGGAGTTTTAGGCATATATTTTCAATATGTGGGCTCTTAGCCTCCTGTAAGTCAATATGAAGCATCTAATTAAGCTCATTTTAATCTTCAGCGATTAGTGGGTGGGGTTTTTCTTCAGGGATGTTTCGCTGAGTCTGACTTTGTAACCCAATTTGAGCTTGACAGCTTTGACTAGTGTATTGCCAGAGCTGTTTGAAGCTTATGCAAAACAACTTATGTATGTATTATGTTTCTTTTTTTAAGGAAAATTAATTTAGGGTTTTTCCACTTATTCTAGTTTTTGTGTTTAAGTAGTACTCGTCAACTGTGCATTGTGAAAGGTTGTTTTTTTGGTGTGCATTTTTCCACTAGTGTAGTTATTATAAAGTCTAGTAGTAATAAAGAGCAGGCAGTGTTCTGTCTGGATCTTGATGTACTGTACATTTTTCCTAATCACTCCCTCTGTCTACCATTGGCCAGTGAAACAGATAGTCCTGCCCTCAACTAATATATCTGTGTAAAACCTACAGTGTTATACAAAACATTTTTACATGAAACAAGTAATTACATAATCTTAAATATACTTCACAAAATATTGGCAGAATGGAGAACACTTTAGGCTATTAGATTATATTGCTTGTCAATACGGTGCAATGTTCAACTCATAGGAGTGGCAACATGTCAATAAGCTTGACTAACTAAAGTATTTATGTCCCAGATCGATATATTCCTGTAGCAAATATCAATATCTTCCTCTGATTCATTAAGTTTTTATCAAGAGTAAAATTTAGTCACAAAAACGACCTCCTCTAGAGCTGAACAGGATAAAACACTCTTGATATTAATAGAAGAGTAAGTGTTTTATGAAGTGGGACGTAGCAAGTGTTGTTTGCAGAGCTCTAGCGCCCAGGTTTAGGGATGTGTGCCAGCGTGAGGTGAATGGTGTCGTGTCACCAGGGAGGCTGGTATTCAGAGTAATGAAATGGAAGCCAGAGGCCAGTGACTCTCAGCTCAACTCTCTTCAACTGCCGCCATGAGTGTTTATTAAATCTTTAGTCCTGTATGGGTCTGACATGTCATGCCACTGACCTCTCTCTCTCTCACACATCCATGTGGCTGTGCTGGTGACTGAGTGGATGCAATCCCCTTCTTTCTTTTTTTTTGTCACTGGTTTGTGAAAGTGAAAATATAAACTACTATATAGGCCATTGGTATTTTTCACCAAAATAGTGAGTTATTTCTACCATTTATTTCTATCTTCTATATATAAATATAACAAAAAGCTATTAAGAAACATGATTATTTTAAACAAAATACTTTAAAATGTGGATTGTCAAGGTGGGATTTCTGGGAATATCAGTTTATAGTTTTTGAATTGTACATTGATTTGTTCTTTTTTACTTCTAATTTTGTTTTTTGTTTTTATGTTCTGTACAGTTTTTCCCTGTATATAGTACAGGAACTTACTGTTAGCCTATTAACATTTATATTATATAAGTATATTACAGTTAAAATTACTCTATTGTTTTTTTTTTACAGTGCAGTACTTCAGAGAGATCTGATCTCACTGTTGTTCTGGAATGACATGAAGAAACAGAAAAACCTGAGACAGATTAAATCCAGAAGAACTGTGGCAACGTCTCCAAGACGCTTCAAGAAACCTGGATGATAGTGAGATCAGATCTCTGCTGTTGGACTTCTTGTGCATACAAAAACCTCACTGGATTATTACAATTAATGGCAAAAGAACTGTTTGGAAATGTAAAGTGATATTTCCTACTGACACACTACAGCAAAACATAGAAATAACTGGCTTATATATATATAGTGTATATATATATATATATATATATATATATATATATATATATATATATATATATATATATATATATATATATACACTAATGGACTTAAATTATTATTATGGGGGGGGCTGCTTTGTTAAATGCAGTCTATAATTAAAAATAAATCTATGGTGTGACTAATTATATTTGTTTATGGTGTGACATGACAGAGTTTATTACATTATACTCCTTGTGTAATGTCACACCACACTGTTATATGCTGTTATAATAGTCTGTAGGCTAATTGAAATCAACTACTGTCCTTGTGGCATGTCCACTTTCACAAAGCAACAATGCTTTTAATGTATCAATTTCAACACAGAGAGGGGAGAAACATGTTTTTATGTTGTACACTTTTTTTAAACTAACACATCAACAACTTAAAATAAGTTGGAATGGCATTTTTTGTAGTCTGACAAAATTACTTTTTCATATGTAGGATAAGTCTTCATGCAAACAATTTGATATCAAAGGATTACTGGTTTATAATATATATATATATATATATATATATATATATATATATATATATATATATATATATATATATATATATATATATAGAGGATAGAAGATTATGGCTGGGTACCGAACTTCGAGGCCTATGACTTCAATACTATTGAAAAATTATTTATCTTTCGGTGCCAAATTTCGGTTCTAAAAGCCAAGCGGCCGGGTTTTTGTTTTTGTTTTTGCCAAGCAGCTGTGTCTGTGTGAGCGTGTAGCATACGTGCATGTAAGGACCTAAATTCACTGTGATTGGCTGTCCACCACCACCTTTGGATCAGCAGTGTGCATATATGTCCTAAAATGTTCCCTCCAAAATATATATATATTAGAAAATAAATAATTGTAATGTAATTGGTTATATTCACACCTCATCAGTTCATACATGCCTTCACGTGTGATAAGTTTCACACTCTTTAGTGTGAGATATCGCTTGGCTTGTTGTTGTCCTCGGAGTGAATTTAAGAGACTAAAAGTTTTACATGCCAGTGTTAAGAGAAAATGAGTGATTGCCATATATATTTTGTGAATAATCAGGTTTATGGTGTCTATGCCAATTTGTTTGTAAAATGTATAGCTAATTAACAATAAATATTTGACAGGTGCCAAATACAGTTTTAAATTTATGGTCAACTTTCTATACAGTTGGTTTAATTTTGCTTGGGAATTTGCTCTAAAACTTTGCACATATTGTATGAAACTAGCTGCTTTTAGTGACAGCCCAGAAATGTTTTCTGTTATTAGGTCACTGGTTTTGCAGCTCCGATTTCACTCTGTGAAGAAAAGACCTGTCTTTAGTCATCTGATCAAGCCTAAATCAATTTACCAAAAAATGGAACTTAAGTTGAATTTAAACCACCGTTCTTGTCTTGACATCTCCAGTATATATCTTTTCCTGTGGTGGCAGGTCTCTTAATGGAAAATAATCTCAAAATGAACGTAAAAGCAAAATTGTGGATTGTAGTTCTCTATTTTCAGATATAATATGCTTGAGTAACCCTACCAATCCATTTTTTAAAAGTAAAGCGTTGGAGACAATCCCTTTCAGTTGTTTTGCCCTTTATACTGAACTGATGATTTGTACTGATCATAGTGCTGCTGACAGTCGCAGTCCCTCACATGTGTATGATGAAGTTTCCTGTCTGTTGAGTGGCTTACTTGGTGCTACCATCCTGTTTAACATGCTCTTGCTTTTAAACATCAAAGTCAGGCCTGATTGGCGTCTCTAGGCCTAATTAATTTCTCTTAGGAGAAGCTGGATGGGTTGAATCCCCTCATGTCAAGTCTTAACATGTTGTTTGAAAATGAGCCTGATAAGACAGCGCAAGTTTTTCCATCATGAGGATGAGAAGAGCTCTGAGGTGAATTGTGTTTTCATCTACTGTATTTTGAATGAGAGCATGAGTGTGGCTATAGGGCTTTTTCATGCATCCAGTACAGTTTGTTGGTTTGGGCCCAGTTTATTACTTTATTTTGGATTTTTTTAATGCTCCAAAATATGTGGTTTGAAAGTTTTTGATTGAAAATGGGTTAGTCTTCAATTAAGGTGCATTTTCTGTCTCTTATGTTGATTTTAGAGAAGAAATAAAATATTTTTGCCAGTTTTAATCTTTTTTGTGTCTCTTTAATTAAAATTTTCTATGTTTTTAGCGTTAAACAATTACTTTTAAGCAAAACAAAAAAATTGGTTATGATGAAAATCATAAGAGTAGTTTGTATTGGTTATTTTGTTAATATTTTAGAATTATAGTTAATTTTTTGTAGATTCAAACTGATCTGACTGCTAGCTAGTTAGCAAGTTAGCTAGTTGTGTTAGCAAGTTCAAGGCTTTCTTCTGTAAAAATGTCATTACCATCACAAACAGTGGCCATGATCGTGTTTATATTCTTGAACATATGAAGTTTGATTTGTCAAGGTTTCAAAGGGTTCCCAATTGAATAATCACCCAAATGTATTATGGTACAATTTGTTTATCGATTATAGCTCTCAAAATAAGTTGTCTGACCAGAACCAGAATCTGTGGTTCCCGAGCCATTAAATCTCACAAATATGCCTCGATCTAGCTAGGCAGTTTGTAAATAGTTGACTGATGAGTATTTTGTGAACCGCAGCCATTAATGTCATTTTGAATTATGGAGAAACTGGAGAGGCTGCCCACCTAAATCTCCCAGAAATCTGCAGTCTGTCCATTTTAATGTCACAATAACATATGGAAGTTACAACTGTGTGCAAAAGACAGCATGAGAGAGTGATTAATATATTGTTGGAAAGTGCTTTAGGCAGTGGGAGACTTCTGAATCTGTCATTTCCTGATGCAGATGTGGTTTCTGAAGCGCAAGATATCACTCCCACTCCACCAGATGTTTTTTATGGAGTCACTCATGCTGTGCTTCACCTGTTTATTTTTCCATTCTAGCTGTTGCTTTGTCACTTTGTCTTCAGGAAGGACAAAACACAATTCCTACATAACTATATCTTTAAATCATGAATAACAGCCTTGAATTACTATTCAGTGTTTAATTGGGGGCTCTCATAAAACTGTTTCTTATGAAAACTTGACTATGGTGTCAATTGACACTACCGTTCAATAATTTGGTGTTGTTTTTCTGTTGTAATACATAAAAAAATATATATATATTATTCTGTGGTAATAAAATGTAAGCTGCTTAATATATTTTGACTGTCATTTAAGTCAACAACAAGCTTTTTAAATAACACAGTAAGTGCAATTAAAAAAAAATTATTTAGTACAAGCATGTCCTGCAAATGCACTCTGATCTCTTCTATTTACTGTTTAGTTAACATTTGATTGTTTGAATGCTGGGTTGAAGGTCAACATAAATAATGCAAGTGCTACTGTTCAGTTGGTTGGTCATTAAAATTAAGCATGTAGATGCTGAACACATTTTGTTGCCAGTTTATTTGATGGATTCCCTTGTGTCAATGTAAAACCTTGCTCTTTTCACCCATTAGTTTATGGCAGGTGAGATGTAAAATATTAATTAGCCTCTATTTCTGGCTAATTCTGTTATGGGTCAGCCTGAGCTGCTTGAGTTGGTGCTGCTGTCAGTCTTTTTGTAGTTTAATAAGTTAGTCTAATGTGTGACAATATTTGATTTGAATGCTTGGCTTATTATTGATCCTGACTTTGAGACCTTTGAGAATTTTGAGAATTGCTAACTTCTGGAGTGCTCAAAAATGTAACCTCGTTAACATTGGCATTTTCAGCAGAGGCTTTGAAAACCAATGCATGCATAGTAAGTCCCTCTTTGATAAAATGAGTAATATTACAGTTAAGTGGATTTACTAAATTAATGAGCTCAGTCCTGTGGAATTTATTCTGGGGCATCTGGAAGTGTTCCATTTATAGAGGAATTGATTAGATAGCATTTGAAATGAGTGGCTGGTTTGATATTGCCTTACTAATTAATTTTATTCTCATTTTATATTGCCTTATTCCCACATTGACAGTTGAAATTTAGCTATAAAGTGCTTTGATAAAATAAAAAACTTTGTTCTCTCTTATGGCTAAGAGGTGAAGCTAAGGAAATTATGGTCTATGTGTGGTAGGAGCTTTGGAGAAAGTATTTTTGCTCAAACGGGGTCTTCTTCTTCTACAAGGCCTTTGGAGCTGTGTTTAATATTTTAGGAGCTTTGGTATTGGGACTTCAGCATACAATATTCTTCAAGACAAACTTCTAGTTCATACTGTGGAAAAGATTAAAGAGAAGGTACTGATGACAGCAAAAGCAAAGATAATAAGTTTGCAAATGTGATTTTGAGAGAAGACCATATATCAATGGAGTAGCAACTTAGAGTGACCTCAGTCTTATTGGGTTAGCGTTATATTGATGTCCTATATTAAGGACCATTACTGTGCTGAAACATCCACCCACAGCTCCAGCTCCAGAGAAAGATGCACATACTGCAGAATTTGCAGCCTCCATTGGTTTTCTTTGGCAGTTAACAGGAAATGTGATAATCAGAGAGAACCGTGAGTGAGGCTGATAGATTTCAAGTCTCTTGTTGGACTCTATAATATTAAGTATAATTTTTAGAACTATACTGTATGTTTATCTTTTTTCGTTATCTTTAGTTATGTTGTGAACAGGCCTTAGGTTCTGATTCAAGATGCTGATTAGACTGTATGATTATTGCTCAGGTGTGCCTTAGGCTGGCCACAATAAAAGGCCACTCTAAAATGTGCAGTTTTATCACACAGCACAATGCCACTGATGTCGCAAGTTTTGAGGGAGCTTGCAATCGGCATGCTGCCTGCAGGAATGTCCACCAGAGCTGTTTGCCTGTGAATTGAATGTTCATTTCTCTACCATAAGCCATCTCCAAAGGCAGTACATCCAACCAGCCTTACAACCGCAGACCACATGTAACCACCCTAGCCCAGGACCTCCACATCCAGAATCTTCACCTCCAAGATCGTCTGAGACCAGGCAACAGGACAGCTGCTGCAACAATCGGTTTGCATAACCAAAGATTTTCTGTACAAACTGTCAGAAACCGTCTCCGGGAAGCTTATTTGCATGCTCTTCGTCCTCAGCGGGGTCTCGACCTGACTGCAGTTCATCACTGTAGCCGACTTGAGTGGGCAGATGCTTACATTCGATGGCGTCTGGCACTTTGGAGAGGTGTTTTCTTCACGTATGAATCCCGGTTTTCCCTGTACAGGGCAGATGGCAGACAGCGTGTATGGAGTTGTGTGCATGTATGGCAACATAAGCGTTTGCTAATGTCAACGTTGTGGATCGAGTGCCCCATGGTGCAAGGATCTGTACACAATCCCTGGAAGCTGAAAACATACCAGTTCTTGCATGGACAGCATAGTCACTGGACATGTCACCCATTGAGCATGTTTGGGATGCTCTGGATCGGCGTATTCAACAGCATGTTCTAGTTCCTGCCAATATCCAGCAACTTTGCACAGCCATTGAAGAGAAGTGGACCAACATTCCACAGGAGACAATCAACAACCTGATCAACTCTATGGGAAGGAGATGTGCTGCACTGTGTGAGGCAAATGGTGGCCACACCAGCTACTGACTGGTTTTCAGACCCCCCGATATAGTAAAACTGCACATTTTTGAGTGGCCTTTTATTGTGTCTATCAGCATCTTGATGTGCCACACCTGTGAGGTGGATGGATTATTTTGGGAAAGGAGAAATGCTCACTAACACAGATTTAGACAGATTTGTGAACAATATTTGAGAGAAAGGCCTTTTGTGTACATACTGTAGAAAAAGTCTAAGATCTTTGAGTTCAGCTCATGAAAAATGGGTGCAAAAACAAATGTGTTGCGTTTATAATTTTGTTCAGTGTGTGTGTGTGTGTGTGTGTGTGTGTGTGTGTGTGTGTATATATATATACATTCACTGGCCACTTTATTAAAAACACCTGTTCAATTGCTTGGTAACACACATTGCTAACCAGCCAATCACATGGCAGCAACTAAATGCATTTAAGCATCTAGATGTGGTGAAGACTACTTGCTGAAGTTCAAACTGTGCATCAGAATGAGGAAGAAAGGGGATTTAAGTGGCTTTGAATGTGGAATTGTTGTTGGTGCTAGACAGGCTGGTCTTGGTATTTAAAAAAACTGCTGATCTACTGGGATTTTCACTAGAGATGTTCCGATACCCTTTTTCTCTTCCCGATACAGATTCCGATACCTGGGCTCAGGGTATCGGCCGATATGGAGTACTGATCCGATACTTGGGTGTGTATCTGTATACAGCTGTATATAATACTAGCCCTGTGTAAATTATTTTATGGTGTGCTTCAGACTTATCCCTTAATAAAACATGAAGAAATACATGGTGAACTACTGTATTTATTAAAGTATTTTTATTATTTGACATGAATTTGACCGTAATATTATTTATTTTCTTAAGCCAAAAAGAACTTCAAATGCTTGAAAAAATCTAAGGTATTTTAGTTTTACAGTATAACTATAAAAAACTGCAACAAATAAGTCTAGGAATATAAAAAATTATATATTAATCAGATAATCTCTTTACAACAAAACAAGTAAAAAACAAGCAACCGTCTAGGCATAATTATTATTATTAAAGGGTTAGTTCGCCCAAAAATGAAAATTATGTCATTAATAACTCACCCTTATGCTGTTCCAAACATGTAAGGCCTCCTTTTATCTTCGGAACACAGTTTAAGATATTTTAGATTTAGTCCGAGAGCTCTCAGTCCCTCCATTGAAGCTGTGTGTACGGTATAATGTCCATGTCCAGAAAGGTAAGAAAAACATCATCAAAGTAGTCCATGTGACATCAGAGGGTCCGTTAGAATTTATTGAAGCATCGAAAATACATTTTGGTCCAAAAATAGCAAAAACGACGACTTTATTCAGCATTGTCTTCTCTTCCGTGTCTGTGTGAGAGAGAGTCTTAATCAAAGCAGCTGGATTTCCGGTTCGCGAACGAATCATTCAGTTCACCAAATCGAACTGAATCGTTTTAAACGGTTCGTTTTAAACACTGCCGCCCCTGATCTATAATATAGAAGCGGCTTCACTGTCTGTTTGCAGTTTAGAACGCGATGAATGATCCAGTCATATATTGATCAATGCATTCTGAGCAGCGAAGAAGAACCGTGCAGCGGTTAGGCAAAGCTATCGGTCATAACTAGGTATTTTTTAAGAAAATGATTATTTCCAAACACAATTATTTCCGTTTCCATTTTCAGAAGTTGTGAATGGTACCAAAATAGTGAACTGTACCATACCACTTTTTTGGTACTCTTCCCTTGGGGTACCTAGCACAGTAGTTCAGTAGCTAAAGGGTGGAGCTACATTCACTGCAGAACGTTGATTGGTTGATAGAGAACCGCCACTTGCACGTGCTTCAAGGGGAATGACAACACAAGAGGAATGAATCTGGACAACTGCCAGTCCCTGACAACTGCATAACAACACAACACATCACATTACTTCATCATAAGTCTAGAAGTTGGTTCTTCATCAAATTTGATGAAAAAGAGGAATTTAGGTAATGCTTCTGTATAGTCTCTCTTTCTGCTGTTGTTGTCTCCTTTCTGTCCATTGACTCCTTGCACCTTATTTTCCTTTTCCAGTCATCTTCTATTCTTACCTTATATCTTACTTATTCTCCCACCTCTCAGTAACAGTATTTTTGGCTTGTTCCTGTGTCTGCTGGTGTAATTCATTATGGGGGTTGGTGAGTGTTGAGCATTCCCTAAAGGAGCCCAAACCAGGCTGAGCCGTGTGAATTGTGTCAGACAGTTTTGTTGTTGTTTTTTTCTCCCTAGTGCTGATGATGGTTATTGCAGAGGAGTCACACATGATGTGCGGGGTAGTGGACGAGAGTGCAGGTGAGGTGTGGTTATGGACCCATTCGCTGCAGGTGTTGAGAGATCCGTATATCCTATACTTCCTCCCCAACACGGTCAGCCTGTGTGTTAGTGCTTACAAGCTGCTTATGTTAGCCCCCCATCCGCACTGCCACAGGGGAGCTTTCAACAGCTGGCAATGTGTGAAATCAAGAGGCTTTTCCATTTAGTTTCATCCAGAGATCACGCCAGGAGAGAGTGAGTGGGAGTAAGGTCTCCGACTTCAGGCTGTAGTCTGTTGATTCGTAAACTTCCTTGCCTTTGGCCTATTACACGTAAGGTTGATTGGAAAATCCCGTCAACATTTGAATTGCTCATAGCAACCTGGAGAAAGCTGCAGTTTCTCTGTTGCTGTGTTAATTACAACGTTTTATATAGATTTTTCTTACACTTATTTTTGCTTCACACGGTTAATGGAGCTTAGAAGTGAGTTTGGGCTTTATTTATCAATATTATAAAGAGAAATAATGATGTGAGAAAGGAATTTTATGGTAAAGATCATTCAGTGCCAGGGTTTATTGTATTCTCTTTTTAAATGCATATGAATAATAATTGCCATTGATCTAAGATGTACAAAGCAGTCTTATTCTATAATTAAAGTGTGGCGTGACCCTAGTGTCCTTCCAGTTTAAATAATGAACTCACAAGATTCTAGATTGTTTATGTTTTAATAAATGATTACTGATTAAAATCAGTGTTTCTCGGTTGGTGGGGTTCTTCCTGCTGTGGAGGACAAGAAACAAACATTAAGTGCAAATAATAAAATTAAGCTAACTATAAAGCCACATTTTGCTAAAATAGCAAAATCAATCTGTTTTATAAGTTTTCCAAACCTATAGTTGACAAAAATGTACCATGTTCAAACCATGGACTTAATATTAATATTTCTGTTAATATCAGTGTTTTACCAAATACATTTTTGTTTAAAAGTTTAGGGTCAAAAAGATTTTAAACTCTTTTCTATTATAATATATTTTACGATGTAAATTATCACTGTGATGTCAGAGCTGGTTTTTATAGTTAGTTTTCAGTGTCACATGATCCTTCAGAAATCATTCTGATGCAGATTTTTGTGCTCATCTTGTGTTGAAAATATATATATATTTTTTTAAACTGCAATAAATTTTGTCAGGATTCTTTGATGAATAGAAAGTGTAAAAGAGCAAAATTTTCTGTGAAATATTAATGAATTGCTTTACATTATACATGTCTTTACTGTCACTTTTGATCAATTAAGAACACCCTTATATATATATATATATATATATATATATATATATATATATATATATATATATATATATATATATATATATATATATATATATATATATAGTAGAATATGAGTGATAAAGTAAAACCAGTTGGGGACTACTATTTTAAACACTATTAACGAATTATGTAACATTCAAGTACACACAAATTATTAGCTCATCTACTACTGCAATGTTAGCACAGCTATAGGCAAGCTACTCTGACATAGTATTAACGTAATTAGTGTTTGGTTAAACAGTAATTGTATGCTGCAATAGAGAGCATTTAAACCTAGCCAACAGTTCAAAGCTATTTCTGCATTTGGAATTTTGCATTTTCTTTTGGCTTAATGGACTCCTGAAATTTAGTCTCACCACAAAAGTGAAATCATAAATAGACTGGAGTCTAATGTAACTCCCCTCACTTTTGTTTTGTAGGTGATATTCGTAAATTGCAGTCCAGGAGGGTTCAGCGGCGCGGAGAGGTGACGTTGACCGGATGCGTGTAGCGGAGCGTGCCGTGTGGCTTTGACCATGAGCCGGCTGATGTTGGGCCGGACCCTGGAGCGGATCTGCAAGGCTGTGCTGTTGCTCTGCCTGGTGCACTTCCTCATCATGATGATCCTCTACTTCGATGTCTACAGCCAGCGCTTTGACATCTTCAGCCGTTTCAACAATGGCCGTGGAGTGAACAGCTCACGTGGACCCCACCACTACTACTATAATCTCTCCAGTGGAAGGCCCAACACTACCTTTGCAAGCTACCTGGCCACAGCTGACCATCTTATGCCCAGCACCAAGCCAGAAGCCAACCAGACACCCCCGACCCCTAAGCCATTACCACCATGTCCGGAGGTACCGCCTGGTCTGGGTAAGTTCTTATAGGTGTTGCACATAAAGTATATGAAAAGTATTAGTGTTAGGGCTGCAAATTGACTCAAAATAGAATCAAAATTGTTACATAGTGTCCTATCTTAAAACTAGAACTTATGGTCAGGTACACACTACAACTCAAAATTTTTACAATGAAAAACATACATATTTTAAACTTTATAAACTAGTTTATGCTAACTGATGAACATGGAAGCACAGAGGAGAGAGCAAAACAGCGGTCACAAATTAGAAGAACAACACAAGGATTTGTAAAGAAAAATGTCAGAGGATTTCGATATAAGCCAAGAGGAGACTGGTCTTCCTTTACTGTAAACAAAAGTTGGTTCTCGTCAGACTAGCATATTCTCACCGGAGCTTATGCTATGCCTACATCCTTCTTCATCCACTGGAACACCTCTTCCACAGTTTGTGGAAGCTAGTTTATAAAGTTTTAAATGTGGATATTTTTCTTACACAAATGAATTGCTTAACTTCAGGAGGACTATATTAACTCCCCAGAGCCATGTGGAGCACTTTTTATGATGGATGGATGCACTTTATTTTGCTTCAAAATCTTGACCAGCATTCATTGCCATTATAAAACTTGAAAGAGCAAGGACATTTTTTTAATATAGCGCTGATTGTATTCTGAAAGATAGTCTGCACAGTTGTAGTCTGAAAGAAGAAAGTGATATACTGTACACCTAGGGTGGTTTGAGGGTGAGTAAACGATGGGCTAATTTTCACTATCCTTTTAAGGTCAGGTATTTTCTTAAAAAGGAAGCTCTTTTCAAGGATTTAGATCAGGCTTCCCTGTTGGAACTTCATAAAAGTAAAAACAAAATCCCTTGCTTAACTACAGCAATCAATCTTTCAATTATGCAAAGAAAAAATATGAATAATAAAAGTGACAGTAACACATGGAAGGCACTCAAAACTCTCAATTAGTGGTCCGAACAGTTGAAATCTAGGAAGCAGAAGATGACTGGCGTGTTATAAGGGACATGTGGGCATCTCAGAACCATAATGGATTCTCTGCAGACTCCAATTACTGTAAAAGCCGATGTCTCGCTCTGTTTTCTGAGCTGACTGGAGAGTTAAAATGGATTTAACATCAGCATGTACTTCAGCGCTTTCATATTTCATCTGTCGAATCGCTTTATTATCAGTCTCTTACGCGGTGCGAGACGTGTTCAAAGAAAATGACCTGTGTGCATGACTAACAAGACTGTACCAATTTACTGTCTCATTACTGTGTCAGTCTATACTTGTTCACCATAGAATAAAATGTATGGAAAAAGGGACAGAACTGCATTATGGCACATCTTCCTAGGTGTGATTATTATGCAACAGGACTGTACATTCAAATTGAAGTAATATACGCCATCTGCATAAAGAAAAAAAAACACATTAATTACCATGTCATTGCAGTGCAATTTTTAGCTCATAATAGGGCAAACCTTCATAATGAATGTGCAGCAGCGCTATTTGATATGCCTGCAAGCAGCGGGCCTTTGCCACCCATATCCTTCTAATGAGTTTAAAGCAGAGCTCTGGAGGGAGTTGAGCTGTGTCATATGACTCGAATGATGTCTAGCCTGCTCAGAGGTCTCTCTCTTCCTCTGTTTTCATACTTTTTATGCCTACCCTCTTGAGTAATGACAGAAACCCAAGATGGCCATTTCAAAACTTGTTATTTTCACACTCGGGGCACAAAATGCTGAGAGAATTGAATCAATGTCTTAGGGGGCTCTTCATGAAATCAGATTCTGTCTCACATCCGTGTGGCAAAGTGGATTCTGTCATTCACTTTGACAGGAAGGGTTCAAATGAAAACGCTTTACTGTATTCCCAGCTTTTTTTGCATCCTTCTTCCCGTCTTCTAGCTGCTGGAAGTACAAAGCACCCTGTGTCGACCACTGTTTTCAAAGAATAGTGAGTTTTCAGATGCTTTAGCTGTTGAAGTGTGGAACAGACTGTTCATGAGACCATCCCAGCCTCTCAAGCTCAAAGCCACATTTTAGTTTGTCATTTGCAGTGCTGCTTAGTCTTCAATATGCCACTTGTAATGCATATTTGATGTTTGCCATCAAACGCTTGCTCTTTGGCAATTAGAAAACTGTAAACATTTTGAAAAATTGTCTTGATTGAGATGGCATTGAGCCGTTATTAGCCCAAAGAGGTTTCACAAATGAACATTGATTGGATTTGGCGCACCCTTTCCATCATCCTGTTTACGAGCGCTGACCTGTTTATGTTAGTTTAGAGAGACTCTAATGTAATGGAGGCATATAAAGAGCAGACATTTCCAGCAAGATTTTCTGTGGTGGTCCCAGGTGCATGTAGAACAAGGATCTTATTGCGGCAGAGGCCTGCAGGGAAAACCTGGGGTCTGTGGTAGATTGCATCCCAGCTGGCAGGTGTGGCTCATGGCTGATGATGACTCACTGGTGCCGGATTCCCAGAGGGGAATTGTGTCAGCATGGCAGCCACCACACAAACGGCAGGAGGCTTTCTTGTTATAATCACTCACAAGCAATTAAAGCATTAAAAATAGCCAACAACATGGTATTACACACAGAACGTTTTTACATTATAGCTAAAGGTAATATAAATTCTCTCATCACTTACCTACATTAGGGTTCAAAAGTATACACGCACACCAAATTTAATTTGAATATGTTTGTAAACATTTATGTTTTGATTAGGGCTGTCACTTTTAGTTCGAAAATCGATTGCACAATCGATTGGACCAACCAAAAAAAGTTTTGAAAATGAAAATAGGGAATCGATTTTAACCAAATATGTACACTATTAATTTTAAAAGAATTAAACAATTAAAAAATTTAGATATTTCAAAACTCACAAAAAAGCAGAAAAAGAAAATAAAGAATTCCGAAAGTGTAGTATGCGTTGCGAAAGCTAGATATAAAATACCAGGAATTTTACGCTTCTATAAGACCCAGTGACATCGAAAGCGTCCTCTTATGCTGCGTTCACATCAAATGCGAATAGAGCGTCTGGCGCGAATGATTTCAATGTTAAGTCAATGTAAAGCGTTTACGCGCTTCTGGTCTCGCGGCACGGTAGACGCGAATTCGCCTCATTCGCACATCTAGTTACAGAAGATCCTGAGTTATGAAAAGGACCATTGCAAGCTGACAGCGACCGGTAATACCCCCACCTTGCGCAGCTGTACCTGAGTGTCCCTGGGACATCAGTGCGGTCGGAGCACGTCTTCTCAACAGCTGGACATATAGTGAATAAAAAACGCTCTGCTCTGGACCCCGAAATGTTGATCGACTTGTTTTCCTGTCCAATAAATTTGTAATGGTCCTAGCCTACATTTCCTTAAGCCTGCCTATTGCCGCCAAGCCTAAGTGCCGGTTATGTTCATATAAAAAAATTTGAGAATGTTGCACTGCTGTTGCTGTTCTGCACGAAACGTCATGCCAATAAATACGAGATATTGCTGTCTTGTGTGTTTCCAGTGCTCTCTTTGCATTCGTCCGTTATTTGACGTTGAAAAAGGAAACGTTTTTTTTTTAGTCATGGAAAATCGATTTTACAATCGATTCAATGAACACTTGTCTTAAAAATCGAAAAAGATTTTTTTCACAAAAGTGACAGCCCTAGTTTTGATAAATGTTAGACATTGGAACATTTTGAGAGTAAATAAACACAATGAAGTGGCTATGGATTGGAAGTTGCGATAATGAAACGGAGTGAACGGCTTCTTAAGAAAAAATTTATTACTGCTATCTCATATGAGTGACAGGTTGACTTGTCCTCGCTCCATTTTGATTAAAGATTACGAGGCAAATCTTTTGCCGGAGAATCTTTAGCAATTCTCAAAATGAATATCCTTTTTTTGTGTTTGTGTGTGTGATGCGTAAATTCACTTTAAAATGATTGATTTTTTGTTTTAATTCATTTAGACAAAATAGTATACAATTTAAATATTAGTCATTTATCGGTTAATAATCGAAAGCCATGAAAATAGATACTGCTTACTGTATTGGACATAATTTTAATATTGGGGCATCACTAAATTAAATGTTAGCAAATTTGTGACATTGACAGATAATCAGATATTCATTCTTTCATTGAACTAGAAGCTGTTTAGCTTGTTCTCACGAATACTGGATAATGTGATCTTCAGATTTCACATTAGTTTATAAAATTCTGGCAGTTTGAGTACTGTTGTCATTAAAGTAGAAGGAGGAGATCAAATACTCATTAATAAATGTGTGAATTTTTCAGTTCAGCTTTTCACTTAGTTTAATTTCACTGATAATTGAATTAGAATTCGATAAATTCAGAATAGAAGCAGTTTCACTAGTGATCCCACTGTCCTAAATATGACTAGTGCACCTGCCGAAGTGAATAGTTCAGTCAGTAACTCATTTAAGCGTCTCATAGAGCTGATGTGTTGGGATGCTGTACCCTGTGGCATTCTGTCTGTGACTGTACTCGAATGAAACAGCCAGCTGGCTCAAGTGGCAGAGGCTCTGGCTTATGGGAAACTGACATCGACTCCATGAGGAGCGACATACATTCTCTCTGGCCTGCTGGCAACGATCTCTCCCTCAGGTTTCCATCAAGCTAGAGGGGAAAGCTCATCTCATGGACAGCATTTTGGGCAAAGCCAACACTTCGGCAGAAAGACATTCGGAAACATGTCAGCGCTTGCAGGGGATGGACGGCCCGGCATCCTGGCCCGTTGGCCGTGTAAACAGGTGCGGTTCTCATCCGGATCGCGGGTCCGGCAGCTCACGTCTCTGGTGGCATGGGAATCCCTCAATGCACACCCTTCCTGGACCCACGAGGGCACCAGTTTGCATGCACGGGGAAGAGACCGGTCTCGAGGCGCATTGGGCTTTTAAACAGCGGCGGTGATGAGGCTCCATTTCCTTAAGGTGTGCCCCATCACACACTCCAGCCCTGGCTGATCCAGCACCCCTCCTCTCACACACCCACTCCTGTCGGGAGCCTGGTGAAGGGAGGCGATTTAGTATGGGGTGCCGATGATAACCAGGGAGGAGGCAGCTGACTAGTCACACAATATTCATGGACATTGTACAGTAATGTGTACATGACTCAAGCAGTTTCTCTTCTTCTCTCTGCTGAGTCAGTTGCTTGCTAGTCGTGTTGTCAGGCTACCACAATGTGTTAATATCTTACAATACAGTAATACCAGAGATCTGTATGTTAATTATTGTAAAAGAGCTTATAAAGCAAACTGTGTTTGGCACAAAGGCAGAATAATGTCTTCTAGTTCAGGAATAGTATCAAGGCGACAGCTACAGCTTCAGCTTTATTTTCCGTGCTTTGTTAGTAGCAGGAGAAGATGTTTATATTTGTATTTTTTGTCAGCCTATTTTCTTTCACCAGGGCAAGCAGTGTTTTCTCTTGGTGTTTCAAGCTGCACTGCTCCTGCACATGTTGTAATAAATGTTTCAGTAAGGGCAATCTCAGTCGACAATCAGTCATGTGTGTAGGATGTGTATGCAGACAAATTTCTTAAATGGTCTTTTTACAGGTACCTTTAAGCAGTAATTGAATTGATTTCCCACAGTTTCCCCTTCAAGAACTACAAAAATTCACACTCATTAAATTATGCAGCTTGTTCTTATTCATCATAAGAAACATGAATATATTAACAAGCGTTATGATCTCATTTGCTTCCGTTTTAGTTAGTGATTTTACTGCTAAATTATTCAAATCAAAAAGCAGTTATGAATCACTAACAAAAATTAATTGGAGGGAAAAATATTAATATTATTTCTAATTGATTTATTTATATTTTTTCAATTAAATTATTTTAGAAGCAAAATTGTAATAATCTCAGTTCAACTTTTCATCCACTCTCAATTTTACAAGATAAAGTTCATTTAAAGCATTAGCAAAGACACAATCCACTTTTATTCATCCATTACAGCCTTGTTTTAAGATGCTTCTTGGATCTCTTTCATGAATTATTTATGACCATTATTCAGTTTTCACTGGATTTCTTGTGCCCTAGTAAAAGTAAACCAGTGTTTTTAGTGTTTCTCTAATAAATTTTTGTCTTTGGATGGGCACCCCAAGGGTCTGTGGGGTTCTCTTAGCAGAAGGTATAAATAGCTCTTTGGCATCCCCCTGCCGGGTCCAGGCTCCGCCCGTCACCTTCCCTGCAGCGCCTGCTTGCTTCCACCAACATGCTCACTGAATATGTGGAAGGACACTTAATGTTCCATGTCTTACAAGAAGAATGCCTTCATAAATTACTTCATAATGGTAAATTTTTATCCGCTGAGCAGTACTCAGTCATTCAGCGGCCTTTATGTATGTACATTTAAAACAGGTTATATTGTACAAGGCAGCTTTTTTTTTTTTTTTTTGCAGCTGTTAAGTGCAAGAATGAAATATTCAGTGGTATTTTGCCCAGTAATTTCATCTCTTGTTTTATCACTGTTTACTGCACTTTCATCACAGAATAGGATTAGCTCATATGATCGCATCATGTATTTCTCATCAGATATGAATTGCTTTCAGTGAGATAACGACATCTCTGATATTTAAGTGGAGGAAACAGAAATGGAAAAGCTTTGATAATTCAGCCATAATTAGCATGATCAGTCTAATTTTATTCAGGAGTCCTCAAAGATGCCTGAAAAGGTTAAGGTGGATAATACCAATACATAAATTTTGATTTGATTTGATGTTATTTATTAGACATGTCATTTTCTTATGTGATGCAACAGCTTATTAAAGATGGAAAACACAACGATGGAAAAGCGCTCTGGAAAGGGGAAATCTGCTTTAAAATTAAGTCGTTTTCTTGCTCTATGTTATTATTTATGTGCTATTATAGTATTTATTAATATTTTGATTAAGCTTTAATTTCTATCTTTTCAGTTTTTATTTAATTTTTAGTAACTTTATGTGTTTCTGTTTTAAAAAATGTTTTTAATATTCCTTTTTAGATTTTATCTAAATGTTTATTTTTATTTCACTTTTAGTTTTATTCATTTTAATGCTTAAACCTTTATATTTCACATAGGAAACAAGTGAGAAAACATAACATTTATATTTCATTTCAGCTTGATTTCATTTGTTGGTTTTTAGTTTTTAATGATTCTAGTTTTTGTTAACAATAACAACACTGTTCTGTGGTGTGTATTTAAGACAGGTTTTTTTTATTTTTTTTTATTCACTGCCGGCCTGTTTGGACTCTCAGTGAATCCTCAGAATGTGATAGTTAATGGGGCAGCAGTATTAAGAGTGTCACATGGGTTCAGTGTCTGAGAGAATATTGTAGACAGAATCGATGAATGCCAAATGTGAACTCAAGGAGCTAAGACAGCAAGGCAGGCAGAGAAAATTGCATCCATCCCCGCCATAACACTCGGGAAGCCATTAAGATGTTGGTCCCTTAACTAGACAGGCAGCGAGCTTTTCCAAATGATAAATGACAAAACAGAAGACTAATATTGTCATCCGGAAGGGGATTACAAAATTGTTTTATTTAATTATTTATTTATTTTGCCATCATCCCTGTGATGGAAAGCTTTGAGCAGAGAGTGTTGAATGTCTGGTGTGGATATTTTTTTTTTATTTTATAGGATGGATATAATTTTAAAATGCAGATGTGGATGCAATGGTTTTATTTCACTCCTCATAAACCCCTCTCAATGAAGCCGTTAATAATATGAAACCTCAGAAATAGAGAACGGAATGTCAGTGTTATTGGTTTCATTTATTTATTTATTTTCAACTGATTTAATTAGACATTTCAGTTGTGTCAGTGTCTGTTGATTTATTCTGATGTGTTTGATTATTTATTAGCTCTGTTTATTCGTGCATTATGTTTGTGTAGTTTTCTCTGGATTATGTTAGGAAAGCTAGGTCTGGGAAATCAGGGGTATGTCCTAAAAGAGATCAAAGGATTTGATGCACACATATTGGATTAGGCCAAGGCCTGTTTAATACAATAAGCTTAAACTGATGGCTATTATTGCACTAACAGGATAAGTGACCTCTCATCCTATCTGGTTTAACCAGTAGACACCGGTGAGATCAATACGAGGTCTCGCAGCCTGTCGCTAATGTCATGTTCCTGCCAACTGGAGACTCCAGATCTCATTTCAAAATGTTTGAAGCTCTGAGAATATGATGATGAATCTCACTGGCATCAAGCTCTTGGCAGAAGTACCTTACTGACTCTCATTATTATTATTTTTAACACAGGTTCAAGTTTCGCTGAATTCGTAGATTTGGTGGGTATGCAAATCTGAAAAAGTTTTCTATTCAGTATTCCTGCAGGCACAAAAGCTAACATCAGTGGTAAAAATTTAACCTCTGTTACTCATCAATGTATTTTGGTATTTTGTGAGTTTTGAAGATGTATATATACACTGCCAGTCAAGTTTTTGAACAGTAAGATTTTGAATATTTTTAAAGAATTATTTTCTGCTCACCAAAATACAGCAAAATCTGAAATATTGTGAAACTGCTTTTTATTTGAATATATTTTAAAATGTAATTTATTTCTGTGATTTCAAAGCTGATTTTTTTTTTTTTTTTTTTGGCATCATTACTTCAGTCTTCAGTGTCACATGATCCTTCAGAAATCATTCTAATATTCTGATTTGCTGCTCAAAAACAGTTGATGAGGTTCATATATGGCTTTAAATAATATATTGATTATATCATTAATGTAAAAATATAATACACACACACACACACATATATATATATACTCTTGTTCTGATAATGTGAGTAATGTTTAGTTAACCATGAAAATGTGATGGGGACATGAGTTTACATTTGATAAAAAAAAAGAAAAAAAAGCTTGCCTTACATAATCTAAGTTGCATAATCTGAGAAGAATTGCTAAACCGAATGGCTAACATCGCCTACGAATGTCTGAGTTGTGAAACATGGGCTCCTAAATATGAGAAGAGTCATGAGAATGTCTCTGATGAGTCAGTCCCCCCACAGTGACATTAGACTGGTGGACCACCATCTCACAGAATACCTGCCAGTGGCATCACATGTCACATTTGATTCATGACAAATGGATTTTGTGCATTATGTAAATAAGAAAAAAAAGCCATCGACCACATTTGTCACTTGTAATAAAATAAAACAAGTTTCTACAGATTTTTGTTTAAGCTGCAATCACAAGGTCATCCGTTTACTGCTGTAATAGTGAGAGTTTCCATTTCCCCTTTCAAGAATGAAGGACAGTGTAATGAACGAGAGAGATTGAGCTCTACCATAGAACAACTGCATAGCACAGTAATTGATTTTTAAAAAGAGCAATGTAATCCTTAAGCTCTGGCAAATTCCTTTTTGGCAGAAGGTCTTTTCAAGTTTTCTGTGCTACATCCAGGCTGTTTTTAGGAACAGAGAAAGAGAACGAGAGAAAGCAGGATACTTGATAAATTTGGCTCTGTTAAATTGCCTACTGGTTCCTATTGTGTTCCTTTACATCATGCTCAGTAAAAAAAAAAAGATCAACCTTAGATAAAGCAAAGAATGCTGAAAAGAACTAAATATTTACTGGATTATTGTAGTTTTTGTATTTGGTGTTTACAATATACAGTAAACAGATAAATATATACTAGTTTTTTTGACAGCTGATGCCGATACCGATATCTTTTTTTTTATATATATATATATATATATATATATATAAAAAAAAAAAAAATCATTTGACAATAGATTAAAGAATAAATGTGTAAAATAAACATACTTATACTTTAGATGAAAAAGTATTTTCACAAATAAATAATTATTTAATAAAAAATATAATTGAAAAGGCAGAAGTCACTGTAACCAACAGGGCACTCAGTATTCTGGGAAGTTTGTGTGCATTGGGAATCATATTTTACAAATAAAGCAAGGGTAACAGTCATTTTACATATGCACACATTGAAAATGGCATGGATATGACGGTGGGCGAATGCATAAAGTGCAGCATAATATGAAATCACGAGTTTAAAGTTTAAAGCATTTAATTCACACGGACCGACCGTCAAACGGAGAACACGTGATCATACTGGATAAAAATGCACACTTCACAAGATCTCACAGCTGGATTCGACTAAGTTTGCAAGGAATGAGAAATGAAATGTTCATTAGTCATTCAAAGTCTTGTTTAAATGATATAAACGCATATTTGCTTAATGCTGACGGCAAATAAGAAAGTATTAAAATGTTTGCCTTTCTATTGCTAATAATACATAAGCAATCGTTATAATACTTTCTGTATACATTTATACCTTTGTTTAACCATTCTATCGGATTATTCGACAGACTTCTATCCATATTAAACAGAACTGTTAACAACGACAGTGAACAAGAGGGATAATGTGTAAGCACTATGTGCTCTGGTGCCGTCAAATTAAAAGCCTTGAACACATCGGCCAAGCAGAAATTTTTTCCGGCCAATGCCGATATTTGTAAAATGCCAAATCTCAGCCGATATATCGGTCGACCACTAATCCTGGGGAAGTATGTGTGAGAATGTAAGTTTAAGTGCATATGACAAAGTCAGTAAGTCAAATTTCTTGATCTGTAGGTGAACCCAAAACACAAAGCAACATTCAAATTTGTTAAAATGGTGAAAAGATGGCTGCATTATCATGTTTATGACAATATGAAGATACTTGCTTGAAAACTTTAGCAATTGGACTTCCATGTATTTAATGGTTTTTACACTTAGAAGACAGAAGATGCGGTGTTGAATTTGACTGCAAATTTGATCGAATTGTTATAAAAAAAAATCTTCTGTTGTCTTCTAGTGTTATGCTGTTTGTTCAGTTCTTTGATGCATATTGATTGTTGCAGTGAAAACTGCAATGAATTGACATTTGGTTCCATTTAAACAGTTTACAGCAGAACAATTTGTCCTTGTTTACAGTCCTTGTTTACCCCTGGCAGGTTTTTCCTCACTGTTATTGTCCTGTTTCATCAGCCAAATCCCAAAGCGGAGGGAAAAGTGTTGAAATCTCAAGTGTTCTGTATACTCATTGTCAGTGGTAGTTAATGTCAGCCACAGATAAATTACTTCTATTAATTCGATTTAAAGACAATATGCAGCGACTTCCACTAGTAAGTGGGCTGCTCATAAATCATGAGGACTTTAGGAGCAGCATAATGAAACTGATGAAAATTTTAATGGCTCAGCATCCTAACTAAGATGTTAACAGTAGATGTTTTACAAGGTGTAAATGCTGCAGTCCAAATTTGCTGTCGCTGTTATGAGACTCTATTGTACGTTTTGAGCACATGATGTTTTGTTTTACAGCAGCTGTAAATGTTAATGTTATTGGAATTAACTGTATTTTGACTGACTGTTTTATTTATTTTTTTATAAGGCCACTTGGAATGCTGAGTATATCTCTTTGATTTTGCAATACAACCACTTTAAGGTGCTTTGGTCCACTTGCCTGTTGAAATGGCTGAAGCATATATCCAGTAAATCGCTTGTACCTTGAGGAAGTAGGTCACCACTGTAAACATCCCAGCAGTAACGGTTCCTGCTGTTGTAGCTGTAATGATCATGCAGTCACGGCCTCTGAAGATCTGGTTTAAAGGTTTTGTTTCCCAATACTAAATAAGAGAATGGAATTGTGCTGCACTGATGCACTAGTTACAGGTTCTTCTAGGTCTAGCCTTAAGAAAAGTCTTGAGGATATGAAAAAAAATGTCAGTTTTCTTTTTGTCATTATTGGATGGGCATGTTCAATAGCACAATGTCCTGGAATGTCTGTCAGTGCAAGGACTATATGAACAATGATTCAGTAGCATTCCTGGTGTTCTTTGTATACTCTGAAGCATTTGTACTGTACCTCCATTCTGACTGAATAAGCTGAAATTTATTTTTATGTTCTGTCTGTCTCCCTTTTCTCTTTCAGCTCTTTGTATTAAATGTGTCTTTTAGACTTAATTCAGAACTGATGGTCAGTACTTTGGAGCTTTCAATCAAAATCATTTTCTGCTATAGGCCTTCTGCTCAGATATCTCTCCAGCTGGCAGTGGAGAGGGGTGCATGTGGCCCAGTTAAACCCCAGGCTTTGGAGCGGCCACAGAATGATAAGGCTGAGCCAGTAACAAGCCTTCAAGCCGCTTGGCCCAAACTCCAATTACACTGGAACCCTGCTCTGAATTCTCAGCATGGACATGAAAGCCAGTTTAGTGGGGTATAATTTCACTGCGGCCATCAAAACTGCCCAGGGTTTCTGTTGGGTCATATTTATGACTCGTTCAAGGAAAAGGGACCAACAAAATAAATAGCAGCTTCACAGATTCCCCCTTTGAAAGTCAGCTTATTCTTGTAAAGTATATGACTAGTTGGGTTTTGATAATTTCTCTCTCATTTGAGAACCAACTAAAGTATGTGTGGATTTCTAAAGACTTGGAATCAATTGCTAAATTCCTGAACAAAGACAGGGCTCATTTTCCATAGAAAGGACATGCAATGTTCAATGACAAAGCTGGAGGAAGCGATCACAGTACCTTCTGGGATCTAGGATTTGAGCTATTCAGAAAAGGCTTGCCAAGCTGAAATCTTGCTAATTATTAATTATACACCCAAGCACTTGGCTCAGGGGCATGACATATTTTTGGAAATATGTTGTTCTCAGAAGGCAAAATAGTACATTTTGCCCTTCTAAGTACTGGCGGCCTCTGATACTGCCATCTTATGTTCAGCTAACAGCGAGATAAGGGCTTTTGGTTGTAAAAGACTGTCAAGCAGATAAAAATGCACAATGCAAATGTGCTCTGGAGTGTAATTGTGGTCTCATAGTCTCAGCTTCTGTTAAGAGGATATGAACTCAAAATAATCAGCTGAAATCATTGACCTCAAACAGTAGCACTCTGTAGTGATTAGCATTCTTATCTAACAGCTAATTTAGAAATATTTAAAGTCTTAAATGCAATTATCACTATTGCATGAGGGCTTGAAATGTTTTTTTTTTGTTTGTTATTTTTTTGGTTGCAAGAGATGCAACACGTTTCTATGAAAATTTTCAATTATCATTTTTTAGGTCTAGTTGTTGGCTAGACCTATGCAGGAGAAATGTGGAATATCTAAAGAATTGGTTCTGTTCAAATAAATAATAATAATAATAAAAAAAAACTATAAAAAGAGTACCCCAAAATGAGGATGATTATTTCACAGTGGGCATTTTTCTAGAGGGAAGCAGGTGTATTATTCTGTTCTGCTATCCTGAATGTTTTAAACATTTGTTGATTCATGTGTTTTTCTTTATAACCTTCATAATAAATAAGACACTCAAAGACACCATACATCATGAAAATGAAGGCTATAAAATACAAAACAATACAAAATACAAAGCTATATAAAACTCAAAGACATAGGGCCCTATTTTAACGATCTAAACGTAAAGTGTAAAGCGCATGGCACAGGTGCACTCAGGGAGTGTCCAAATCCACTTTTTCTACATATAACGGTCTGTGCGCTGGTGCTCATTTTTGGAATGGGTTGTCCGTATTCTCTGTGAGTAATGGGCGTAACATTCAGTACACCAATCAGAGTGTCATCTTCCATTCCCTTTAAGAGTGAGATGCGCTCGCGCCATGGCGGATCGCTTTATACATGGCGGAATTTGTTGGCGAAAAAGCTGGATGCTTCTCAAGCGAAGAAACCGATCTGCTCTTGCGTGAAGTTAAATGTCCTTTTGTTTTTAATAATTGGCATGTCTGTGTGATGCACATCCCTGTGTGTAATAAGCCAACATGCACTGTGGACCTGCCCAGAGGCACATTTTCTACCAACGCGCTCTTTAAATAACAATGGCATATTGACTTTAGACTTTAGACCAGGTTTGAGTTGGTCTATGGCGCAGTCTATTTTCAGCTCCTTAAAATAGCAATGCACCAGCAATGCGCCTGAACACAACTCTTTTTTAGACCAGGATGCTCATGAGCGCACAAATGGGCGCAAATGCATTTGGCAATTAAACGATGTGGCGCTCGATGGGAAAATGCGAACAGCGCCGGACTAAAACTAGCAAACACACTTGCGCTGCGCCTTGCATTGAATTGTGCCGGGTGTATGATAGGATCCATAGTGTACAACAGTCGAATCACTAGAAGCTATTCTAAACAGATAAGTTTCAGTTTGAGCTTTAAAGACAGAAATAGAATCCTGCTGGTGAATGTTCAGTGGCAGAGAAATCCATAATTTTGGAGCTGCACAACTAAAAGCTGTACCACAAAAGGAACTCAATTTGGAGCTCTGAGTGTTTGGGTGAGGGTCATTGTAAAAGTTTAAATTAGGTTCAAGGATCATTTACTAAATTAAAAGGCTTTGAATCTCACTGTGCAGTGAGGAGTAACGGAAAGATTTTGTGTGTACAGATACATGTAAACAGTACATATATATGTATGTATGTATTCTTTTTTAATATTCTTATGTTTTTAAGAACAAAACGCTAATTAACAGGCCAGAAAATATATTTTATTTTCTCTTCATAGTTTTTGGATGTAATCTTACACTTCTGAATATGCAGTACTCTCAGTGAATAAAAATAAATAAATCTTTAGGCAACACTGCATTTTTTTAACCTTGAAGTATAAAGTGAAAAGGGATTGGCACATTGAAAGTTGTTTTAAAAGCGGTGTAAAGAAACAGCACAATTTCACAGCGGTTTGCTTCTGTCCTGGAATAGAACATTGAGAAGAGAGATTGCAGGAATAAAGATAAATTGTTTCATATTGCAAAACTAAACAAACATAGACCAGAAAACATTATCGAAGACTTTTGAGGTGATCGCTGACGGATCTTTTCCATTTCTAGTCATTTCTTTGTTTCTCTGAGAGCAGAGATGTTTTCAGCTCTGCTATTGATAGGCCTGGTTTCATGGCACCCAAAGCAGAGCTTGGCAGAAGTGTGTGTTCCCAGCTCTAGGGTGGTGCTTCCGGCTCCTGCTCATTACCTATGGAGGTAGTGGTGTGAGATTGCCTTCCCCTCTAGTTGGCCCAGCTTCTGTGGTTTCACATGAAAGGCCCGGTTTGACTGAGGGTGATGGCAGCTGGCAGCCCTAAACAAAAGGATCCTTTCTGTCTTCTCTATGTGTCGCTCTCAGCTGGCCCTTTTATTACCAGACTTCTAGCCCTTTTGGAAGTCAAATCTTTTACATGGGCAGTGAGGAAGATGGAATCCTGTTGCCTGGGTTGAGCAGGGCACAAATGGGAAGACTCTTACCACACACTGGGGAATCCATTTGCAGAGCTCCCCAGAATGCACCTGACATCCAGCACTGCTCCAACCTTTTGTTTACTGCTAGTTAATCTTAATATATATATATATCAGTATTTTATATATAAAATCAGTATTGTATTGTTTTCTCCCTATTTTCCAAACTGTGACAAACGCCAATCTCTCTTTTTTGCAGAATGCGATATATCCGCTCAACCAATCACAGCGCACAATTCTATGCACACTAGACATTAATGGCAGTGCTTTGAATACACCTGGCATCCTAGTTTTCCTCATCTACTTTGAACATTGTGATCAACAAACAAGGGCTGCACGATAAATTGCATGTGATTGCCATGCGCATCTCGTCAGTAAAGCCGGTTCTGTGATTAATAGTACCAGTAAATCTCCATTACGTGCTTTCAGATGGAAATTATTCCGATGCATTAATACACAGAGCCATAGATCACTAACAAGCTACACAAAATCACATTTATTAGATGAATCACATTCGATTATTAACGTGATATTGCGTAGTTTGTCAGTGTTAGTGTTTTTATTAATGCCATTTATGTTTTTGTTAATATAGCATATAGCACTAGTCAACTTAATTAATGGAACATGGCAAAGTTGAATGCACTTTTGGAAGTTGAATGTAAGGGAAATGTCATTTTGGAATTTTGGTGGTCTTTTAAATTAAATTTTATTGCTGTAATTAAATTATAGCATTAACAAGTATTATACAAATCTGGATTTGTAATGTTATTATAACCCAAAGTTGCTATGTGAAAGTATGAAACAGAAAATAGGGGTTTTCATCTTGCCACTTTCTTGGTGAATTAATCAAAGTGGATTTATAGCATTTTGGAACCAAACTCTTCATATATATATAAAATATAATACATATATGCAGCAAGTCCTGAATTGTGTCAAACATTTCAGCATTCATGTTTACCCTATCAGTGAAGTCAAGGCTGATACAATATTTTATTTGCTATCTTTTTTATTTTATTCCATTAGGCCCATTTCACACCACAAATTGAAGCAGCACATTTATTTTGCCGCCCTTACATACAGGTTACAATATTCACACTACCTGCATAAATGCACTGCTTATGCAGGCAGAAACACTGTCAGTATTAAAGAACAATGTGATGTTGTTGCAGTTAAGCTGCTTCTTTGCCTTATACAGTTTATTTGTAACACTGAACCAGAATCATATGCCAGTGAGTCACTATTGACAGAAACTGCTGTTCAAAATTCTTAGCACAATTACTAGGCCTGTTTTGTATTTGACTCTTTGTGGTGGGATTGAATTCATGAAAGTGTAAGGCTAAAATAACCTCTCATCTTTTAATGAGAATTACAGGAAGATGTCTCTCTTGCCACATTAGTCAGCACAACAGGAAATAGGAATGAGTCATCATTAATGGCTTCTGCCATCTTTTTATTCCATTTCAGATGCCAGTGAGCTACTAGTACTTGATGAACTTAAGTACAGTAGGTGCTTTTGTTCTTGTCTTGCACACTAAGAAATGTTGCTGAATGGATCTACACTATGTGAGAGGATGCTTGGCAGGTCCTGAAAAGGATGTTTTCGTGTATTGAACAAAAGATGTGGTGTATATGAAATGAGTCTTACGATTCACTTGAAGAAGACAGCGAATATGGCACTGTTGATTTCAGAAATAGTACTGGTGGTAAGTGAGATGTTCTGGGATGATTGACATTGACTAAAGCTTTATGTGAGAGATTTTTCTGTGAGAAATGGCTGCAGCAGAATGCCGTGTAAGGCATAATATACTGTCAGCTGCTTCCCTTCGCTGTTCATTTTGCGATAATGATCAGCTAACTGTTCAGTGTCCTGCTATTATAGGGCTGCTCAACCATAAATATGTGGACATGAAATTTGAGTTTAAATTATTTTATCACTTAAACCTGTATGTTGTTGTAAAGCAAAGACAAACTCTAGTCTCTAGTCTCTGTCTATATTGCTTTGAAATGTGCAGGTGTTGTTGTTGTTTTTTTTTCAGTCGGCCATTGTTCCTCATTATATTAAAAAAGACATAAAATTAAGCAACATAATTAAGTGAAAAGATTGTCCATCGCAATGTGCAAACCAGTCGGCCAAGCTTTAAGACTAGCATAAGTATTATTGCCACTGAATGCTAATAATGGAATATATTCAGTTTCCTTAAACTCTCAAACAACTTAAAATGTGATGTAATTGTATGCATGATATGTATGTTTTACAATAGACTTTCAAAATCTTTCCTGCAAACTCATTGTGTTTCTGCAAAATTCAGCATTCTGACATTGAAATGTTCACGTGAATTGTGCAAATCCGATGAGTTTTGTAAAACCATTTATGATTTTGACTCGTTGCTTTTCATTAAAAAAATAGTTTAAAGGCTTCAAAACAATATTGCTACAGTAAAACATGTAGTTTTATTCTAATATCAGAATTTTCAGAAAGTATTTCAGCTTCTGATTTCAGTATTCATATATTTATTTATTTAATTGGAATTAAAAAATCACCCTTTCCATTGGTCCAGAGTTTGCAGGTAAGAATATATTGTTTCTATATATAGACCTATAATGAACATCTTTAAATCAAAAGTTTTAAATTTCTCCATTGTTTTTAATTTTAATAATGTCATTTGCTGAACTTCATGGGATTGTAGTTCTTTTCCTCTTGTACCTTTGTCTTTCTGTCTGATTTTCAAATACTTTTTTGCTTCAAATCAAAGTTTGTAATGCTGTAATTCACCTAATACCTGCTCTGTTAAGCTCAAGTCATATATCATAAGTACTGACTTATATAAATATAAATAAAGACTCTTTAAAATCCTTATTAAAAACATGAATTCTTCCAAAACGAAGACCACTGTTAAACTGCATCCAAACACCATGAGTGAGTGACCAGGAATAAGAATTGCACACTAACAGGTCAATATGTCCCCATCTTTTAGACATTATCATAGTATCCAACATGATTTGTAAGCGATTTCAAAATGTGAGATGTTCTAGTATGTCACTTGTTTTGAAAAGAGAGATCTTATTAACATCACCTTTCATCTCCTCCATCTCGCTGTTGCCATTGTGCCCCTTTGTCTTTAACCAGTTATTAAGCATTGCTGTTAGCACAAAAATGCTTAAATTCTGTCATTTATAAGCACCTGCATGGACTTGATGCTGTGTCCCGGTCGCAGCATAGCATGCTAGCATTCATCACTCTCAGTGTTCCCCAGTGTCTGCCTTACTTACGGCTGGCTGACACCAGCACTGATGGAACTGCTCCATCAAAGGACTCTGTCAGTGAGTCACTAAGTCACTCTGTGAAATGCCAGTTGAGTAACACGGTGCATCCAAAGATCAGTCCATTTAGGTTGGCACACATGCCGAATAGAGGAGTAAAGGGTGAAACCTTACCCTCTGTGAAAGGTTATCTCACCTCTGTCCTCACCTTTGAAGTCGTGCTGCACTAAACAATGTGTTATTGAGCAGGATGTAATTCTAGAGCACCATGGACCGTGTTGATCTGCCGCTGAGGGCAGAGACTATGAATTATTGAGTCCTGGGGCGATAGATGCATGTGGATGTCCTATTGTGTCGGCCTGTGTGAAATTTAAATTGTGATGGTCAGATAGAGGGGAGCAGAGTTCAAATACGCTGGGATTGAATCTTAAATCTCAAATGAGCAACGTTACAAAAGAGAGAGCTGATTTTCTCTAGAGTTCTGTAAAGAACATGTGACTCCCTACTGCTTTGTGGGTCATCCACAAGTCCAAAAGTACTAGAAATATATAGATAACTATAACAATATTTATATTATCATCCTCTCCAATGCTTAGTAATGATCTGTTTATTATAAACAAGAACTGCAGCTTTATCATCTGCTTTGTCAAATGCTCAAGCTCTTTAAAGGGTTAGTTCACCCAAAAATGAGAACTCAGGACATCGATTTATCGTCTCCCCATATTGTGGTATGGACTTCCCCGTTAAAACGATTATTAAAGCATTATATTTATCATCTATGTGAACAGACTTTTGACTTGTTGTTTTGAGAGTTGACTTCAGTTTAAAGAATTGTAAGCAACAGATGTTCAGATCTACAATTTCTTAGAATATCACAAAACTGTTTACCGTATTTTCTGCACTTTTTTTCATAGTTTGGCTTGTCCTGCGACTCATAGTCAGGTGCGACTTATTTATCAAAATTAATTTGACATGAAACGAGAGAAATGAACCAAGAGAAAACATTACCGTCTCCAGCCACGAGAGGGCGCTCCATGCTGCTTAGTGCTCTTGTAGTCTACACTGAAGACATAGAGCGCCCTCTCGCGGCTGTAGACAGTAATGTTTTCTCTTGGTTCTTGGTTCTAAATAAATGTGACATACTCCAGTGCGACTTATAAATGATATTTAATGGTTCTACATTGTTTATAAAGCATATAGAAAACTTGAGACCATACTCTTTATACTCAAAAAATGCCAAAAGGCAGTTCGGCACTACACAAACATGACTTTGAACTACCACCGGCTGAGGTTTAATTAAAGATCCGAGTATGAACAGAGCCGAGTATTGCTTTGAGAACCGCTCTGCCCAGTAGCAGTTGGTTGAGGTGGATGAGATGTGTCGAGCAGCTGGTCTGCTACATGTAGTCTGGTTTTTCCTCTCTAAAGCCTGAAGTTGTGTGGTCTGGAGACTTCTAGGCAATGGCAATAATTGCTTCTGTCTGTCAGCCATTGTTATTAAAATGTTTAATGAATTCCTCGGCTGAAACTGGAACCATCTCCATGGACCACCTGAACTAACCAGCCAAATAAAGGAAAAATGTGTAAAATGTGTAATGCATTTATTTATAAAAATATGCACAAGGCTGCATTTATTTAGTCAAAAATAATTAAAAACAGTAAAACTGTAAAATATTAATTTAAACCTAATGCTTTCTATTTTACTTTCTGTTTGAAATGTAATTTCTTCTTGTGATGGCCAAGCTGAAGCCATTAAAGCCAGAATCATTTTAGAAATCATTATTTTATGATGATTTGGTGCTCAAAAAACATTGTATTTTTTATTCAGTGCTTATACAGTTCATATTGTAAATGTCTTTACTGTCAGTTTTGATCAATTTAATTTGATTATTTTGCTTAATAAATGGCAAGGCAAGTATATTTCTATAGAATATTTCATATAGTGGTAATTCAAAGTGATTTACAGAAAAATATTTAATAGTATAATCGTAGTAAAAATAGTAATCATAGAAAAAGATTTTATAGAATTTAGTAAAAAATAAAAAAAGGAACAAAAATGAAGACAACCGTACTGTTTCTGATGTTTCATAAACAGTTGAATCCAAGTAAATTTATTTATTGTAAGTTGCAAAAATGAGAATTATAGTTGGATAAAAAAACAACATTGTTAATGTATTGCAAAATATACTGTATCTTCTAGCCTAAGTGCTATCTCAAATGTTTGAGACATTCATTATAGCTCTCTTCTCCTGCCCACTCCCCCTTAGTCATGTTCTTTCAGCCCATTTCTCTGTCTTTCTTTTTTGTCTTTCTGACTGTTCGCCTCCAGTTCTGTCCTCCTACTCTCTCCTCACCACCTTCATTCTCTCTACTGCTTTACTTCTCATGGCTCTCAGCATGCAGTGTTATGTTCAGTGTCTCCTCCATCTGTTCATCTTTTCCTCTTCCTCTCCCTCTCTCTCTTTTCTGCTTCAGTGGTCACTTACAGCCACGTGGCTCTGCTGTGTAGTTCACTGTGTGGCCAACACTCTATCACCATATCTGGAGACATAGCCGCAGAACATGAGAAAGTCTTAAAAACATTTGCCGTGACTAATCTCACTTTTCATCCTCTCTTGATTAAATGGCCCCCACAAAAACACACCATGGTAAAGTGATGATATCAGATGGAAAACCATGACAGTTTGATATATTTTGAAGTTTAAATGACTACATTATACCAAATAAAATTCCAGGATTCTGTATCTTTCAAAATTTAACTTAGAATGCCCTTCAAATTCCAGATGAATTCCTGAAATCGTATTGAATCTGAATTAAGGTAGAGCAAACAGGATGCAGAATTGTGGTTGAAATTTGAATTAAATTGGAATGAAATTCAAAGGAAAGGTCCAGAACCGCCATTGGAATTTCGACAGGAAAAAAGGATAAGAAAAAAAAAAACACTGATACATCCTGAGAAATTATGACATTTCATCAGAGGTCACACAAACAAAAAGAAATATTATATATATGGATAAGGGATTTCATAATTTGAAATGTAACAATAGAAAAAGGTGAAACACTCTTGTTGCAAAACACATGCTCCCTCCCTTAGATCAGTGTTTTACATATCTGGCTAAAACTCCTGTGCTAAAGGTTACAGCTGGATGGACATTGGTGACATTTGTGTGGGGATGAAGTGGTATTGCTTTTGACAGGATTTGTTTCTCTTACTCCCTTTCTCTCTACAGTACAGTATGTGACTCTCCTTTCTTTATTCCTCCTCTCACTCCCTTTCTCCCATTCTCCAGTTGCCTACATTATTATTTGTGTTGATGTTGCATAACTTTGTTGGCAGTTGGCCTGAGAGCCATGCTAGAGCTCTGCAGGGGTCAGGAGAAAGTGTGATGGAAATAGAGAAGGAATTAGAGAGAGAAAGCCAGTAAGTTAGTGTGTGTAGCCAAGAGATCCAGGTAATAAACCCTTTGTGCTTTGAGGCACCTACAGTACAGAATATTACATTTTCACTGGGCTTATCCCTCATGGTGGCCTGCCTGATATTATATAAGGGCATGTTGGATGCACTTAGTCAAAGTCCCTTTAAGGCAGGTCAGTTCCTTGGTGGCCATTTTGTTAATGCTATTTTCTATAGGTTTGGGAATTGGGAAAAACAAAAGACCTGTTTTTGAATATAATATTTCAATGATATATATATATATATATATATATATATATATATATATATGTAAAATTACATGATGCTTATCATATGTATCATATTTAAATAATACAGTATTATTTAAAATATTACATGTGTTTCCTTCTGAATGTGAAAGTATCTGAATATATATATTTTAATATATGTATCTGAAAGGATGTAAACATATATTGCATTCCTCAAAATAAAAATCCAAGTAAATTCAGATATTTTCACATTTACATTTACACACACACAAAAAAAATATATTTAAAGACTAATAATAGAGCCATACTTTATGATCCTTGTAAAAATCTGTTTACCCTGGCTAGTTGTCAGTGAGATTGATTGAAAATAGTGTACTTCAGCTCTTTTATGTAGTATTCATAAGACATTCTTTGGGTGTGTTGACTGAAGCTGAGACCATGCTGCACTATCAGTAAGGATGCTATGACGAGCTGGTGGAAGAACTGGAGGCAATTGTTTACCTCCTCCAATCTTATCAGTGCTCTCAGTCATTGCGATCAGACTGCAGGGAACACTCTGTTCGAGAGCAGCTATTGCTGGTGTTTGGATCGCAAGGTATTAATCGATCTAGACCATGGTCCACAAACTATTTGCGGTGTGCACCCCTTTCTAGTGTTTGACATGTCAAGCACCCCCACTACCTTACTCCAGTTAAACACTGAATTTTAAACTGGAATAATACAAATATTCACTGTATACATTACAGGGCTTGAAATCAGCTTTTTAGCTCATCAGCCACTGTGGCTAGTGGTTTTCCAAAATTACTAGCCACTCAGCATTTTCACTAGCCATAATTTTGTTATTGGGAAATTACGTTTTATATGATTAAAGTTACTGCATACTAAAATGTATTGGAGTATATTTCATTAAATATATATATCAATTTATAAAAATTGATTTTCCAGGTCGTTTTTTGCCTTTTTAAAGGGCATTTTCCCCATAACCTTATTCCCCAAGTGTCTTGTTTCATATCAAATTCTTACATTTAAAAATGATGATTTTTTTTAAAGATAATTATTTTGTGTATTTGGTGTGATAGAATATGTTGACATTCTTTAATGGAAAAAAAAACTGTATTTTTTAAATACTGTACATTTTTGTAGGTCCTCTATTGTATGCCCCACCTTTTTCAAACATGTCGTTTTCCAGAAAGTTCCTTCTTCTGACAAGCACAATCTGCTCTGATTGGCCAACTGACCCAGTGCCTTGTGATTGGCCAATCACCCCAAACACACATCGGAAATGTGACGCCCCTTTCCATAATTGCGAGCTTCATCTTTCAAAATAAATGTAAAGACAGTTAATAATGTCCTTAGTTTTACCAAAGGGAACAGAGTGGCGTGACAGACACAGTGATGAAGCTCGTATGTGTTTGCAGTACACAAGCCACGGACGGTTGAGACAGCTGTGTGACCCTCTCTCTCTCTCTCTCTCTCTCTCTCTCTCTCTCTCTCTCTCTCTCTCACGCATGCACACACACACACACACACACAAAAAACACATACATGCAATGCGCAAAACTCTGCATTTGAACATTCAATAGCAAACACTTAATCTAGTAACAAAACATACTTACAGTAGCTGATTCAGAAGCACCAGATTGTTGTAGCAAAGTCAGAATTACCAGAATTACTACTATCTGAAGGCCAAATGAAGTGCTTTTGCTTTCGCCTAGATACACAAGCATCTCCCTGACATTGACTGCTTTAACACTAACTGTGGTTACTGAAACCACGCCTACTTTCTTTGCGAGAACATTTGGGCAGCATTATGCAAATCTTCCCACATAGTGACATAGACATGTGCAAAACGTGTGTAGAACGAGCCATTTTAGGGGGGTATGGCATATTCTTAACTTTGATAAAGAATATCTCTTTGTTTTTGAGACTTTAGTATTTGCAACTTTACAGCTGATTGAACTTCCTGAGCTGGTGAAGGAAGTACAGCCTTTGCCGTGTTTCCACCGAAATTACCCGGAACAATTGTACCATGAACTTTCTTCCTCAGGAACGTTTTTCCCCCCAGACCTGTTGCTTTCTGCATTTCCACCGCGGTCTAAAGTACCGGGAAGATTAGGCAAATAGTCTGGTGACGTAGGTCTGCGCGCATTTCTCAATACAAAGTACGCACATTTTTGACTTGCATCTTCAGTAGTTCAAACTTTGCGCATTCGACTCGGGAGTGTGATGTCCGCGACGACGCAAATTACAATAAAACGAAAAAGGATATCAAATTCCACTGCCTCCTTTCGTTTTTCATTTAAACATAATAATAGTCGCAGAATTGTAGCCTACTTATTTCAGGGAAATGTGTATATTTGCAGCCATTAAAATGAGACGAAATATTATATCAATTGTCTCTTTTTATTTTCATTTTAACAGAGATAAATTGAATAAAGACCAAAGATTACCTGTTAGATTTACCCAAAACAAATTAAATTTTATGTTTAACCACTAAAGAGACATCAGAGCCAGCAGCACACATCAGAAGTACAAGCCGAGTAGAGGCTGCTCTGGATGTTTAGCACTCAAGTCTCACCTCCAGAAGTTCCGGAACTTTGAAAAAGTACTACTTTATTTAGTTCCTGCTTGTCTGTAAGCAGACTCATCACCTTCCTGGATGAGGTTGATGATTGTTGACTTCTCTGCAAACTTCAGGAGCTTGACAGAGGGGTCAGTATAGGTGTAGTTGTTGATGTACACGGAGAAATGCAGTAGGTAGAGAACACATCCCTGAGAGGGCACCAGTGCTGATGGTGCAGCAGTTTGACATCAATTTATGTTAGAAAGCTGGTGATCCACTGCCAGATAGAGCTGGGAACAGAGAGCTGGGTTAGTTTGGTCTGGAGTGTTGAGATGATGGTGTTGAAGTCCATAAACAGGATCCTCACGTAAGTCTCAAATTTGTCCAGATAATGCAGGATTAAATTTACTCTGCAACATTACAACAGTATAAGTAATGTTATGAGTTATGTATTATGTATATAATTTTTTTTTTTTTTGTAAATATACGAATATTAAATATTTGCAAAGTGCAAAAAAATGCAAAGACAAGCTACTTTTAAATATAAAAGTAAACCGTCAGTAGGTGGCAGCAAGTGTGTCTTACCGAGTGAGACTTTGATGCATTCATTCAAACAATTAATTCAGACAGGTGATTCATTCAAGAATGAAGCAAGTGCCTGTCTTTATGAATGGATCACTGAATCATTGACTCAAATTATTAATTAAAAAAACGCAAAAAAAAACCCGAATCATTCAGTAAGGAAACACCGCTGTGTGTTGCTCAGAGATTGTTCTGCTGTGATCTTTGTTTGGAACTATGTTTGTTAACCAAATCGAGCAATAACAGTCAACACTGACAATATTGTACCAAAATATAAGTCACTTAATATTAACTACTCATCTAAACTCTTGTATAGAAACAATTTAAAATGTGCAATCTTTGTTTTCAGGGAAAACTGCACTCTCTTGGTCGTGTCATGTTGCTTAACTAGGCTAGTCATTTTTTTGTGATTTACTGTTTCCAACATAAAATCATCCATCATAAGGAAAAGAACATTCTGTGAAAATGTAACCTTTATATCTTTAATACTGACTGAGTAGGGCCATGCCAAAAAAAAAAAAAAAATGAAATTAATGGTTGAAAATCAAATTTGATGCTTGTTATCACATAATTAGATTTTGAGACTTTAGCCTGGATTTCACAGAGAGTTTCATATGTTTTATAAACATAAAAACACATTTTTTATTTGGCGGGTTGGCAGGTGTTAATGTCAAGCCCTGATGGTATATTAGAAAACATCAACATTTCAGATATAAATAAAAAAGAATATTACTTACTACATATATTGAGGTGGGCCTGCATGTTTGCACACAGATAATCAAAATCATTCCCTCGCGCACCCCTGGTGGTCAGTCCGCACATCCCAGTTTGGGAACCGCTACTATTCTGCCTTCACTAGTGTGTGTGAACTAGCTTTACAGATAGCTAACAATCTCCAATAAAGAACCAGGAAGCTTCTTGTTCAGTTGGTGTGTTTACTGGAAGGACTGTAAAACTGTAACATACAAAAACAATGAAAATGCATATTACAATCTCAATGATGTGAATGTACAATACAAATATAAAATAAGTAACTTAGAATGACTAAAACTCTCACAAAAACTATTGCATTAGTGAGCGATTACCATGAAACCAATATACATGGAAAATGCCAAAGGAAAGCTAACAATACTAGCGCCAAATATTCCTTACGAATTATGAAATGAAAACATGCTAAAATTACTAAATTCAATATCTAAAGGAAGCTAAAATCACTATCAAATAAATACTTACAGACAGATCTTTTTGGGAACCAAAATAATGATTTACAGACTTTAACACACTGGAGATCGACTTGCTGTGAGACTGTTAGGAGAATCACTGAACTACGGAATCTATACGTGGACAAAATGCACGAAACTCAAAACACAAACAACTCTTCCCACAAGGGGGCAGCACACTCCCCGCCTGGTATACTGCTATAACACTATTAACCTTTAACTAACAACACAATTTCTGAAATAGGTCTTGTGTACACCTTAGCAGTACCTTCTTTAATTATTCGTACATCTACTTTCCGTACTCTCTTATCTCGACCCGGGTAAGTGTTCACAATAAGTCCAGTAGGCCATTCGTTTCTTTTAACCTGAGTGTCCTTTAGGAGAACAACATCACCGATGGTTAAGTTTGTATGATCTGCTTGCCATTTTCTTCTTGGTTGAAGCGTTGCTAGATATTCTTCTCGCCATCGTTTCCAGAATGAGTTGGCAAGACTTTGCACCTGTTTCCATTGCTTACGGTACAAGTCTTTAGGATCGAAGTCTCCAGGTGGAATAGAGACGGGACAGATTTTCTGTGTAAGAAGGGCCCCTGGCGTCAGCAAGTCGGGTTGTTGAGGATCGGAAGACACAGGTACTAATGGACGACCATTCATTATGGCTGTTACCTCTGCCATGAGCGTCACAAGTACTTCGTGAGTCAGATTTGGAGAGTGAACTTTCAGCAACATAGCCTCCAGAATACGTCGGGCCACTCCAATCATTCTTTCCCACACTCCTCCCATGTGAGAGGAGTGAGGTGGGTTAAACTTCCAAGAGCATGACTCATTTTTGAGGTAGGATTGAAGCTCAGGATCTTCTGAACTTATCTGGAGCTCTTTGCACGCTCCAACGAAGTTCGTTCCACAATCTGATCTAAAGAACTTGGTGGGGCCTCTTATAGCCTGGAACCTTCTGAGAGCATTTATAAAACTTGAAGTTGAGAGAGACTCAACTACCTCGATGTGAACTGCACGAGTAACTAAACAGGTAAACATTACTGCCCAGCGTTTGTTCTCTGACACTCCACCTCTTGTCCTGCGAGTACAGATGTTCCATGGTCCAAACACATCCACTCCGACATTTGTGAAAGGAGGAGTTTGGATGAGACGATCGGCTGGAATTTCTGCCATCTTTTGTTGTTGTACTTTGCCCCTTAACCTGCGGCAGGTTGTGCATTTGGTGATAAGATTTGTCACCAACCTTTTTCCTCCAAGGATCCACAGTCCAGCAGACCTGATGGCTCCTTCTGTGATGTGTCTACCTTGGTGCACAACCTGTTCGTGATAGAACTGGACAAGCAAGGTAGCAATGTGATGCTTCTTAGGAATGACAATGGGTTGACTTTGTTCTTGAGTTATTTCAGCAGAGGTCACACGTCCTCCTACTCGCACCAGTCCTTCTTTATCCAAAAACACATTCAGATTCTTCAGTGGACTGTGTTTTGATATGACCTCCCCTTTGTTCAAAGTTTTTATTTCCTTTTCAAATATCTCGCCTTGAACAGTTTGCACAATAGCTAACTTTGCTTGTGTTAGAGCATCCATCTTAGATTCCTCTGACTCGGGAGCTTTTGAAATAGATCTCGCCTTTCCAATGAGTTTGGCGATAGCTTGGGTAAGACGTTTCCAACTGGAGAAGCGCTCAAACCTGTGTGAGCCAAGCGATTTTGTCACAGTCGTGGTTGCAAATGTTGAGACTTGTGGGCGGACTTCAGAGTCTGTGGCTGGTTCAACAAGTTGAAAGCTGTTTAATTCCGCAGGACACTCTCCATCACTTCTCCTCAAGAAGTCGGGACCAGTAAACCAATTGGTAGAACTCAGTAGTGAAGCTGGCACATACCGTGTTCCATGATCAGCAGGATTGCTTTCCGTGCTTACAAAGTGCCACTGACTGGGTTCAGATGACTTTCTGATGCGAGCAACACGGTTGGCGACGTAGACGTAAAACCTCCGGCTGGTGTTGTGGATGTAACCTAAGACTACTCGGCTATCAGTGTAGTATTTCACTTTGTGAATTTCGAAGTCAAGTTCATCCAGTAACATGTCTGCCAGCTCCACTGCCAGAACTGCAGCACATAGCTCCAAGCGAGGTACTGTGTGGACTTGTCTAGGAGCTAATTTGGACTTGCCCATACAGAAGCCTATGTGGACATGACCTTCGGTGTCTATGGCTCGCAGGTAAGCAACTGCTGATATGGCTGATGTAGAAGCGTCTGCAAACACACACAGCTCTTTTTGACAGGTAGCTTGCAATGTCATGTTCACATACTGTCTAGGGATTTGTAGTTTCTCAAGGTCAACAAGCGAGTTTTTCCAAGATTTCCATCGTGCCTCTTTTTCTGCTGGTAATGGAGTGTCCCATTCACAGTTCTCTGAGCACAATTCTCGGATGAGAGCCTTGCCTTGCATGATGATGGGGGCAGCAAACCCAAGGGGATCATAAAAACTTCTTGTGAATGGCTTGTCTTCTCTTGACACGAGGAAGGTGAAACAGTCATTTTGCAAATCCCAGTTCAGCCCTAAACTTCTCTGTAAGGGCAGGGGCTCAGCACCAAGGTCAAGGTTCTTCAGTCCCTTTGCACGTTCTTCCGATGGAAACGCTTCCATAACATCTGGGCTATTGGAGGCTATTTTGTGCAAGCGAATGTTAGAGTCTGCAAGCATTTCTTTGGTGCTTTTCAGGGTTTGAATGGCACTGGCGTCTGAAGGAAAGGAAGCCAGTCCGTCATCAACGTAAAAGTTTTTAAGAACAAACTGTCTGGCCTCTTCACTGTACTCCTCTTGTGTAGCCAGAGCCGCCCTCCGGAGGCCATAAATTGCTATGGCGGGAGACGGGCTATTTCCAAACACGTGTACAGTCATCCTGTACTCTCTGATGACCTTTGTGGGATCGTTACCTTCATACCACAGGAAACGCACAAAGTCGCGGTGGTCCTCACGAATGACAAAACAATAGAACATTTGCTCAATGTCCGCAGTGATTGCCACAGGTTCTTTGCGGAAACGCAAGAGGACACCAATAAGTGAGTTGTTCATGTCCGGGCCGCTCAACAAAACATTGTTCAGAGACGTGTCTTTGTGAGTGGCACTAGAGTCAAACACTACACGTATCTGGTTAGGTTTGCGAGGATGATAGACACCAAAGAATGGTAGGTACCAACACTCCTGATCCTTGTCGAGTGGTGGGACGGGTTCCGCATGTCCTGACTCAAACATTTTCTGCATAAAGTCCAAAAAATGTTCTTTCATAAGGGGCTTTTTGTCAAGTACGCGCCGCAGCGAATTGAGACGTTTGACCGCTTGGTCTCGGTTGTTGGGTAGCCTGGGCCTGTTTGTTTTAAAGGGTAGTGGCGCCACCCAACTGTTGGACTCGTCCATAAACATTTGCTCATCCATGATCTCCAGGAAGAGTTCATCCTCTACTGACATGGCGGGTTTGTCATCATGAGGGGTTCTCATGAACAATTTGTTGGTGAGACAATCGTTTTCATCTGTGTCAATCAAGCTGGTCATGTTCAAAGAGTTAAATGGGGAGTTGGAGCTCATAACTTTTTCTTTGACATGGAATGAGTTGGGGCAAGAGTCCAAGAGAGATGTGCGTCCATTGTACAACACTGTAGTGCGGTAAACACTGACTTTGCTTGGCACGTGAGCACCCCCAAGGCAAACCTCACCAATTATGACCCAGCCAAGGTCGAGGCGCTGGGCGTACGGAGCATCGTGAGGGCCGTTGTAGTGCTCTCTGACCTTGTGCACTCTCGGTATGTCCCGACCGAGGAGGACCAGTATTGAAGCATTTGGGTCCAAATCTGGAATCTTGTCTGCTAAATGCTTGAGGTGAGTGTGGTGTTCTGCGACCTCCGGTGTCGGGATCTCAGATCGATCATCTGGGAGCATGTTGCACTCGATTAATGTGGGAAGCCGGACGCTAATGTTGCCATCAAGAGACTCTACTATGAAGCCGTCAGCTTGGCGTGCCCTTGTTTCTCCCACACCTGAGCAGGTTTTCAAGGTGTAAACTTTGGTCCCTGAATTAACGTTAAAGATCTTAAAGAATTCTGTCTTTGCTAAAGACCTATTGCTTTGCTCGTCTAACACAACATAAACTTTCACTGCTTTTTCTTTGTGTCCAGCAGGATAAATGTTTACTAAACAGATCTTGGAGCATGAGCGTGAGCTGTTACCTTTGCCACAGATCTCTGTACATTTAGACACAATGGCTTGGATAGGACTTTCTGGCTGCTCCCCGCCATGCCCGTCTGGGTTTGCAGAGCCTGGAGTTTCTGTTTTCCATGGTGCTGGTCCAGGGTGCAGCGCGGTTATGTGGTGGTCGCTTTTACACTCAATGCAATGTACACTTGTGTTACAGTCTTTCGCCATGTGGTTGATGGAGGAACAGCACTTGTAACAAATGTTATTTTCCTTGAGAATAGCTTTTCTTTCATCCAAGGTCTTTGCTCTGAAACCACGACACTTGCGGAGAGAGTGTGGTTTGTTGTGAAGCGGGCACAGTTTATCTGGGTCAACCGCCTTTTGCTCACAGGATTCACGATAGCCTTTTGCAGCAGTTATTTCAGTTTTTCGAACAGATACTGCAGTTTTGAAATTGGGCTTGTTCAGTCTTTCAGGCCTATAAACACTTGGGTTGGTAGAAAGTAAAGGGGCAAAGCTTGGGTCATTGAGGGTTTTAGCTTTGTCGCACACAAACTTCACGAAAAAAGGGAATGGCGGGTATGACGCATGGTGTTGTTCTTTGTAGTAGGATGCTGAAGTAATCCATTTCTCTTGGAGGTGGAATGGGAGTTTTTGAACAATAGGAGTGATGCCCCGGGACGTATCTAGGTAACTTAGGCCGGGTAGGAGACCATCTACACGGGCAGCATCAAGCTCTGAGATGAGATCACCTAGCTCCCTTAACTTGTGATTTTCTCTGTTTGCGATTTTGGGAAAATCTTCTAACTTTTTCAAGAGAGCATTCTCTATTGCTTCAGGGGACCCGTAGCTGTCCTCCAATCTTTGCCATACCATTTTGACACCAGCGGTGGCATCATAGGTGTGTACAGCTCTTAATCGTTTCGCTTGCTCTGATGATTTGGGGCCTAGCCATTTGCAGAGGAGATCCAACTCCTCTCTTGGTGATAAATAGAGACCTACTATAGCGTTCACAAAAGATGCCTTCCAGGCCCAATAATTTTCAGGCTTATCATCAAACGTCAGGAGCCCTGAGCTAACCAACTCTCTGCGAACCAAATATTTGGCTAAGTCTGATGTGGCTGGGGAATTGGACTCGTTTGCATTGACAACAGGGCATGGAGACGATAGCTTGGGCTGGAAAGGGGCAGACTCATTCATAGAGCGTGGCTGATATCTATGATCAGTAGTAACTGGGGTTGGATACTGTGAGTGAGAAGTGAAAAAGGCATTTTTGAATGAGCTTTGGGCATAAGAACGATCTGCTCCGCTAGTGTTGCCATACTGCGAGGGATGTGCCTCAGGTAGCTCTTGAAATCCATATTCACTAATCTCACTGTTTTGTATGCTGTGCTCTTTGACTTTATTTTGGACAAAATCACCACTGTATTTTTCTTGCTGAGCTGCTGGAAGCACTAATGTGCTAGCTTGTGCGGAGGCAATGCGGGTATTAGTCGGCACAGGTGGAACTGTTATAGGCTGGGTGACGTTGTCGCTGTTTTTTGGAAACAAGGTATATCCATCTTCATCCTCGGCCGCTGCTTCCAGGACCTTTGCTTCGGCGTTGGCGGCTGCAGCTGCACTCTGTAAACGTAGTTTGAGGAGATCAGCGGTGAGCTCTGCTTTCTTTTTTGCAGCTTCAGCTTCGATGTGGGCTTGTTCTTTTATCACCTCTGCTTCTTTTTCAGCGTATGATGCCTGTGCTTGAGCGGCAGCTGCTTTAGCGCGTGCTTTTGCTGCCAAAATGCTTGCGTTGGACCTTTGACTGGCCCGCGACCGCTGACTGGATCGTGAGATGTTAGAACAATTCGATCTCGTTTCCCACAGGTCACCAACGTTGCTAACTGTACTTTGGTGGTCTGGGGCAGCAGTGTTGTCTTCTGTATTGACTTTTGATTGAACTTCCATCTGTCTTTTTACTATTCTGCCTTCACTAGTGTGTGTGAACTAGCTTTACAGATAGCTAACAATCTCCAATAAAGAACCAGGAAGCTTCTTGTTCAGTTGGTGTGTTTACTGGAAGGACTGTAAAACTGTAACATACAAAAACAATGAAAATGCATATTACAATCTCAATGATGTGAATGTACAATACAAATATAAAATAAGTAACTTAGAATGACTAAAACTCTCACAAAAACTATTGCATTAGTGAGCGATTACCATGAAACCAATATACATGGAAAATGCCAAAGGAAAGCTAACAATACTAGCGCCAAATATTCCTTACGAATTATGAAATGAAAACATGCTAAAATTACTAAATTCAATATCTAAAGGAAGCTAAAATCACTATCAAATAAATACTTACAGACAGATCTTTTTGGGAACCAAAATAATGATTTACAGACTTTAACACACTGGAGATCGACTTGCTGTGAGACTGTTAGGAGAATCACTGAACTACGGAATCTATACGTGGACAAAATGCACGAAACTCAAAACACAAACAACTCTTCCCACAAGGGGGCAGCACAGCTACTCTAGACCATTTTCTCCATTCCCTTCCATGCATGCCACTTGACTGCTTGCCTTACTCTTACTCACTGCTTATTAAAAGTTTAAAAGTAGCTGATTCCAATGAGCCTTTGTAGAGATCACTTCAAAGGGATCTTTGGATAGATCGAGGGGAACAGCTCATGGTGACGCCACACACTGTTTTTATTGAAAGAAGCAGTTTGTAATTAGGTTGGTGGCTGCATCTCATAAAAAGTGGACACAACAATGCTTTTTTCCTTCCATTCTATTTTTCTGTGTCCATGAGGAGCAGCCAGTTACAACTTATTTATGGAAACAATCCAGGTGAACTCAGGATGAAGATAACAGAACACCGCAGAAGGGTAATGCCATTATAAACATCTGACTATGAAATTGTAATGGTAAACATATCTGATTGACTGAATGCTAGAAATAAACACCCTGATCTTGCATATGGAAGGTTCTCTAAGGAAAATTACCTTTATCTCCGGACAGGAACAATGTCTCAATTACATCCGCAAACAGCCGTGCTGTACCCTGCTGACCTGCTGCTGCTTAGTTTAATGATGTGGCTGATAGGGAAACAAGCACAGGTGCAGCAGTAGGCCTTGTGTATAATCAACTATAAATGTATTTTTAACCGGACCTATCTTCTGGCACCCAAAATAGAGTAGCAGGCTGTGAGATGGTTACACAAAGCTGCTGTTCTTCACATCTGAATTGATGAGACGGTACCTGAGGAGCTGCTTCTGCTGCTGCCAAGGTCAGCTCAATTGCTGTAAGTTCCATCACTTTCAGGTGTCGAAGGATCAGATTTCACAGAGGTGCTTGATGTTAGATCTTTTATAACTGCTGTCCGTGGCCTATTTATAGTTAATTATACTGTATGCACCTGTATATGAAATGCATACTATTGTATACTGCCGTTTAAAAGTTTTGGGTCGGAAAAAAGTTTATTTCTTAATAAAAGTATTAAAGTATTAAATCAAAAGTAAACTTTTGAATGGAAATACATAGAAGATGTTATTTATTTTCATGTCTCATGTTTTTTCATTATTGATTTCTCTAAATGAATTTTAAAAAAAGTATTTAAATGCTTCAGGAGAGTAGGTAGCACAAGATTATAATGTACTTTTGAAAAAGGTTTTGCAAAATTTGCAAAGTATACATTAAACTGAATTATTAGTATTTTACAGATGTCAGTAAAGATAATCTCTGAAAACATAGAAGGGACAAATATAAATCTAATATTGGCCAACAAATCCAGTATTGTCTGAGACTTCTTTTTTTATATTATTATTAAATCCATTTTATCACTTAACCAATATGGTACTGACTTTTTGTGCACCACAAGAAAACAATCCTCACTTTGACTTCTACTTTTTGATAATGAATGTCAATGAACCAAACTGACCAAGCTTCACTGTATTTCACAAGAATCATACAACTTCAGTGACACAACAGAAACACTTATTATAAATTAATTTTAACAGTTTATTAGGTCATTGCTGTGAGTTGATTTAATTTGATTCAGGTCAGGGTTAAAAAAAATTATTCTTGGCAAGTTTAATTATTTGATTGATTTAGCTTTATTTTTTACTCCAAGTCTCAAGTTAATAGCCAATCAACTCGCAGACCACTTGAAATCCTTTATGGACCCCAGTTTAGGAGCCATTGCTTTTGCTCATTGAAGGATCATGGAAAAAACTTGCTTGGTTAAATGCAATCGTCCTTGAAAGGTATCACATTTGTGTCTAATCTAGTCTTGTTTATCTAATATTTTTCTTCATTACCATATTTGATTTGATTACAATAACTGATTTGCTGTGCGTTAGATGTTTATAGACAGAATTAATCTTTATGATCAGATGGGAAAACATAATGCTGTTACCTAAAAATGGCTCTCCATACATATTCAGTAGCAGCATAGACTCCTTTGCTAATGAGTATTGTCGAAGCCCCTGTGGCCAAAACTACGTCAGTTCACCAGCAAATAGGGATTAGATTGTGGCTAGGTGTAGTAGCGAAATCTTTTACTGTTGAGACTCCTGCAAAGTCTTTGTGTGAACATATAATCAAGCCTTATTCTGCTTTATTGATTGGTTGTCTCAACTTAAGATCTGTGGATCAATGAAGAGGAAGAGAGAGTCAAGGAAAACATTTCTCGCTCTGGACAGTCAGCTAGTTGTGATTGTATTATAATTGTAATAATGATTCCCAAATTCACTCTGCTGGGAGTTAATGCTGTTGAAACTTCTAATAAGTCTCACTGAGCCTCTTTTCTTCTCTGCAGTGGGACGTCTCCTCATCGAATTCAGCTCCCAGATAACCCTCGAGCGGGTGCAGAGAGAGAACCCTAATGTGACCGAAGGGGGGAAATACACTCCTCCAGACTGCCGGCCAAAGCAAAAGGTGGCCATCATCATCCCGTTCAGGCACAGAGACAACCACCTGAAATATTGGCTTCACTACCTGCACCCAGTCCTGCGCAGACAGAAGATCGATTATGGGATCTATATCATCAACCAGGTTAGTGTGTATACTGTATGCTTTTGTGTAGGACATTTTCACACTAGAGCTTTTAACAGTCCATATGATCCCTGTTGGAGAATCTGTGTTTGTAGAGCATTATATTTGGTTTCTAGCTGGTTTAAGATGGTTATTAGTAAATCTAAGATATGAATTAGTTGGTCCAAGCTGGCAATTTGCTTATTGACAACCATAAAGTTTGAAAAACAACTTTACCATCTTAACCTGGTAGCTGGTTTGATGCTGGTCCATTTGACATGGACAGGTACCAACTAGAACATATTCCAAAACACAACAACCATCTTAATCTGGCTTTTCCAGCCAAGATATCAGAGTTGCTTCATTTGGTGGGTGTGAAAGCTGTTTTCACATCAATGAACCACAAAGGATACGTACGTTCTTCATTCCAAGCCATAAAGTTCACTTTCTTCTTCTGAGTTGTTTTTTTTTAGCTTCAGTGGTAAACAGCTGCTTTTAGTAGGTCTACTCATTGTGGTCCTCACATGGATGAAAACATTACACTTCAGAGCTGAATATCAAAACCTCTACCGTAGTGGATGACGTCAAGGTTAGTTTAAAAAGACTGACTGGTAATGGGAGCCTAGAGGCTGTGTTTGAATGGAAATCAATGGAGGAGATGCTTTGGCATCTTAAATAAACTGCTTTTGTTCAGAAACAGTTTATGAATTAATATATTGTTTGACTGTATGGCTGGTTATCATTAACAGATTGATTATCAGATTTAGTTTTGTTGTTTGGAGCTTATGTATTTAGTTATATATTATATTTGTTTGCTTATATATATATTTGGATGCTTTTTACAATAATACAGATGTATCCATTTATATCTTCCAAGAAATTTGAGCTGTGGGGGTTGGGGGAGGTGGTTAGGATTGAACTCTGATTTGGGCAGCTTTGCTGTTCTTCCGCCTCCCCTTTTTCGTCAGTCTGTTTTTCTATCTGTGGAGTAACCCTGGAGGGTTGGCGGAGATGTTAAAGGCCAAGAGAAATCATCAGCCTGCTTGCCACATTGCTGTCTGCCTAGGCCCGTGGTTTGGGTTAATGAAAGCGATCAAAAGTTTGCAGCCATCCGTCTTCAAAGTTTGCAGAGAAATGATGTGATCTGTCAAGTGGCAAGTGCTGAGAGATCTATCTGTGGAGTAACAAACCAGCTCAAAGAGTATGTAATGGATGGAGCATCAGCTGAACTCCGGGCTAAGGTTACCGTTCTTTTCTTAGAGGCAACACATCACTAAATGCAGGTTAAATACGTGACAGATTGATGTTCATCTGTACATATGACTTTTTATCTTCAAGATTTGAAACCACTGAACAGAGACATACAACCACGATTTGTTTTTCTTTCTTTTTTTTTTACTGAATTCTTTAGTATCTGTGTGACAGCTGGAGTTGTTGCAAGGCAGTTGGATCTTATTCAGTCTCAGCTTTACAATCACAGATAACTACAGACTAACGCTGCCAATCAATTACAAATTTAATCAAATTAATTGCAGGATAGCAGATTAATTAATTAAATTAATCACAGTTGACATTTTAAATCAATATTTGCTTAAAATGTCAACTCTATTCTTAATTACTCTATTCCAAACTCTGCGTAGTGCTTTTCTCAGTACATATCCCTTCAGTGTATTAAAAACTATTTTTATATTTTCAGTATTCATTTTTACTTTAGTTTGCTTAAAGGTCCCCTGAAGTGTCTTGAAACAAGCAGCATTATTCTAAGTGGTGACGTAATTTTAACTGAAACAGGAAGAGAGGGTGGGACATATGGAGCAGCTCCGCCCCCTTTTTAAAGTAGCCAATAGTGGTTTGATTATGTCTGCTCGGGCCAGAGACGTTGAGCTCGAGAAAGCTGCATTTGACAGCCACAGTCTAATAGATTTTAGACTTTTGTAAAACAAAATAGTGGTCATAATCAGGATGAGGTGGCCTAGTTGCAGAAGTTTTTAAAAAAAGGCTCTGTGCCATCGCGTCTCTGACCGGAGCCAAAGTCTGGATGGACGCTGCCATGGTTCACGTGAAACCAGACCTCTTTTGCACCAATCAAAAGCATATTTACACTGTCTGAATTGTTCCCTATCACCTACACTGTGTACTACTAGGCATCCACTGTAGAGGAAATACTTCACTGTGAACAAGTGACTGATCTCAGCGGCTTTTCAGTGTCTATTGTAGGGGTAAATTATCATTATCAGTGTGGATTTGCGCAACTTGTCAGTTAACAACGGCTCTGTGTAGTAACAGCTGCTCTATGTGAAATCACGCACCTGATGGAATTTACAGCTGATTAGAGAACCGGCTTTACTGACGAGATGCACATTAATTATTGGCCGATATTTTTTGTGCACCGCTAGTCTATGTTATTTTTAATAGTTTTAGTTAACAATAATGACACTGAGGTGTTCATATGTTATTTATATTATTTACTTAATACTTATTTTAAAAATGTTGAAATTACGTAGAACACAGTTCTGATGTTTTCTGTAATTCTTGAACTCGTAGTCTTTGAAGCCTCTCATATCAAACAAATCTCTTAAAGTTGGGCCATCAGAGGTACCCTAAAAAACCTATGCTAACAATCATGGAAAGACACTGTTTGCACATCTATTTTGTTTGCTCAAGCAGTGCTGTCAAAGTGTGTTGAGAGGGTCTCATCAAAAATGTAATATGTGTAGCTACTAGTTATTTATGCTGTCAGAGCTGAGCAGTGAGGAACACACACCATCTGCACATACACGCTCAATTGTGACATTAGGCACTCTGCATTTTCATTACCCAAGCAGTAACAGGAAATTTCCTCACTCAGCTCAGTGTAATTGAACAAAATGAGCTGTAGACCAATGTTTTGCTCCTTTTCAGTTCAAGCTGTTTGCTAAATGAGTGCATTTCTGCATGTTGGAGTAAATGGTGCTGTACATACCTGTTTAAGTACCATTAGAAGACAAAGATAACAAGACACTTAAAATTTTGTAAGCACTGCATGCGTTATTTAACAAAAGTTTGTGTCTCTAAGTGCCGTACAAAAGTTTTCTTTAATTCACTTTTTAATTCACTTTTAATTGAAGGCTGTCAGTATATATTGATCATCCATTGTGTTACTATAACGCACTGCATCATAAACTGCACTGCAGATACACAGTGCAATTTTCTTCTTCTGTATTTCAGTTGAAGAAAGGCTTTTTAAAACAATTACTTTATCTCTATCTTTATACACTGAGATTTTAGTTTACCTAAAATTAAATCTGAAAAAGTAAATTAAGATCCAGACATGTTCAGATGTCAGATATCAGATTCCTCAAGCTTTCTGATCATCTTGTTGCTTCCTTTAACATACTGTATTTAACTGGCTGGCAAAATAATGTCTGGATGTTTTTGTTTCATTTGGCATTCCAAGTCTGAATCAATTTTTTTATTCCTTTTTTGTCTAAAAATCACTGGACCCCACTTACTTTTATTGTATGGACAAAATCAGATCATCAACATAATTTCTTTTGTGTTTCACAGAAGAAAGTAAGTCACACATGTTTGGAACACTATTTTTGGGCTAACCGTCCTTTTAAGGTTGCCAGATCCTCTCTAGATGATCTCATGATGATGTTTGTTTGTTTTTATATGGAACTTTATTAAATTCCTCCGTCACTGCAATTTAATGAAAATCCTCTTTTTTATCACATTAATTAGAAAGTGTATAGAAACCTTTTTTTTCTTTTTGAGTCAGAGCTTATGAAATACAGTCTTATTAGATTGAAGTGAAATATGAGCATTATTTTAAAAGTGCCCTTTATGGCAATAGATTTCCCCTTTCAAACATTCGTATGTCCACATGTGATTTGCATTACTACAGAAAGGCTGCCATGCTGACTCCTTTAAGCAGCGAAGGTTACAGATCAGTGAATCTTATGAGGATGATGCATCATTGCTGTGACCTCTGCTGCTTGCCGTTGAACTGAAATAGTTTGAATCTCACTGGATCTCATCTAGTTAATTCAAAGGACAGACACTGAGTTCAGCCAGGTTTTCTCTTAGAGGTTCACGCACACACACGCTGCCTATGCCAAGTCATTCCTCATCAGTATCACCCACTATAAAACACGCTGTATAATGGGAACACAATACAATGTGACAGGTGCTGAAAAAATAAAAACCATTTAAGGCAGGTCAATAAGGACTCTTTCGTCTCGCCCTACCTCCCTGTTTGTCTTTTCCTCTTCCACTCTCACACTTTCTACAGCATGACAGTTGGGAGTACTTCATGTATCATGCTCACTAGAGTGTTAAATGATTTTAAGTGAGGCCGTTTTACCCTGGACTGAGGGGAAACGTGCTAATTCATCAGAATTTTGGACTGCCGGATAAATGCTGCCATTTCCCTAGAGTGGGTTTGGAAGGGCGTAGTGGTGGGACAGTTTTTTTTATTTCAGTCCTTTTCACATGTGACCACCTCATGATGGTCTGATACACTGACTTAAGTTTAAAGTAGTTTATCTGTGTATAAATCAAGTTTTCATTCACCCTATAAGCATCCTAGGAGATACATAAAAACAAGAAGTTATGTTTTGTGATACTGTTGGGATTCACCAACCAGCTGTTAATTAGTGAGTTTGACTAGTTCATTTACAAACTAGACTAGTCCAATGGTTCTCAGTTGGTGGGTAATGACTAATATACTGTACAATGGTAAATGGTTTTTATTAAATTTAAAATAAATGTATGCATTTAGCAGACGCGTTTATCCAAAGTGACTTACAATGGATTCAGGCTATCAATTTTTACCTATCATGTGTTCCCGGAGGAATCAAACCCTCAACCTTGCGCTTGATAGCGTAATGCTCTACCAATTGAGCTACAGGAACACTAATCAAAAGGCTATATGTCCAGACAAATGGTTTTTGGATCTGTGGATCACTTCGAAGAATCTGGGCAGATGCCAACATTGACAAGTTGCTTAACATTTCAACATCAAAGAAAATGAAGAAAAAAAATCTTTAGATCTTTTCTAAATCTAATTTTTATATAAAAAATATCTTCTATCTAATTTTTAAATATCTTTAGAATTTTTATATTTGAATCAGGGATGTTTTATAGAGGGTGAATTTAAACATGCTCTTAGACAAACTGAAAGAAGTTGTGTCTGATTCATCCTGAATACTCTTGAAAACATTTATAGATGGATAGAGTCTCCTGAATGCAGCTTCATGTTGACTTTATATAAACAAATGCATCTAGGTTTTTTCTGACCGTATCATTTGAACACGACTCATCATTCAGTCTCAAAATCAGTCCTCTTGAATGTAATAAATACTCACGCCTGCCTGTTCTTTCTCAACCTTCAGACACCCTCCAACTCTCTTTCACCATACTTCTGCTTCACAAGCTGATTGTTGCCATGTCTGGTTATGATAACGCTAAACAGGGTAGGACGAGGACTGTGTGTCGTATGGACTGCCAGGGACACAGGCCAATGTTTCCCTGCCTCCCATCATGCATATCGTGTTCACTGGACAGTTTCCCAGATGCACAGAAAAAGTTAATATACGGACTGTAAACCTGTACTCAATAATATAACACAATGGACTTCAGTCCCAAAGCGTTTGATAGTATAGACTTTGATAGGATAGACTTTGATAGTACTATACTATAGAGTGAGCGGAGATGTGTTAGCATAACACACTTTGATGACTTTTTAAAGGTGTCCATTAACAAATTAGCCTCTTTGAGCCCTGAATTGCATTTTACTTCATGATTCATGTCTACAAGAAGTTTTTAAGTCTGTATTAGTGATAATATTATGCTAATACCTCCTTTATAATGTATGAGATTCAAGCTTTGACATGTATTATGCAAGATTAGCAACCTGTCCAATTTACTAAACAAATTTTAAGTTTAAAAAATGAAACTAAAAACTAAATGTGTTAACACTTAAAATGACAAGAATATTTGCAAATTTTTAATATAGATAGTGCCAGTTTAATTTCACCAGTTGCCAGAGGCGGTTTATTTATTGAGTATCGATACAGTAATACCAGAGGCTGTTATTGTAACAAAGCCAAAAATTGTGCTATCGATCCAAACCTCTGCAGGATTTAGTGTGTGTTATCTGAGATTTTCAAGTTGATGTTTTTCAGTTATGCAGTTAACAAACAGGATTGATAGATTGGGGGATGCAGGATATTTATGATGTCGCACTGCCGTCACCGCTGACCTTTTAGATGCCATGTCATCACAGCGGCCCATCAGCATGTAATTTCCTGCTCTTTTCTTTACTCCAATTGCCTGCCTCTTGCTCATGAGGGCATAAATAAGGAATGAGGGTGAATAACAGCTTTTTTTATTACATTATTTGTTTGCAGAGGAGGAAAGATTGGATGTTCAAGTCTCTGTTGAGCCAACAGGGAAAAGGCTGAACATGTTATTGCATGTCACTCACTTGACAACAGCAGGCTTTCTTCCTGTTGTGTTTGTTTCATTGTTTTGTGCTGTCTGTGGTTCTGTTGTCAGGGTGAGTGCTGTATTGTGTGTTGTCATTCTAATGAGATTAGATACAATTTCTACGGTTTTCAGTGGAGGAAGAGGGCCGCTTGGTGTGAGCTTGACATAGACGCTCTGTCTAATCTTCCATTGTAATTAGAGTCCAGTTCCCGTGGCCACTACAAATCTGAATCTATCTGTCAGCTAGTGTAGGAGACAGGGAATCTATGATCTAATCATTGGGATATTATTTAGATTAGGAACAATGTCAATATTTTAGTGAATATACAGTATACCCCTTTATTTAAATCTTGTATCCATACATTTTACCCGTTACAAGCAAAACAAATTGTATGCAACAGAACCAAAATGAATTTTTTTAGTTATCTAACATTATTGTTATATATTTATAATGCTACAAATTATTTCTATTTTATCTATCAAATTGGGAAAAAAGTGCATCAGGTTTCTGCAAAGAAATATTAAGCAGCACAACTGTTTTAATTTTCAACATTGATAATAATCAGATCACTGAACACTGAAGTAAAAGCCTGCTGAAAATGCAGTTTTGCCATCACAAGAAAAAATGACTAATTATTTTAAAATATATTTAAATAAATAAAACAGTTTTAAAGTTTAATAATATTTAACAGTATTACTATTTTACAGTATTTTTAAAAGTGAGTGTTTTTGAACATTCTTGTGTTATTGGCTGATAAATATTAATGGCATACGATAATAAATGGAGGCAGGTCTGTTAGACTGAATTTAAGGTCCATTGTACAAATCGGATATTTTATATTTGCTCCACCAGTTTACATTCACTCAATAAAAACACTGTTTACATAATATACGTACATTTCACTGCTCTTGCTTGCAACTGCATTGCCATGAGTGTTCTTCTCAGTGCACATGCACATCTTTGAAAACAGTTGCATACAGCTTCAGTCAAAGAGACTGTATTCAGTACCACCGATCATGTAAAATGACTTATATTCTTACTCAGTGATCCTCAAGTCTGGCTCGCGAGATCCACTTTCCTGCTGAGTTCAGCGCCAACCCTAATCAAACAAACCTTCCTGTGAAGACACTGATTAGCACTCTCAGGTGTGTTTGATTAGGGTTAGAGCCAAACTCGGCAGGAAAGTGGATCTCGCGAGCCAAATTTGAGGATCACTGTTTTACACATTACTATTTATTTATATTTTAGTTTCACTTGGTAGTAAAGCACCAATGCTTCTGATATTCCTATTAGGAATCAAAGTAATCTCAGTCTCTTGACCATATTCTACCAAAGGCAGATTAAATCTTCACTTTCCTAGGAGTAATATCAAAAAAAGCAAGTCTACAGCCATGGCCAAAAGTTTTGAGAATGAAACAAATATTCATTTTCACAAAGTCTGCTGCCTCAGTTTTTTTTTTTTTATGGCAATCTGCAAATACTCCAGAATGTTATGAGGAGTTAACAGATAAATTGCAATTAATTGCAAAGTCCCTTTTCACCATGAAAATAAACCATTTCCACTGTTTCACAGCCCTGCCACAAAAGGACCAGCTGACATCATGTCAGTGATTCTCTCATTAACACAGGTGAGAGTGGTGATGAGGACGAGGCTAGAGATGACTCTGTCATGCTGATTGAGTTAGAATAACAGACTGGAAGCTTTAAAAGGAGGGTGTGCTTGAAATCATTGTTCTTCCTTTGTTAACTATGGTTACCTGCAAGGAAATGTGCAGTTATCATTGAGTTGTGTCTGTGGTGATGCACACCATTTTTATACTGTATGAGTATACTGTATATTCACACCATTTTTTCCTCCTCCAAACTCCAGAAGTTGAGACTCTCCTTTAGTCCGTGTGCCAGTTCCTCGCCAGTGTGATCAGCAGGGAAGAACACCGTCTGTAGACAGCGGCTTTTCATGTTGAAGTCACTTGTTATGAATGCACTGTCAAGCTTAAATACAGCTCCATAGTTCGGCTTGACCATAGGTCTGCTGTTGCCATGAAGCTCTGCATATTTTGCAGTTCTTCCTCGACTGTCATTCGACACTGTGTATATAGACCTGGCAGTGCAACAAATGAAAAAACTTGCGAGAGGGCAAAGAGTTGTTCTTGTCTAAAGTTTTTATCATTGCCTTAAATACCTCATTTTCAATTGTGTTGATTGGAGTCATGTCTGTAGCTAAATGATCAGCGATGGTGTTTTTTATCTCTTCGTGCCGCTGGGAACTTGAAGGGAATGGCAATTCTCCATACAACGTCTGAGTTGTGGACATTTGTGTGGTCGGGCAGCTGGTATTTTGAGGTGTGGCTCCTTTGTCTTTCATGGCTAACTCGTACTGTATTTTTCTGATTGTAGAGATAAGTGGTGTTACCTTGAGGTGCTGTGATGATGCCAAAGCACTGCTTACAAATTGTGACTCTTTGTGCATCATCTTTAGGTTTAAACCCGAAAAAGTTCCACATGGTGGAATGTGCTCCTTTTTTCTGTACCAATATTGTTACATTCTCAATCTCAAACCCCAAAGAACTTCAAGGTAAGGGGTTCAACTGCTGTGAAGAAGGACTCAGGGTGCCTAAGAAAGTCCAGTAAGCACCAGGACTATTTCCTAAAGTTAAATTCAACCGCAGGATCGGGGGATCACCAGTACAGCGATTTTTCAGGAATGGCAGAAGGCAGGTGTGAGTGCATCTTTTTGGAGGACGGCCTGGTGCCAAGAAAGGCATCAAAGAACCGACTTCTCTCCAGGAAAAATATCAGGGACAGACTGATATTCTTCAATAGGTACAGGGATTGGACTGTTGGGGAAGGGAGTAAAGTAATTTTTTTCTGATGAATCCGCTCTCTGATCGTTTGGGACATCCGGAATAAAGCTTGTCTGGAGAAGAAAACATGCTTCCATTAGTCCTGTGTCATGCCAACAGTAAAGCATCTTGAGACCATTTATGTGTGGGTTCTGTTCTCGGCCAAAGGAGTGAGCTCACTCACAATTTTGTCTAAGAACTCAGCCATGAATAAAGAATGGTACAAAAACATCCTCAGAGAGCAACTTCTCCCAACCACACAAGAAGAGTTGGGGAATGAGCAATGTCTTTTCCAGCATGCTAGAGGACCTTGCCATAAGGCAAAAGTGATAATTAAGTTGCGCAGTGAACAAAACAGAAACTTTGGGTCCATGGCCAGAAAACCCCCCAGACCTTAATCCCATTGAGAACTTGTGGTCAAAACTCACGAGGTGGGTGGGCAAACAAAAAACTTAAAATTCTGACAAACTCCAAGCACTGAATATGCAAGAATGGACTGCCATCAGTCAGAATGTGGCCCTGAAGTTGATTGACCAGGGCGAATTGCAGAGATTTTGAAAAAGAAGGGTAAATACTGCAATACTGAGTCTTTGTATAAACTTATTGTAATTGTCAATAAAGCCTTTGACACTTATGAAATTCTTATCATACTTCAGTATACCTTAGTAACATCTGACAAAAAGATCAAAAACACTGAAGCAGCAGACTGTGAAAATTAATATTTAAACATTCGGAATTTAAATATTGATTTCTGGTTTCCTTATACTTACTTTTAGTGATTTTACAGATTTACAACCCATTGTAAGCTAAAACTGAGACTGAACTGTGCGCAAACATTATCATCATTGCCAAGCTCAGATCAAGTGACGATGAGATCACAGCATTCCACTATTTAAGCTGTCGTACAGTTCATGCTCTTAATAAGTAACTAAAAGCTTATGTTAAAATCTAAATTGAAAAAGAGAATCTAATCTGACTGCATAAAACTTACAATATATGGTGTGTTTTTAAGTGTAAAATTCACTACTTCTGTCTTTGTTTCAAGAATGCTTATGAAATAATATAGGATAACATCTTATTTTATTTTCCGCTTTGATTCCATTGATATTTTTTTTCCTCTCTTAGAAGATGTGAGCTCACAAAGGAGATAATTTCCCAGTCTATAGCCTCTCTGTTTTTTATGATGAACATTTCAAGTTTCAAAGTCCCTTAACACGTTGTGTGATCTATAGAAGTGTGCAGAGAGCGTCGGCACAGGTCCATACATAAATCTGTTGAACGGAGAGCTTTCTTGCCTTCTGCAGTAAGTGAGGAGCTACTCTTTTTCTCTCTTCAGATATTCAAAGAGCCTCATTTAGGATTGCAGGCATGCTGAACACATACACAAAACCTTTTTCCTTTACTCATTGAAACTAAGTGTTGAGGCTGGTCAGCACCTGGAAGATCTGATGAGAAAAGCTAAAGTTACTGCTGTAAGGAATGATATGGACTCTATTCAACCACTGAAAACTATGCTGCTTTTAACTAACCGTTTATTATTATTATTATTATTATTATTATTATTGGTCACTTTCCACAAATAGGGCACAAAATAGAGCCTGAAACTCTTGAGAGATTGAGATTGAGATTATATACTTTGCTTCAAGAAAGCAGTGAGCACAGTGTGTACCTAACACAGCACAGTAATGTTGGTTGTTGATGTCTCATCGCTTGGCCAGACTGAGCTCTGTTAGATCTATTGCCTATAATACTGCTGAAACAGTAATGGCATACTTTGAGATAAAAAATTAATAACCGTTTCAACTGAAACTTTTTCCCTTTCTGTCTCAGTTTTATGTTTCATCTTTCTCTCTCAGAGTAGCAGGTGACCTTGCTGGGAAAGCATCTGCCACAACATGAAAACATCCCCTGCTGAGACTGATCTGAGAACTGTTGAGTTGACTCGAGAGCTGAAGTCTGCCAGCTCTGCTTAATCAAGATTATGTGCTCAGCAGTCCCTGCGCTGTCCGCTCTCAGAGCAGAGAGGTGACTGAGTATTCAGGGTCAGTATTGCTAATCAGTGCTGGCGTTTTAGGCTGTTGCCCAGATATAGTGGAGCAGTATGTTGGTAGTGAACGATGGGTCCTGTTTGAGGCAGTTCCATTGTGCTACTGCCTGCTTTTTTCCCCGTGACCTTCATTTAAAAGTCTTAGTTTTTGTGTATTTGTTGTACTGAACAGAATTTTTATTGTTCTGTACATTGATTCCATTTTCATTTTTCATTTTGAATATCTTTTGCTAATAAAAGTTAATATAATATAATCTATCTGTTTGTTTCTATCTATCTACTGTATCTGTCTATCTGTCTGTATTGTCTGTCTGTGTGTCTGTCTATCTATCTGTCTGCTGTATGTGAATTTTTTGTACTGTACAGCATATGTTTTTTTTTTTTTTTTTTTTTTTTTTTTTGGGGGGGGGGGGTCATTTTGATTGTCTATTTTTATATTGCAGTATTTTAAATAAATGTAAATAAAATGATGAAGATGCAAAACAAATGTGCCTGTTTTTTTTTCTCCTGTAAAGTTGGACATTTTAACATGGGGAGTCTATGGGATTGCCTCCCTCTTGCAGCCAGCCTCAAGCAGCCAGTCGATTAAATACAGTTTAAGACACTTCCATATGGGCTTCAAGAGAGAGAGCGGGAGGTTGCCAGTTGCTCTAACCCAACTTATAATATGAAACAGAGCTTGAATCTGACCTTTTTTATTTTATTTTCTAGTAAATGTTTTGCCCTTTGAGTGGGCTATTTGTAAGAGCACTTATACAATCACTTTAGATTTATGGTGAAGAAACATGATGTCAATGCGCAACAGGGTTTGTGTTTGGGCACAGGTTATGCACTAGGTTCCAGGCCAATGCAGTCAATCACTTCTTATCTCAACAGTGCATTATTTTGCTGAATTTAAACACACTACCCATTGCACCTGAAAGTCCGTGTTGGAGTGTAATCGAAGAAAATACTGGAGTTGCTACAAACATCTCATAATGGCCAGCATTTAAAATGCTTTGTTTTCAACCTACAAGCATTAGTTTCTCTGGAGATACAATTTGAAGTACTCACTTGTCTGCTTTCAGGGCTCTTCTCAAGGACACACTTCTCAGACTCGGTTTCAATTCTGCCTCTCATAGGAAATAAAGATAATAAACAAACAAACAACTACATCACAGCCGTTTTGATGTGCGGTACTTTTTCTTAGATTTCCCAGTCTGTCTGGTTTATATATATATATATATATATATATATATATATATATATATATATATATATATATATATACTCACACACAAACACTTGTGGTGATGTTCACTACTCCCACAATATTTATTCACTGGGAAAATATAAGCATCATCCTAGGTTCCTCTAAGTCAGAGGTTCAGGTTATCAAATCAGGGCTAACCAGATCTTAGACTTAACTAAAACAGGTCTGGAGATCTTAAAACAGGTCTTTTTTTTTTTTCTTTTTTTTTTTAGCACAATACGATACTGCTCGGCGGGATCGTAGACATGTCGTTATAGTTGCGCGGCCTCTACTGCTGTGCTGAGCGAACTCCTGCGATCCTCGTTGGCTGTGCTGTTTTAATCTAGCGGGTGTAGTGTCTTGTGACGCAAGTTCAATGACACAGGTAGTGGCGATTCTTTACGGCCAATCGGTCATCAGCAGGGTTTGCATGTCACATTTTGGTAACAGAACGTACCGTATCGTACCATGCAGTGGAAAAGTGTCATAAGACTGAGACTCTGAGGAGACAGACTGGGCCTTACTGGCATCTTGACCTCTGCTTGAGTGGTTCACCCACCTGTTCATACATTTAGCAAGGGCCATGGTGTGTGTGTCAGCATAATCCACCTGCCACACTTGCGATCTAGGCGAGACAGCATTCCTCAACCCTGACCATGTAATAGGCTGTCCTTCAGAGTGGAAACATCCCATGGGCACTACCCTAAGAGCACACAGAGAGAGAGATGGCATATCACAGCGTCGGTCATGAACAGATGGGGCTCTTTGCCTCCGGACCTTGTGTGGCTGGCCTAATCCATCATCTAAGATGAGAAGCCCTTATTTTACTCTCCCATCTCGCCATCCTCACGACTGCCAGTTAGTATTTTTTGTTCACCTTGAATCACCAGCAAACATCAGCTATTGATTACACGAGTGTGTGTTCCCTTGACTGTTTTTCGCAAGAAGCCTGCAAAAAGTTTCTATGCATGACTACTGGGAAATTGTGGTCAAGTGCACGTATTCTCATAAAATGTTTAATTCTTGGTCTTCATTAATAATAGATCTAGGCCAATACCAAGCTGCTTGTGATATAGCGAGTGGTGAAATTACAGTCCACAAGAGTTTCCCTTGTTGTCATTGAAAAATAATAAGATATTCCAGATATTTTACATCCAGTTGAGAATATCAAGGCACATATCCAGCTAAACGCTGTGCACATCACCAACACGTACCCAGAGGTGGAATGCAAATTGCTGGCTGGCTTGCAAGTCTTCTGAAGGACAAACAGCAATGATCAAGTGTCTTTTTGGTAATTGGCTCATTTTAGTGGGCAAGGGCTCCTAAGTGAAAGTAATGATGTTTTCCGCATATTCAAAGTAGAATGCTGTGGTGGATGTGTGGTAGGGAGTCATGCCATCTGTTTATCAAATTGCCAGTGTAATGCACCGTTTTTAAGACTAATGGGATTTGTAATTAAAGTTAAGCACATAGGCAACACAAATCAAGAAAGCTCTTCCTAAAGCACTCACATTAAATGCACAATTCTATTAGCAGCTGCAGACTAAAGACCATAAGAAAAATGAAGGTCTAATTCTTTAATTGCTTGCCCTCCCCGTCTGGGGCTGTTTTAAGCAGGGACTGTTTTGACAGCAGTTTACGAGGGTGAGCGCTACGCCCAGAGGAGCCGACAGATGAGGGGAAAAATGTGCTTCCGTAAACCTGGCCTGCTGCTCTGATAATGCATGAAATATTTTTAGGAATTTACATTTGTGATGTGATATTTTTCCACATTTAACACACCGTATCATTGAAAAAGAAAAAATGTTACAATGCACTAGTCAACAAGCTGCCTTACTATGTTTCTGCTTTTGCATGGCATATTAAGTTTATAGCTGAATAAAATCCAACAGACAAGCAAAAACAGTGCCTCGGTAGATTGTTGTCTGTTTTCTCCTTCTCACAAACAGACCAGCAGCAGTTTATTTGTCTGTCCTTCAAGGGTTCCTGATTTAAAGAGAAAGAGTTCTCCCAGAAATGACCATTCTGTATTCATTTTCTTACCCTCATGTCTGTCAATTTCTTTCTTCCGTGAAACACAGAATGAGTTGTGTATAGCAGAATGTTCAAGAAGCTCTATTTTATATATTGAAAGTGTAAGGTGAACGTGACTGTCCTGCAAGATTTTTAATGAATAACTTGAATAGCTGTTACTTACTGTAGATGTTTCTCTATATAGCCAACAAGCCAAAATGAATGTGAGTTCATAATTGATTTTTTTTTTCTCATATCCTCTAGGTCCGTTCTTCATTTCTGTAGATAGCTAGCAAGAGACCAAGGCAGAAAGACATCGTCTCCCTGCAGCCTGACCTTTTAAGTTGTGAGAAATTGAGGTCAGGCATGGAAGCAGTCCAATTATTGCTAACCCTAGTTAGATTAGCTGCAAAAGTCCTACATTGTATTCAAGGATTTCAGCTGGCTGAATTTGATCTGGTTTTAGAGTGGAGCAAATCAACACAGTTCATCAGAAATCAATTATGCATAACCTGCCAAACGAAAGCTGATAACTTTCGCTGATGGCTGTGGAATTCAGAAGCATGTAAAGTATTTTAGTTAAGAACCGAGGAAAAAAAAGTGAAAAAGTGAGTGTGTGTGTCAAAAACTAATATTATAAATAATTATTGCATTTTAAAACCTTTTTCTATTTTAATACATTTTAAATTGTAATTTATTGCTGTAAAAGCAAAGCTGAATTTTCATTCACTAAAGTCATTACTCCAGTCTTCACTGTCACATGATGCTTTAGAAATCATTCTAATATGCTAATTTGGTGCTCAAGAAATTCAGAGTGTTTTCTATAAATGCTGAAACAATTCGAGTGTAAGTTCCATTCACATCAGCATTCAGCATTTTAATAAGGATCAATTGAGTTACATTAAAGTCTGTTCAGGTCATGCATCCAGACAGATTCCTGCTATTTATTACTACGTGAAACAAGGTTGCTGATGCAGATGTGTTTAACGATTCAGGAGAGCGATTCTGAATCATTAATCAAATGGTTCCTCTCTTTTCCGAGTCCCATGGAGGCATGAGGCAGATGTTTAGGGAGATAATAAGGAGGGGTTCAGAATGTGATTGGTTGTGCTCCAGCTGAGCCTCGTGGGGCTGCATGCTTATGCACTCGGTCTGAATTTTGATTTGGCACGACGCTCCAGCCATTGTAGTTGGCTAACTTCCATTAGATTTCAACAGAACACATCTGTGTTTCTTGTCTCTTTCAGGGCATTCCCATTTTTCAAGATTCTTTTGGAATGGTTGGGGTATAGATGGTTTTTGCTGCAAGCATTGATCATCTCTGCATAACACCAAACAATGTGGTTAATCTGAATTGGAGTGTGGTGACTTCTTCACTTGAAGATTCACTATTATCACACTTTACAGGAGTCAAAAGTGGTACTTCAGTACTGTTGCATCTTCAATTCACTGTAACAATAACAAGGAGAAATCCAAAGACTGTTGCTCTTTTCAAGCTTCAAAAAGCACTCAAAATCATCATAAAAGTATCATTAAAGTAGTACATTATGACATAATCATGTCTTCTGAAGTTATAGTAGCTTTGTGTGGGAATTGTTAACTGGATCATTGAGTTAGTGAGCTGAACCAGGACAGGATCAGTCTTATATATTATAGGAATTGTTTAACTTTGTATGTGTGTTTGTGTGTGTGTTATTCGACCCACTGATTCATTAAAATAATGATTTATTCATGAATCTGACATTTCATGAATGTGCCAAAGATTTTCGATTGATAACTTTTTAATCTGTCTCACTCTCAAAGCTGTTATAATGGCTTCAAAAGTCTCGAGATATAGTGTGTGCCTTGTATTCACCCCAAAAATAAAAATGCTGTCAACATTTGTTCACTTTCATGTCATTCCAAACACATTACTTTATTTCTTCTGTGGAACATAGAAGATGATCTAAAGAATGTTGGTACATTGTTTCTCACAGACCTACACTCTATGTGTGGTTGCACGTTCCCTGGGGGAAATATATATATTCATATAATATAAATATAAAACAGCAGACGGCCTTATTGAAAGTGCAAATTCATTTTCTGCCAGCAGGAGGCGCTTTTGGAGCATCAGTAATGGCTGTACACAAAACAGCGCTGCGTTCATGAACGTTACTTTATTAGGCATTATAGGAAAGATTAAATGAAAATGACGTCAAAACTTTTCTGATGACAAATGGTTCTCTTAAACATGAGCTGTGCTCATGTTTATTTAACAAAGTCAAAGTATTTTGGAAAATCTATTTGTGGCGGTCAAATTGTGGAAATTTATGGGAAACCCTGTGGTAATCAAACAGTTTTAGTTCCCATTGACTTCCATTGTTTTGTTTTGTTTTTTGTTTGTTTTTTTTGTCTACACAGTGGAAGTCAATGGGAACCAAAACTGTTTGGTTGCCAAAGTTCTTCAAAAGAGCTTACTTTATGTACAACATAGGAAAGAAAGTAATATGGGTTTGCAATGGCATGAGCTGGACAGAATTTTTGTATGTATGGGTGGACTGTAAAAAGTCCCCATTTACTGTCAATTCTAGGAAAACAGCATGGAAAAGTAGTAGTTCCAATTATTTTGTGTTCTGCAGAAGAAGAAAAAATTCAAATGGGTTTGGAAAAACATAAGGGTGAGTAAGAAATGACAGAATGTAAATTTTTGGATGATTTGGATCTGTACCTTTAAATAGACAATAGTGCCTCTATAGAAAGGTATCGCTCTCTATCAGTTGTGCACAAAAAAAACATAAATAACCCATTTAGCATGCTCACTACTGTGGCTACACACTTTTTGCTTAGTGGATTTACAATGGTGGATCAAGGGCTAGCTTTCTGTTACACATGTTAAGAAGAACAATGTAACACATCAGGGGCCTGTCTCAGGAGGGAAATGCTTGGAGCTAAGCCAGCGAAGCATATAGAGAAAGGATCATACGCTATCCAGCACGCAGCAGTGGGTCTCATACAGTAGACTGGTCAGATTGTCTGCAGTGTTAACACTTCGGCTGTAAAACCCATTCAGCCAGCATCGCTGGAGCGAAGGTGGTTTACCATCTTTCAGAACTGAGACTAATCTTACTGGTGTCAGGCAGGTCATTCTGCTGCAATCATTTCGATTCTTGCTGATGATTGATTTGGATTGTTAGCATTGAAAGTTTTCTCTTCAAATGTCATTGCAGTGCTTTCGTAATGTGAGCGCCGAGAGCATTTAAGCTTGACCTGCTGTTAGACTGTAATAAGATTTGGTAGTGTCAGTGAGCTCATGAAAACAGTTGGGCCCTGCAGAGAGTATGAATGGCTGACTCGTTCATGTAGGAAGTCAGTTTTCACGATGGCTTAAGGCAGGTACTTGAAGATTAGGACATAGGCTGGGTGAACTGCATATCCTGAACATGGACTAAGGCAGATTTTCATTGCATTGACATTGGCTTTTAAGGGTACCAGGGTCCACAGACTTTCCTCGATGTCTCAGTGCACAGCCATTCAAGATGGATGAAACCTCAGCAATTGTCTCAGGAGTAAATTAAAACTTGGGAAAGATTCACATTTAAATACCAACTTGGTAGTGTTTTAGTATGTGTAAATTAATGGTTTTTTTTCTTTTATTACATTTTTTATCACAGTGCATCACAAGAATGTTTGCTAGTTTCAGTCCAGCGCTGTTCACATTTTCCCATCCAGCGCCACGTCGTTTAATTAGCAAGTGCATTTGTGCTCATTTGTGCACCCATGGGCAATGCTGGTCTAAAAAGAGGTGTGTTCAGGCGCATTGCTGGTACATTGCTATTTTAAGGAGCTGAAAATAGACTGCGCCATAGACCAACTCAAACCTGTTCTAAAGTCTAAAGTCAATGGCGCAATATTCTTTTGTTATTTAAAGAGCGCGTTGGTAGAAAATGTGCCTCTGGGCGGGTCCATAGTGCGCGTTGACTTTGCTTATTACACACAGGGATGTGCGTCACACAAACATGCCAAATATTAAGGGGGGGGGGGGTGAAATGCTCGTTTTCACTCAATATCCTGTTAATCTTGAGTACCTATAGAGTAGTACTGCATCCTTCATAACTCCAAAACTAATAACTTTAGTTTTATTATATTCATAAGAGAAAGATAGTCTGTACCGATTTTTCTCGGAAAAACACGACCGGCTGGAGGCGTGACGTGTGGGCGGAGCTAAAGAATCACGAGCGCCAGTAGGCTGAAATTTAACAAGAGCAGCATCAGCAATCAGTCTATGTGGTATGTACTGAAACTGTATATATTTGCTTAGCGGTTTTGGAAAATGACTAAGTTCCATTTTGTCGTCTTTTTTTTTTTTTTTTTTTAATTTTTTTTTAAGCTGTACATGTGGAAAGTGCAGTTTGATGACAACATCGCATGTTGTTTACTTGATGTGCTTACGCGCCGATAGCTAAGTTAACAACACAGAGATATTTGAAGCAGTTTTACTCACCGCATGCGGTTCCAACACACGATCGTGACCCTTTTTCCTTGGGACTGCATTATCCTTAAGAAATAAACGATGTGCAAATACAGCGTCAAACTGGGCCTTGTTTGTAAAATAAGTATCTTCGAAATGCTGGGGAACAAACAAAAACACTTGCACAACTCCGTTGATGCTCTGTAAAAATAAACTCCATCCACTGGTCCCTTGATGCTGTTTTTCTTTTGGTAATCTGTGCAGGGTTGTCTTGCCCTGGCAACCAAAAACACACTCCTTTTGTGACATTTCGCGACGCTCTCGCTCTGATCAGTGAAGTCTGTTGTGCTCTCAGTGCTGTGCTCTACGGGAGCGCGCGCTCTTCCGGCAGAAGTGCCCTTAGGACCCATATAAGGAAATTCCACTCCATCTAACGTCACACAGAGCCATACTCGAAAAAAACTTTCCGAAACTTGTGACAAACCGGAAGGAGTATTTTTGGAACAGAAATACTCCTTCAAACATACAACTTAATTTTTGAAACTTTGTCCATGTTTAGCATGGGGATCCAACTCTTTAACAGTGTAAAAAACTCAGTATGCATGAAATAGCATTTCACCCCCCCCCCCCCCCCCATAAAAACAAAAGGACATTACAGTGTAAAAGAACATTACTGTGAAAGCTACATAAATATAAAAATGTAATGATGGATAGTCATTGCGTGTATTAGAATTAGGCTACCTATTTGCAATTCAACCTATTACTACATATAATGATGAGTGAAATTGGTGAATTAATTGAACAATCGTGCCAATACACACACTTATATATTAACTGACTGATCGCGCGGAGCTTTGGTGGATGCCTGCTTGTCCCATAGATGATCTGCTCGCGCGCTTTAACTTTGCGCACGAGCAGATCGGTTTCTTCGCTTGAGAAGCATTCAGCTTTTCCGCCTACAAATTCCACCAAGTAAACAGCGACCTCCCATGGCGCGAGCGCATCTCGCTCTTTAAAGGGAATTGGAGATGACACTCTGATTGGTTTATTGAACGTTATGAGAATAGGGACAACCCATTCCAAAAATGCGCACGGACCGTTTTTTCATCGTTAAAATAGCAAAAGTGGATTTGGACAAGCCCTGAGTGCACTTGCGCTGTGCGTTTTACACTTTGCATTTAGATCGTTAAAATAGGGTCCTTGGTTGGAGTATATATCAGTTTAATTCTATATATATAAATAGTTTTTTCCAGCACAAGATGAAACTTACAGAGGCAGTCGAGATAAGTTTAATGAAGTTACACAGTAAGGACCTTTACATCCCATTGCCTGCCTTTAGCTATGAATATAGCCCAACTGTTAATATGTTTGACATTTTCACAGCTCACATTGTGCAGTTAAATCAGGTCTGTGAAATTCCCCGTCCCCCTAAATCTGAACACTTGCCTGTCAAAGAAGAGCGTTGATGTAACACCCACCTGTCTCCCAGCATTATACTTGTAGCACATTTATTTCAAAAGCCTGATTTATGAAGCCTCTTCATGCTGCACAACTTATCTGAATTCTATAACGGTTGACAGCTGAGTATATATTAATCACCTGCTGATGTGCAGGGTCCCTTTTATCCTACAAGCCCCAATAGCCGAACAGATTAACGAAAATGAGGCCAGCGACGTTATTGCGTTATATTAGCATGCATCTCATGCACACGCACGTCTCAACTTAACATCAGTCCTCCTTCATAAAATCTTGTCTGTGTGGATGTATCCCCCTCAGACATGTATTTTTGGTATTTTTTAAAGTTCAAATACAAGAAAATTCAAATTTCAGTAAATTTCCATTAAGTTAAACGTTTGCATTTAACAAGCAAATGACAGATTTTACTAAAAGTTGTTTCATTCTCAGTCTTTTCCATATAAACTATAACCAGGAACAGTTGTGATTCCAAATTAACTTTGTTTTTCTTAGTGCATTTCCCTAGAATCTGTCCTTTTAACAATAAAAGGTGTTTTGCACACTTTTCCATGGAGGATTTGGAGAAACAGAGCCAGACTTTTTTCAGTGTTTTGCTAGTTATTGCCTTGTGATACCGATACTGTCATGCTTTGTAATTTATAATTCACACAGAAGGGAATGAAAATGAGACTGGACATGCATGCTGTCCCTTGTTAGCGCGGAATGATTAATAGTTCCTCATTGTGCTTTGTGATTTCTTGCATGAGATCCCTGAGGTGGCAGCCTTGCCTTGGACAAACAATGAAAAGAAGAGAGAAACATGGCATGTATTCTAAGCCACTGGATTGATACCAACACATCAAAATCAAATTAGTAAGGCCTAGTTGTACTGAGTACACGGAGGACCATAGGGGCAGTTTCTTGAAGAGGAAGAGCTCTCTTCTGCCCGCAAGTGTTACTGAAGACTGCAGTAACTCACTTTGACAGGGGGACTTGCAGCAACTCTCCATGGTTTATTAGCTGACAGCAGGTGTTCTGATAGCCTTAATGTAAGCTGATTGCTAGCAACACCGTGTATGATTCATCCAGTGGCACCCATAGGGAGGTTAAGATCTCCTAAACTGCATGTTCCACCAGACCTGTTCCAACCCTGCTGAAGGCAATGGAGGGGATGTGTTTAACATGTTGTTTCTTATGATGATCAAAACCCCAAAATAATCATGGTTGCAATGCATTGTGGGATGTGTGACAGCACACTGTGAGTATTTCTCTCATTGTGCAGACATGTGTTGGATACTATAGAAATCATCCTTCCTGCGATGTGATTCTGACCTTCACTGTTGCAGTAACTCAACCCAGAATGCCCCGATCTTTCTGTTTGCTCGAAAGCCTGACACTCGGTCGAGAGAAGGATTGGTGAGAGAAGGTAGCCTCAAGGTTTGTGTGAGTGATTTATTTGTAATGAAAAATTCCTAATTCCCTGTGGGCCCTTAGAGTATCGTATCGATTTAGTGTCAGTCGGACAGTGGGGGTGCGCATGTTGCGTATTCTAGTAAGGCTCACTTTAATAATCTGCTGCTCCAAGGCTGATGTACGCCCAGCTATAATCCATATTTAAATGGTGCACTGATAGAAGAGCAATAATTTATTGGCCTTTCACATACAGGAGAGAATAACTATAACCCTCTCTTTTGTATGGTTATTCTCTCTTTTACACTCTAAAATGGTTGATCCTTGACATATTTATTTCTATTTGCAGCTGCCTGGGAGGGAGAGGAAGTCATGAGTCAGTTAAAGGAAGTGAAAACAAGGAAAGAAAGAAAGAAAGAAAGAAAGAAAGAAAGAAAGAAAGAAAGATTGGAAGGAATTGAATAAGGAAGGGAACTGTAGAAAAAGGAGAAATAAAGAAAATATTGGAGGAAAGCAAAGAAAGAAAGAAACAAACCACAGTGAAAATATAGGAAGAAATAACTATGTAGAAGGAAGAGGAAGTGCAAAAGAAAATGGAAGCAAAGAATGAACAAAGAGGAAAAAAAGAAAACAGCACTAGAGGGAAAGAAACCAAGGAAGGAAGAACAGTTTTAAAAGAATTAAAGATGGAAGAAAATTAGCAAGAAAGGGAAAGGAAGGAAAAATTAAGGAATGAAAAAAAAGAGAAAGGAACGATAGATGAAAGCAAAAGGAAAGTATGGGATGAAGTAAAAGAGAAATAAAAGAATGGTTGGGGAAAAGTAAATTTGGAAAAAGAAAGAAAGAACAGAACAGGACAAAGAAAGAGAGAGAGAAAGAAAGATGGAGGCAAGACGTAAGAAATACAAAGAAAAACAGAAATAATGCAAATGGTTTGATGGAAGGAAGGCAGGTAATGAAAAAGGAAGGAATAAAGAGAGGAATAGGATGGAAAAAAGAAAACTACAGGAAGGAGGAAGCAATAAGAAGAGAGAAATCAAAAAGGAAAGAAAGAGGGAAAAGGAAAGAATGAAAATAGGTGGAAGGAAGAGGATGAAAGAAAAAAAACAGAAGAAAACTAGAGGGAGAGAAACCATATAGGAAGGAAGTTAAGAAGAGAATGCATTGATGATATGAAAAAAAAAGAATGATAGAAAGGGGGAGAGATAGAGAGAAAGTGTGGAAAAGAACATAATGCATTAAAAAAGAAAGGACGAGGAAGGAAAGAAGACGCAAAGAGGCAAGAGAGTGCTCTAATGAATCCATCTGATAACAGCAGCTTGTTTCGTCTGTCTTCTTTCCATGCTAATCCTTGTGATGTCAGGCTATTGATGAAATGGAGACAAACTCAAATTGAATTCTCAGAAATAGCTGGGGTTTGTCTATAAGCTGCCTTTCTTCTGCGCTTCCACTGCCACTGCTTCATTACTGTAAATTAGTTTGCCTGGCCGGTTGCCAGCACTGCCTCATCCTCTAGCTCAGAGGCTGATAAGACATGAACGCATGTCTGAAGCATGCTTTTAATTGAGCCCTGCTCACGCTACAGTAGCTGTCAGGTGGCAGTGAGAAACAGTAATGAGGCAGCTCTCTCCGAAATCAAAGCAACCTCCAAAACAAGCTAACTGTAGCAACAAAACTTCCAGCAGTACGTTAGGAGCTTTCGCTGACCCGGCACAGTTGTTCAACAGTGAGAAACGTCAGCTTAATGCTCGGCAGCCGTTCTGTAGAGAGCTGTTTTTTCCTCTTGAGTATTTTAGAAACAATAGTGAGTCTGACTATATAAACCATTTCTATAGTAGTGAGCAGGGCAAAAAAGGTCACAACAAGAGAGCCTGTCAAAAGCAGCGCGTTTAAAACACTCATTGTAAGTGGTCTGTTGACTGTAGCATGCTTGTGCAACATATGGTGTCCTCATTTAGGTGAGATTGAGTTTCTTGGGATGGTGTGGCGTTGTGGATGTTCATCTGGGCTGGTTAACCAGACGGTTGCTGGTTTGATCACCTCAAGGAGTGATCTGTGAGTGATTGTGGCCCTGAGAAACCTCAGGTTGCTGCAGGGGGGTTGTCTCTATACTGTAAGTAATGCGCTTTGAGTGACTTACGATGAAAGCATCAGCTAAATGAATACTGCTGCTTCAGTTTTGCAGGATTTTTCTTTTCACTCACATCTGAGAAGATGAAACCAGAGCGCAAGTGTCATGACGTCCCAGAGGCTGGGCCAGTTTGAGAGAGATTCATTCATTCCAGCTGACAGAATTGGAGCTCGTCAGACATAAAGATTTAGTTGTAGTTTAAAACTTTAGGGTAATGAAAAGCTCTACCAATTAGGCATTAGATGATGTCCGTCTAGCACACAGCTGCTGTCCACAGTCCAAATTATATTATTTTATTATGTTTTTTTCCCTGTAATTACAACTAATGATATTGAAACAGATTTTTTTGTTTAAAAGAATTTTTAATTTCATTTCTGATACTTAGTGACACAATAAATAAATGATAATTAAACTTCAAGAACATAAACATAATTATTTTTAACAAATAGTCTTCTTCTTACTACTAAAATTGGTAAAGATCATTTAAATGCAGAAAACAAAAACACATTTTAATTGTAATTATTACAGTTCTAAAAATTAAATATGAAATACAATTAATGTTGTTGTTGTTATTTATGCCAGTATATTTAAAGTTGATGAAGAGTGTCAGGATTTTTTTAAAGAATAATTTACAATTATTTATTTTCATTTTTGTGTTGCCACACATTTCAAACTGAGAATAAATGTATATTGTTACAAATTTACAAAAACAGATTTAAAAAGTTACATTAACATTACACCAAGAATACTGTTATTAATGGATGCTTTTAATAATAAAAAATATATTTTATATATATATATATATATATATATATATATATATATATATATATATATATATATATATATATATATATATATATATTTATATATATATATATATATATATATATATATATATATATATATATATATATATATATATATATATATATATAAGCTTCCTTTTTCTCCTTCATGTTCTATAACTGTCTTTCATGCACTCGTGCCCTGTAACTCTTCAATCCAGTTCACTCCTGATTTTTTTGCTCCCCCTTTCTTTTTCTAGCTTTCAGCTCTGGCATCGATAGCATGCTGGATGATGTGGTCAGCCTGCTGGGGACTGATAATGCAGGCTTTTTTCATACACACGCGCTCACACACACATCCCACACCTGCACAAGAAAACCCACAATGCTATCTCTCAGGATGAGCCCTGGTCCTAATCTGTCTCCATAGCAACAGGGTCCGGGTAGGACTCCCCCAATTGGCCATGAGCGTTCAAAAATAGGGATCCTGCCTCATGACCTAGAGCGAGCAAGGGATTGTGATTAGCTATCAGTGTGATCATCAGATAAAAAAAAAATACAGCTAATTGCTTCTCAGAGAGCAAGTATTGAGCAACTGACATGGCTGCGATAAGCTTACAGAAGCAGAAGGAGACTCTAGCTGGGGGCTGATGTGACTCTCAGACCTCAAGCTGAGTGGTTTAAGTCTGGGTTAAGAAACAGAGTCATTGTACTTCTTAGTGTGGTACTGATGGAAAGAGGGAGGCTGTTTTATTTACTGAGCTCGAGCCAAGAAGGATTTTCCTCTGCCTCATTGACTACAATTAGGAACCACCTTCAGAGTAGATGCTTTTTAGTTTGGGCTGTTTGTAATGGGTTATATATAACACCACTCTTCACATTTACTCTACATGTGGATTTATGTAACCATATTCATGTATAGTGGACTTTAGTGCGCCAAGGTTCTCTAGAGTGCCATATTATTTCCATATCCACCAGAATAGGTTTCTCAATGGCTAATGCCAATATCTACTGTGTAAATGTCAAATAAGTAAAAGGTACACAAATGTAAATAACTGCAAAGGAACGGTTCGTATTAAATTACTACCAATTTTTTTTTTTTTTTTTTTTTTTTTGCAAGTATGCACTAAATTGACATTAAAGGCATTTATTATGTTACAGAAGATTTCTATTTCAAATGAATTGTGTTCTGTTCAACTTTTTATTTATCAGAGAATCATGGGCAAGCAACTGTTTCACAGTCAAACCCACTCCATGGTGTGTTGAAACCATACAAAACAAGCCAAACCCCTCACAGCTGAAACTTCAGGATGAATTCTGATGATCCTTTTTCCTTTTTTTGTTTCGAAACCATCTGCTCATGATGTCCACATATCTGCTGTGTTAGATCTGGTTTCTTGGATGAGAGGTTCAAGTCGTGAGCATGTCCCTATTATGAATCTCATTTTTAGCAAGGTGTATTATTATTACCAGACACCTACTGCTGTTTTTTTTTTTTTTTTTTTTTTTTTTTTTGTCTGAGCTGCCTGCCACCACACAAGGAATAAATCTTATTAAACTAGTAAAAATGAGCCCAGTGATGTTTAATGAGCACCCTTGCTGATGGAAAAAGCTATTTTATGTCTCTTAAAGATATTGCCTTATCTGCCCCCTCTCACTCTTTCTTCCATTTCTCTCTTATATTGAAGCATCTGGGCCTCTGAGAGAATCGAAGTTAGGATAAATATTGAAAGAAGATAAAAGTCAGTTAGTATTAAGGTTTTTTCCTTCCTTTTTTAGCATTGATGTCGTGAAATAAGATTTCACTCGTTAAATCTAGGGCTTTTCTTGAGAGGTGTTTCTGTTTGCATCCGAAGGTTTTCATCACTGTTTGCAGACGTGGTTGAGCTGTGAATGCAACACTTCTAAGCCTTACGTAATATGCATCCTTTAATCATTTTGGTAATGCTTTTGTAGTGCACATCCACGGGCATTGTGCCGGAAAGGCAGTAGATTTGTGACAGTACTTCACACCTTTGGATTATTGGGCCAAATCTCAGCTATTACAGGATTACATGGGATTATTGTCACACTGGATTATTAGTTCAGACATCACATGGTGTTGTGGTGTTCCATGGCATCCCATTCAGTATAAATATAGACCTAATTAGACATCTTTTTCTTATTGATTTTTCTTATTCATTTTTTTTTTCAATATTATAACTATTGATAATATAAAAAAAATAAAAGTGAATTGTTTGTTTTCTTTCATTGTCCTTCATAGCAGTTTATTTTTTTCTGTTGTGTTTCAGCTTGGCGAGGACACCTTCAATCGGGCCAAGCTTCTGAATGTTGGCTACACAGAGGCTCTTAAAGACGCAGAATACGACTGCTTCATTTTCAGTGACGTAGACCTGATCCCTATGGATGACCGGAACCTGTACCACTGTTACGACCAGCCCCGTCACTTTGCCATTGCCATGGACAAATTCGGCTTCAGGTAACATTAAATATTTAAGGAGCCACAAAGTGCAGTAGTCTGTTGACACATTATATTTTATGTATCATTTTATCTCACTTTTTATCATTCTTGTCCCTTTTGATACATAAATAATCAGAAGCCTCATATAAAGGCTGAAAATGCAATAAAATGAAATCAGTGGCGTGTTTTATATGAATTTAATATCCTTGTAGAATTGTGGCCTTGCCAGATTTGATTACAGATAACGCTGGGCCGCATTTGTTGCTATTTACATAAATATTAATAGATGGCATTGTCTGTATTAGTCTTTATTTCTTTGCAGAGAAAAGAGTCCGTTAATCAAACAGCCAGAGCTTGAGGGCTGTCTGTCAAAGCCTGGGCGTTTGATGATTAATTGCTTTTTTTCCACTAGGGAAGATATATGTCTTATGATGCTTTGTCATCTGGGGCTCTAGAATACAGCTGAATTACTATGTATCAAAAGTTCGTTTGTTAGGTGCTGTGCCAGTCTAGACAGACCTGGAGCCTTGACAAGCATATGTATTCATTTTCCAAGGCAGACAATTATTTAGCGGAGACATACTGGCTCTCTTCAAGTGTAATAGCTGGAGATATTAAAACACTGGTGAAGGTTTGATGTATTATGTTTTTTTTTTTTTTTTTTTTTGAATTTGAAATGAATTTTGTCTGTCTTCTGTTGGCAAGCAGACAAGCTGGCCTTTGCTCCATGGTGTTTCATTTCCTGTCTTTGTGTGAGGGGTGAAAGGACCAAGACAATCTTAACTCTGCCATCCTCAAGGAATTGGTTCAAATCAGCCTCTGTCTTAAGATGTATGCTATGTTGGGAAGTTATTCCAAAAGATAATTGTTTACTAATCAGTTGGTATGTGTAACACATTTCATAATAGTTAGTTACTGTAAAATTATTTAAAAGTATGATTATTATACTTAAGAAAATTATAATGTATATGTTTTTATTATATTAGTAGTAGTAGTGTTCTTAATAAGAAGTAATTTTTATAGTAGTAGTGTTTTTGAACAGTTATTTGGTTTTAATTCTCTGTGGACGGCCAGACAATACGTTGTTAAACAAATGCCACTGCCGTTCTCCAGAGCATGAACTGCTTTTAACTGTCAGTGGGCTAATAACTCCGTTTCCTCTGTGAGTCATCTATTGGCGTGCGTCTGAGGAGGCCTTAACGTTGGTTTAATAAATGGAGCACCTTTTGAGGATTACACGCTCTCAGACCGTGAGCATGGGAGGAAACTTCAGTCATATTGTTTCTGTGAAGACTGCTGCTGTAGCAGATGGCCTCATTAATTTCAGCTTGTTGTCTTTTAACGTGTGGTTGCAGTGCGCGCGATCGCTTGTTTGTGGATGCATGTTTGTGCGTGTTCATGTAAGTTTTCGCTTCTCTTTCTGCCCTTATGTCACACATTTGTTTGTGTGGGTGGATGTGGTTGCTGTTGTTGGCAGCATACACTGCTGTAGCCCAAGGCAAACCCCAGGCGGCTACCCATGATGCACCTGCCAGCCCACAGCCCAGTGGGCCTTTTAAAAGAGGAGACACTGAAACCATGAAACCAACTAAGTGGACTCGATGCTTTTCCAGACTGTGTTCATCCAGTAGAGCATTTGTTTGAAGCCTTCGAACACTTGCTTGAGATATAATAACTCTGTGGTTTCAATTTCAAATATATGACTTAGTTCTGAGAACCGCCAAGGACTTTTAATTCAGCCTTTGACCTGCAATGGAGTATTTATATTTACATCAGCCTTTAATCCTGTAGACGATGATTCCTCAGATAATTCTCATCTGACTTCTGTACCTTAAGCTGTGTGATGAGAAAACTTAAGCTTTTACGGGGCGTCCTTAGAGTTGTGTAGCTCAGCCGAGGGGCCTAAGGGTTGGCAAATAGGAGAGAGGTGATGAAAGAGAGTTGGGAGAAGGATCAGATAGCATTTGGAAATGTTGGATCCCCTGTGGGAGGACTCGGTGGCTCTCTAGAATCACTCATACGAGGTGTAATTTTGTTAAATTCAAATGCTTGAGTTGACTGACTAAAGAGCTCAGTTCAGAGAGGGCCTACAGAAAGGATGTTTAGCTGTAGACTTGAATCAAAAAGAAAATCGAATGGGAATCCAAAGCCTTTAGCGCTACATTCCAAGTGGACAAAAATCATGAGTAGTCAATTTAAAGTAATATTACTGCAGAAAATGTTATTGGTGATTATAAGGTCACTCAGATTTAAGGCTTTATTCTAATTTGTCTAATAACTGAATAAGAATGACTGAGGTCTGTTCCCTCTTTGCAGGCTGCCCTATGCGGGGTACTTTGGAGGGGTGTCCGGCCTTAGCAGAAAACAGTTCCTCAAAATCAATGGCTTCCCTAATGAGTACTGGGGTTGGGGAGGTGAAGATGATGACATTTACAACAGGTAAGGCCATGAATTCGCTGTCTTTCTCTTTTATAAGTGCCCGAGGTCTGTTCCTTTAAAGTTGGGATAAAACAGAAGTAGCTTAGGATCTTTGACATACATCTGAGTGTAATGGATTATCAAAAAAGAAAATATGTAGGGCGGAGATGTGGGAGTTGCACTCAAAGCCTAAGGAAGATGCAAGTCTGGTTTACGACACCAGAGAGAAGTCTATCGTATCATCTGAAGATCAAGTCAGTTTGACTAAATTATTACTAGATTATACTAGATTATGAGGTCTGATAAAATGTAAAAAATAAAACGCATGCATCGATGAGTTGTTTGCAATAGGATCAATAACGTGCATTTATCAAATAGATAGTTTAATTTTTTTTTTCACGTTGACTTTAAATTAGTGGTTCCATATTGGTGTCTGGAGAGTTTGAAGGAAATTCACAAATGTATCCATTTGTGCAGCTATCTGAGAGATTAACTGTAGTTAAATAAGAATTGTCATGTCTCCTTGATGTGAAAAAGCTTTAAAACCTCTACTTAATCATTTAATAAATACCAGTTCTGCTTATTAATTTTTTAACATGATGTCAGAATTTTTTTCTGACCAATAAAAAAGTTTACTGTATATGGTTATCCCGCTGTGTTTTAATAAAGTCTAATTCATTACTTTTTATTTAGCTATAGACTCATTTGGTAAATGTATTCAGCACTTCTCCCACAAAAACATTGCCACTTCAGTTGTTCGGTTGGTTAATAAAATACAGCACCACAGTTTGAGGGAAATGGGCAGCTAAAGGAGAGGCTATTAAAAGGGAAAAAGTCTTCAAAGGTTTTATTTAAATTATGTATTAGTTTATGCTCTTTGCTTTAGTTTAAAAGAAAGTAAGAAAAGTAAGTTATAATGTCAGTGTTACTTTGACTAGTTGTTCTTTCTGGTGGTTCTAGAACAATCCATTTTAAAGACGACTGATATGCTGACAAATGGAAGTTAACCATGAAATGCACATATTTTGAGTTATTTATGATTGTCGTAATTGCTGATACTGTATGTCTAAATGTGTCACTGTGATCCGTGATAACAGATTGCACATTTCCAATCTACTTCTTCAAAAATCATTTGTGACACATTAACAGCTTCTGTGAGAAATCTGAATATTCAAATACTGTACATTTAAGAGAATATGGTTCTTTATTTCTCTTGACTTAAATGAATAATAACGCTGAAAGTTTTTAGATGACTGCCCATGTGCGCTCTTTAGAAAACTTTGAGCGACTTTCTGGGATGTCATTTAGTTTTGAGGTCTGGTAGACAGGCCTTGAAATGTGTTAGACAGGCTTTAAAAAAAAGTCATAAGTATGCGTCATCAGAAACAGACGCTTTGTCACTGAAGAGTGTTCTTGCGCTGTTTCTAGGTCTTTTTTTATTCTCTGGGATATGCAGCTCTGCAGGGAGCAGCTGTATATTCAGTGGCCGCTCACAAATCTACACCATGTCCAGACAGAAACGTGTGAATAGATGACACTCTGCTGTCTGATGCCTGTCTTTCCAGATAATGAATAGCTGCTTGTTCACTAGCTATCATTTTCCCCTGCTCAGGTGATGAGAGAGCAAAACCTGCAGAATATCAGGGCACGTGTACGCTCTTGCAACAGCGATAACACTCGTGGAGATATGCCCCATATGTCACTCTTTAAAGTTGTTTAGGGTCCCAATGACAGTAGATAGTGGAAACTGGATGGTGTGATAAAGCACACCTCTCAAATTATTTTTACCTGCCTTTGCCCCCTGTTTTTTTTTTTTTTTTTGACACAATGGATAGATTATAAAAGTAAAAATAGGCCTTATAGCTTGATATCCATAAAAAAGCTGCAGCTTCCCCTGAGCTCTATATCTGAAGTGAGCTGTTTTTATTGGGGGAATATAAAAAGCTTGATGTTGTTTTGAAGGAGTTCTAATTATGTATTTTGCATGCATATTTAGTGCACATTAACTGTCAAACTTCTTGGATTTTCTCGCTGCTAGTTTTATGTTCTAGGTGTGTCGAAATGAGCACCTTTGATTTTCAGCTTTTTTAATTTATCATTACTCCAGTGTTCAATGTCACAGGATACTTGAGAAATCATTCAGACATGCTGATTTATTCCATGTTTTTGTGGAAACTCTGATACATTTTCTTTGTCAGAAATCTTTGATGAATAGAAAGTTCAAAAGACTGCGTTGTTTTAACTCTCTGGGGTCTGAGGGGGTTTTGGGGTCCTTATCAGAGAATATTTGTTTTCGACATAACTAACTTCATTTAAAAGTAGACACTTTGAGCCACTGTAGCTGACTCAGTCTGTGGCTTTGAAATATTTCTAAAGTATGAATAAGTTCTTTCTTTACAGACAGGGAGCAGTCAGCTTTTAGCAGTCATTCAGAGACAAGATGTAAGAGTGAATGGCATGTGGACCCAGCTGTGTGTTCAGCTTCAAATTCTCTGTCTGACTGGTGGAGAGACACAGAGCCCATTTAGATTCCTCTGGGTGGAAGTTTACTTGAACATACTGTCAGTTCTCTGGAACCAGTTTGCTTGGGCTCCAGGGACTCCCAGTCCCTGTCAGAACAACTTCCTCTCTTCCCATATCTTTGAAGGTCAGCGGTCTGACAGCTTGGGTCCAAGTGCCAATGGACATCCTTCTCTGCAAGCTCGAAATTCTGCAGCCTGGCTTCTTGAAATCTGTAAGTCTGTGCGGATGTGCCCCTCTGTCATTGCTGCTTTAGAAGAGACACATTGTTTGTATCTGGCCTGTCTCTGTGGACTGGATTGTTAGTTATGCGTGTGAAGGCAGCTGGCATTAGTGTGCAGAATCTTTGTTTCTTGCTGTTGTTGATCCTGCAGTAGTAGTAGACTTCTAGCTTCAAGTGTCCCTTCTAGCCAAGGAAGAAGTTAAGAATTAATACGGAGTAGCTATAGTCACCCGCTATTGGTGAGAAGCTCCTGCAGCCAGTTCTGTCCTTGGTTTCTGACAAAATACATGACAAATTCAGAGGGGTCATTTTCCAGCTACGCTGAAACTGTGTTGAGCTTTTGTAATGGTCATAGTTTGGATGAAAATGTTTTTCACAAGTGTCATATTCGTGCATTTAATTGAGCTTTTGTTCTATTTTAATATATGTTTAAGTGAAATGTATTTCTGGTGATGGTAAAGATGAGTTTTCATCAGCTACCACGGTCATTTCTGTCTACTGTCTACTGAACATAATTTATTTGAAACAGTTTTGTGTGTGTGTGTGTGTGTGTGTGTGCGTGCGTGTGTGTGTGGAAGTGTATTCTTTACAGTCACTTTTCATCAATTTAAAGTTTTAATTTAATATAAAAAAATCTGAATGAAACCAACATTTTGCATAGTAGTATTTTTGAATGTATATTTAGATGACTATTTTAATACAGTGAAATACAGTGTTGTTACAAAAAGAGTGCATTTACCATACGACAAACATTCTAATTAGCAAGTGACTTAACTGAGGTTCATTTGAGCTTTCACATTTAATACAGAAAAAAAAAAATGTTTTTGGCATTCAGTTTTTGTAGTTTACTGTTAGTTTACTGCACATCAAAGACAAAGTGCACATTTAATCCATTCTTTGCTCAATATTTATCTGTTTATGATCATAATCTAGACAGCAGCCATACAGTATCAAACTCCAGATGTAGACAATCCTTTGTTTTCGTTTTGGATTTTGGATCATTTTATGGCAGTTTCATAATAATGATTGCTTTAAAATTATAAATCACCTAAAGAGGCATTATCTATAAAACATTCTTAATGGAAAGAGCAACCACTATCATGCTCTGCGAGCTGGACAGAAGGTCACCGCTGCATGCACTGGTAGGGTGAAGTCATTGTGGATAGAAATAGCCCAGAGGGATGTGTGTGAGGGAGGATAGTGGACTCAGATGACTGTGTCCTGGCCTCATGCACAGCAAATGTTCCATCACGCTGGCTTGAAACAAAAAGCAAAAAAAAAAAGCTTTTGGAGAGTTTTGCTCTTCCCTCTGGTCATGTGGACAGAGAAATAACCCGTCATTCTTTCTTTGATTTTCAACATTTGTGTAGTTGGAGAGGATGGAAGCCCTGGAGGGACATTTCCCTTTACATTTCAGTAAGAACGAGACAGTGGAAGGCAGTAGACAGGTGTGCTCTACTGTGATTTTTAAGTTGAAATTGAAAAGTTATGAATTACTCTTGAGGAGACTGGACTAAAACGAGGAGTCTATTTTTGACAGCATTCAACAATCACAGTCCGAGTCTGTCTAACTCCATGGGCATGTGGAGACACATGACTTCAGCATCAAGAGTGCAGCTTTTGGCGGCGTTTATAGCAGACATTTTTCTTGGCTCATTATATTAATGTGCAAAGTAACTTTATATTTCCAAGATAATATTGACGACTACCTGATTTTAAGAACATAACCAACATAACCTGGTCATGTCACCTGATTATGGAGAACACAAAGTAATTAACTAACTAAATAAATGCATGTATGTATGTATAATATAAGGGGCAAGTGAGAGAGAACTTTACTTGAACCGACCGAATCAGTCGAATGAATGACTAAACGACTTGCTCATTTGCCGCCACCTACTGTTGCTTTAATTTCATATTTAGTAGTATCACTGCATTTCATTTGTATGGTAACAACTCTACAGTTTCATATTATTCTTAACTGATTTTGAATGAAACAATGTAAAAATATTATGTGAAAGATGACACATTTAATAAGGTTAGGGGGAAAAATTTATAAACAGTGGGAAATTACATCTGTTTTGTTATACACAGCTGTGTTTTGTTATACACAGAGTTAAGTGAGAGAACATCTGTATTTTTGTATTAGGGATCAGGCAATATGTACTCTCCAGAAATCAGTACAGTAGTTTTTTTTATTCCACACATTTAATGGGAGAGAAAACCAGTTGGGGAGGGCTGTAATGGAAAAAGAAAACCAGACAAGGTCAGTCAGTCTGCCATATTGTATGACCACTCCTCTGTCCCTCCCTTTTTCTCTCACTTTTTCCCTCACTTTCTTCACCTTGTCTCTCAGCCTGTCTCTCTCTCCCGGTGTGTCTGACCTGTCTTTTTTTTTCTGCTCCTCTACCATTTTGCTTCACCAGTAAGCCATGAAGTAATAGTAACGATTCCAATTCTCCTCCAAACTAAGAGTCTAATGCAATTCAATGAACTGCAGGAAGAAAGAAAGGACTTAGTTAATCCAATCAAAGACTATGGGCCAAAACAGATCAGTCAAAATGATTAATTATTATATCAGCGTTCATACAAACATTCCCTTAATCACAAAACTGATTAGTTGGCTAATAGAGACACTGAGTTATTTCATCATGTACTTCTGTTATGGTACAATAGTGATGCTGTTTGCTTTTGTTTTGGATGAGTAATGAGTGTTTCCCCACCTGTTTTCCACATTCGCTCTCTTCCTGCAGGTGTTTTAATGCTTTTTTTTGCCTCCAAGGCTGAGGTTAATTTAGTAGCATCTTTTGTTTGTTGCTAACCAGAAAAAACAAACTCATTTTTCTATGTAGTGGAAAGGAAGTCACAAAACTTTCACGATTTTCAAGGTCTTTAATGGCACAGCATTTCGCACCCCCCACCCCCCCAATCAGACAGCTTTTAAATCGCGGCAGCCCCAGAGTAATCACAGCTGTCTGAGCCAGGTGTGAAAGGCCAGAGGTTCAAGGAAAACTGCTGCGAATTAATCGCACAATAGGATCTGAGAAAATGCTGTAATATGTGTGTATAATGTGCATAATAATGAACACAAATCCAGCTCCAAGGCATTTAACCCTCATCTTACCCGAGGCTGACGGCTGTTTAGCCAAATTACTGCAGGTGTCCATGAACATGAGCCAACCAAACAGTAATTTCCAACATGGACACAGTTATTGGAGTTATTATTATTATTATTATTATTGTATCTCCTTTACATACCTGGAGCTTTGCCGATTCCAGCCAAAATTCAAATCAGAGCAGAGGAGAAAAAATAGCTTGATTAGAATCAACCTCATACCGGGAATGAGGTTGAGCAAGATTCAGACATGAGGAATTTCACAATTTGGCAAGGTTCTTACACTGCAAAAAAAAAAAAAAAAAAAAAAAATCAAGTTTGCATATTTGTCTTATTGTCCAGTAAAAAAAATGTACAATATGTTTACAATTGTGTAAGATACAGGTATATAATGTTTATTTGGACATTTAACCATATTAATACTTCAGTACTGATATCATATAAATACCATGGAATGTACTGTATGAATATGATTATCATATTCTGCATTAAATGAATTTGGTGTTTTCACTCAGAAATGTAACAAGTAGTTGTAAAGTTTTAAGTTTATGCATTTAGCAGACACTTTAATCCAAAGCGACTTACAGTACATTTTTTACCTAACATGTGTTCCCTGGGAATCGAACCCATAACCTTGCGTTGCTAAGGCAAAGCTCTACCACTTGAGCCACACGAACAGGAATGACAGTAAAACATTGTGAGATTGTAAAGTAGAAGTACTGAAAAGTTTTTTTTTTTTTTTTTCGTTTCTAAAACATACTCTAGTAATCTTTTATTTACAACTTTAGGGGGAAGGTAAGGTGAGGTACTTTATATCATCCTTAATGCGCCATATTGTGTACAGTTGATTTTATATTTTGAATGAACTAGTTAAAAATCACTAAATACATTTATATGTAAATATGGTCACTGTCATGCGTTTAGTTTGGTCCTCAGTGACATTTATAAATCCACTCTCTATGTGGATTTATTCTTCATTGTTTACATTGTCTTTTCTCTCATTCTAATCTCGGGCCCTCAGAAGTCTCCTTTTGCTTTCTGGGTCAAGAATTCCCAGAGATTACCTTCAATCCTCCCAGCTGCATTATTTATAACAAAGGACATGCTCTTGGATTATTAGGATGATGTATATAAAAATGGAATAAATCAAAAATCCCACACAAACACACAGAAATAGGCATGCTCTTATTCTCTTCGGAAGGATTTCCATCTAATCAAATAAAGGCGTCATCCGTCAGAAATGCAGTGCGGGGCTCAGAGCTCAAACAACACAATGCTCACATGACAAACATAAGATTTGCGCTAATGCCAAGACCTTGAGCCAAGCAGGGAGATTAGAATGGTTGGATTGTTCAAGCAATCCTGAGTCGCTCTAAGCTGTAGTTACTCAAACAAATGGGATTGTACTCCAGGCGGGGTGTGTGTGGAGCTGCCTGGTCTGGCTGCTCTCTTAAGCAAACCTTCCCGACACAGTTCTCAGATACTGACTTTTGTTTTGTTTTAATTCTGCATTGTTTCCTGCTTATTTGACATTTCCTGGTATTTGTGTAGAGTCTTTGATTAACTGTTGCTGCTTGAAGTTCATCGTTTGTTCATGTGTCAAACTACAAACTACTGTCCACTTCAATACCACATAGGACGTAAATTATCTTTTGAGTGCACATAAAAGATGTGTTTGAATATGCATATATTTATTTAGACATGATAATAATAATAATACATTGTTTTATTTTTTTTATTATTAACATTATAATAAAATTATGAGAATATGGACACACAAATGAAACAAACAGAAAGTGTTTTTGAGAATTGGAGCTGGGTGATGCTCTCTCTTCTCTAAACCATAGCTGTGACAATCAGTAGACGATGTTGTGACTGCGTGAAGCCAATCAGTCAGTCGATATGAAACCTTGTACACTCTAACCATTCGTTTTCTCCATTGTTCTCCCCCTTTCTGTCAGAATCACACTAAATGGGATGAAAGTGTCCCGGCCCGATGTGAGAATCGGCCGCTACAGGATGATCAAGCATGAGAGAGACAAGCACAATGAGCCAAACCCCCAGAGGTAAGACCCTTTTCTCCTGCCATCTCATCTCTGTGTAGTGTGAATACAGCCTGAATGCTTTCTAGTTTGTTGCATTGCAAACTTTATCCAGCTTTTGCCACTTGGTTGCCTGGATCTGCAAGATAGTTTGATCTTTAAGACCTATTCAGCCTCCTAAATATGATTGTGTGTGTTGATGCCAGCTGGCGGAGGTTCTTAATGCATGAATAGCTCAAACGTCACTGGGTGTAAAATAGCCCAATCAATAAGCCCATCCGCGGACGATGGGCTGCGAGCCAGATCGTTCCCAGGTAGAAAAGCTTCACAGCAGAGCAACTAATTGCAAAACGATTCCTGCAGTTGCAGGTTGGTCTACTGTTTCTTGGTGGTTGTCAATCTTTGGAAAGCGCTGAGCGAAATGGCGAGATGGAAGCAAAAGAAATGCCATTAAAAGTTAGGATTGGTCTTTTCTCTGGTAGGAGGTTTCACTCAGCTCTCACTGTGCAAAGATAAGAGTCAGTGATTTATTCTCTTTTGCTCAGTTTCATTCTCATTCTTTTTTTTCCCCTTGATCTCTTTCTCATTCACTCACTTACTGTCTTTCCATTTATGTCCTGCTCTTCCTCATTCTTTTTGTCTTTTTTTCCTACAAGTGGCTCAGACAATTGAAGTAATGAGCGCGGCCCACCCCGAGAGCCACTAGCGCATGCTAAACTCATTTTTGCTGGAGAGGTCAGAAGAGCGCTGGGTAGAAATGAATGGGGTGTCTGTGCTGAAGTTAATGAATTGAAACATGTCACGCTAAACCGGGTCGTTTGTCACAGACAGGTCGTTTGTTTGTGTTCTGTCTCAATGGGAAAAAAGATGCGGGGTCGATTGCTGAGATCCACATTTGGTACAAGCATCAGACCGGAAAATGTGCACTTTATTGTTTGCGGAAACATTTTTTTAATGCTCTTCAATTAAGCCAGTGCTCCTCTAAGGAAACCTGAAGGTTATATACTTAAATATTAAGTATTTATTATTATAATTGAAAATATTTTTCCTAATTGTTCATTGAAATTTCTTTTTTTAAATGCTCTTCAATTACCACAAGGCTCCTAAGCTTATATACTTATTCAATAAATATGTATGTAAGTCAGAAAAAGCTTTACTTTAGTGCACCATTTACTCTAAGTGTGCTAACATAGTGACTCCACAGACTGATGCAGACATTGGCTCAGTGACAATCAATATATCAGGAAGTGCGGTCAGAGGTTGATGAATCTCGACGGCATCCTCTGAAACACTCTCTGACTTCACCAGGGCTGATAGAACCCAGAGTCACAGCTCAACTGGGAATCTGATTTATAATTGATTAGCGCCATAACGGGAATAATGGAAAGTCGTTTAGAGTATGATCCCTTCCTCTCTAGATTTTATTGCCTCCATTAGAGGCTGGTGGGGGATTATTCTAAAATGGCTCTTTTGTATGTGATTAGAGGTTTAGTCTCAAACATAACTGCCTCTTAAAACTGAGCTGGAAATTTGATGGAGAAAGCTGATTCGGGGAATGCCGTGGATTACTGGATTTTATTTATACGGTTGTGTTCCCCATACATTCTGTGATAATATATCAATTTTTTTAAATGATAATGTGTGTTTTTAAATGATAATGTATGTTTTTGTAAAGGGCAGAGTTGTGGTAACTTCAAGTTGCCGGCTCTTTAAGTTTTGTCTTGTTTGATTTTCCTGTCACACAGGTTTAGGTCATTTTGTTTTTTAAGACTTGCTGCATGGAGATGAGTAAGTGGCTGCGTTCTCCAAGCAAACCCTTATTTAAAAAGAAGAGTTGTTGGACTTGATGAATGGCTGTCCTCTCCTCAGCTCTGTTACTACCACAGCCATCTTTGTTTAGTCACTCCGCAGAAGAGCATCAGCCTTCATAATGAGATGTTTTGCTCGCCGGAGGAACCAGGCTTCTATTCATCAACTTTCCTTAGTGCTGCTGCACACCGGTCCACATGAATATTAATTCTAGTTCAGTGTGAGCCCTTTCAGATACACTTATTTCATTCAAGAGGTGTACATTAATCATTATCTGCAGACTCTTTAATGGCCTTCATGGCACCTACATTGATATGGAAGTTGATAGCTTCACATAAATCAAACTACCCTTTATCGGACAACTTGAACTCTCTTTCCTACTTTTGTGGCATTTTTCAGAGTAGATGTGCCATTTGTTAAAACATTCTTTGGTTGAGACTGAAATGTATATCATTTTAGGTGTCTTAAGGGATGGAAGGTTAAGATGTAATGTAAAACGCTGCTGGAGAAGCAGAGCTGCTGAATACTCCTGTACTCTTCTTTTTTAGCAGAGCTCAGTGAACTTAAGTAACTTCTAATTTTAATGATAAACCATGGGAGTCTAAAACTCTCATCATATCTCTGTTTCTCTTGTCTTTCAGTGCCTACAGCACAAAGCTTGTTTCTTCCTTCTTTTTTTTATCTCTGTTACAGTGAAAAACTATCTTATTATGTAACTTAAGTGTTTAAATATGGTCAATGTGGTTTATAGGGTTAATGTCTGTTTTGATTCCGATGAAATCTTGTGAGAGCTATTTGTTTTTCCCTTGCAAAAATGATGCTCTGTGCACCTTTATAAATGTGATTTCACCCCCTGCTGGTTGACATTGGTATGTAAGTGTATGCATTTAAGTCATCCATATTATGATATTTACATTTATTTGAGATTATCATTTGTAAGTGACTTACAAGATGTGTTTTATTAGCATGACCATTCGTTTGGAGTCAAACAAGTGCGTACTAGCTCCAAAACATTTCCAAAAGAAAACAGTTGTTTATATTATATTATTATAATTAATGTTTATATTATATTATATTATATTATATTATATTATATTATATTATAGTTCCAAAGCTGTATGTCATTCTTTCCTTGAAATACAAAATGTACATTTTGAAAGAAGCTACTTTCTTTTTTTCTTTTTTAAGAGTGAACATGGGCTGTCAGGCTCCAGAAAACATAAAAGCACTATAAAAGCACCAAAAAAGAAAAAGAAGCCAAATGATATTTTTATAATTATATGTATTTATCTTCTTCATTACCCAACATGAATGCTTTGAGCTGATAACCTTAACTTGCAGCTCTCAAATCAAAGAGGCGCAGGTTATGGCGTTTAGTTATGAAACAGTGTCATCGAGGTTATTGACTTTTAACCTTCATCATAGCTGCCATATTTAATCTGAGAGCGGCAGATTAAGAAGGTGAAGATTATTAGTCCGTCAAGACTTTTATGATTAGAAAAAAATGTGCTTGTAAATTGCGCACTACCCTTAAATAATTTAATTTGTACTTAATCTTCCTCCAGAAGTTGCATATTAGTGCCTTAGATTAGTCATAGTTGCTCTTAAGGTTATACTGTGAACCTTTTAGGGGTTAACAGGGTACAAAAAAAATATCTTTGAGGGAAGTGCACCAGTGAAAAGCTACTGACCCCTTAAAAGTAATATTTTCTAAGTGTTGGAATATAGTGCATAAGATGTATAGACCACTTGTGTGACCCTGGACCACTAAACCAGCTGAATAAATAAGCTTTCCGTTGATGTATGGTTTGTTAGGATTGGACAATATTTGGCCGGGATACAACTATTTGAAAATCTGGAATCTTAGGGTGCAAATAAATCTAAATACGGAGAAAATCACCTTTAAATTTGCATATTACTAATCAAAATTTTTATTTTGATATAATTACAGTAGGACATTTACAAAATATATTTATGGTACATGATCTTTACTTAAAATCCTAATGATTTTTGGCAAAAAAGAAAAATCGATAATTTAGACCCATACAATATTATTATTATTATTTTTTTTTGCTATTTCAAAAAAAAATTCCCCAGTGACTTAAGACTGTTCTTGTGGTTCAGGGTCACATGTATGGTTTATTTACAATGCATTTTTTGTCCTTTATGAAGATGCACTGTAATTTTTAAGCCCTTTTGTATCCTAAATGTTTCTGAAAACCATGACGCAGCTAATACTGTTTGTGTTTCTTCTTCTTTTTCCAGGTTCACTAAGATCCAGAACACCAAGAACACCATGAGGAAAGATGGGATCAGCTCACTGATGTACAGAGTGGTGTCTGTGAAGAAATACCCGCTCTACACCAACATTTCCGTAGAGATCGGCAAGCCTCCTCCTAGACCTCTCAAAGGATAGAGAGCAACTGGGTCTTGACCGAGGATGCCGTGACCTTCTTAAAGTTCAGCGCACAAACACACACACACAAGCTCTGCCCAGGATCACCTTCCTAAGATAATGCAGTGAAATGCTGAACAGGTTCGTTCTCAGGAATACGTGGAAGCTTGATGTGGATCCATCGATGTGCTGTTGATTCATATGCTGATCCAGATCAAGATGTGCGCAGTGTTTAGAGGAAAAGGAATATTATCATCATACTCCACTGGCTGTTTTATTCAGACCTTGAGGATCAGTACAGGATTTTAGGCTCTTAACGGGAAGGTTGTTGAGTTCTGGTTTTGGTAAGTGATGTTTATCTGCGAAGAACAGCCTGGTCACTTGATGTAAATCAGTCCGAACATACACTACTCTACATTTCAAAAGCGAATGTGTCTTTGTACCTGCGATGCTTGCAGCGTTCAATCTCTTCTTTCGTTTCTCAGATGTTGGTTGATCATGTGAGGTTGATAAATCAGTGCTTGAGTTGGCTCCTTCGGATTGTGTCCATATCTCTCTCTTGCGCTTTTATTTTGTTTCCTCTTTTGGGACTAAGCTGAACTTCTCACTTCTCAGCATTTCTGGGGGTGAAACCCTCGTTGGGATGTCTTCTTGGGAACTTGGGGGACAATTTTGTGTGTGATTAGACTGGATCTGGACTAGTCCTACAAGCACATGACTGTGTCAGTCAATCTGGTACGAATGGCTGCCTTGTAGATGCCTGGAGAAACAGCGGTAACTTTCGCTGAGAGTTGAGGAGCTTCTGCAGAAGTTACTGATGATCAGACCTCTGTATCATTCACCACCTGCTCAATACTGACTGTGCTACAAGCCACTCTTTCTTTGTTTACTTTGATTTGCCTGAAATATTCATATTTAGATGTCATATATCAAGGCTTTTTTTAAAAACTTGAAGTATGAAGTTAGCAATGAGTGCTTTGATCAAATAATGCCCATATCATTCAGAGTCCAGGGTCCAAAATCAACATTTTTCCACACCTTTCAATTCAAGTGAATTTAAAACATTCACCATAGTAATTATTTCTTACAGGCTATAACTCAATATTGCCATTTTTTTATTTAAAAAAAATGTGTGTCTCTAACAAAGGAATTGTTATTAGCTGTCTTTTTTGCATATTTGTAAGAGCACAGTTCACCAAGAAGTTTGTTCAGCCTTAACTGTGCAATAATAATGAGAAGACCTATAATTTGTTTCATTTATATTTTTGTTTTGATAGCTTAATATGAAGATTTTTTATAAACTACCCTTCAAATGTTTGGGGTCAGTAAGATATATCTGAAGAAATAACACTTTTAGTCTATGAATGCTTCTACATTTTTATAGTTTAAATTTCAGATAAATGCTCCTTAGAATTTCTGTTCATAAAAGATGAATTACATGTATGAAAATATATAGCAGCACAGTGTTTTTAATGTTGGTAATAATGAGAAATGTTTCTTGAGTGCCAAATCAGTTTATTAGAATGATTTCTGATGCATCATGTGACATTGAAGATTGGAGTAATGGCTGCTGAAAATCTATCACAGGAAATCAATTAACAATATGTTAAAACAAATATATATATATATATTTCCAATTCTAATAATATTTCACAATATTACTGTTTTACTGTATTTTTGATCAAATAAATGCATTATTAGAGACTTATTTCAAAAACATTAAACAATGTTACCAGCCCCACACTTTTCAACAGAGTTCAGGAGGACCGAAAACGTCAAAAACATAAATCTAGTTTCCATAATTTTCATCATCTGTCATTTTCATGTTGATTTTCACTTGCACTTGGTGTTTGGCTAATGTTAAAGGGATTAATCATCCTCATGTCCACATGAAATTTACACATCTCCAAACCTTTAAGACCTTCGTTCTGTAAGACCAGAAATTACAATATTTTTGATGAAATCTGAGAGCTTTCTGACCCTGCATAGACAGCAAGGGAACTATCAAGTTCAAGACCCAGAAGGGTAGTACATTGTTAAAATAGTCTATGTGACATCATTGGTTCAACTATAATTTTATGAAGCTACAAGAATGCATTTTGTGTGCATAGAAAACAAAAATAACAACAATCCTTCTCTTCCCTGTCACTGTCTGTCCTCTATTCACTTCAGATGCATGCCAGAGATTGTCTCACTATTACTATTGGAGAAAGCATAATGGTCAACTTGGATCATGTGTGCCTTAATAACCAAACACATTACAGCCTTGATGTCACTGAGTTTCAGTCAGAGTTGTGCGATACTCTAGTGCTGTTTACGGATACCATAGGAATGAATGTGAAATTCTGTAAACTGAATCCAACTTGTCGCAAGAAGTCAAAGACTTCAGCCAATAGGCTGTCGGTTCATTAAATGATAAGCTATTTCTCTAAAAAGCTGTTTATTCAGCGTAGTGAAGCCTCTACTCCGTTGACATCAATAAAAAAAAAAAAAAAAAAATAGCCTCTGATAGCATTAGCATCAGCAGTTAACTGTTTTTTTTTTTTTTTGGGCTAAAAGTTGCAGGCTTGCCTTCTAGTGGCTTTGCCGCATACATATGCATTGTAAACATGGTAGTCTTGTGAATGGCAGCGGACAGTGAAATAGAACAAATAAAGTATTTATTTTTGTTTTCTTTGCACACCAAATGTATTCTTGTAGCTTCATAAAATTACAGTTGAATCACTGATGTCATAAAGATGTCCTTTCTACCGTTCTCGGTCTTGAACGTTTTAGTTGTGTTGCTGTTTATGCAAGATCAGAAAGCTTTCGGATTTCATCAAAAAAAATCTTAATTTGTGTTCCGAAGATGGACGAAGGTCTTATGGGTTTAAAATGACATAAAGGTGAGTAATTCATGGCAGAATTGTCATTGTTGGGTGAACTATCCCTTTAATTTTGGACCCTGTGTTCTCCTCTTCTGAATGATCTGGACTGCATTGAACTGCTTTTATTTACAATACTTTGCAAGCCTCTTAAAGATGTTTTACCGTTCCTTATTCCTTCTTCACCTTTTATTTTACAGCCTGAAAACACCAAGCTGATGCCTTCAGATGTTTTATGAGGGGTAAATGTGAGGGGAGTTCAAGCTCTTTTTTTCTCTCTTATCGGCTTTTCTGCACCATGTGTGGACGGTTCTTTGTGCTATCAACAATTCTTTCAGCCCAGCACAGAGGAAGTCATTACTGAGAGCCCAGTCACTCTCTCTGTCCTTTTTAAAATACACATCTCCTAGTCTTTCCCCTCATGCCTTTCATTTTAGCCTCACCAACTCATTTCATTTCTGTGTGTGCATTCATGTTGTCTTAACTGCTGACCCAAGCAGTCACTAACGTTGTTTCCTTTTTTAAGTAATTTATCACCTCTGTCTAATGGGTACCATGACCTGCAGTTATAAGTGCATCACTGATTTTACATTGGTCATCAAGCAAAATAACGGTTAATACTTACCTGATGCAATATTGCCACAAGCCCATTGATTTTGCCTGTAATAATAGCCTTAAAAGTTGACATCCATAGTTACCTTTATTTGAAAGATGCCCACTGTGTGCAAATAGTTGAGTATATTCAAAACTATTAATTGATCATATTCATATATTTTTTTTGTTTTTACTCTAGCTGTGACCTGCATTTTAAGTGCCGAGAAACAGTGTTGTAGAATGCAGTGAATCCTAAACCTTCAACACAAATGGGATTTCATGCCAGTATCCTTATTAAAAAGACATTATGCTTGTCCTGAAATGTCTTGGCAAATGAAATAGAAATCTGTTTTTTGTTGGAGCAAGATGAGATTATTTCCTTTCTCGAGGTTATGTATCAAGGCGTGTATTAAATTGAAAGAAATGTTGCAGAGTGCATGTCATTTACATTATCTTAATTTTTTCAAAATGAAAAATGCAGTCCACATGGTGTATACTGTGTGAGCAAAACAAAGTTCAACATATTGAAGTTCTCATGTACACTGTTGCACGTAATCTTTTAGGCCTGATACAGCATAATAATCTCTAGTCATTCTTCTGAAACTTATTTCGATATCTCTCAAATTTAAAGGTGTACTTAGTTATTTTTTATTGGTTGCACTGATTGATATGGAAGATTTACACTACCATGACTAATTTAAATGATTCAATAGGGCAGTCATCTTTATAACATTCAAAAGTGTTTTTTTAAATATATATACTTTTGACGTAGGTACTTTTATTCAGCAAGGACGCATTAAATTGATCAAAAGTAAATGCATTTTTAATTTAACTTTCAAATAAATGCTGTATGAACTTTCTATCTATCCTGTATCCTGTATCACTCTTTCTTCAAATATATCAAGCATATTAGAATGATTATTGAAGGATCAAATGACACTGAGATTAGAGTAATGGCTGCTGAAAATTCAGCTTTGCCATCACAGGAATGAATTATATTTTAACATTTAACATTCTTAAAATAGAAAACAGTTATTCTAAATTGTAGTAATATTTCACAATATTACTGTTTTCACTGTAATTGAAAGATCAAATAAATGCATTCTTGGTGAGTTTACCCAAAATGTTTTAAATATTAAATATTTACATTTATATATCATATATTTAAAATGACTAAGTGCACCTTTAAGGGCCTCTAGTAAGACCATGTATTTGGATGGTGTGAAATCTGTAGATATGAATCTTATTAGTGAGGACAATGAAATCTCATTTTTTTTATTATTATTTCTTTTTTTTTTTTTTTTACTTTTTGTCTGGTGATACACTCAAATATTAAATCTTAAATCCTTCTGATCTACATCTTAATTTTTTACCCAGTGGCAAATAAATTGCTTCTAGTCTACAGTGTAGATATAGAGTTGCATTATTCTTTAGTATTTTGGGTGGAATTTGATAATGTTATAAATGTTCCATTGCAGTTTTTAAAAGTTTATACATTTAAATCATGTTTTTTTCCCCATTCCAAAGTTACTCATATTTCCTGTGCTAACAATGCAATCAAGTGAAGCTCGCACAATGCTTATTACCAACTTTGCAAAGCACAAATCCAATCATTTAGGTAAGGATGCTATTCTTCACCAGATCTCGCTTTATAGTTTGTGAAATCACACCAGTGTCACATTGAATACACTTTTGATTTTGATGCTGTTCTTATATATCACTCTTGGGTCAGCGAACCCTCTCATACTGAAAACTCAGAGACTTGTTTATGTAAAGTTCACCCTCTCTTCTCCATCACCCTTTTTGCCCTCAGTTGTTCTCTGGAAAGAACTCCATCTGTGCTCTGTGCTTGTCAGTGTGAGAGAGGGACAGAAGTGGGCAAGTATTCCACACCTACACAATGACATGCGAAAAAAACTGACTGCCTCAGGTCTTCACATCTGGGGCACATTTTTAAAGACTTACTGTCTCTATTAAGGTTTTTTTTGTACATTGAATGTCAAAATACTATATCTTATATAGAATGCATTATGTCATATCAAACATACTTTTTGTATACAATCAATAAATCCAATGCTACAAGAATCTGATGATGGGTTAGTGTTTATATTCTTTTTCTGGCTTGAAACAAATGTAGAATGCAATATAGTATAATGCCATATAGTAGTGTTTTGTGTGTGTGTGTGTGTGTGTGTGTGTGTGTGTGTGTGTGTGTGTGTGTGTGTGTGTGAAATACAAAATATGTAATCTATAAGAAATGGTTTAGAGGCCAAATGGATCAGAGAAATGTAATAAATCTCATATTTACCCCTGATTATTTCAACACCCACCTTTAACCAGCACCAGTCCCAAATCACTGCTCTGGGACATGGCAGTTTATTGGAAAGGGAACATCATATCTCTAAACTGTCAGCCTCATGCAGGGAACTCAATAATCTGCCTCTCAAAAAAGTTATGTTTTATGTGACAGATGTTGCAATAAACTAGTAGAAATAACAACACAAACATCTTCTAACTTCATAAATGGGATAATAGGACAAGGCACAGATCACTTGTGGTTTATTTATTTTGTGTACATTCGGTCACTGCCACGAATACAGTCCTCGTAAAAGAAATAGCATTATTACCACAGCTTTTAAAATGAGGTGTCAGAACAGAAATCAAGCAAAAATGAGCCTGTGCTATTTATACGTGATTCATTTCTGATAGGTTTGTTTGTATTTCAGACTACATTAGCTGGTTCCATGCCTGCATGACAGTAATGTAAGTCTTGCAGTCTCAACATACTTTGGTTTCCAGACGTCTGAAGCAGAAAGTAATGAAAACATAGATGCTGTTTCAAATCATATAAAAATTTTGAATAGTGCATGATCATTGCATCTGCAGGTGCGTGCAAGTGTGCACTACACAGTGCCCAATGTTAACGTTTCTCTAAACGCAATTGTACTTGTGTATTGTAGTTGCTAATATGCTCACTGTGCTATTTATAACCATGCCCAAAAAGGTGTCTCAAAACAGCTTTCATTAGGGAATATCCCTACCCTTAGCAAGTCAAAACTAGTTTTTACCAACTCATTTTACTTTAACAAATGGATGTTAAATGGTTAGTTAACATAAGAATAATAATAGACAGTTTTTTAATCATATAAAGCTTGCAGGCTAAATAGCCTCCACTTTCTTCCGCAGGTGTGGTTCAAATATCTGCGGAGTTCATCCATTGTATAAATAAGGATGTCAGATGACCCTATTTTTGAACCCTTTCCTCAGTTAATCCCCTCGTCGGGCTGGCAGTTGCGCACATGGGAACACGTTGCCAAGCGGTTGCCTTCCCAATAACCTGCATCCTGACCATCATGACAGCGACATTTAGTACAGGAGTCGACCCACACTGGCTCTCCTCCAGGGATCACTTGGGTCCTAGAGGCATTCACGTAACAGTTTGGCCCTGGAACCACAAAGAGAGAGATGATTAATGAAGCCCATTGTCTGTAGTTAAAGGTGAAGGGTATTCATTTTTTAAAATTACAATATTTGTACCTATCCCATCTTAATATACAGAGACAACTACATGTAAGCCACGCACAGGTTGTAAACACTGTGGCACTATTACTTACTGTGTTGCAATGGTGTTCTGGGTGTTGCTAAGTGTTTGCTTACTAGTCCAAGTGAGAAAAGCCTCTCAAGTCTCTAAATTCATGATGCTTAGAAAAGTAACAGAACTCTCTCCTAAAAAATCTGCACAACTTGCTGTTTCATTCATGTGAGTAGCACAAACTGTGCTGGACAAATAATGCACTGAATATAAAAACTTAAGTTAAGGAGCTTTTGAAAAACCTGAGCAAGCTCCACTAATTAGGAAGCCTTGGAGTGTAGATAATGGCACGTTGCTTTTTCTATGGAGTGTTTAACTTTCAAGATAAGGTTTTACTTTAATTTTTAGATTAACAGAAAACTTCATTTAACATTTTCTCCCCACAGAGGCAATTTTTATCAAAAAAAATAAATAAAATTGAGCAGCTTACCATTTATCACATTGGTGAAGTATATATGCTTTGATTTATGTGTGTTGTTTTGGCTGCCTACGTGTGTGCCTTATCTTTGCTCTCAGTAAACACGGTAATTACCTGCACCTTCATACCTCACAGTATACAGAGAAAGCAATAAGGCAGAAGCTCAACTCATTAGAAGCCTTATCTTATTTCATGTGCAGAAACTGGCCTAGCACATGGCCCGGCATCTGAACCACCCCATCTGTTATTGAATGAATTATATAAAGATATTGCATTCAGAATCATTACTGGAGACCAAACACATCCTCTGCGTATGTGTTGAGGTTATGAGAATGTCATAATGTATGAGTCAAGACTTGGGCAATTACAGTATATAGAAGTGTAATAAGCCTTACACGTATGACACTGCTTTGTTTTTCAGTTCTGAAAAACTTACCATCCTTGCACTGAGGGCAGCATTTCCCTTTCTGATAGATTGGATTAACACATGGTGGAGGGGCACAGTCTGCTACCTGACAGCGGGCGATGCCGTCGCTGTGACAGGTGCACTGCTCACAGGCTGACGGCTGTAAATCAAATGCAAATCATCAGTTGAAAATAGGTTATCAAATGATGCAATTCCATCAAAATACGTGTAATACTCTATTCTTTCAGATGGCCTTTAAAACAGAACCAGCAGGGGTATCAAATTGCATGCTTGCATATACCAACATTTGATGTGAAATTCCAACATTGCATTTTAATGCCCTACAATTTGAAGAATGTGATCAAATTCCACTCCCACACTGCTGTTTAAGTAGGAGCTGCATTACCACCTGTGGCCCGGTGCTGGAGGTTGTGTTAAATGGACTGGAAGAAGATGATGTCAGCTCAGGCAAAGTGTATTCCTTGGAGTCTGTCAGAAGGCTTCCGTTTTCCCCTCAGGGATTCCCTATTAGCCATAATAACCAAATCAGGGAGATAATGAAGCACATATAAGCCCTGCTTCTTCCAAGCCTGTGCCACCAGGGATATTTCATTCTTCAGTTCCCTTAAACAGAGTATTATATTGATTTCAGCCCAGTGTACATCACATTTGTGATTCACCTTTCCTCAGAGCAAAAGAATCCCACTTAAATACGTTCATAAAAGGGTATGGAAGGATTTGGATCCAAATAAACAATTGTGTTTCAGAAGTAAAGAGCTGCTTTTGTTCCGACTTAAAAAAGGTGCATTCAACCAAAAATAGGAATCTTAACCTTTATGTAGAATGTAGCCTATCTATTTATTTGCTTACCATGATAAAGTTTTATTGTCATATGGATTGCAAGTAACAAATAGTCAACAACTTGACAAGAAAACACTAGTTTTGCTGATAAAAAAAATTATTTGGTGTACTTAGACCTCACTAGAAGCGACTGTTCCTATGAACAAAGATTACTGCAGTGCTATTTTGAATCTTTTTCATTGACAATCGTTTTCTCTTTTGAATTGCGTGACATAGAGCTGGACCTACTGAACTGTGTGCTGTTTTAAATGTAAACGAGAGTCAGCCGAGACTCCAAATTTGCTTACCTACAGATTACTCTGCAGGTCCTTGTCTATGTAGATTAATTTCATTAAAAGAATAAGGATGTTTTGGTTGACTCAGTGTTTTAAAGAATCGGTTCAGTGAACTATTTAATGACACTCTCGCTCATTATACAATCTCATGTTGCCACCTACTGGCATTAAGATGTAACCTGCCCAAAAAGTCACAAATTAATCTGAAATCAGAAAAGCTGCACCACAAATTGAGACGTAATTAATTGTATCATTAACCACGTGACGGCGCTAAATATTTTTACTGTCCTTTTGGGACCAAAACCAAAAACTTGAAACAATGTCTCCGCCTAGGGAAACCATAAAGCAACTGAAACCATAGAAAAGCTTATGGAGTTACGGAGCAAACCTTGAAAAGAAAAAATTGCCCGTTCACGCATCTTTACGCATGTTATCGCCAATAGATTTACGACGTATCTTCAAACCATAAAAAGCATTAGGCTAGTCTAAGGATAAATAGATTTATTTTGTCACTGTGGTGTTTAATTTCACATTAACGGTGTAAACTGCAGTGTTTAAACTGCAAGCAATTCGGCATAAAGTTCTGAGTTAAATTATATAGGAGAGCAATATTAAAACGAAAGACATAAGACATTGTAGAATAGGCTACTTTCATTCTTTCTTTTTGTGGTCCTTGTATGCAGACTCTTACAGACACACCGAACATTAGGCTACCTGAAATTGCTGGCCCAGTTCGTAGACTTCTCCCCCGTACTCACAGCCGATCTTCTCGCACCTCGGGCAGCAGTCTGTCGGGTAATGGCTGACATGGATGCAGGCGGCAGGCAGTGACGTGCACTCAGTCCGCGCGCAAGCAGACCCTTCTGCTGTACATTCGCACTGGGTGCAATGATCTGAGTCTAAAAAGTACCATTCGCCCACATAATAAATACTGCCGTTCGCCTCACAGGTTATCTCCTGTTGTCCAGCGACCGAAAAAGCCAAAGCACACTGGCCGCAGACCACTAGGGTAAGCCAGCCATGAAGAAAACTCACCGGGGAGCGCCAGAGTACAGCCATGCCCATCACCAAAAACTTCTCAGTGCCAAATCAAGACTTGCAAATGGAGCATAAATACGAATTATTGTGTTATTTTCAAAAACTGGCTATTACATGCGTCTGTTTAACTAAATTAGGCTACATAAAGTTTAACATTCGCTTTCATGGTAAGAATAAAGGGCTGTGCACGCTTTGAAGCACAAGAAAGTTTTACGCCTCCTGGGTTATGTTTCAATTTACACGTGACAACCGAATTCCAGAATGTTGATGGTGTGTTTATGAGGCATCCGCTTTCATTCCAGCTTTGTGTCTTTTGAGAGAGAAAAAAGTGTACATCCACAATATGCCATTTAATACTGTTCATTGTTCCATCTTAATTCTTGCTATTAGACTGGGACTTCAGAAATGCAAACTAGCGTGACCCAGGAACACCAAATATATGATTTATTTATTTAATGTTGAAACATAAAAAAGAAGAAAAAAAAAAAGATTTCATTTTTAATAGTTCTGCCAATCGCAATGGACACGTGTTTTGAGCATTCGAATAATTATGAATTTGTTCGTATTTCAAGAAAACTTGCATAGGCTAGCCTATTGCAAAATCCTTGTACATGCAGACATCAAGGTCCAACACATATTACATTTTAATATAATCCAATCACTGGAAGAAGAAGAAGACGGAGAAGAAGAAAAGGTGATGTACATACGTAATGTAATGGGTTAATAAAGATCACTATCACGAGTCCTGCTGCCAATCATTTGAGTGCTCGAGCCTGTCTCCATAGGAACATGAATGTTTACAGGAAGCCACGATTGTTCCGGTGAGTGTCCGCCCGTGGTGAATGTGCTTGTTCTGAAACTATTGTATGTGCTTGTAAACATGTATGCCATTTTAAATCTTAGTCAAATCACCCTTGTTTCATCATCCTAAACTTTTAAAGCAACCAAATATTAGTTTAAAGTTTTATTGCAAAAGCTCATTAATCAGGTCATAATTGTTCTTTCCCTACGGTGTATCGGAGAATTTAAATGCTGCATGAGTTTTCAAACGCATGTTGGTCTATATTTATTTATATATGTAACGTTATTTTTTTATTGTATGGACACGCCGAATGCACGCCTGTGATGAGCTATTTGTGCTCAGCTCAGAAAGTAGCTGCTTTTTATGGACAATTTCCAACGCCAACAATCTGTGTGGAATAAAGTGAAGGAACATGTTCCCTGCTCTGAGCTTCCTGAGATCCGAGCTGTACTTGGAGAAACATTGATTGATTCTTACACCGAGTTATCAGAGGTAAATCATATTTATGCATCAGACTGCAACATGCAAGACACAACAGAAGTACTAGCTGGAAGTATGTATAATGGTAGGCATTAAAATAAATTTGCTTAATGTTTAGATAATGTTAGGCCCATACAATTTTGTGCTCTGCATTCACGTGTTTTGTAATTTTATGGACTGAATTTGTAAAGTTCTCCATGAACAAGTAAGCTAGTATGCACCTCTATGCAACTCTAAACCGGTTTTGATTTACAGATCCCCTGAGTGCGTTATCTCACAGAGCCAAAGTGCATGGAATGCAAACTTTACTTGTTTCATATACAGCTCTTTCAAAGAAAAAAATATTTTACAAACTGCATAGGCCATCACTACAGTCAAACAGCGATGTGCATAAGGAAATAGTGGGTGGAAACTTTTCTATGGCGTAAGTGACGTAAGTGATTCCTCCTTCCTCTGAACACTAGTTAGGATTTATGACCTTCTGTTTAAAACCCCCTCTGCTGTTCATGGATACACCAGATAGGCCTACTTGTGAGGATTTTTTTTTTTTTTTTGACATAGAGCAAGGAATTTTATGGCTACAAAAAATCAATGCAAATAATAATAGTGATCATGAGAATGAATTGTCTGAGCAATCGCAACCAAGGATACCAGGAGCTCATAAATTGTCAGTCTGGCAGTAAACAAACAGTTCTTACATTTTTCTCAGTGCAACCTATTTTGAATGCCAGTGAAGTTTATAAAAAACGAATATGATGCAAAACAAGGAACACAACTAAGAATCTTGTTTTTCTGTCTGTTTTCCTTCCTCCCAGAGCTTATCCCTGAGAACATTTATTCAGTAAAAAGATGAAAATCAATAAACAAGAAAAGAAAAAACTTTCTTTTGTATGAAAGTTTGCATTAGCTCATTTACATTTTCAAGCCTGAATCCTCACAGAAATGTCTCTCTGGTGGCTGGGCACATCAAACCTGATTCTGCAGAAGCTGCAGTGGAAATAAGAAGATGCTGGCCTGTGTTCAGTTATTTAGGCTTAAAGTTGGTTTCATCCAGGCACAGCAGGATCAGAATTCTCAGGGAGCTGGTTTTACTCTGTCTTGCATTGCCTTTGACAAGCTTTGAAGTGTATTTTCAGAGTCCGAGGGAAACTTGAAAGTCCCAAGACAGGTGTGGAGATTGGTGATAGAGTGCAGTCATTGTTTACCAGTGCCGTGACAGGCTTTCATTTCCCTCTCTGTTTTTTCGCCTCGCGTGGGGTGGGAATAACACATGGATTTTCCCTAAAATATCCAGCTTCTTATGTACATTTCTCTTTAAGTCAGCAGAGATTAGAAAAAAACTTGTGATGGGATGTTAACCAACTGGCTGCATTTCTCTAGTTGTAGAACAGCTTGTAACAGGGATTTGGAAAGTGCATTTCATACAAAGCTGAGCCAAACAGCACTCTCCTGTAACACTATCCTCTGCTGACCTCTTCTAGGTGGAGATGTGGGAGAAGATTTGGCAGGAGCTCCGTTACTCAGAGAAGGGTAACAGGCCAGAAGCCCCCATGTTCCCTCTGGCTGACCCCCCAGCTGTTAAAGAGTTGCTAAAAGCAGAGATTCAGTTGTTGCTGCTCACACTGAAAGAGAAAGCTGCCAGGCAGGGCAGGTGAGAGAGATACAGCATTATAACATTACTGTTTATACTCTACTGTTATACTGACAGGCATCAAGCCTCAAACATTAACATTTCAAATTTATTAAAGCTAATAACATTAACTCTTATCATTCTGTGAAAACTAAAATAAATCTGTTTTAAATGTTACAAGTTAAATCAAGGATTGTAATGTTATGTGCTGTATGGCAAATTGTTATATTTCTATATATAATGATTTGTATATTCATGAAAGATTATTCAACAGTGTTAATCAATTTTTCTAAAGACTTCAAATGAGCATTGGATGACGGTGAAGGTCATCTACAAAAACAGAGGAAATGACCATCCATAATTTAATATCCAATATCAATAGAAACTGATCAATTTAAAAATTGACCAAAAACATCTATTTTACCAAAACATCATGCCTCCCTAGACCCTACAATACAGTCATGGTTTTATGTAACTATATTCATTATAATATTAACTCTAACTTGTAGTCATTTTTACAACTAGCATTTTCAATAGATTCCAAATAAAATATTCTCCTTGAAAATTTTCAATTAATTATTAAGCCCCTTTTACAGATCCCATTTTATAATTGCTTTCCCTCACTTGATGAATGAATGTTCTGACCTTAAAGAATACCCCAAGTTTTATTTTCAGCAGACTGGGAGTCAGTTCATAGGTTAGGGCTTTGCATTTGTAAAGTAGCATTGCTTTAAAGAATGCTTGCTCATTGACTGTTAGGTCTAACGAACAGGCATAGGAGCACATCACTAGTTTCAGTAAAATGAAGTGAATCAGTTACAGTACGTCAGCAGTAAAGACTATGCTTGGTTTGCTTGACAGGTAATGTTCTATTTGCCTTGTAGCAATTTGATTACATTTCAATTTGTTGCCCAGTGGCTTGTTCTTTGTTAATACACAAGATTGTGTGGTTCCTTTTCTAATATAACAATGCACTGGGATGAAGATATTTACAGGTACCAGTCAGGCAATCTTCTCTCAGCAACCAGCTAGACAGTGGGAGGAATGTTTTCTTTCGAAAGGTTTTAATGTATCACTGTATCACAAAGAACACGTTCTTTTACAAATAATTTACATATATACTTTGCTGAGGCTGTAGATTGCTTTTTTGGACAATTTATGCTTCTTATATTCCTTCATTCTTATTAGATAAAAAGCTCTCTTTTCAGCCATGGCTTATCAGGAGCAGGTGTTTGGCAAATACAAGTACAGACCAACAGAGAAAACACTCAAATTGCAAAACAAATTGGCTTTGTCACCCAGAAACAAATGTTGCATATGAGCGTTGGGGTGTAAACTTCAGCTTTTGTTTGTTTGTTACCAAATTTCTTTGGTGATGTCGTTTAGCTGTTTATCTGCTTTGAGAACAGATCTGGATTATACATCCCTTTCATATTGCAACAGGCTTGGAGATTTCCCGTTTGCTCGATGATAGCCAAAGCAGGAAACCGTTGACTCAATGGTGTTTTAATGCCTTAACATGGCCAAGAAAGCTTTTGAAAGGAATTGATTTAATAGATCTAGTTAGTGCCATTTTCCCCCTCTCTGCCGATAGCCTCCCCTCTCCTGTGTGGTCCTTGTCTGCGTGATTTGTTGTGGCTGTATGGAGTCAAGCTGCACCTGTTTCTTTATGCTAAGTCTCCGTTCAATGGCCATTGAAAGAGAACCTTAGTTCATGTGTGAACTGCGACCGGCTGAGACTTTAAAAGGAAGGTTCTTAAATCTCTAGAGAGTGATACCACAACAATCAGCGCAGGAAGGCTGGAAAGAGTAAGTGTGTGCACTGTGTTTTTCACATGTAGGTAATTTATCAGTGTAGATGGAGGAGCTTTTTGAAAGGGCCTCTTTTTTACTTCGATACACTGAGGGATTTTTCTTTTCTCCTCTTTTTGATGTGCCGGATCCTCTGTGCCATCTTTGTTGGCAGGAGTGGGTTTCCTCCCTCTTCTGTGAACACCGCTAAGCTGCTTACTGATCTGGGCCCACAATGTAGCCTCTGTTCCTGTCAGTAGATCCCCTCTATATGAGCAAAGCAGAGATGGGCGTCAGACCTCTGCTTGTATCACATGCATTCAGTCAGAGATGCTGTTAATGCCTTCTGGATCTTTTCATCAGGCTACAAAAGTCCCTCAAACATGTAAACTGTATCCTGTCAGTGCTAAAGAAGAAAGCAGGGAAGATGTGAGCAGGGGTGGGCTGAAAGTGATGCACAGCTTTACGGTCTGAATAATGACTGTGAGTGAGAATGCACCATCTGCTTGCTTCATCTTTGTTGTATTTCTGGCTATTCAGATGTTTTCCTAAAATATAGCTCTTCTGCCTCATATGTTTGTGTTAATAGTTTAAAAGGAAGTTCCCTGTTGTTTATGAAGGATTGAGTGGAAAAGGTAATGATGGCTAAACTGAAGCTGTCCGTCTGGAATTGTTAACAAATTTAAGCTTCAAATTAAGAAATATTTATTTAATGCATTTCCAAATGCAAACCTTTGTGTTTAGTTTACAATAACATTTCAAAGTGGACTTTAACATCAAGTCAGAACTTGATTTATGGTTAGATAGAGTTGAGTTGCCCTCATCCTCTTTTATGCATTCAGCAAGGCTGTTTTAATATTGTAGCAAGGACTCTCTCTCTCTCTCTCTCTCTCTCTCATATCACATACATGTATTTAATATCAGTTCATAAATGCTCTGGACAAAGCAAGAATCTGTACAATAATAATTCTGTATTTCATTTAATTTTATTTAGCAAAGACACATTAAAATAGATCAAAAGTGACAACTAATACATTTATTACAAAAAAAAAAAATCATATGAATGGTGCTCATAAAAAATAGAAAATGTTTTAAACAGCACAACTGTTTTCAAAACTGATAATAAAAAGTGATATTTCTTGAGGACCAGACCAGCATATTAGAATGATTAAACAGTTAGTTCAAATTTTATTTTATAATATTTCATAATTTTGAAGTTTTTACTGTTTTTTAGATCAAATAGCAACCCAGACTTCAAAAAGTGTGTATTTATCTTCATTTATTATTATTTCTTTAGGCATTTTACCCCAAACTGTTTTCTTATAATAGAGTACTTTCACTTGTTCTGTTTATTGTATAGTAGTACTTTTTTAGGGCCAGAGGCCGAGGTTTATTATGCGCTATGAATTGCCTGCCTTTCTCCAGTACAGTACAGTACAGTACAACAAATTCTGTCTTTTGAATTGACCAATGGAGTCTTGAATGAATAATGTTGTGTCTTCCATGAAATTCTGAACTCTTTAAAGTAAGTAAAACCAAATTGCTAAATCAAAATTTCCCAGCTTAATGTGTGGGACCCTTGTTGCTCCATCAATAAGGCTTAAATACCCAATCAATGCCACTAAACCAGAAATGTGTTTCTCCTAACATTGTTCTGGCTATAATTTAGTTTTTATTTATTTATTTATTATTTTTAGTGCACTCTTAAAAAATAAAAAAAACAATACTATGAAGAAAGAGACTCAGATAGTTTCTCTATTTAATGAGACACCTGAACTATTTTGCTTTTCACACGCTTCATGAGAAAGACTTAACAGTACATTTATTTAAGTTTCTGTTTTATAGGTTTAACAAGGCAAAATGTCTCTGTTTGGGAGTCACTATGGTAGACAATCACAGTGAAACTTTGCTAGAACTGTCCACTTTCACCATTCTGCCATTCTCACTGTCAGTAAATGTGTCTCAGGGAGGAAAAGGAGGTCATGGCCCAGTACAATTCTAGTGTGGTAAGTTACACACTGGGCAGCAGTAGCACACAGAGACAGGGAAGTGTCCAGGCAGCTGGTGTGAAATGAAATCACCCTCCAGACAGCCATCAAGTCTGAGTGAGATTGGTAGCAGGTCAGTGTTTCAGAAATATATATCTGCGAGTGTACTTCTACATGAATAATATTTATAATATTGATTGGGTTAGTAAGTATTTTTTTTCCAGGTCCGTCTCCAGCCTCTCGACTGACTCCAGTTGTGAAGAAGAAATCAAGGCCTTAAGACACAAGTTAAACATCACCCATATAGATGAGGTTGTGACCCATCTCAGGTGAGGGCATGTCGTCTCTTTAGTCAGTGAGTGAACTCCACTCTTTGCACTCTTGAAGGGAACTTTGGGAAGGGACACTATTCGACAGATCGCTTTACATGAAAGTAAGGAACTGCTTTATGAAGTGGTCACTTCAAGAAAGTAATTTTGCTATCTTGTTGTCTTTGGTGGTACATCACGCTATATTTAAAAAATGTACTTATCATATAATTTTTTTAATCAGTAACCCAGACTTTATCAGCGGAAAATATTCCTTACATATTTACAGCCTTTAAAATAAATATTTATAAATTCATACTTACAAAATATATTTTATAGAATGCTGTTTAAAAGTTTGGGGTCGTAAGTTTTTTTAAATGTCTTTGAAAGAAGGCTCTCTGTCCCTTCAGAGAGCTCAATTCAAGTGCTCTGCCCTTAGGAGTGAGTAGGGTACAGTGATGCTCACGTTCAAATGGAAGTCATCCAGCATGTGAGTAAATGCTATTATAACTGAGGGTTGCTTTGAGCGTATTATAAAAACTATGAACATCACAGTAAAATGTCAGTCCTAATTCCATGCATACAACAAACGCAATTACTTTTTTATCAAGCAGATAATATTGGAATCATTTGTTTACACCTGAGGCCATGTACATAATGTAATGACTTTTTAGCCAGCAAGATTGTCCATTTGCAGTTTGATCCTGTTGTGCAGGAAAGTTAATATTGTGGAACACACATTCCTCAGGGTAGAATTCTCCCTCCTTTACTCAACATGTTCTCATGCTGACTGTGGATGCAGACCAGACACGCTCCTTCTTGTGCAAACATGCTGTTGTGAGAATAGAATGTTGCACTGCTTCACCGTCCTTGCTTTCTGCCTCTTTCCAAGATTGCTTATGCTCACACACACCTTCATCTAGGATTATATTACCTACTTGTGGTTCTGAATCGGCATCTACAATCTGATTTTGAGTAGGGGTACACAATAAATATCGGCTGATAATTAATGTGCTTGTTAATTGACAAGCTGCACAAATTCACGTTCATTAACAGCGTGGAATTGCGCAGCTTGTCAGTTAACAACAGTTCTGTGTAATAACAGATGCTCTATGTGAAATCACTCACCTGATAGAATTTACCGCTGATTAGAGAACCGCCTTACTGACGAGATGCACATTAATTATCGGCCAATATTTATCGTGCACCCCTAATTTTGTGTTGTTTGTAAGCTCATACATCTCTACCAGTCAAATGTTTGGACACACTTGACTGAACTGGTTTCTCTTCGTTTTAAAACGCTTTTCATCAGAAATCCTAGGCTTAAATGTTTCTATTTAATTTTGTTGACAAATATAAATTGGCTACAACATTATTTCATTTTAAATTTTCTTTTAAATTAATTCTTTCCATGAGGTTATAATGTATTTATAATTTTATGTCGTAAGGTATTATTTTAAAATATAAAATAATGGTATTTGTATTCATTCTATTTATATAAAGGAAAAGTCTGAATGTATTTATTATTTTAAATAAAATAATTAAATGTTTAAAATCAATAAATAATATTCAATATTTATTTATGCATTCATTCATTCATTCATGCATTTGTTCATTTGTTATTTGTCCATGCAAATACCATGTGCTTTAAATTACTAATATAACCCTCTCAAACTGCCTCAGTATAGTACATCTTATAAGGGAAGGGACTCTCTTGAAGTTCCTCTCTCACTCTCTCCTTAAGCCCATCTCTTTCAGTCCAGCCTTCCAGAGCTCTTCCCTTCTCCCCTTCAGATCCCTTGCACAACCCTTTACCCCTCTCCTTCTCTGCCAGGCATGAGTAGTACTCCTCCCAGCCTAGAGGAATGCAAACAGTAAGTCCTGCTCAGTGGGGCAGCAGGGTATTGAGATAGAGGGAGAAGAACTAAAGCGAGCAGTTCGATCTATCCCTCCATCAGGACAAAAGACCTCATTGTGAGCAAATGAATACCAGACCCCGACATATGTAGGATTCCTTGGCCTTAAAAAAAAGTAAAGGGAGTTAAGTGATTACAACTGTTATGTAAGAGAGAAGAAGTAGGCCAGTTTTCAGGTCCCCACTTATCTGGAAAAGAGTTCATGGTGCAGAGTCCAGGTTAAATTAAAACTGTTTTTACTTATTTAACTTGTTGAAGGGTTATTCAAGATGTCATGTTTTGTATAAAGTATTTAAATGCGAAACAGTCCCTGATTTCTTGGCAGTTTATAATGGCATAGACTGTAGATAGGTATTTATGGTTGCCGTTATTAAACATCATTTGAATCTTTTATTTAGTAACATTTAAAAAGCATGGCCTGTTTGATATATATATATATCCCTGTAAACTTAAAGTCTGTTGATTTAGAATATATATATATATATATATATATATATATATATATAGACTTACTTGATCGTTTACAAAAGTGAAAGTGAAAGTTGTGACATTTGCCAAGTATGGTTACCCATGCTCGGAATTGATGCTCTGCATTTAACCCATCCAAGTGCACACACACAGCAGTGAGAAGTGAACACACCGTGAACACACAACCGGAGCAGTGGGCAGCTATATATCCAGCGCCCGGGAAGCCATTGGGGGTTCAGTACCTTGCTCAAGGGCACTTCAGCCAAGGGTATTGAAGGTGGAAGAGAGCGCTGTTCATTCACTCCCTTCCACCTACAACTCCTGCCAGCACAGAGACTCGAACATCGACCTTCTGATAACTAGTCCGGCTCTCTAACCATTAGGCCACAGCTGCCCCAAAAGAAGGTCTTGTTTGATTGACAGGTCAGTCATAACCGAAGAATCTGAAGCACTGAAAAGAGATGTGCAGGTCCTGCAGGTAAGGACTAATTTTGCCAATAAATGCAGGTTTTGATTGCATCTAATAACATGTTTTGAATCCGATTCAGAAGATTTTAAATCTGAGTCTGATTCGGAATTTTATAACTAAAAAACAATCAAAATATTCCAAACATTTCTAGGCAAACAACACATCTGTCATGTGTGGTGTTTTGAGTTCATTAATATATTAGAGAATTTATTCAGACACACAGCAGTTTCACGTTTGGGGTGGACAGACAAATTACTTCTTGCTGGAAACTTGTCTCATCAAACTGGGCTGATCCTGAAGTTCCCCTTAATTGACAGGCACATTAGTGACATTGTCAAACCAGAGTGTTGCCTCTGGACTGGAATGTGTATGGTCACGTACCATTATATTTGAAGCTGAATTAAACAGATCCTCTGGCGTACATAGTTTATTCTAATTAGATTATGGGTCTTTGGGGAAAAGTCCATTTAATCTGAACACTGAATAATCAGAATATTAGTGTTAGCCAAGAATTTTATGTTTGATTTAGAACAGTTGTTCTCAACCAGTGGCCCAGCTCCCACTAGGAGTCTCAAAACAAAGGGGGGATATAAGTCTCAGGTGTCCCCAGAATGCTGCTCCAGGGTTCGCTCAGGCCCTCCATGATCCGAGGCCTGGGGTTCGGATGTGGAGCTTGAGACTAATGAGCAGCAGCAGACGGGCCTCACCTTATCTCTCCCTCTCTTGCCTGAGCACTCTCACACAGATTCCCTTACAGTTTGGGTCATCCTTTACCCTGTCAGCACTCACATAAGAGCTCAAATTTACACACGGCTTCAGCTTCATCGGGTCGCCCACTCCATGTCAGCAAAGGAGAGCTTCCCCCAATTCATGAGGGTGGGACAGACCTTCCAAACGTTTCTTTTTAGTTTTTGTCTGTGTTTTTATTGAATTCAAGTTTATTCAAGTTTCAGTCATTTTTGTACTTCAAATGTTTTGGCAGCTAGCTGAAATTATATATATATATATATATATATATATATATATATATATATATATATATATATATATATATATATATCTCTTTAGCTTTAGTTTTAGTTAGTGTTAATAACCCTGCTCATCTGACTCTTGGCCATACTGAGTGTGGAGGGCCTCTCTCTGCTCTTAGGTTTCAGTCATCGGCCTCATAACTGCGGCTTTGGTATTTCTTTTCCAGCTGGATTCTGGGGTTACTGCTGCTGCCCACAGACCACAGGGCTAAAATGAATAGTCTCTCATTCGCTGGCAGTGAGGGCGCTCTCCTCAGAGAGCTGAGCTCTGTTTGTTTTTGTTCATTTTAAAAAGATGAGTGTTTAATGTATGCGCTGGACAGTAAGCATGACTCTACAAGATATAGCAGTGACTCAGAGCAAATAAACGGAGGCAGCAGGCAGATTGGTTTAATAATAGTACTCCTCTGCCATATAACATGTGGGCTAATGGAGATCCATGGCTTTGCAGCGAAAGCATGTGGTTTGGAGTCCGGTTTTAAGAGCTCAGTCTCAGTGGAGCAGTGCTGTGTATTCATTATGCAGGCTCTGGATCTGCTTCAACAACACACTATTATAATAAAGCCTGAGAGATAAAATCGTTTCATGGTAAATCTGTCACTTTTTCAATTCTGAATCTGATTTCAAAAGTCACGGAAACTCTAGAACATTTTGTGCTTTCATGTTTTAATCAAACAAGAATTTTTACAATTACTGATGCAATACTGATTTGGACTCAGTAAGATTTTTTAATGTCAAAAGAAGTTAATTATGCTCACAAAGGCTGCATTTATTTGTTCAAAAATACAATATAAGCAGTCATTTGTGAAATATTTCACTTTTTGGTGAAATAATGTTTCTGTTTTGGAATATTTTAAAATGTCCTTTATTCCTGTGATGGTTAAGCTGAACAGTCATTACGCCAGTCATTAGTGTCACATGATTCTTCAGAATTGTTCTAATATTCTGATTTGCTGCTAAGGAAACATTTCAGATTATTGTCAATTTGAAAATTGTGGTCCTGCTTAGTACTGTATTTTAGGAATTCTTGATCAATGTTTCCAGGATTCTTCGATAAATAGAAAATGTCCCTGCTGATTAAAAATAATTTCTTAAAAATAAAAAATAAAAAGTGTTAAAAGGTGTTTGACAGTTTGCTGGTCTTGCAGGGTGGTCTGATGGTTTTAGAAGGGATTTTTTTTTTTTTCACCAGGTCAGACTGGGAGACTAAATTAGTGCTCCGCTAAACCCCAGCTAGGTCAGGCTGCGAGACCCTAAACCAGCAAAACAAGGCCAGCAAACTCTGCCTTAAAACTTAGTGGAGAAAATGAAAGTTTCATGGTGGGAGCTGAAATCCTTTAACTTGTTGTGATGTGTTTTGTCACAGGAAAACCTTGAGACTGGGAGAGCCAGAGCCCAGACAGAATCTTTATCTCCTGAACCCACCATAGCAGGTATGTGGTTATTAATTCAGTTTCCTTACAATTCTGTCTCAGACAAAAGCCTACTGACCAACTGAACTAAAACAAGACTACATAGTTCTGAGCAGTGTATGTCCATACATCATACTCAACTTGTGCCCTGTTTTTTTTTTCATTTGTTGAGCCATCTTACTGCATATTTGTTTTCTTAATGTAAATTACATTACATAATAATGACCATTAAAGCATCATATTATAAATCTTTGAACTCTAGTCTCCAGATGTGGAGTGGCCTTTTGAATTGTGTATCACCACCATCTAGTGGTTCACCACGGAAGCACGCACTTCCTGTTTGTTTTTTAACTCTTTGGGCTGATTAAAAAAAAAAAAAAACTGTCAACCATGTGTGTGATGTGCAGATTTGTATTTTTATTTTTGGATTGTATATACAAGAAATCTTTCATCCAAAAACTTAAGATAAATCAATAATTTTGCAATCGCTAAGAAAAATTATTTTACAACCATTTTCATAACTAAATTAAGAACTTGTCAGTGAGCAAGATTACAATCTTCAGTCTACAAAGGTCAGTTTTCTCAGACCAGAATGCTTTTTAATGGGAGTAATAAAGCAGAATTCTTTCTCTTTCTTTTTAATAGAATTGATTTTTTCCCCCAAGGTAATCATAAAAAAGTTTTGTGGTTGGAGCAGACTACCTATTTCTGATTTCTTGTTTTCTCTGTTGGATTCAGAGCTCAAAGTGGAACGGAGTCTCATTCAGAGGGATCTGAATGAGCAGAGTTTAATAAGCTGCTCCCACAACACAAATAATCAGAGTGCCAGAAACCCCAAAATCCATGCAAGGTCAGATCACCTTTCTAGAATAAGTCTTTGTATGTATCTGATCCCTATAATATATAATAGATCCATATACATCTATGTGTGTGTGTGTGTGTGTGTGTGTGAGAATCATGACAACTCTCGAAAGTGAATTTAACCAGCATTTATTAGTAAACATGGGATGTGCATAGGCTTGGTCTTGGCGGACTAGATCTGCAGATACATCTGAAATGCACATGAAGTGGTGACTTGAATTCAAAATGATGCAAGGAAAATGGGGAGAAGCAGATCTAGGCAGGTGGTGCTGGGGAAGGTGGAGGGTTAGTGAAATCCCAAGGCACGCTGCCAATTAGTACAAGTCCGGAATAGATAGGTTACTTAGATAGAAACGAGCAAATGATTGGATTAGCAATCAACTTTAAGTAAACCAATCAGCTGGACGGAAGAGTGGGCGGAAGAGCCAGCAGGGGACAGAGGGGGGCGCTGTCTTCCTCGGCTTGAAACCCTGCTCAGTTCTCTGTGAGAACCGCTGCATGCTGCTCTACACACCGTCAGTTAGACTTTTTATATATATATATATATATATATATATATATATATATATATATATATATATAGTTGAAGCTCAAAGGGGGAAAGCCATAAAACACAAACCACAAGGTGATCTTTAAAATAAACTTTATTTACCATTTCAAATTGAACCGTTTACAGCTGACATGACTAAGACAATTTCAATGCTGTTTGGCCCTAAAATTGAAAAGACATGGTTAGATATGTTTGAAGCTCATGTCATTGTGCCTGTCATTCTACTTCACTACTATATCGCCATGAGCACAGAAGAACACACACACGCTATTGTAAAGACATTGCTTCTTTTAGGATGCAGGACAGGGAGAGAAAGGTTTCTTTTTGCAATTTTGTATTTTCTGTTGCGATCAAACACATATATTTTTAAAGTGCCGTAACAACATGAAAATACATGACATGCTCTTGAAAAAACATTGAATTAACCAAAACGGTTCACAGTTTCAGTTGAGATATGCCGATTCTTTTTGTAGTTCGTAAGACAGCCACAAAACTGTGCTCTGTGGATATTCTCCGGTATTTGTGTGCATATTTTCCACTGAATTCTAGTATTTCTGTGTTGCTTGTTCTAAGCACAACCCTGTCGTGTCATTTCAAAGTGTATGCCGTCACAATTAAATTTACACAGCCAGTTCAAATTAGAAGCAAAGTCAGCTTAAAAAGTGTTTGGTTCTTCTCAGAAACATTATCTTAATGTTTACCCAAATAAAATTCTGAAAATATTAATTCAGTTTTGATCATTTCAAATCCATTTGAAAATATTAAAAGACCGGCATATTTGTTAAAACATTCTTTCCAGGCAATCAAATGTGCTTTCTCTGTTTCATTTACATTGTGCATAATAAATGAAACTGGATCACAGGCAGACAGAAATGTTCTTAAAGGGTTTGCAGCACTACAAATACACATTTACAATACTGAGATGAAGATATAACATCGCTGGCTTCAGACTGTGTCCTTCTTCATCGATAAACGGTTTCTGTTTGACCAGACGCTGCAGTAAAAAGCTTGAATTTTTCAAGTTTCAGTCCAAAGCCTTAACTTGGTAATGTGTTTGAGATCAGCTAGCTTGAAGAGGTTTAGAAATAAGAAATAAAAGTGTCACTGAACATAGCTAAAAATGATTACAACGACAGTTTTAGTACTATAAAAATAAAAAGGAAAAATCTCTTACAAAGGTAGATTCTGTTTGTTAAATGTCAAAAACGGATAATAACACACTGATTAAAATGACATGACATCAATAGTGACGCTAACATGAACTAGGTTTGACTCAGCAGCTGAACGTCCACTACACAGAACACTCACATTACAGTAGCTACGTTACCATAAGAAATCATGTAAAAACAACTAAAAATCAAATCCCACTACAGCAACCCACCCTGGGAAAAACGGAAAACACAAACATACACATCAGTTGTTGTTTTTTTGTTTTTGTCTTTTACGTTACTTTACAATGGAGAACGAGGACAAGAGGTGGGGAACAGTGCAAGAATGGCACTGACGCATATTATGTCTATTGTTGTAATGAGTTTACATGTCAAGTTCAATATCCAGATCGGTTTACATCGCAGTACCTAGAGACAGACACACGGTCTTCATGCCACTTTCAAGGTCTGAGGACCGCGCATCAGAAAAATGAGAGGGCTTCAATCTTGTGCATTCATATTTCCGACAGCGATTAATCATATTGTAGCCAGCTAAAGTGAACTAGTAAAGTGCTGTTAGTCTCCCGAACACCTAAACTGCTGCTCTAATCTACTGCACTAACTCTGACAGAGGAAAAGCTAGAGTGTGTGACCTGTAGGTATGCTTGTGCTAAGACCAAAGACCTCTAACTACTCCCCTGAGTGTCCGATACCTTCTTAGGCAGCAGGGTTACTTTTCTTCTTCTCTTTTTTCCCCCCTACTTCTTAAAGTTAGATTGTGTTTTGTATATTTTAGGACACAAATTTTAAAAACATACATATCATACCTTCATGCAGAAATGTAGCAAAATGTACATATAACAAAGATGTAGACTATTATGTCATCATATTTTTGAATACTGACTTTATCTGACCTGCTCCATCATTTTGAGTCAGAGTTTAAAGACTAGAGTTTTATGCAATGAAAGTCTCACACATAATATAAGAAAGCTTTCAATTAAAAAAAAAAAAAAGGTTTATGATCCTTTGTTGAAATATAATTAAATGGTGCTGCCACAATTGCAAAATTCCAAACAATTTGAATGCATTTTTTTTTTTTTTTTTTAATCTGGTGATTTATTTATGTATTTTAAGACATGTTAAAATCAAGTTAATTTGAAAGCTGAGACTTTCTATTATCAAAATGATTTCAACAAAGCAATATTTTTGTTTCGCATTTATTCACCTCTTTCTGACTCAAAATGACAGAGCACATCTCATATTGCATTTCTCCTCCCACACAGGAGAGAAATAGCAGATAAACTACTCGGACTTGACTATATACAGCGATTCACTGTTTATTCACAAGTCTCGATACATGATGCTTCAGCACATTAGCAGCTGCATTGTCAGACCCCCTGTTGAAAGGGGTCAGGCAAAATCCCAGACGAATTCACAGTGTAACTTGGACTCTTTATCCATGTATATGTGCCACTGCAACCATATGCATCGTAAGTAAAGGGGCCTTATTGAAAAGTCACTGGAATGAAATGACATGCGGCATCTAACCATACCAAAAATATAAACATAACTCTCCATACAAGTATCGTCTGCTCTCTATTGCCTTCAAAACCAAAACGAAACAAAATGCACCATATTATCATAAAATTCGGTTGTTTCTATTGCGTAAATTGAATGGTTTGGCCTTGCAAGACTATTTGACATTATTATACAATACGAGGAAAAAAATGCTGATTTCCCCAACAATTCCATTAACCACAGTGATTTTGACTAATGCTACGTTTACTTCTGGTCAATCCACATGCAACCTTATGCCTTATTTCAGTGTTCTATTACACGACAGTTTAACTCAGCACTGCCAGATGCCTTTAGAAGACACACACACACACACACACACACACACACACACACACACACACACACACACACCTGTTCAAGTCTCTTAACACGGACAAGAAAAAATACACACAAACACAAACATACCAACTAAATCAGAACACACAGGTTTGTGCACATGTTTTTGGTAACATGCCTATTTTTCCGTGTAGAGTGGAGTTAGTGTGCATACTACAGTACTGAATCTAATGAGGAACTAGCTGCTTCTGTTATCGCACACATGCTCCCCTCGCTCAGGAGATGCCTCGGCTACAGATCACCGGAGAACTAGACAGATTCGGCATTTCATGTGGAAGTTCCTGCATGAAAACCCCTCTCCTTCATGTCAAATTCTCAACATCAGCATCTCAAGGTGTTGGAAAATGTTTTGCAAAAAAAACAAACTGTGTGTAACCCTGAGAATGGGCTTGAGAAGTTATATGCCTCGGTCCAGATACCTCAGTCGGTAAGAGCTTAAGACCAAATATCCTTTGTTTTGTATTTGTGCTCTCACTTAATTGGAAATAAAGTTGATATTCTCTTGGCCTATGCTTATTTATCGATATCGGCTAGTCTACTTGGCCGATTAACGTAAGTGTTAGCTCCAAAATGTACTGGTGGTCTAGTCAATGGATAATAGGCATGTTCTGTTGTGTAGTTTTAGGTGGAGTTAATTAATAATGTGTTAAAAGGTCATTTAACATGTATTGTATCAGCCGCACTGCACGCAGACAATAGCATTGGCCATGAGATGGTTCCCAAACAAGAAAACGGGTATAAAACAGAAACTGAAAATAACACTCCCCTTAACAGTGCCATTATAAAATTGCCACAAAGAATATTTGGTCTTCTGCTATTAAACCTGACCAGCACTGCCACCACTATACACACGCACACACATAAGCCAAATCACACTGTAGCTCCTGCTGCCGCTACAGTCACATTTCCAGACTACTCAACACAGAGTGAAAATATTGTACAATAATGCGCTATATACACACTGTGTGTATGCAAACACCTCCTGTATATGAACATGTCTTTAAAAAAAAAAGAAAAAACTGCAGTATTAAATTATGCGAACAAAAAGAAAATGGTTTTGGATGACAACCAAATTCTCTAGAGGTTAGATTTCATAAAGCCCTTACAATATGTAAAGGTCTCCAGCGAGAGTTGCCTGTCCCGCAGTGTGGGAATGGGAACTGTCCTGGGGGGAGGGGCTCCTCTATGCGCTGGGTGTGGGGTTTAATGCGGAGCCGTTGCTTCCTGGGATGGTCAAACCGATCTCATCCTTTTTCTCCGTCTCTTTCTCCTTGAGTTTCTCTTTGCCCTCGTCCTTCAGCTCTGTCTTGAGAGGGCACACCTCCACAGATTCGGGACCCTGAGTGGCGTATCGGCCCTTGCGGTGCTCCTGGAGAGCTGGACCCCAGTCCGGGTCGGGCTTCACGGAGTTCTTCAAACGCTGCAGAGATAAGAGACAGTTTATTAACTGTTTTGGCAATTTAAAGCTAAAACTAATTTTTTTTTTTTTTAGGAAAGTGTGAGCGAATGTGTGTGAGCAAATATTCAAAGGGCTGAACAAAGAGGAAATTTACTCCAAAACTATAAGTTGCGGAATGCACCGGCTGCTCAGACATTTTCCAAAATTGTAAAAAAAAAAATACAGTAGAGGGTAAAATATACTGAAACAAGAAAATAAGCACTGTCATCGGTTTTAAGGTGCCGATGACTTTGTAGAAATGCACTATTTGGCGATTTACAATGTTGTTCATACCATAAAGTGTCTAAAGTGAGATAAAGTATTTGGCTGGTTATGCAATTGTACATGATTTAAAAAAAAATCAATTTTTAAAGCAGAACTCATATTACCTCTAAAAATGTGGATCCTTCAGACACAGCAATCTTGAACAGAGCATAGACTGGTATACAGATGACTGAAGACAAAGCCATGGCAAACCCAATGACCAACGACCAACCTGGGTAGACATAGTCATTGTAGGTAATAGGCTTGTACTGTATCACGGTAAAAATCAGAATGAACTGTGAAGAGACAGAGACAAAAAATTAGATTAGATTAGTGATCTGGAAAAAAAATTCAAAACTTGATTCAGGAAAACCTTATACAGACTGTCACTCACAGTAATAATGAAAGGAGACACATATTTCCAGCAGATCCTGAAGAAGAGCGGAGGAGGAAAGCCTAGCATCATTTCCACATCTTTAAAATAGTTCTTGTGACCTTCATGGGAACACAACATTTAAATTAACACCTCAGTTTACATCCAGCTACTGTGGCCTTTATGCAGAGCATGTAGAAAGTGACTAAGAGGACTCACCATAGACATACATTATACAGATACACATGATGCAAGAGATGACGACCAGAGAGAAACTGGCAGCGTAGTTGTCCATAAGCAGCAACCAGTATATTCCTGCCTACATCACACACAGCACAACAGATCAATCCATAGATACAGGACGTGTGTGTGTGTGTGTGTGTGTGTGTGTGTGTGTGTGTGTGTGTGTTTGTTACTCACCTGTGTGGTCAGCGGCACTCCCAGGAGGAATCCTACTATGGCGACTCCAAGCGTGACGTAGGTCTTATTTTTGATAATCCAGTCAGTTCCAATCTCATCAACTACAGCCGTCACCAGAGTCTCCAGCAGACAGAACTACAACAAAAATGAACAGAAAGGAAATAAGGAATTGCATGGCACTTTTTACATACTACTAGTTAACAAGACATTTCCTGAAAGAAATACCAGTGCATGGTAAAGCGGCAAAATAATAAAGTTGTAGGTAAAAATATAAATAAAGTTAAATAAAGTTTGAAGCCATATAAGTTTTCCATGCTGAATTAAACTACTGTTGAAATGCTTGGTGTCAGTAAGACCTTTTTGTTTTAGTTTTTTGATACAAAACATTTATTTTATTTAAATTGTAGCAATATTTCACCATATTCCTTGTTTTACTAAATTTAGATTAATAAATGCAGCAATAGTGAGTATTAAAGGGATAGTTCACCCAAAAATGAAAATTAGCCCGTTATTTACTCACCCTCAAAGCATCCCAGGTGTATATGACTTCCTTCTTTCAGATGAATCCAGTCAGAGTTATATAAATATATATGTCTTTGAGCTTCCAAGCTGTTAAACGGCAGTCAGCAGTGTTTCAGTTCATCAGTCCAAAAGAAGTGAAATAGTGGCTCTTATTATGGATGGATGCGCTTTATTTCACTTCTTTTGGACTGATGAACTGCAACACCTGCTGACTGCCATTAAACAGCTCGTACAATCAAAGACAATTTTTTTTTAACTCAAACTGGATTTATCTGAAAGAGAAAGTCATATACACATCGGATGCCTTGAGGGTGAGTTATTCATGGGCTAATTGAAATTTTTGGGTGAACTAACCCTTTCGTGGATTTCAAATTTGTGTTGAAGAAAAGAAGGGGGGGGGGGGATACCTGAGTGCCCAGACCCAATAAAATGAGCATAAAGAAAAACAGCAGGGACCAGAGCGGTGATATGGGCAGCAATGTTAAGGCCTCTGGATAGGCCACAAATGCCAGGCCTGGTCCATGATCGGCCACCTCTGACACATCCACCCCCAGATGATTAGCCATGAATCCCAGGATGGAGAAAATAACAAAGCCAGCATACACGCTGGTACCACAGTTTGTTACACTGATGATGATGCTGTCTCTGTTTGAAAACAGACAAATCATTTGATTATTATTAAGCTTGCAGTCACACCACAATCTGAACTCCACATTCGTTCATTCCTTCCTTGATTTCAGGTAATACAAATCTATGCATTTATCAGTACCAGCCACATGGAGGTGCTACAGAGTAATGCATGAAAGTCATCAAGCACTCATTAAACGTCCAGTCTAAGTGCTTTAAAATGAAACAGATGCAGAAAAATAAAAGAATAAGATGTTTATTACCTAAAACAGTTATTATGGAACTTGTTATATGATGCCATGGTGATAAGGCCACCCCAGGCACAGCCCAGCGAATAGAAAATCTGAGAGGCAGCGTCCCCCCATACCTGCAGAACGCAAAATGTTATTATTAACATAATATTAGTGATCACTTACAGTATGCTCCGCTGTATAATGTACTAACCTTGGCATCTAGAATTTTCTCCCACTGTGGGGTCAAATAATATTTGATACCACTGGTGGCTCCCTCCAGAGTGATTCCTCTGATGAAAAGAATGGTCAGCACCACATAAGGGAAGGTTGCTGTGAAATACACCACCTGAGAAAAGACATAATATTAAAAGACTATAAAACAAAAGAAAAAAAGAAGTATGGTAAACAGTGCTGTTTTAGTTGTACTTACATGCCATAGTATTTATTAATATTTTGAATGAGCTTTTAGTTTTTACATTTTTAGTCATCATTGTAATATCAGATTTCAATTCAGCTTTTTTCAGTTTAGTTTTGATAACTGATTTACAAAAACTTCTCATTTTCATTTAAGTTTTCTAATCTAATATTTACTAAATGTATTATTTAATATTATCATTGAATTCATTTTTTGCTTTATGTCACAGGAGTGGATGTTCAGCTCACCTTGCCGGATGACTTGACCCCTCGAATAAGACAGAGGAACACGACTACCCATGACACAGCCAGACAGCCCAGGATAGGCAGACGCACCTCTCCGAAGTTCCCAATACCATCAGAGATATTCAGCACATAGTTCCTGTGAGGGCAAAAGCCAGTAAAAGAGAGGTGTGAGAGAATGCAGGATGTAAAACAAAGCATAAACAATTCACTCAAAAATGTGTCATGCTAATCTAAACACTTATTTTCAATTATCAGTGCTTGTCTTTAGTTTAAAAGCATTATGTGAAAAGAGACTGAAAACAATCCACATTTTCAAGAGCATAGTACCGTCAAAAAACAAAAACAAAAAAAAAACCTTAGCCACACAATGAATGAGTTTACAGAAGGCAAGAACAGAATGTCTTTTATACCACAGGAACAACACAGTCCAGAGAGCACAAACCATTTATAAAGATGTTAAACGGTCCACAAACTTCTCATGGTCAAAGCCTCGTATTCTCTGACCACAGGCAGTAAAGCGAAGCGTTCATTCCAAACCACATACAATCACAATCACACTCTTGGAAAAACAAAACACTCTGTGCCTTTCTGTGCCATTGTCTTATGTCATCCCACATAGTGTTCAAACATTATTCAACAAACACAGCTGTCATGTCCAGAGCACAAAGATCCAAACATCAAACCAAATTGCATGACTCCTGAAAAACGGTTATTAATTACCAGCTTTCAACTATCAATCTGTCATGAATTTTCAGAACTGATGAGTAATGGATTGACTGTATAATTATCTTGATATTAAACTCTCTGGGGTCTTGCTAGCATTTATATTTGTGTATAAACATACAGAACTTATTTAATGTAACACACACACACACACACACACACACACACACACAAATGCATAGAGACCTCTGAATAAACCTATACTATGAAGATATATTTCAGATTTATTTCTGTATGAAAAAAAGTATTTCTTTTTTTATATGTAAACAATTATAATTACTATAATGATTTCTTTTGAAATAAATAATTATGCACTTACTTCCAGTACTCTTCACTAGGACTGGTCCTCTTGGTGCGGTTGACTATCTCAGTCAACCCTGACACAACAGCAGACACATTGGCGAGGGTGGCATTCATTCGTGGAGTGCCCGCCACTCCAATGCAGTCAGGAGTGTTCCAGGGGTTGTTACAGTACGTCCAGGGCAGCAGGTTTGTCATGGACATGAAGAAGTAATAAAATGCAATGCAAATCACCACATTGTAGTAAATCCCAATGTAGGTAGAGACCACCATCATTCCATAGCCCACACCTTAAAAGAGAGAGAACAACCAAATGACAATAAATTAAAGATTTTGAAGGATGTTTAGCTTTCAAGTACCCAGAAAGCAATATACTCATCTGCGAATCCTGTAATGTAACATCAAACATAACCAACACAACAGCCCACACAAAAATGTATATTACGATTGCATGATACGGTAAATAACTCTTGATGAAAATCTGATTATTTTGACAAATCCTTCAATATTGCCTTGCAATACAATAAAGCATTTAAGCATATTCTACATTTCCCAATTTCAAAAGGGATGTGCAAAAATTAACAACTATGTAGTAAGTGGCATCTATTTCATGAATTAAACATGATCTGGTGGTAATAGAAATTCTGGAAAACACTAAACTAAAATAAACTAAATTAATTAAATTATGAATGAATGAATAAATGTGAATAAGTGAGTGAATAAATGAAAAACTGCAAATCTTCTGTTTCAAATATTCAAAATATTGCTAAAAAATAAACAATTAAATTAAGATATGAGAAAGTAAAATTATGTGAAATGAGCTTGTCTAAAATGAGCTGACTAAAAAATTAACTGATAACTATAAATAAGTTTAAATATTTCTACTTGAAGAAATTACGCATGAGAACATCTTAAGCAAACCAAACTCAGACCACCTCCTGAGTGTGTGAGAAGTGCATACTGCACATATAGCAAGCCACACCATGAAGAGCGCATGTTTAAAAAAGATTTCATAGTTTAACATGTCAAACAAGTCATGCCATGTACTAAAGGCCAAACCAACCCACACAGATTTATCCATGACTTTTCAGTGTCAGACTTTTCATGAAAAAGTTTTAGATTTGCTCTCACACCTCCTTTAACAGACTCTTGCTCACCTTTAAACATGGGGCTGACCTTCCAGACTCCCAGGCACCCGAGGGAGGTAAACTGCCCAAAGGAGAGCTCCAGGAAGAACAGAGGGATGCCACAAAACACCAGCATGATGAAGTATGGGAACATGAAGGCACCTGTGACACACACACAACCACAGTGTTACATAACAATTACTTTAACCTGACACATTAGTATTCTAGCTGAAGACAGTCATGCAGCTGTTCTTATTTACATAAAAGGTAGGAAACAAAAGTAGTTTAAAATGACACTAAGAATAGCCAAGTTCTTGTTTCTATTATAGTGTTCCCTAATGCTTATGCAAATACGTGAGTAACACCAAATTATGGCCTGGGGCAATGAGGCTGATGTGCTATAGGGCCCACAGTAGTCAAGAAGCCATGCACTTCTTCCTGATGCAGTTAGGTGAGCATTGCTTGGATAATATTATGCATCTAATGAGTTGCAATGAATGATTTAAGATGCATACAGATAGTCCAGTAAAGTTTCATAAATAAACAAAAAGCTGCTGGTGCCCTGTGGGCCTAGAGGACCATAATCCATCCTTGTTTAAAGGGCCTGGAGTTCAGTTACTTATATGAATTCTGGGCTAATTCAGGGTATGGCTTCTGATTAGAGGCAGCTCTAGGAATATGAGATCATGAGGCAGAGGTTTCTGGGCCAGGCCATTGGGGACCTGCTGCTAGAGACCCTTGCTTACTCTAGTCTGGTCTATTTTAAGTGAGGTGTGTTATGAGACTGAATACCAAAGGAGTACCCTTTTAAGGGAGTAAGGAATTTGGAAAGGACTCAGTGGTATGACACAAACAAAACCTTAAATACCATAAATTTACATGGGGGTAGTCCTAATGGACTCGTAATCCAAAGGTAGTGGGTAAGAGTCTTGGTAGCTGCAGGGATGTAGGTGGGTATGGAGTCAAAATAGGGCCATATATATCTGCAAAATAAAACAATGTTTTGCAAACAAAAAAATATGTTTTGCAAAAATAAAATATGTTTTGCAAATAAAAATAGAGTATTGAGGAAAAAAAAATGCTTTTTTGCAAGTAAAAAAAAAAATAATTGCAAAAGAAAAGTTTACCACAAGAGAAAAAATAAAGTTTAGCAAAGTAAAACTTCAGCAGCAATGACTTTGCAACACATTTCCCTTTGCGCTGCTCCTTTAAATCCGCGTTTCAGTCATCCGTGCCTCTGCGGTGCAAGCTTTCCTTTGCGCTTCATTTTTTCTTTGCGCCTCGCTTTGTGTCACTGATTTGACGTGGGGGAGGGGTCAAGAGGTTGAGGTGTGTACAAGGGATGAAGGCGCGTCCTTCTCGTTACGTCATCAGCGCGAGCCCCAGACCGAGTGGATCGATCGAAATGAAGGAGCAGAGACATGCGGGTGATGGATCACAGGTATGTGTTATTGATCGCTTTCTTGTTATTATTATTAGACTCCTATATTATTAATAACAGATACTTCAGACCGGCCAGAGGGTGGTATTTAACGGGGTTTTGAAGTAAAATTATTTGAGTAACACATAGGCTATTATGTGTGGAGAGCTTTCACTGAACATCATCTCTTTTATTTGATTGAGGTGGGCCTGTAGAGGCTTTTTGCACCTCTTTTGTTGTCAGTTTGTGTTCCTACCTCGTCTCTAAGCCAGCCTTGACTCCTTTACTAGTGGGTGGAATAACCATCCTCTCCACACAGAGTAATCTAAGCCCAGACCAGTTGTGGGAAATTGGACTACTGCAAAACCCTGTCACTCCTCCAGTCCTATGTGAGGTATTTTAAGAATTTGTGTCTTTTAATGTAATGTTTTCATGCAAGATATTGCCCCAATGTCCATAAACTATTACCAACTTTTAACAGATTGCACAAGGCGATGACTCTGACTGGGACACAGACAGTATCTCTGACCAGCCGTGGACAGGAATTGTAGTTCCTCCAGTCGAATGCCCCTTACTGAAGAACTTAAGGCCCAAATTCAAACTTTTTTTAACCCAACCTCACACTCTCAAAACTATGGAAGAGACCATTATTTAGTTTTAAATTTTGTGCTGCTTCATTCTTAATTGACACTAAATCAGTCATTGAAATGACTAGTTACCAAATGATACATTTACAAGCAAATTAACATCCAAGTCAATAAAAAACAAACTTAAGGTGACATTGCATGCTTGTTTTATTTTCTGTATTGGCTATATTTAAAGCAGAAAATGGCTAGTATAACAACTTGTGTTCTCTTAACACATTCATTAAGATATACAATTTTACATTATGTAACACGTTGTGTTCTCTACACATACACAGTAAATTTCAAAACCATAAGAACATTTACCAATGTATAAAAGTTTTTATTTTCCTGAACATGTACAATTCCATACCTTTAGTATAATTTTAAATTCAGTTTAAACCATTGTCAAATTGAATGGCTTGGTTGGGGTTGATATTGTCTGAATTAAATCAATTACATTTTAACATTAATTTGTAGTTTTTTTTTTTACAATATTTATACTAAATCAACTCTGTCAGTTCATACATAACACAGCTTTCAATTTCTTGGAGAAAGTCTTGCAGAAAGTTGATTATAGCGGTTTCATAAGTCTCTTGTACTGATCCCTTCTCCGACATTTTCGGAAGAATGTTCTGCATGATGAAGTCTGCATCAGCCTGTGGGAAAAAAAGAAAAACAATCATCCATTTTCAGGTACATATGCACATGCAAAAAAGCTACTTTATTACCATTTTCTACTATTATTTTTTTTGTAAGGAACAAGTGTTTGACAATTATTCTTTAAATTGGCAAATTATAATTTTCCTATCTATAACATTCCTAAAATGAAATACAAGATATAGGCATATTTTTTTTTTCCAGTTACTGATACCTTATCATCATCATCATCCACCACATCAGGGAAAAAGAACTGGTGGCAAAGTCCTGAATGGTTTTCCAGGATTGTAGACTTCAAGACCTTTTCAGATTTGCTTCAACAAAGGGACCAAACGTAGAGTTGCATGAAGCACAATTGATCTGGAAAAAGAACCAGAAAATTATTGCATAATATAGACAGTGTTGTGGCTAATCCATATATCTGGTAGGCAGCAAAATTAAAACCGTTTGCAAGGTTTCAAATGTAAAGAAGTTAGAAGACTTTTTCTGACCTTATTATGGCCTCTTTGTTCTCAGGTTTAACGGCCCCAATAAAACCACAGTTAATAATTTGTTCATACCATGCAGAGAGATCAGTTTCTTCTTCCTCCACCTGAAAAAACATAAATATGTAAACTGTGCGTAGAAATAAAGGTTTTATGAATTTGAAGCAGGAGGCTGCTGCTGCTGACCCTGAGCTGACTAAATCTGACCAAGGCTTTGGGTCAGAAGACCTATTCAATTCTGTGCAGCTGTACAGACATCAGAATATTCTCTCTGTTAAATAGGTCATCACAACATCATATAGGATTATCTGGATCAGGTGTTTTAAACTCAGTTCCTGGAGGGCCACAGCTCTGCACAGTTTAGCTCAAACCCCAATCAAACACATCTGATTCAGCTAATCAAGATCTTCAGGATTACTAGAAACCTCCAAACAGGTGTGGGTTGGAGCTGGTGTGATCTAAACTGTGCAGAGCTGTGGCCCTCCAGGAATTGAGTTTCACACAAATGATCTAGAAAAAGTGCATTAACAATGTATCATAAACATCACAGCTTTTAAACATAGTCTATAGGGATGTGACCTACTGTATATAAATAAACTTGTTCGGAATCAAAAAGAGGTTTATTTCAAATTATGTTTACACATACAAGGCATTTGTTTTGTATTTGTTTTTTGTTTACAGTATATTTTGAGAGACACCTTTGGCATCGTTTATAGTCCATAATACAACTAGGGCGTGGAGAATAATAATAATTATTTATTAATTATAAAACAACGTGAAAGGTGTGCATATTGAGAGAAATGTACAGCCGCCGATGCAACCCGCATTAATTGATCTCTAACTTACTTAACTTGAGCAAAAGCGTTGATACACATAGTTACATATAGTTATCGGTCTATCTAGCGAACTTGAAGAAAGCGATCAATAACACATACCTGTGATCCATCACCCGCATGTCTCTGCTCCTCCATTTCGATCGATCCACTCGGTCTGGGGCCATAGACAGTAAAAGAAATGGACACAGCGACCCCATTGCAACTCAATTGAGACAAATGAAGCCCAGTTTTAGCGTTTTTTAGCACTTCCGTTTCTGACGCGCAGACTCAAACGAAGCTTGATGACGTCAGCAACCTGTCTGACAGATGTAAATCTTCTAGTAGCTGTGAGTGCAAACTGTCATCGTTAATCTTGCAGAGACGGCGAGCTTGAGCAGGGATTTCTTTGGCGTGAGTGAGCAGGAGTAAGTATTCTGATTAATTATTTTGTATAGTATTTTAAAATGTAACGGCAGTACGCCATATTAAGTTAATTGCCTGCGAGCTTCTCCACCTGTCTGTACGGTAATGCGACAGAGAGCCGAGTGGTTATGACGCAATCGTTAGCCTATTTTTTACAAAAACTGTTTATACGGGGCCATAATGTAACATAGAAGGTAATGGAGCCCATTATACATTTTCGTGTATCTTTAGAAATAAATAATGGACAAACAGAGTCTTTAAACGCCTCAGATGTAAAGTTATTCGCTGTCAAAGTGACGCCAAAATGAATGGGAGTCAATGGGAATGCTAACGCAAGTGAAGTTCTGCTAAAAGATGGCAGCCCCCACCCGACTTCAACTTCCGGTCGAGTTCCTTGCCCCTTGTCTGGGGCTCGCGCTGATGACGTAACGAGAAGGATGCGCCTTCATCCCTTGTACACACCTCAACCTCTTGACCCCTCCCCCACGTCAAATCAGTGACACAAAGCGAGGCGCAAAGAAAAAATGAAGCGCAAAGGAAAGCTTGCACCGCAGAGGCACGGATGACTGAAACGCGGATTTAAAGGAGCAGCGCAAAGGGAAATGTGTTGCAAAGTCATTGCTGTTGAAGTTTTACTTTGCTAAACTTTATTTTTTCTCTTGTGGTAAACTTTTTTTTTTGCAATTATTTTTTTTTACTTGCAAAAAAGCAATTTTTTTCTCAATACGCTATTTTTATTTGCAAAACATATTTTTTTTATTTGCAAAACATATTTTTTGTTTGCAAAACATTGTTTTATTTTGCAGATATATATGGCCCTATTTTGACTCGATAGGTGGGGGGAATGAATGTACAGCACTCTCTTCCACCATCAATACCATGACTGAGGTGCAATGAGCCCTTAACTGCTCCCCGGGTGATGCAGCAAAAATGGCTGCACACTGCTCCGAGTGTGTGTGTTTCATTACTCGCTGCTGAGTGTGTGCACATGGATGGGTTAAATGCAGAGCACAAATTCCGAGTATGGGACACCATACTTGGCTAAACATCACATCATTTTCACTTTCACTTTTATCCATAGACTTATGAAAATGATTAACTTATACCTCCTCCATTCCTGTAGCAGAGGTAAGGAAACCTCCAGACGTTTCCCAGGCCCACTGCGTAGCCAACACTGGTGAGGACAAACTCAATCTGGTTTCCCCAGTTTCCCCTTCTGGAGTTTTCATCTTTCTTTACTGGCTCTCCCGGAACTGCTCCGTTCTGAAACACAGACACACATATGAATGAAATGAAAATGTTGATGTTCACCGCCGGGATCACTCGCTGAGTCAGAGAGCAGTAAACTAATTTTTTTTTTTTTTTTGGATACATAATATGCTTATGAACTGTGTTCAATCAACATCAAGATTCTAGGTTAATATTTATGAGCATATGGGGAAATATATTTTAGGTGCTGAGAGGTCAATTGCTTAAAGTGGTCCTGAAAACTGAATTTTTACATTACATGGCCATCCAAGTCATCCAAAATGCATACACTTCATAAAAACAAAAAAAAACATGAATAGGTTAAGTTTAGCTTGACACAAGTCAACTTAATTGCCAAAACAAAAACAAAAATGTTAATGCCATGGTGAAGTGATATTGCACATCCAGCATGTGGAGCTCCCACAGTAATGCAAGTTTGAGTTTGGGTCGTCAATTCATAACCCAATTTCCACTACTTCCTACAGTATAGCTTTCTACCAATAAAAACATGTTACAAGAGGAAACTAAAAGAAAGCAAGAAGTTAATCACATGTAAAAGTTTGTATCAATTTCGTGAAAACTCCTAAATTGAATGCAAGGACTGTTGAGGGCTCAGAGAGCATGCTGGAGCGCACTTGATGTGATCTGAAATCACCGTCATGTGCACAAGAAAAACATTTGGTATTGTCAGCCTGATTTAAAGTTTACTCTCTCCATCTGTTCTCATCAGATGGTCTTCATGTTGACCTCTAAGGCAAGCTCACGATCTGATCTAAGCACGCGCTCCATCCCCACAGTGAGCACGCTGCGGGAGATGAAGATTCAGCGCCAATGCTCGCAATCTTTCCTGCAGCTCTGTGGATGAATCCAGACTGCACTTGATGATTCTAGTGAGCAATTTTGCTTTACAAAATGCATAGTTGACAACTATGTTGTAATTTTAAACTTGCCGTTCTATCATGAGTTTCATTGTGAGTTTATTGCATGTGAAATATTGTAAAAGAATAAGAAAATCTTTAGATGATGTTCAACCGTTGTGATAGGCTGACTGTCTAAATATAAAAAGATTATGAGCTGGCTGTGTAACTATATTGAAAGGATTTTAATGGCAGAAAGAGTGTCAGCTGTAATGGTGTTTTGTTTTTTTTTTGTTTTTTTGCTTGTTTTAGGTTTGCTTCAAGTTACACAAGGCACTACACAAACACACACATTTAAACTCACTGCAGCATCTGAGTCTGAGCTCCCTGGGCCATTGCTCCCTGCAGGATCACACAGACACATGTGCATCAGCAAAATTAACAATAATCCAAAGTTTGCCTTTTAGCCCAAATGAAATATTCATTTTGTTAAGCATTAAACAATGCAACATTTCTTAAATAAGAACACAAAAACCCTAATGATAATGCTTTTTGGACAACCACTTGAAATCTGAACCTGAAAGCAGTCTAACAGTACAAATCCACCGAAGCAGAGTGAGCAAAGCTGAGGAGGCATTTTCAATTCATTCTCTACAGGAGCTGAGTAAAGGACTTGCACAGGGGATTTTGGGATTGACAGCAAAGCAGAGCAAGTGGTGAGAGTGTCAAAACATTGAGAAACACTCCAATACAAATTAGATGTGGGGCAACCAAACACAGTAAGGTTAAGGCAGTGACATCTGTCATAAAAAATAGAAAGTATTCTGTAATTTCTAATGGATTATTGCAAATAAATCCAGTCATTGCTGCAAATGAATGCTTTGCAATCAGGTTTTTGACCATGTAATCTGAGACCAACTCAAAAGTGTCAAATCTCTAGCATTTTGAGTCGTATTGCAGGGATTTCTCCTGCACCAGTGGACACATGGGTGTGACTGGGTGGAGTTCAGGAGGTGGGCAGCTGTGATGGGTTGTGCTGAGAATAAGGAGGAAATTCAGAGTAGACTACAACAGAACAGCTGGAAGATGGACCACCTTTAAATATGTAAACCTCTTCAACAAAATGCTACTAAATACTTCTCTGCATCTATCCATCAATAACACTGCAGTCCAACATAAATTATAATATGGACTGTAGCTCAATGGCCCATCTGTGCTCACACACAAGGATATGTTGTGTTTACCTTCCAGTGATTCTATGAATTGTTCAGTTAAGTTTTTATCTGCTGCACTCTGTGATCCCTGTCCCTGTGCTCTGGAACACCTAGTTGTGTCAGCCGTTGCCTTTTACTCCAAGGATCTGTCTTACTGAGCACAGAGTGTGAGAGAGAAAGATCATCCAGCTGGGCCCATCTGCCCATTTATGTAAGGCCAAGACACTCATAAACACAAGATCTCAGGGGGACCTGAGTCAAAAAGAATGGTTGAGCTATTTGACATTCTAGAAAAGAAACAAATGAAGCAAGAAGGAAAAAAGGAATATAAAAAATGAGGATAGCAAAAAGGAAAAGGAAAAATTTACAAATCAAAGAAAAATGAATGGTTCCCACTTTAAAAAAAAGAAAAACAGGAAAAAAAGAAAAGATGTCCATAAAACTGCTTCAACAAAACAATTGCCTCATATAATCACATAACAGCACCGATCTAATTTTTCAGCAAAATTCTGTTCCACAATGCCTTGAAGCCTGTGAGTGACAGCAGCACAGCTCCCACATTGCAGGTGTGTGACCCTGTCAAGTTAAGAAGGGGTGAGAACTGACCTGTGACTTCTCAATTCAGCACACAGAATGCCTGGAGATGTTCAACAGATCCATATCAGCTCAATGTGGGGTGTGCAAGTTTTTGGAGCATGAAGTTTTTTTTTTTTATCTTTTCCAATAATTTTCTGATATAAACCATTACAGATTATATCATCTGCTCCAATGAACAGATAATAATCAAGAAGAATAGTTGATTATATAAAATAATAATTGATGCATACGATAAATCTAAATATTTCTAACAAAAATATAAATATTACTAAAAGGAAATATTTTGATTATATTTAAAAAATCTTAGATTACGTAACACATCAATTGTGGCAGATTATGTAACATACCAGTTGAAAAGACATAATAATATTTAGTTGCATTTAAACAATTATAAATGCAACCCTAAGAGAACTATAAATATGTTTAAGGTGAATAGAGAAACTGAAATTCTCACGGGGGGAGCTTTTAATTTATTTTTTGACCCCCTACAGATGGTTGAGTGACATTATGTTCTCTGATTGTGCATGTCAAAATTGCATCACTAAATAAACACACTTCACACATGAGCTCACCAGATTTCTCTGATTTCCAATTAACTAACCCTTTAAATACTATCAAAAGATAGTATCAAAAGATTATTTTAAGATTCGCACTGAGAAGAGTGATGCCATGTTTACAGATTGAACATTCATTCTTATATAAACCCTCACTCACATGAAATCCCTGCGCTCCCGAAAGGAAAGTCTATGGAAAAGGGAGATATAGTCTAAATACTGTGATGAATCAATGACTTCCTGCTCTCTGAAGTCAAAGACTCAAAGGTGTGGCCAATGGAGTGGCCTTGGCAAAAATAGCGCAGATTCCAAAACCCACTCCAGGCAGTGAAACTTCACAAGGCTCCACGGGTCCAAACATAAAAAGAGATTATATACCTACTGCTGATTAATGCTGCAAAACATTTCCCATCAAGCTGGTGAGTTTACAGGAAAGCAAAAAGCCAAAACCAAAGCAATTTGGTAAAAGAGCAAGGAAGTCAAAGGAAATGTGTTCTCAGCACTTCTGAAATAGCTAAACACCCAAGTCCTCTGGATTCACCGTACGGCAGATATGACCTTTCCCCTTTTTAAAACTCCCTACTGACCCCCAGATCACATTTCAAAGGCAGCATCCTCAATCTTTCTATGCTGATAAGGGCTTTATTCTCCTCAGGAAAAGTAGGAACATACAACAGGCCTATTCAAAGACCCCAGTAAGGTAACTTTCACCTCTGGTTTGTTTATCAAGGTCAGAGGTAAGACCACAAGGGTTGTGACTGCTACCAAAAAGCCTTTTACTCTTACAGAGCTTCAGCTGAATCTCATGTTTCAGAGGATTTTAATCTTTTCCTACATTTTACAAGTCAGCTATGAGGCATTTGTATGATAACTTTATGAAAAGCTATTGCACCAACATGTTAATTTCTATATCAGCAAATACAGTGAGTTTGTAGCAGGACAACCAGTTTGTGTCCCAAAGGCAGATAGGGATGGGTGGAAGGAGTGGTAGAAATCAAAAACCATCTTCAGTAATAACAAGTCTTGACAATAAAGCTGTAGAAGAAAAGAGCAAGGCAGTCCTAGCTAGTTAATTTGACAATTGCAATTCAAGATAGATGAGTGTTCGTTATTTTACTTCTTTAGTTATGTCCCCCTAAAAAGCACTCAATGGGTAAACAAGGGTATGTTCATTCTCTTCAACTGGAATGAAATTAACCAGCGTGGACAGCCCTTAAAGAAGGCATTATCCAGTCTCTGTGAGGTGAAAGTAATTCTGCTAAAGATTCAAAGCTTCAGCTTCTCACCCTGTGAGCAGTAGGTCATATTCCCACTCTCTCATTGGCTTAAACCCTGAAAACACTCTTCTCATGCTTGATCAATCATCTGCAATCGTGACTTGTCAGACAAGACACCCCAAATCTGAACAAGGGGCACAAAAACGGGGAAGTGACGATGGCCTCAGGACATTAGGAGTTTGCATCACTCAATCTACGCACATGCTGTCACATACACGTCCATACACGAGGATATGTTAATAAAGACTGGCATAAAGCAACATGCAAACAATCTGGTTCAACAAGTGTTCCCAATGTAAGAAATTGAATATGTAATTATTACAATGGGCAGATGATCCGGTTATTAAGAATTACAGAAGCATCATGAAACAGAATAAAATTTGAATATTAAGAGATATTAGTCTGCAAATTAACACTGGATTACAATATATACTCACTGCCATTCAAACGTTTGTAGTCAGTAAGAATCTACAAATACTGGACAACTGCATTAAAATATTGCACAACTGTTTCCAACATTGATAAAATTAGCACCAAATCAACATATTAGAATGATTTCTAAAGGATCATATGACACTGAAGATTGGATTATGATTGCTGAACATGTAGCTTTGCCATAAACGGAATAAATTATACCTTAAACTAGATTAAAATTACATTTTAAACTATTTTAAATTATAATAGTATTTCACAACATCACAGTTTTTACTATAAAATAAATGCAGTGTTGGTGACTTCCTTAAAGGGTTCCTATTATCCACTTTTAGAATTTTAGTCAGTGTATAATGTGTATGTTTGGGCATAAAAAGATCTACAAAGTTACAAATCACAAAGTCCACTCCAAAGGGAGATATTTTGTTAAAAAAAAAACCTTTCAAGAACTACAACAAATGGCTTGGTAGGACTACAGCGTTGTTTTCCGGGTTTTGTGATGTCACAAAGCAGCCCATTAGAATATCATTAGAAAAAGTCCCGCCTACAGAAATTCAAATGGTTTTGTCGTGGTTTGAATGATTGGTTGAGAGCATCAGACAAGAAGACAACGAAGAAGAAATGGTTCATGTTTTGTAATTTGTAATTTAATTCATAAATAACTATTCAAATTGACAGCAATGCATATTTACAGTACCTTTTGAATTTCTGAAATAAACATAATACATTATACCGTTGCACTTATCTGTACATAGTAAAAGCAGTTATTTTTCAGCGGGTGTGCCCGAATCATGAGTCTGTATTCAGAAAAGCATGGATCAATGCAGACAACGTAATGTCTATCAGCAATCGGTGATGGAAAATGCAATCGTCTATCAACCCAACCCTAGTTACCACTCTAATATGTTTTGCAATATCTGTGCGTGCAAAAGTTCTTGTTCAATATTCTTGGGCTCTGAAACCAGCTCAAATTGATATGGTAATATTGACACCATCCTTAACTATACCAAAACTGACAGAACTTGCTACTTTGGCAAGGGGTGGGGCAGTACTGAAACACCATCTAAGCTGTTCGGCAATCACAACGCACTGGGATAGCTAACCATTTTTACAAAAACTGTATACTTATAGTATACCTATAAGTTCACTTTTAGTATATTGTGCACTACAAACTACAAACATAGAGGTAAACTAGTACTCAAAGTTTGCTACTAAAAGTAAACTTTTATATACTAGAAAATGGGCCAATTTAGTCCCACTAACAAGTATACTCCGAGAAAACTGACATTTGTATACTGGCTATACTTAAAGTATACTTAAAAATATACTTGAACTTGATAAATTTGATAAAAATACCCAGCCCAAATTCAGTTCATAGTGTTGTTCACCCTCTTGTTCTATAATGAAAATGCCTTTTTGTAAACAAATAATGCTTTTCTGAACACCTGGATGAAGTCAAACACCTTATAGAATCCAGATCCATCTCAATAATGGAATGTTTACGAGGACAGATATTCATCTCTGTAATTCCTTACGACATGTTGCTACACAGTTCTGGAAATGTAAAACAGCATTCCAAGAATGACCAAAACCATTCTAAAGGGAAATTGTGAGACTTACACTTTAGTGAATTCTCAAATCTAACTCTATCAAACACTTAAAAGTAAGAATTAAAGACAGTTACTAATCCCTTTAGTTCCCTAGTTCCTTCCTATAAAAAAACAATCTGAAATATTTTCTTGAGAAGTTCCCTCAAAGACTGAGTTCGTACCCCCATGTTGATAACTGAGGCCTCAATATTCCACTTCCTTTGGTCTTACCTTTATTCTGTTCATTGTAAACCCCAGCTAGAAGTGCCTACTCAAACAGGAACCTACAGCATTCAGGCAAGCATCAGCATGTAAGAAGGTCCAGAGCAGACTGACATAGCTCCATGTGGAACCTACTGTATTCTACACTTGAGCCGTGGGTGGGGAGTGGGGAGGAGCCTGAAGGTGTGGCTTAAGGGAGTTTCACTAGGTTACTACAGATACAGGTGCATCTCAATAAATCTGAATGTAGTGGAAAAGTAAATTTATTTCAGTAATTCAACTCAAATTGTAAAACTTGTGCATTAAATAAATTCAGTGCACTAACAATGAAGTGGTTTAAGTCTTTGGTTATTTTAATTGTGATGATTTTGGCTCACATTTAACAAAAACCAATTCACCATCTCAACAAATTAGAATACTTTATAAGACCAATAATAAAAAACAAAAAAACATTTTTAGTGAAATGTTGGCCTTCTGAAAAGTATGTTAATTAACTGTATATGTACTCAATACTTGGTAGGGGCTCCTTTTGCTGGCGTGGCATGGAGGTGATCAATTTGTGGCACTGCTGAGGTGGTATGGAAGCCCAGCTTTCTTTGACAGTAGTCTTCAGATCATCTGTATTTTTTGGTCTCTTTTTTCTCATTTTCCTCTTGACAATACTCTATGGGGTTCAGGTCTGGTGAGTTTGCTGGTCAGTCAAGCACACCAACACCATGGTCATTTAACCAACTTTTGGTGGTTTTGGCAGTGTGGGCAGGTGCCAAAACCTACAAACCTTCTACAAAAAGCTGGTCAGTAGAAAGAAGCATGGTAAATGGGTGCATTGAAATTGGTTTTCAAAAAACACAATGGACCAACACCCGCATATGACATTGAACTCCAATTCATCACAGACTGTGAAAACTTAACACTGGACTTCAAGCAATTTGTGCTATGAACTTCTCCACCCTTCCTCCAGACTTTGGTTTCCCAATGAAATAAAAAACTGGCTCTCTTCTGAAAAGAGGACTTTAGACCACTGGACAACAGTCTAGTTCTTTTTCTCCTTAGCCCAAGTAAGACGCCTTTGATTTTTTCTGTTGTTCAGCAAATTCCTTGACACGTCTGTGTGTGGTGGCTCTTGATGCCTTGACCCCAGTCTCAGTCCATTCCTTGTGAAGTTCACTCAAATTCTTGAATCGATTTTGCTTGACAATCCTCAAAAGGCATAATTCCTTCTCTCGGTTGGTTGTGCATATTTTTCTTCCACACTTTTTCCTTACACTCAACATTCTGTTAACATGCTTTAATACAGCACTCTGTGAACAGCCAGCTTCTTTGGCAATGAATGTTTGTGGCTCCTTGTGAAGGGTGTCAATTATTGTCTTCTGGACAACTGTCAGCTCAGCAGTCTTCCCCATGATTGTGTAGCATAGTGAACCAAACTGAGGGACCATTTTTTGAAGGCTAAGGAAGCCATTGCAGGTGTTTTGAGTCGATTAGCTGATTGGCATGTCACCATATTCTAATTTGTTGAGATTTTTGTTAAATGTGAGGCAAAATCATTACATTTAAAAGAACCAAATACTTAAACTACTTCAGTCTGTGTGTAATGAATTTATTTAATACACGAGTTTCACAATTTGAGTTGAATTACAGAAATAAATGAACTTTTCCACGACATTCTAATTTACTGAGATGTACCTGTATATTCAGAGTGGTTGCTTCTGCCTATGCACTGCTACCACCTATAATGCCATGGGCAGTTACATCATTTTACATTGATATGTATTAAATGACAGTTAAAATCGAAAGTTGCAACTGTGTTATTTAATGAGCTAACATGAACTAAGACTTGTATATTTTAAAAAGATTAATAACTTCTGTAGCAAATGTAGCTATTGCTCATGTGAATGTTAATGGTTAACTAATGAGGTCTTATTATAAAGTGATACCTATGGGTCTTTTGCACTTTAATCTGTTTAAAACTGATGACTGGATGATGGTGAGATCAAATCTCTGTGTGGAGCACTGGCTGCTGTCAGAATCCTTGAAATCTCACTGGATTATTACATCTAATGGCAAAAATAATGTTTAGAAATGTAAACTGATATTTCCTACTGACACACTACAGCAAAACATAGAAAAAAAAAATGATTATGCTACAAATAAATGTATCAAACGTTCCTTTATATATGACTTGACCTTAAAAGTTTTATAACAAAATGATAAAAAAAAATATATTATATCCTTAGAAAAGTTGGTTATCGAAATGCTTTGTTTGGAATATGAAATGTAAAAAAAATGCTGAAAACACGAGCAAAACTTTTGCCTCAAACAAATACGGAAATGTAAAACAAAAACAAATCTAACCACAAATGCATGTGATTTGGGGGTGTAAGCGTGTGGAAAGAGGTTTAAGACTGTTCTCCAGGACTGACTGGCATGACAGCTCTGAAATTGATGCTCTGACATTTTCATCTCTCCTGCTTCCTGAGGCCTCAGTTTGTCATGGCATTTGCATGGCTTGGAGTTTGCAGAAGCCCTGAATTAGCGATTGCTTTACTGTGGGGTCAGCTCTCTTCCTCAGAAGCCCTCTGGCAAATTATCCTAACCATATTTGAAACACAAAAACTTGACCCAGTCAGTGAGAATCGTTAAAGCTCAAATCCCCCTGCATTAGCCTGTCAAACAGGCAGTGCTTTAAATTACATATTGAGCAAAAGGATGTATTTTCAGAGAGCATCTTTGCCCTTTGGTCGGGAAATAAGTAGGCTCACTGCTGTGACAGCTGCAGAGGTGGCAGTAGGGTCTGCCAAAATACACTTGTTCAGAAGACAAGTGTGTTTACACAGAATGACTCTTATGTAATAGACCGCAAAACTAAGAGCAATTTTTTTTTTTACATTTCAATGTTAATGCTATAAGGCTAGTGAACTTAGAAACTATTGTAGTCCAAGAGCCCTTAATTCTGGAAAGAATGTAATTGAGAAATGTAGTCTAGACATAATATTTTAAAAGGTTTCTTGTTTACTTGAAATAGCATTACAAATATTGCGTTAGATTTTTTTTTCCCCAAAGCAATTTAGTGTAAACCCCAACCAACAACTGATTTTGGTCCACTCCATCACGCAGTCAGCCGTCAAGAAAATATTAGGTCCTAAAAATCATGAATCCGATTCTATCTATCAGGATGTGCTATGCCACCGATGTTAAGGTTTTTTTAAGCATGGTCTGGAAATCAACGATTTGACTGACATGACCAATGAACCAATGAAATTAGCAGTGGGACGGGGTTTGCGCTACTAATAATAGTCATGCAAATAATATTAAGAATTGATGTAGCATAAACAGCCAGGTTATTATTCAAAAATTAAAATAATGGAGGTATTTAAATTTTTGGGTGAACTGTCGGCATTAAATAGAAATCCACCCAATCTATTTTCTAAATGCATGTTTTAGATCTTATTGTGAATGATTAATGCATGCATAATGTTTTATTTTTTTTTAACCTTTTTTTCATCAGAATGTCATAACTAGACCTTCTGCTGAAAAACAAAATACGTTTCTATGATTATTTATGCAGGACTTTTCTGATTTTATTTAGTCCACTTAAACAGCAGTCATGCAAGCTTGCTTTCTATTGCCTCTGTTTTTGAGAACAACGCCCACATTTCAAAATCTGATCAGCAATGAATGAACCATGGCCACACCCTACAGTTTTTTTATGTGAATAGAAAGATCTGTCTCTACTTCAGTTTCATCACGACTTTAATCATTATTAAGGAACCTTACAGTATTATAGCTATTAAAGAATAATGGGACAATAATGGAAAATAAAGGAAAAAAATGTAAAGGGAGTCACAAAGGACAAGTCAAAAGATGCAATGAGACTTTAAAAGTGATTAAACATGAGGAAAGTACCCATGACAGAGTGAGGGTCACTAACGCTAGCAGCTATGACAGCTGTTCAGATGGACAACCTTCACTTAGCAACAAAGCTCTGACTGAAGGCCACACGGACAAAATTACAAGTCACGAATCTTATAGGAAATATATCAGACATGCTATTGGTGGATAAAGTGCAAAGTTTTGAAAAGAATTGAAAAAACAAACAAATGTAAAGAGAATTTCTAAGGTATTTCATATAAGACAACACATAAAGAGAAGAGAGAAATGAAGCAAGATGGACAGAAAGAAAGAAAGAAAGAGAAAAAAAGAGAGCAGCTGGAAGCCCAAGAGCGCATTGAGTGTGGGACAGGAGAGACCACTGCCTCCGAGCACACATATGCTTCTGAACTGCTCTTTTCCCCTCTTTTTGCTCTTTTCTCTTTTCATATACAGAGGGCTTTAAAAGTCTAGGAGTCTAAAGTGAAAATCTGCGATCAGAAATTTCATTTAAAGCTGAAAATAAGCAAGCTTTTAAATAAAATTTTTACATTGCATGTGAACTTTGTACAAAATTTAAGCACTGGATGCTCATTCTTAAATCATACTGGACAATTTGATCATTAGCTTGTACATAAACTAATGGAGTTCATGGAGTTGGCATGAATGTTAAAGCAATAGGAAATACTGAATACTAAGAAATTAAAAAAGTGAAAAAGTGACCATCCAAAGTTAAATCCATGTGTACACAAACAACATCAAAACACACACATATGTGTTCAGTTTCAGTCTCAAACGCAATCTGTAAAAAAATAAATGGGAAAAAAAATATTGTTGGTGATATAATGTTCATATGGTATGTGCAGTTTGCTGACATTACGCTAGGTAATATACCCTAAGTAATAAATATTATTGACAGTACATGCTCACAATAGCCTAAATACTTGTGCATATGACACACCTACACATGATGCAGTTCTATAGCTGCACTGTGGAAGAGACTGATAACTTATTGCAAAACTCACTTGCCGTTTTGTGGATAAGACACATGCCTTTGATGTGATTCGACCCGGGTTCGAATCCACTGTGAGACACCAATATGTCCCTGAGCAAGATACTTAACCCCTAGTTGCTCCAGAGGCGTGCGACCTCTGACATATATAGCAATTGTAAGTAGCTCTGGATAAAAGCGTCAGCTAAATGATTAAATGTAAATATATGTATCTCTTTAAAAGTATTAAAAAAAAATTATCAAGTGTTGCAATCAAAACACTTTCTAAATGCTGATCGTCATACTGTAAATTATTGGAAAGGCATTTTAACCCAGTAATATGTTGCTCAATATGATATGTAATATGTAACCAACTCATTTCTGTTAATACTGTTATGCTGCGTTCATGTATCCCTGGGAAGTTCGTACTTACGAGTTGACAAGACTTAATTATGACGTTGGGTATGTTCATGTCATTTTAGTCGGCACAAGATGGAGGTGTACCTTATTTTAATAAATAACAAGAAAATACAACAGGGTTTATTAACTCAGCTTATAGAAAATGAACAGCAGAGAATTTGAATCTGGTGTTTTTTGCGTTTTTTATTAAAAAATAAAATAAAATTGATGAAGCCACTTTAATCTGTATAACATAAAAACGTATTAATTGTTAATAATTGCTACAGTGCAATCCTGTCTATCAATTTCAACAAAAAAATTACTGTCAACAACAGACGCTGCATCCATCGATCCAGCCATGTTTCTCATTGACACGCCTCTAACTTGGAAACTCCGGGGTTTTTGAGTTTTCCACTCGTCATTACGACTTTGCGGTGGCGTTCATGTGCATTCAACTCGTAAATACGATCTATCCGACAAGACTTGAACGCACCATTATATTTATATAAATGCAAACATTTTTGTTTAGCTAGTCCTCAAAACAATTGAGTGATTAAAAGAAAGAAGGAAAAAAATTATCCTGCCTTTCAAACATATGCATGTTAGTCAAATTAAATTAATTAATACAAATTAATTAAAAAAACACAATTGAAACAAGAAATGCAACACAAACATACAACAGGCATATAATATAAATAAATATAGTTTATTCAAATGATTAAAAGTTATATATATATATATATATATATATATATATATATATATATATATATATATATATATATATTTACCGTATATTGTAACATTTTTAAATTTGTAGACAATATATTGTGTACATTACAGGTATATAAACTTCAGTTTGCACATTTATATCAGACAAATCACTCTTAATGTTAACCCTTACCAAAGGATACGACATCATTCTAAGTTATGCATATTTTAGAGCTTAAACAGGGAAACGATGTTTCCCCACAGTATACACACGTGACTAAGTACACGTATAAGGGGTTTAGAGGCTGGAGGCTCTGGCAGATGCACCTGCTCCTCTGTGTGTGTGTGTGTGTTTATGTGTGTTTGTGATGAATCAATGAGCTCTACAGCTGGACACCTGAGTCTGTGGTGCCTCTCAGGGTTCTAGCACTGCTGGAAATGATCAAATAATTAATGTTATTAATCTTTTGTAATTTGCTTAAATTCCTCAAGTGAAATGTGTTACAGATTATAAGGTGGACATCAAGGGTAAAAATCACTCCTTCAAAAGTGACCACAGTTTTTTTCTGACCATTATTCTTTTCTCTGACACTTTTGTTAACAATTAAACAGGATGTTGCTACTGTACTGTACAAGCCTTCGATATGTAAATGACCAGTGTTTTTAACTGGTATGTTAATGAGCTCATGGTTCTGATGTCACATGACGATAATGATCCATGATAATTAAATGAACAAAAAAAAACATTTTCAAAGAGGAATGTGGTCAACCTAACTGATAAAGTCAGATGACCATAGCTCATCTGGTTTTAAAGGTCTCATCCGCAATATCAAGAACTGACAGCTAGTGATGTCTGTCTAAACTATAACAATAAGACTACTAGACCAAAAAAATGTAATGAATATGAAGGCAAAGGTTAGGACTAGGGTTATTGATAGTTAAGGGATAAGGGTTGAAAAAAAAAAGAAAGAAAAAAAGGCCTCTCTAAACATTAAGCATGGCTAAAATAATGCATTGCAATGACATTGTGAACAACTGGTCAATAGAATTATTAATATTCCTTGGTACTAATTAAATAATAAAAGAATTTGCTCATTAAAACTGTTCATGAATATAACTTGATGACAATGCAATTTGAGACTGCACAATTGCTTCGAACTTGAGATATGATGTATGATAGAAAGCGATTTAATTAAGCACTAAGAATACTAACATTCATTTCGAGATTAAAAGAGATGACAATGACAGCCTTGAATGTCAGCGGAGACCATGTCATCTAGATGAGCCCCAGAGACAGATCCCCTGAGAAGACCTCATCAACTAGACGGTCATCGGGACAAGACCACTGGAACCAGACAAGTCCTCTGCACAATCTGACCTGTGTTGCAGCCTGGAATTTAACCACACCATTCTGTTTTTGTCTGGCCAGAGGAGAACTGGGCCCCCTTCTGAGGCTGGTTTCTCCCACGTTTTTTTCTCCATTTCTGTCACCAATTAATTTCTGGTTCCTTGCCACTGTCACCTTTAGCTTGCTTAGACACTCTTGGAACAGAGCTGAACTGGATGATGATATACTGAATCATCAATAAAACTGACCTTAATTGAAAAAACATTTTTTTACTGTCCTCTTGCATCACTGACAAAATATTTTCTTGTTTGAAACTGTAAAGCTAATTTGACAGAATGTTTAGTGTATAAAGTGCTTTATAAATGAAGGTGACTTGACAATGATACATTTCAAAACTCAAAACCTGTCATATAGTGACATTCCTTATTAAAAAAATGTAAATAAATAATATTATTAAAAAGATGTATCTTTTTTAAGTAACAAAATTTAGTTCCACTAGTTTTTATTTAGTCACCAGACTTTACTTTATGTTAATTTGCACAATCCTACTGAATGGTGGAATTCATACAGAGGCAAAAGAAAGGATGCAACCAAAACTGGCACTGCAGCATAAATCTGTGACCCACAAAGTGCCTTATCGGATATCTATACGCTTTATTTCCAACAAATCTTCCCCATGATTGTTTAAGTGACAAGAGCCTTGGTGACTAAAAAAAGGAAGTGAAGGAAGACCGAAAAAAGAGGAGAAATATGGGCCAGCCCTCCTTTCAGCCCGGACACTTTCCTCCTTCCTTCTGTCTCTCAAACTCTGCTCTCCTGCCCACTTCCTTGGAAACTTTATCACATACCCTTCCACCAGCTTCGCCAGAACTTCCCACTGCAATTTGTTATAAAAACTTTTCAGTTGGCCCACACGTGGTCTGGTTTTTAAAGAGCTGCAGCCCCTTTCTCACGTGGTTTGTGGGCTATTGAGTCGTCACAGGCCCACTGAATGATGGCCGAAAAATAAGGCACTGCAGACAATGCTTGGTCTTGATTAATTCAGTTCTTTCAGGAGCCTGCACCGTCGTCCGGGCAGCTTCGTACAATTGCTGCTTTGATGCATCGGGTAACGTGCTCGCTTGCTCGCTCGCTCTCGCAAAATTTTGAAATTTCCCTCTCAACAGAGCTCAACATCTATAAAAAATGTACATGTGGTTGCAAATCCGCATAAATATGACAAGAACACAACTGACCTGATCGGCCATGCAAGCTGCGCTGCTGTTGGATTCCGACATGATTCGATAGTGTCCAGTAGTTCTCTCGTCTCAACTCTTGAGTTCTTCATTCACACCTCACCGCTTGCTTCCGCAAAGAGAGGGGGGGGGGAAAGAACAGCCTCCTTTCGGCCAAGCTTGATTAATGCCTGAATTATTTTCACCTCATTTCATCTGATGGAGTTCTGCTTCCTCTCCGCCTCTTTCAATCATTCGGCATGGAAGTTCCCCCTCCACCGCTGCCACTTTCTCGCACTCTCTCTCTCTCTCTCTCTTTCTCCCTCCCTTTCTGTTTCTCTCTCACTCCCTCATCCTTACCTCCTTCGCTGTATGTACTGCAAGTTGGGGAGAGTGCACCCCTCCTCTTCTGTATCCCCCATTCTGCAAAACAGACCTCTACCTCCACAATGAATGGAGTCATTGTCATTCCAGCACTTTGGCTGCATACTGAGTACTAGGAGCTGCTAGCTTAGCTGCCTGGAGTCACAGGCGCTGCCAAGCTTTTCAGCGGCTGGCCCGCACGATGAAAGACAAAAGTAAGGAGAGGTTCACTTCCATGGGGTGTGCTACTCTCCCTGTCTCTGCATTTCTTCCACTTGTTCTAGGGGCAGCTGCACCCAGACCACCAACGCTTCCATTCAGTGACACTTGACTCTCAAATCCTCATCCCTTGACATTGCCAATTCTCCTGTAAGGTCCTGCAAGAGGCCAGAGGAGGGATATACCCTTCCGTTCGTCTGTCGGTCATACCCTGGCCTCGTAGTTCATCCACTCGCTGCAGGTTACAAGGTTTTCTCAACTATAAACAGGCAAAAATCAATAGCAAAGACATATGGCAGAACGTGAAAAGCTGCATTGCAATTCACACAACAACAACAACAAAAAAGTGTCCAGCAGACAAAAGAAAGCTCTCAGTGGCAGCTCTTGGCGATGGACCCAGCTGAGCATCCTGTTATTGGTGTTAAAAGTTGACAGGCTTCTGGCACTCTGCCTAATGAGCATTTGAAAGAGGTGTATAATGGTGGCGATGCATTTAATTAGCAAACTCCAAGAAGATGCATCAACATTTCTAACCACTTCACAACATTGCATGGACCACACATAACTGAACACAGTACTAATTAGAGCCATGCAATATGTAAGAAAAAAAAACTGCTATTGCGATTTCTTTGATCAATTTAAGGATTTCGAATTAAATTACGATTTTGACACACATAGACATGCTTTACAGTCATAAATGCATTCAGTATGAATGAAAGAAAAGCCAACTAGAGATTTATAAAAAAAAAAAATAACATGTTTCTTAAACAGACATAAGTCAAAATAATCACTAGGTAAAGGTGTGACAAAATGTCTAGACATATGGCAAAAATAAATAAATAAATCTTTAAAAAAAATAAAAGAATTCTATGCATTAGTCATAGAGCTCATTGTAGCGGTGCCTCAGGTGTTGAAATATATTTGTTGCGCCAGGTTCACACGTACTCCGTCTGCAGTGCGTATACAGTATGTGTATGCGGTGCAGAAGCAGAGTGCATTATTGTAACGTGAAAGCATATTAAAATAATGTGCAAGCACGAATCTCTCCACTCGCATGCAGATTTCCTTTGCTCTGTCACAAAACTAGACACGCGTGCTCAGATACATGCTGCCCTCGCCCCGGAGAGAATGCGTACACTTAAAACGTGTCTCCTCTAGTTCAAAATGTGTCCTGTGCACTCACAACTCTCTTTAGGCTCATGCGCTAGATATTTTTTCTTTTCGCACCTTACTATTTCTAACCTTTCTTGTTCACATATTTCACATCTTTTACCGCGTGCAGTGTGAACACGGATACGTTAACATGGGCTCGAAAAAATACACATCACAGACAGAGTGTGTGAACGTAGAGTTACATAGGCATAGCCTATGCCCAGTCTGTTCTGTTCTCGCGCTCCATTTAGGCGCGCTGCATTCTGATTGGTTCGGATAGGATACTGCAGGAGGCCGGGGCTGTGGAAAATTAAACTATAAAGCGATTTAGAAATCGTGCATGCTCAAATTGTGATTTTATGATGATTTTGATTAATCGCACAGCCCTGGTACTAATGAATTAAGAGTTAAGAGTCAAATAAACAAATGGTTATTTTCCCATATGTTCAGCCCATACTCTAGTCCTCAAGGTATATTTCTAATTTTTAATACATACTATTCAATAGCCCCAATTAAATGGGGACACATTTAAAGTTAAAGGGGTCATATGATGTGATTTAAAAATGTCCTTCCTCTTCGGTGTGTTACAAACTGTTTGTGAATAGATAAGATCCCTAAAGTTGCAAAGACTAAAGTCTCAAACCCAAAGAGATATTCTTTTTAAAAGTTCAGACTTGTCCACGCCCTCCTCAAACACAAATGGCTCTTTTGTAATGGGTTTTATTGTTTTTGTCTTGTCAAGTCTGTGTTCTGACCAAGACATGCATCACAGTTTGTTAAGGGCCGTAACATTTCCGTCACATGCTTGAGGTATTCAGCCAATCACAATGCACTAGATAGCTGGCCAATCAGCTTTTTAGACCGATGAGCTTAGTAAAAAACTAAGCGTTTTAGAAAGGCGATGCATAGAGGAGAAACTATAATGTACAGTATGAGGAAAATAAGTTTTTTTTTTTTACCCTAGACCACATAAATATATTGCATACTCCAAATACACAACATAATGTTCTTTTTAGCAACAACATGTGATTCCTTTAATCCAAAATTGGTCTAAACATACAAAACACATAATTTTTCAGATGTGTACAAGTATTATTTTTCACTATATATTTTTGGGAACATGTGGGTTAATAAGAACACTGAATTTAACTCCAGAAAGCACAACATTTAGACTAGTCAGGTGTTCAGCACTGATGAAGTCAAGAACCAAGTGTTTATATATATATAAACTATCTGGAGCTTAAGTTCATGTGCAAACATTCTTTGGTCACACTTAATATGTCTGAATGTCGCTTAATTAGAAACAAAATATCAAACAAGGCAGCACCTGGTAACAAATTATGCTAGAGCTTTTACCAGAAATAACTTTAGCTTTTCTCAGCCATTCATTCAATAACTTTTAAACCAATGGTGTCAAGGTGAATTTTAGTGGATAAATGTAGAAAGTTCTCGTCAAGCAGTGCAACCATGCATAGTTCATCACATCAGGCTAACGTTCCACTAATGGTTCACAACCAAAAAGTGTGCAAATTATGTCATAATTTTAAGTATATATCTTTCTATAATTTAAAATATAACTTATTTTGTGTGTTTGTGCTTTATTACTTTAAAATAAATGGCAATTGGTTATACATTTTGTTATATAATTGCAAATGGCATTTATACATTAAGTATGGCATAAGAGTCAATGTATAACTGCGTAAATTTAATTCAAAGGTAATTGTATGCCTAATGCCTATAAACAATAAATAGAATATAAATGTATGAAACTAGTAGTTTACCTATCAAATCCTACCCTAGATAAACAAAAAAAACTATTCAAGAATAGATTCAGAAATACAAAGTTTATTATGCCTGTGAGGTCCTGATGGTACTTGCCAAGCTGAGCTTAAACTACATCTGCTCTGCTTGTTTGACCCTTTGGGAACAGACAGCATTACAAAGAGATGAGCATGTCTTTACACTTAACTAAACTAAGTTCTTACACAACATAACATAACATAACATAACATATACTGCAAAAAGGTCACTAGCGGTTAACATATAGATGCTTTAGAGTGAAGTTTCAATCTGTCTTGTGTCATATCATGATTATACTTCTTAGTACTTCTGTCTCAGAACAAAATGGCAAAAAAAGCAGGTTTCATAAACATATCTATGACAATGACCTCAAATTACATCAAAAATCAATTAGCAAATTTGAGAGTGTCCTCTCAATTAATTTCATGTATGTGATGCTTATTTTCCACTTGAGTTCCGATGACTACAAGCAATTGGTTGATACTTTGTTTATGTATTTGTGACACCTAACTTTTCGCACAAACACAAACACACACATATAAATGCACATAGCTCCGGGCAGCTCCTTGTGTCTGAGCCACGAGCCCGGCTGTAAGGGAATCTGACACATGCGGTCATTAGAGACTCCTCAGGGGCCCTAGCCAACCCCTATTAGTTAAGCAGCAGCACTGAGCTTCGCCTCCCTTCACAAAAACACTCACTTCTAATGAGGATATGTACACTCTGCTATTTGCGCTGCCCAATATCAATAGCATAATAGCGAGTGATGAGAACAAGAGAAGGGCTGTGGCATTGAAATGGAATAAACACATCAAAACAAAACTCATTAGACAGATCCTAAACAAGTGCACACATGTGGGAGTAAGGGAATAAGATCTCCTAATTAGATACTTAGCGCTCATTAAAGAACTTACATTTCATAATATGAAACAATTCCATCCCCACAAACCTAATCATAACTATTTATATAGCATTTTTCTCTTCATATTATTCATTTAGCTAAAAAAAATTGTGTGTGTTTACTGAGCTACACTTTGATGACAAAATTGTCTCCATAAATGTACCATATTTTAAGTATACAAACATTCTCATTATTTTTTTTTCTATAACTTTATACATAGTAAGGTTTAATAAAACATTTATATGATAAAATCATGTTTGTTTGATAATCAAATATTTTTACCATTTAAACAAACTGCATGACATTTTGCACACGCATTTCATTCAGAACTATTAAAACTATTCTTTTGTGATTTTATAGTGATTTACATTTTTTGAATATACAGAATACCATTTAATATGCAATAATATTTTAATAAAACATTATAAAATCATTTAAATCATTGTTTTTATTTATAAATTATATTTATAATACATTTTATTTAGAAATTATATTATAGGGGGGTAGACTGCACAACATTTTGCACATGCATTTTATTTAAAACTATTTACAGTAAAGCAGCTCTAAAAAAATTCCTCAAGTTCCTTCGAGTTCACAATGAAGAAAAAGCAGGATTTTGAGCTTAGTAACTACAATTATTGGCTCACCTCTACTTAGGACCCCTACTTAGCACTTGCAATCTGTGAGTCAGTAAACCCAGTTCTTAAATATTAGGCTACCAGCACAACAATTGTTGTAACTTTTTGTGATTTGAGTAAAGATACAGACTTCCTATTGGATAAATAATTCTTGAGGAACATCCCGACTCTTTTTCATATAATGAAAGTGAAAGGAAAATGGGTTCCAAGGTCTAAAACTACGAAAAGCACCACTAAAACATTTTAGTCATTGATAAGTAACAGGTCATATAGACTTTTACTTTCATTGTGCCTTTTTGTTATTATAATTTACTTTCACAATATGGAAAAGAGTGTCCAAGACATTCTCAGGAGGAAAAAAAAGCTTTACTACACTGAGAATGAAGAAGGCGATCTCAATTCAGAGACCCATGGGTCATGAGGACCTCATACAAGTGTTAATTCTGAAGCCTCTACAGTGTAACCTGAAAACAGGAAAGCAACACAAGCGGTTTCCAGATTCACCAGGGAGCTTCAGTAAGTGTGGTTTCCAGCAAGAACCCTTAAGCAGGTGTTTTCTATTCAGGGCACGTTTGTTCTATTGACAAGCTGAACAAGAGGGCCTCAGTGTAGGCTAAAATACTACTGCTGACTAAAAAACGTCACTTTTTCAAACTTAGTGCAGGCTTTGATGAGCCGTCTCCTTCCGGAGCTCTCTTTTGCCCCATTTACAATCTAGAGTGGTATGTCCAACACACAAAAACAACCCTGAGCAAACACACACACAAAACAGAGGACCACGGTTTTAGACAATCAACTCGCATGATTTTCACCCCCTGCACATGACAGCAAACAGCCTGAAAGACTGAATGGTTGACATACAACTCTAGTAAAAGACTGAAAGTGGAAACGATATTCGAGACATGATCTTATTTAGCTTTCAGAAAGACTTAAGGAAAGTTTACCTAAAAATAGTAATTCTGTCATCATTTACCCACCCTCATGTTATCCCACTCCATAAAATATGATATCAATGGCCACCAAAACCGTTTCTTAAAATATATTCTTGTGTTCCACAAAATAATGCAGGTTTGAAGTGTCATGATGGTGAGTAAATGATGAAAGAATCCACATTTTTTTGTGAACTATCTAGCATTTAATATATAATGTACAGCAAACTAAGGAACCCTTCTCCATAATAATAAATATGCGATCAGTTACACACAACTTTTGGTTGGCAATGGTCTTTAGCATCTTGCTAAACACTAGACAAATTCAAAACAGAAACTGAAAACTAAACTGATAAGCTATGTTTGGACATCATTGTACATAGAGCAAGAGTGATTTTTTAAAATGGTAACTAACATTATCACAATAAATTATGTATACTTTACTGATTAAATGAATTTGATATGGTTGCAGTCATAGGAAAACAAATGGGAACTTAAAGAAATACAATAATAATAAATAAAAAAATGGTGTTCAATGGTGTTTCATGTATTTAGAGTTGTTCACAGTGTTAAAGAGATGGATTATCATTCTAAACATGGCCAAAGTTTGAAAAAATAATTTGGAAGAATGACTGAGAATTTCGGTGCCAAAAATCTTACTTCTGGGTTGGTGCAAGTTTCGGCTGGGTTTTTTTTTATCGTGGATCTAATGGCGTAGACGAGAGCAGAAGTCCTTATATGAGCATTTCTCTCGGAAAAGCATGCCCGCGCACACACATTGACCAGAGGAGAGTGAGACCGCGCACATCAACGTGCTTCATCGGGAAATCGTCGGCAGCGCTGCATAGGATTTGTTTGAGAATGTCTCCAAATAAGTGCGTTTTTGGATTTGAGGGAAAGTTTACCGTGTTCAGCTTCCCCAAGAACCCAGCGTTACATGAACAGTGGATGCAGTTTGTAATATCCGGGGCAGCAACGGATGTAGCAAGTGCCTTTGTGTGTTCTCGTCATTTCAGTGATAAATGTTTTAGAAACAAGGCCCAGGTCGACACTGGATTTGCACATCGTTTGCTATTAAAACATGGAGCGGTACCAGTGATATAAGACCACATTTATGTAAGTACAATTGCATCAGATTTCTGTATTTTGTTGGAAATCATATTGTTGGAATATATGTTAATGGAAACAACATGAAACATCAGTATTATAGCTCTGCCCACGGCACGCCTCCAGGAGCTCAGCTTTTTCCAGAGAGAATCGGAAAACTTATATGTACTTATAGTATACTTACAGTGTATTTATCTAAGAAAGTTCTGGTAATACTAGGTAACTACATGGGGTAGGGTTAGGTTTAGGGGTAGGTTCATAGTTAGTACCTAGTTATTACATAGTTATTGTAATTACTATAATAAGTACATAGTATTTACATGGGGAACAGGACTGTAAAATAAAGTGCTACCGACTTTTTGGATATATGAAGGATGCAGTACTACACTATAGGTACTCAAGATTAACATGAGATTAGGTGAAACTGTGTATCTTATGTACCCTTTAACAAACTAAGAAATACCCCAAAATGTAGAACTCAACTTACAAAAAGAGAAGATGGTGACAGCATTAACCTGGTGTTCAAGAGCTAAAGTTGTCTTAACACCAGTGTTTGGAATAACGACGTTAGGTAACGACGATATTTTTTCAGTAACGGGGTAATCTAACTAATTACTTTTCCCATTGTTACAAAGCCGTTAACATTACTGGACGTTAAATGCGGTGCGTTACTAGGCATTGATTCAATAAACTATGCAATCTAAACGCAACGCACCCCTGGCTCACAGCGAGTGAGCAGGTGGAGTAATAACGAGATAAGCGATTATGATTGGGTAAGGCAGAGTCATGTGTTTCGTGGTAGCCAATCAGAGACAGTGTTTTTACACACATGCAACCACACGCGTCAGCGGCACCAAACACAGACACACACACTCGACGCAACAGCTAAACAGAGTTTAGGAGTAATCCGATGAAAAACTGGCATTTTCAAGGTGGAGATATAAGCACTACTTCAAATTCATTGTGGTCAAAGGCAAGAACGTATACGTAATGTGTACATGTAATGTGAGACACACGCATCTACAAAGCTAGTGGCCAAAAACACTTACAAAGATAATATTTGAAATGCAGGATAAAACTCTCGCTGTCTGTTGACGTGCAATAAATATTGAAAGTTATGTACGAACACCTGTCTGTTCTACTCATTTCAACTGACTTGTGAAAACTCAAAAATTTTGACATATAGCAAAACTTTGACTTTTTTTTTTTTTTTTTACAGTAACGCAAATAGTTACTTTCCCTGGTAACTAGTTACTTTTATTATCGAGTAATTCAGTTACTAACTCAGTTACTTTTTTGAACAAGTAGTGAGTAACTATAACTAATTACTTTATTAAAGTAACGTTTCCAACAGTGCTTAACACACTGATATAAAGAGCGAAAACTCAAAAATCTGACCCAGGTCTACTTGAAATCTCACTGATCAATTAAAAGCATTCAAATGTTTGTATGTACAATAGCTTAAGGTAATTGCCTTATAACAATTAAATAATTAAAATAAATGAGTGTTTTCTTCACCAGTTTCCATTGTCATAATGAAATTCAATTTTCTTTTCAAGATTAGATTTTTTGTTTTGTTTCCAGCCAAAATATCTAAATATCCATAAACCAAGAAGGATATTCTAGACAAGTAAAAAAAAAAAAATTAGAAAAAAATAAGTCAAAATTAAGTGAGTTTTTGCTTAAAACAAGCTAAATATTCTGCCAGCAGGATAAACAAAATAATCTTGTTTTCTGTTTGAAATAAGATTATTTTTCTTACCCCATTGGCAGATTATTTTGCTTGTCCAGAGAATCCTTCTTGATTTAAGAATTTTTTGACATTTTGGCTTGAAACAAGACAAAAATTCTTAGTTGAAAAAGCCTTTTTTTGCAGTGTATCATTACAAATCAATTTAATATGCTCTCACTATGTATTACACTTCAGCTGTGATCATGATGATGCTAAAATGGGTCTCTTTTTGTTTGGACGGAAATCCTTATTTTGTACAGCAGGAAGTAATGCAGTGAATCTTAATCTGAGGCACTGTTTGGGCAGACACTATATAGGGAAGTCAGTGGAAAGTCTGGCAGGACCATTGTAGAGGGCAACAGAGAGACATATTTATGGACCTTCGCCTGAAAATGACTTCCTGCCCCGTTCCTTTGGCATGTGTGTGTTTGTGTGCTTATAGGGCAGAGAGAGAATCTGTGACGTCCACCTGGACCAAACGGCTTTTGGGACACCGAAGAGTAATTTCCATCGCTTGGATTAACTTGAAGCCCCCCCCCACACACACACACACACGCACCCACACACACACCTCCCCCCATAATTTGGCTGGAAGGGCCCCAGCTGCTAATTCTTTATAAATAGCGTGTAGCTCAGACCTCCTCCGGGGAGAATGGGGCTCAGTGGAATGGCTTGGGCACAAATCAGGCTGGAAAAAGCACAAAACATACATACTTTGACAAACATATGGGACCATAGCTGAGGATGAACTTGAGGTACATGTGACTTTGACTCGCCTCACGTGGATTCAACAATCGGCTAATTAGAAAAGTGACAACAGGAATGTCAAACTGTGGTTGAGAAAAAAAGAGAAGCAGAAAAGTTTATTTTATAAGCTGATAATGTTAGGAATGGCTAATAATGGGGTCATCTATGTTTTGACAAACAGTGGAGAATCTGAGTTTACACAATTTCCGTGGGGTGGAGATCTTTTTTTTTTCTTAGTAAACAAAAGAAACTAGTATTAAAAGCACCAGTTGAGGCTCTCTGACATTCAATGAGGCTTTCTGTCAGGAGTAATTAAGAGGCACGCAGTGAGGTCCATTTACTCACACACAGAGGTCACATTACAGAACGTTACGTATATAATTGTCATAATTTGCTATTTCAAACAGCACAAAAAGAGATTGGTATGACACTTTATTTCTACCTAGTTCACATTAGCAGGTGAAAAAACACACAAGTCTTCAAAACTCTTTTTGAACTTGGACTTCTAGAGCACTCTGATTCCTGTGTCAACTTCTGTGCGTTTCAAATTGTGTTTTCTCTGAATTTATTATAGATTTCCTTGCAAGAACAGGTCAACACAAAAGCAAGGGTTGTGTTAACTGTGATCTTTCAACATGGAAAGCTGCAAAATGATATAAAAGGTCAAAGGGCTGTTTCTGTGGAGAAACCCTGAGAACAGCAGACCCCCCCCCCCCCCCCCCCCCCTCATCCCATGCCTTTTTTTCCCCATTCACAACGCCACGGGGGGAGCAGGTCGGGTTCAAGCGCAACAAATTACCTAAATATGGGCTGAAAAGGCTTTGAGGGACTTCAATTCAACCGGTAAAAAAAATAATATTAAAGATTTAGGAAGTCGGATGGGTGGAACACAATGCTAAACTACAGTCCATAATTTCAGCTAGCGTGGAGAAAAAGTGGCTCTTTCTTGGTCAGTATTTGTGTTTAGCCTGGGTGGAATAGGGGTACCTCCACATATAAAGGCGAGAGGAAGAAACACAGAAAAACGCAATTTTCAGCCTGAGTGGTTTCTTCAAATGAAATCTAAAGGCTGAGGCTCAATGGGCCCTTTTAGCAGAGGGGAGCGTTTTTAAAGGAATCGCAGCAGTGAACGTGTTTGGCATTTGGTGGCCCTTGTCCTCCAATTGTGCATACTCCACGGTGCCTGCCTTCTCTGTGGGTTCGGTACACTCCACAGACAGTCTGGGCCTCAAACATCGACAGAAATCATGTTTGACTTCCCCTTTGCTCAACCACATCTGTTCCCCAAGCCCCTGAAGGCACTACGGTTGCACAGCTACAAAGATGTGTATGCTGTAGTTAATGTGAGTGAGGGATAGTGGAATATGCTCCTTACATAAGTGCTGCTGACCTAGACACGACCTTGAACTTGATGCCCATCACCTATTAACGAGACTTTGGATTATAAACGAAATAATAATTTTCACTAAAGCTTAGGTTGTTCCTAAACTGTATCACTCTCTACAGCTTTTGAGTAAAGTCTCAGTATTTTTTTTATTTATATATACAATGGAGGTCAGTGTGCTCTAATGTGGTCGGGTTCCAAAAGAAAAAGTCATAAAGGTTTGGAACAACATGAGTAATTGATGACAATTTTCATTATTGAGTATGCAACATAATCCCTTTACATTATGTTATTTATACCACCATGTTCTGGCTAAAATCTAATGCAGTGTCGGAAACAGTCTTTCTATTTATGTCTAATTTATATTGCAGAAATGGAAAGAGTAGCAAGCTAGAGTGCTATTCCAAAGAAGGTTATCCTTCACAGAAAGGGCAAATGCATTGCTTCAAGTTTAAAATAAAGGATTGAAAATAATAACAAAAATCATGTTAAATACTGAAATGTACAGACAAAATAGTTTTCTAATTAAAGATTTACCTTTTTACCCATTATACATGCATTTGCTATGTATTTTTGTGCTCATTAAAACTAATGCATCATAAGCTTAGCAGAACAACGACATGTATTAGAACACAGAACTCTACAGGAATCAGCAATTTTAAATATCAGTTAGCAGTTCCATTTTAGCTGATTTAGAATGTTATGTGACAGTGAAACAGCTCACTAGGGTTCTTAATGTAATTAACTGTTGCTCATTTTGTTTAATGCTAATTAATTGGCCTGTGCTTTGAAATGTTCGAGAGCCCCAAAAGCAGGGTGGGACAGAAGAAGCAGCGAGTACGGCAGGATCACCGCAGCTCCATCAACAGTTCCTCCGCAACTGCTTCTGAATGTCTGACAGCTCCAGCATTAATTGCTCTCATGTCATTCTACTCGACTCTAATTATGTTTTGGGTTACCACAGCGCTAACATTTTTACTGTCACTGTCAGAGGGTAACAATGGGCTTTACGCTGTCAATATCTTATTGTCAACACGTCAGGATATCCTTAAAGCAGAACAGCTTCTGTCAGAAACAAAGAGGACTTGACGCCATTCAAAGCACTAAAGAAAGCTTCATGTCTTTTGACAGTATACAAAAACCATCTATCATGATACTTCCACTCTGTCAGACATTGTATACATTAAGCAAAACTATGTGTGTCCAATTAGGTGCAATCTGTAAAAGCAATTTAGAGTGATGTCAGTCAAAATCTTCTTTCCCTTCCAGAGAGCAAACCAAACCTCTGTACTCCCCATAATACTGGGAACAACACATTGATGCCATTGACTGCCAAAAGCACATCTCACCACAAAAATAAAGGTGGAGGTAAGGTGCTGAAAAAGTCTAAATGGCAGAATGTTAATGCTTCTCTCAATGTTGGTGGGGGGGTTGGGGGGCATTTGGCATTTGGACGGCATCAAATACAACATAAAAATCTGCAACCTTTGAAAAATCACATTAAATTAAGATTTTTAAGATTAACTTAAAGTGACAAAGAAAATCATATCCGATGAAAAATAATGGCAATTTTACCATAAATGTGATTTAAACATCAAAGATGTATTCCATCTGCAAGATGCTCATTAGAGCGGCACGATTAATTGTTAAAAGATCACGATCTCGATTCAGACACCCTCTCTATCTAATTTCTAAATGACAACGATTCCCCAAGTCTATTAAACCTTTGACAAAGTCTTAACGAATCGTTCAAATCTGTTCACACTGCCGCTGACACAGAGAGAGCAGTTACCATGTTTGGTTAAGAAACATCTTCACAAACTGTCTTTTCAACCACACAGTATTATTTCTGTCTTACAATCATTCATATCATTACAGAAATACTGGGATAAAGTTTATAGTTCAGATATAAACGATGTCTATATGGCAGCGATCAAAATATATCAAATCCAGTTTTGAAAGTAGCCTACTGCGCTTCAAATAACGTTTGTGTCGATTGCATTGTTTCACAACTAGGTGGCGACAAGTGACTTAAAAATTTATTTGTCAATGAATTCATTTTTAATTCAAGAGAATCGTTCAAAACGCTGATTCATCCAGTATTGAAACAAGTGAAGTAGGAAGTAGGGTTATGAGTGAGTCGTTGACAACTGTCAACTTTTTCATCATTCTAATATAAAAAATGGGGGGTTTAAAATATTATATTACACACTACCAGACAAACGTTTTTGAACCATAAGATGTGTAATGTTTTTAAAGAAGTCTCTTCTGCTCACCAAACCTGCGTTTATCTGATCCAAAGTACAGCAAAAACAGTAAAAATTTAAAATGACATTTTTACAATTTAAAATAACTGCTTTCTACTTGAATGTGTTTTCAAATGTAATTTATTCATGTGATGCAAAGTTGAATTGTCAGCATCATTAATGCAGTCTTCAGTGTCACATGATCTTTAGAAATCATCCTAATATTCTGATTTGCTATTAAAAAAAATATTTATTATTATTATTATTATTATTATTATTACATTGAAAACAGATAAGTAGATTTTTTTCAGGTTTCTTTAATAAAAAGTTCAGAAGAACAACATTTATGTGAAATAGAAATATTTTATTATACATGTCTTTGTCACACTTGATCAATTTAAAGAATCCTTGCAAAATAAAAAATATTAATTTATATACTTGTGACAATGATAACAGTAATAATAATAATAATAATAAATGTTTCTTTAGCAGCAAATCATCATATTAGAATGATTTCTGAAGGATCATGTGACACTGAAGACTGGATGATGCTGAAAATACAACTTTGACCACAGAAATAAATGACATTTTAAAATATATTCCAATAGAAAGCTTTTTTTTTTTATGTATCACAACATTACTAGTTTTGCTGTATTTTGGATAAAATGAATGTAGGCTCTGTGAGCAGAACAGAAATATGTATAAATAAAGAAAAAATCTTACCTTTCAAAGACTTTTGGACTGATAGTGTATATAAAAATGTTTAATAATTAATTCAAATTAATTAGACACTTTTAATTAGACTCCAGCAATAACATTTTGTCACACATTATTTTATTTAGTTCAGAATCGCAGGAGAATCGAGATCTCTATATGAGACCAAAAAAATTGTGATTCTCAATTTATCCAGAATAGTGCAGCCCTAATGCTCATTCACAAAGACGAAATACACATGTTTAGACGTACAAAATGTACAGGACACAGTACAAGGCTAAAAGTACAAGACAATACAGTTAGAAGGACAAAGAGATACACAAGACAGGCACCATAATATTACAACCCCTATAACCAATCACACGAGGGGAGGATAAAGGTGGGGATGCACCACAAAGGTTTATTTACTATAGGACCCCTGCAACAGTTTTCCTTAGCTTTACAGCTATTTACAACATATTCCTCATATGGACTTCCATATCCATTCTATATAACCATGAATTTAGGAGGGATTATGTTAATAGTCCAATTATGAAATATTGTAATCCTTAATTCTGATATAATTTAATTACAAATTATACCAGAATGTTCTGTCATAATTTACATTTTATGTAATCAAGTGACACAGCGCTTAAAGATATACAAATAAGACTGGTTAAAAATAAGACAGAACAGCTCAGAACTAAAAAAACACACTACCCAGTTACAGTTACACAAGAGACTACAGCATCACGCAGCAATTCCACACAAACCACTGACACTTCCGACAAACATGTCAGCCTTCACAAAATTTGCAATTAGAAACATTAAAAATAACAATAATATAACTTAAAGTAAAAACCAATGTAGCAAATGTAGCTATAATCAGATCCAAAGACATAAATCATTTTTTAGTTTACTGAAATTGAATTTATTTGATTCTTTCTTTTGCAAAACATTAAGTATTACGTCAGGGTTGACACATCTGTTTAGAAGACGTCATACATCCTTGACTGTCACTCTTGCATTGTGGTTTTGCAACTACTACGCAACTATCACATCAAACACTTTAGATCAGTTCCCACTGCCAGATGTGTGTACTCTCGGCACAGCAATGGTTAATAAAGTTATCAAGGTTTGGAAACACAAGAAGACATACACAGTTTTAAATTCCAGGTTTAAATTACTTCCACAATCATGTGGAAAAATGTTATTTATTTTATTTTATTTATATCTTATTTGATTTAAATCCATAAAAATAGCCGTGAGGGTTGATAAAATGACAAAACATTGTGAAAAGTGATTTTTCTCTTCCCTAAATTATACCACATCCTCTGTTATATTCCTCATATTTCCATACTACCCCTGAGAGTCATTCTTATGAATGCAGTAAGTAGAAAAATTTAAAAATAGAAGTAGGTCTAATAATTTCTTTTAGTTCAGCTCTTTGAAACAATTACGTTTTTTAGAACTGTGGCCTGATCCAAAATGCTTTGACCTGCTTGAGTTCTAACTTTTAATCAGACAATAAAAAATGCCAGGTCATGTTACTAAGAAATACACATAATACAAGGTTAAAACAACTTTCAAACATATCTAATCAAAAATATAGCTGTGAAAACCTGGGCATGGAGAAAAAGGAAACATTTCTATAAAAGTTACAAAATGCATGCCTGCTGGGAGACTCACCAATATGCCAGAAAATTGTTTATCCGCCATGCTTTTGAAGCGGTCTTCAGCGTGGGTCCCCTTTCCGGAAGGATGCCCGTCCTGGACTGTCTCTGTACTCTCTGGAACCTCGTCTTGAGCTGCTGGGGTATGAGTCTTAGTTTTTGCTGCACACTGCTTCTCCCTCAATCGTTTCCTCTCTCCACTAGTGGCAACGTTGGTCTGAGGTGGCGTCTCTGCTTTGTGCTAATTCTGCGTTAATCCAGGAACTTTTCTATGCTGTGAAAGGAACATGTGACAGGGAGAAGGAGGGAGGAAGGGGGGGAAAGCAGCTATTAGCCCCCAAACGTGTTGTTTTCTCTCTAAAACACAACCATTTCATAACTGCTGATTTCACTGTCCATGTGCTGTATGGGAGTGTGGCTTGAGTTTATGTTGGACTTTAAAGTCTGATATTAAGATTATTCAGAGAAGTGATGTAGAGGAAGCTTACATTTTAAACTAACATGAGAAGACTTAGTATTTTCAGCAAATAGCTAAAACAAAGGGTTACGGTACAGATGGGTACAGAACATATGCTTCTAGAAAAAAAAAAAAATAATTTACCGAACAGCCTACATCAGCTTACAAACTGTATAGTCCACATTCTGGATTAGTTAGACACTAAGAAAACTTCACACATTCAATCCTTATGTTTTACTACAACAATATTCAAAATCCAGCACATGGACATTTTTATATTCTGCACTAGTACTTTATTTTAATGCAGAAAATCTAAGTTTCTTGTACTTCTCACTATACCAGATATTGTCAGATTAAGGCTAGACCAAGACTTGAGTAACAGTTCACCAACTGGAGCCTCTTAAATCACTCCAGTGTTGTTGTGACACCAGGCAACACAGTACATCACTCCTCTTGAATTAAAGTGAACGCTTCTCCAGACCTACCATTTGAAATTAATACCTCAGCCTGGACGAGTGAACTTTCACTCATATGGCAAGGGAACATGCACCAATATTTCAGTGGAAAATTACTGCTATGGTTCTGCTAATGGGAACGAGAAACTATGAACATTAAACATACAAGGTAACAATTACGAGGTATATAGAATAACAAATTAACAAACAAACAAAAAAGGAAAAGATAATGCATGGGCAAAAGTAGGTTAAGAGACAGGTGTACTATCCCTAAGCCCCTCACCCTTTTTCACAAAAAGATGTTTTTATTTACAAAAAGCAGCAAGATAAGACATAAGATAAGCAGTGCAAACTCTCTGAAACGATGGCTGCCTTATCAGCATTTAGTTGTCTATTGCATCACACAGAACATGTGCACTTAACTGAATGAGCTGTGGGCTATCTATTGAAAAATACAACTGTGACCAATCAGCTCTTTAGAAATGAAAGTCTCTAGGGAGGTCAGGCAAAAAAACAAAAACAGTAAAAAATAATAACAATAATAATAATAATAGTTATAATAATAATAATATAAAATATGTATTATTTAAAATATTTAAAATAAAAGCCATGTTGGAAAAAGCATAGTTCTGCAAAATAAATATCCCTTTATTTATTACTTCCAGTTTACAAAAAAAAAAAAAAAAAACTTTTTGCCAAACAATCGCTTCAGTGTGTAATTCATCAATGAACCCAAAACAGAAACTAGATATCTGTTAGTGAAATTCACTGGTCAAATTAAACATGATTGTAATTTACTAAAGCATAAGTACACATATAGAGCTGCGATAAGTCTAGTAGCAACAGACCTTGTCAGCCTCATTAAAATCCTATACATTATGAATTTTAAAATATGTATTTGTTTAAATCTATTCAAGTATAAACAAGACTGATTTCACACTAGCTGTGGTGGGTCACATCTCTCTCAACCCAGCAGATCCATTTCAGGCACAATGTACATGAATGATTCTAGAATTGGCCCAACTGTAGTCTCCCTCTTATGTTTTAATGAATTATTAATATTTTCATAATCACAGTTAGTATCAAATAATTATTTTTAAGATGTAAAACGTTTCAAGGCTTGACTCCTGGAAAAGTATCTGGAGCCTCCAATTGTTGCAAAGTTAATGAGCGTTTCTCACTTTGGAATGCCCCAATCTAAATGGCATCAGATGACAATGCAATGTTCCAGAAGCCCAGTTGGATGTGGTGGTAGAAGTTGGGAAGTCACCTTTGCAGACACTGCTTTGAAATGGCTGATGAAATGACTACACTCCAAAACTGTGGCCGGTCATAGGGTGGCTCTCATTATCTATGACGTGTGGAAAAGAAGGTTTAAACTTGCTATGAGTTTCATTGGCTAACCATGCAGGTGTCATATATAATATATAAAGCATTTAAATTCTTTGAAGTTAATACTCATGTCAAATGAAAATAAAAGACTGCCACCATCATTGCAGTCATAACTTTGAGATAAAAAAAAACAGTCCCATTATTGTAACAGACCAAAATATATTAAACTAATTTCAGTAAACCATAGCAAAAAATATAAAGTAATAATAATCATTCATTTGTATATAACAGTGAGAGTCATCTGGTATACCAGACACAGAAGAAACAGTAGCATAGCATACTGTAACACAGTGTACTGCACCTCCTCAAATCCACCCAACAGAGATAACATGGAGCTCCAAAACACTGCAGTGCCTCCCACAACATTGGCTTTGACCTCGTATGTATTAGTAGAAATGCTGAGACTCAAATTGAGACTCAACAATAAATTGAGGACCTGAGACACAACAAACCAAGAAATATTTTTTTCTATAAACCATTGCAAGATTTTGCTAATAAGGATCAGGATGTGTGCTCAGTTAAAGTATTCTACAGCACTTTTCTGTTATTCATCCAGTAACTGACAGACACTTTAAAAGTAGCATATGTTCATATCTTATCATTAAGTGACATTGCCAGAACTTACTACAAAACACTGATGGCAATAAAGTAGATGATTTACAGTGAGACACATTTTGTCTAAATGATATAACCAGTTTCTAAAACCACCAAAGAGAAATGGCACTTCTGATTTTGTTATCCAATTGTTCTTTTAGATATTTTCTGATTCTGTTGCTCAGCCATGAAACGGATTATTTCTGCAGGTGTTATCTACAGAGAATTTGAAGCACACAAGTTAGTCTCTATCTAAATCCATTAAGATAACAAACTTTGCACAATTTTCATTCTGGCAAATGTTCAACTGGTTAAACCACTGCACATTTTATTCAACTTAAAAATATGGTATAAGTGAACATAAGCAACAAAACAGATAGGAAAAAAAATCTATGGGTAAAATTACTACATTGCAGCTTTTACTGATTATTGGTGTTCAACTGAGGAGAAAACTGCCACAAGTTCTCATTAACTTAACAAAAATTCTCATTCTCACTAAACTCATTAACAATCTGACCATTTGTTTCTAACCTTAAATCTCTGCAGTTTGTCCAGTTTCATTGCTTCAGTTACAGCAGTTTTTTATAACTACTTAAAATGGACATGATAAAATTAACAGGAACTTAGGTCTTGTCCACACGATTTCTGAAAAACAATATTTGGGTTGCATGGAGAAAAAAAATCTTAACTTAAGGAAGTTCAAGCATTACAGCACATCCTGGAGAGAGAGAAAAAAAAAAACATTCCCAATTTCCACTCTGCCAGCACAGAATTATTGTTCATACAGCCATTTAATCCCTTTTACTTTACATTGTGGACAAATGGTGGACAGTCTGTCTGGCCAGGGAATTCAAAGTTTTGAGTTTCGGTCTGATGAAGGTTGCCGTGTATGGGTGCACAAATTGTGAAAAATAGAACTACCTTCCCAGATTACATAAACATTTATAGGAGCTCTGCTCATTTGAAAAGGCTTAGGAAAAGTAATCTGAAGAGAATTTATCACATATTTTCTCACAACTGCTGCATCCCTTTTATTGTTTTCTCACAAACTTTTAACCTCTACATTGTACATCGGAAATGTAAATAATACTAGTACTAAAAATAAATACATTCTGAAATATGGCCATAGCAAAAAGTTAAACAAATAAAATGCAAATAAACTAAAAGTCCATTAAAGTACCACACTCTGGCACTTCTCCAGCTTGTGACAAGGAATGTCAACACAGGACACATTTTATGTATTGGAGCTAATGCACACCATGTATGGTACAGAGGTTGTGCTTTGACAGCATGGTCACTTATCGCATGGTTTGACACGCCTTTGAGCTGCTCTGCTTTATCATAAATTATTTTGACATGTTTGTGAACAGATCTGGCCCACGAGGCACATTGTCTTCTCATCAAGTTTTCAATGGCAAAATTGATCTCAGCATACCCAACATGTTTAAACATGATGGATAAGTACATGCAAAGGAGGAGGGTCTTTTATTTGTTACATACAGCCTCTCCCTTTTTTTTAGGAAATTGAAAAGAAGGCTTAAACGTTTTACTTAGACCCTAATGGCAGAAAGAAGCAACTGATTGTAGTATCAATGCAACCAGCAGACTCATGTATTTACCAAAGAACAATATGCATTTTGTTAATAAAAGACTGGTCAAATGGTCAGATTCTTCTATCACCGCTATATTTAAAAACCATGAGAAGAATATGGTTCCTTTTAATACATACCAGATCTTATATAAGTGCCTGAAAAAGCAAATCTTTCCAGATATCTCCATTCTGTACCTTAAAAATACCAACCTCTACCAGAATATGACAAGATTATAAATGAATGACAAAAAAAAGAAAACTGAACATGTTAAAATAATAAAGTAGGCTATTAAACTCAAACTAAGAGAGATGTTCTAGACATATGACATCACAACCTTACATAAGGTTAGGGTTCTAGTGTTTCTTATTTGTAAGTCACTTTGAATAAATGTAAATGTTATGTCACACTGGGAAACCAAAAGTTGTGTGTAACAACATTCTGTGACAATTTACAAGGCATATGTTATCAAATAATAAACCCATTGAACGTCCATTAAATGATGTAATTATTGTAAGTTACAGGTTGTAGGGTGCAAAATGTATAAACAGAATCACTAATGACACTTCACCCGCCCTGTTACAAGCTGTTCTGACCTGAAACGAACAATAAGCAATAGTTCAACGTTCCTATTAAACAATTACATTTCAAACAAATGATTATCTGTTACTCTTTAAAGCTACGAATCTCTTCCTAGTGGTATGAAAGGAAGAATCACTCGGCTGTAGTATATGTTGCTCTTACCATCGCTTGCTCCTTGGTGTTATACAGAAGACAGCTGTCAAGTGGGTCTGGTTTGGACACGACCTCATTAAACTGACGGACATTTCTTTGTTAAACTTCCAATTTTCAAAGTACACGCTGTACAGATCTGTCCCCGCCCCTTAAGCAAAAGACCCCCCCCCCCCCCACACACACACACACACACACACACACACCACACACGTCGCGCATGTGGACATGGTTTTAATAGTTTCTTTTATATGTGACTTCTGGATAGTGTAATAACAAAGTAGTGCTCTGACTCAACGTGCCTGATCTTATCTGAAACGAACCAAAAAAGAGCAGACGCAGTCAAAAACCAGGCTAACTCTTAAATAATTTTGACCAACGTACGATAAGCTTAATAAAGATCAATTCAATCACCAAGTTCGGTAATTATGAAGACGCCAGCCAGATCACCTTTACAGAGGATATGAATGAGAATATGTAACTAACTAAAAAAATGACCGGTAGCATTGAACACGTGTGTTGCTGCGGATGATGGATGGATGTGTCTGGTAACGTTAGACAAAGACCTGCGTCTGAGTAGAGGATGACGGACTGCAAATAAAACTGGCGTTTTATTAACCTATTACTTCCTAAATAAGCTATTTTTGGCTTCTGAATCCTTTCAAATATGACACATGTAAAAAAGAGGGCGAGGTGTGCTGCCAAAACAATAAACATAATGCCCTGTCGCGTAGCAACACCGTATGTGAGCGTGCGTGGAGTGGATATCATGGGTGAAATGAGGACACACGGCGACAGACACACATTCGTTACCTTTTTATTCTCTAAATGATGCTCAAAGACAGTATAAGGAGGAGGATATACCAGCTTCCCCATTCACGCACCGTTGCGCAGCGTAGCGGTGGGTTTAACAAATGCTAGCAGGACAAAAAGCAAGATTATACTGAGTGATATGCTCCAGCTCTGACATGTAACGTTAAGGTGTGCCATTGGCCCCTCTCGAAGTTTTTTTCCACTCTGAGAAAATGACCTGAATAGGCTACACGACGATATTAAATTGCTTCTCTCAAGAGGCAGAATGATGAATAGTCTATATGGTTCTGTGTTTAATTCAGTAATTAAGGCTTAAATAAGCCTTAACCTAAATTATCTTGTAGGCATATAACATCAGTGTGTGCATGAAACCTTGCACAAATATATAGAATAGCTTAACCTTTGTAGTCATGGGTCCCCCACTAATGTCAGTCATAAAATCTATTTATGAAAAAGGAACCTGGTTATTAGCTAGCTTTAAAGGAAACCTTTAAAAGGGGTGAATGTTGTGAGACCAAATTCAGCAAATTCTGTTTGCATCATTGAGATCATTCAGTAGTCATTAGATAGTTCAGTATAACCTTAACATTTTAATAGTTATCAGAAAGTGAAAATTTGGAGCTGTGTAATTAATAACAATTTTTTAAATTTACATTTTAAACTTTAATTTGAAAAACATTTCAATGAATTCTTACTATAGCCCAATGTTAGCTGAATATTGTAGTGCTTTTACATGTACAGTTTTATCTTGCTTGCCAGTGCTTACCTCTGCACACTTAAAAAATCTTTGCTAGTGCAGTGTGTGCTCAGCTATGCGTGGCTTTGCATCAGCAGGTGTAATACGGGACACAAACCATAGGAAAGACTGCCATCTCCTGGACGAAATTGAAACTTTCTAAATTTTAATATTTTTAACAAGCGTAAATAGTGGTGGAAGCCACCTTTGACATTGTATTTAAAAATGTAGGTTATTTGAATATGGAAAGTAATTGTTCTTATATTCGAGATATGAAACTGGACAGAGTAATGTGTTGTGATGTAGCGTGACTTCCTGCCAGCAGAGGGACACAGCACTAAGGTATTTTTTTTATTTTTATTTTTTTTACAATAGCCAGATAGTAGCCTATATAATGGATGTTATAATGAAGGAGGCCAGGAGGGAAAATATAAATTAAATTCAATTAAATAATCAAAAGAAAAAAAATGCCCATCTATTATCAGACAGGAGAGGGCGACATACTGTAGCTTATCCAGTAGCAGTACCATCATGCATAATGGAAGGAATACTGTCTTTGTTTTCTGAACAATTTATTTTCACAATATTCGAGATGATTAATATTTTTGACAATGATGGTGATGTTACATGAGTTAATTACTTAATTTTAAAGTTTTAGTAGTATAGGTTAAGTAGTGGCTTAGGTAGCCTAAAGTGTATTTCTAAATATAAATATATGAAGAAGATTGTAGACCTTTATATTATCAGTTTATATGAAGCTTTACTTATTTTGCACAGTATGGAGTATTTGCTCCATTTATGGAGTCAAAATTATTCGTGTTGTATGTTCTATGTGTAGATCTTAGTTTTTAATATCTTTCAGAGTGGCAACTCACAATATTTAAAATAAGAACGTTGAAACAAAATGAGACAAGAAAATGAGACAAAAGACTGAGTACAAAAAAAGACAATGATTTTAATTCTTCTGAAAATCAATTTAAAAAATAAAATAAAAATACTCCCTGACTTGATACAAATGCGTAAATTGAGAATAAAAAACTTGTATATCCTATACAAAGGTATGGGTCCTGCCCCGTTTTTATACATCTGAGAAAGTACTACATAATTTACATTATAAACGAACAAGAATCTTCTTCTGTCAATACTGTCATAATTTAAATCAAATGACATTAAACTGCTATTCATATAACTGCTGTCCCAAAATAGGAATTGTCTTAACAATATAAAATCCTCTGGTGGTTTAAAATAGATATAGTCTTTTTTTTCACATGTGCCTCTTCATGTGCAGAGCCAGATGATCTGAGCGGGAGAAAGCTCTCTCGCACAGCTGGCACTGGAACGGTCTGTGTCCGGTGTGTTTCCTGTAGTGACGCGTCAACTCGTCCGACCTGGCGAACTTCCAGCCACAGCCTTCCCAGCTGCAGTGGTAGGGCTTCTCCCCTGTCAAAAGAGCGGGAGAAACATTTATTATTGTGTACAGACATTGGTTAAACGCTTTATAGTGAGAAATTAAGTGAAAACAACACGTAGCCCACAAAACATACCTGTGTGTGTCCGCATGTGTGCTTTCAAATGGGAGCTTTTCGTGTACGTTTTCCCACATCCGGGGAAATCACAGCTGTGCGTCGCTGTCCGTTTTCGTGCCCATGACCGACGCCCTCGTTTTGGCTTGCTGTCTTCTGGGTTTAAAAATCCCAGGAGGGGTGAGGATGGTGGGGTCAACATCACCCCTGGGATGACCGGGTGATTTGTCCGAAGTGGCTCGCTAAACATGTTATAATGTCCCTGGTAGTGTTGATGCTGTGCGTACTGAGATGGAAAAGGAGCGCAATTCATGAACTGTTGTTGATGGGCACTGTCAATATGATGGTGAGAGTTAACCTCTGTTAGGATGCAGTCTTTCCTCCCTAAAATGTCCCGAGGCACATCTTGTTGCACGTGATGCCCATAAGTCTGATGCTGCTGCATCACGCGCTGGGGTTCTTGTCCAAAATAATGACCCGCGTAGTCGTTTACCATCATGCAGGATTGCTCGAGGTTTTCACTTTTTATTTTGTATCCCACGTTACTAGAGTTGGACACGTGTGTCTGGTTTCGAGAGTTGATAGACCTTAGTTCAGTGTACTCCAGCCTGTCGAAATGTCCTTTCACACTAGATTCATGCGAGTCGCCATGATAACTCAAGTTTGGAGTAAACAACTCGGCTACCAGACTGTGTCCTTGACATGCGTTAAAGTTGGTGCCACAGTACGCGCTCGGCGACGGGTGACATCCATCGCTGTCGTACACGGTACTGCAGCTTTCCGGTGACTCCGGTAGAGAATAGGGCGGCGGCGCTGAGTTGTTGGGATTGTCAGACGTGAAGGAGTTAACGTTGGACAGAATGAACTCTAGATCCAGAAACTTGGAAAGATCATCCTCGTCTCTGGCCAATGGTGGAGACTCAACAATGCTGAACTCCACCTCGATGAGGGGTCTCACGTCTCCAACTGACGCGCTAGTTTTAGTTGGGTCAACTTTCCAGTCCTGAAAATAATAATAAAATTAATTCGGGTAAGCCTTTCTTCAAATAATAAAGTCACAGTCATTCAAATGATTTAACACATTCTACACATACGTGCTGTTTATAGCATAGCCTACTATAGAGTGCGTGAATTATAATGACTTTCAGGAGAGACAACTTCGGAGTAACTGATTCACAACATCATCTTAATTGATTTAACAAAACTTTTAAAATCTTACTAGGTTCTTGAAATCTAAATATTTAATTCAGCTAGTCTATAAACAATGACATTAGCCTAGGCTATTTGTTTTGCTGATGTACAGTACGATAATAATTCTAACGAATGCACTAAAATGATCTACTGTCCTCTTCATACGAAAAACGATTTGTAGCTATTTATCAATAACTTGTAATCACTCCCGTGATTGGTTAAACGTATAAAAAACGTGTAAAACCTAAATCATGCCCTCATAATTCGCTCTCTGAGTGCTGCAAAATACATTTTAAATATACCTTAAATTTGGCTAAATGAAAAGCTGAACTCACCCGAACAATTTCAGACTGCCTTTCGTCTAAAATCTGGTTGCTTGTAAAAGTATTTATCGAAGGCAACATCGCATCTGCAAGAGCCATGTTGCAGATGTTAGGATACTCAGAAGCTGTTCACTCTCATTCAGTCCGAGATAGATAGACAATGCGTCTCTAATACGTTTGACTGGCTATACCTGTCCCATTATAAGGAGGGTCTGAATGTCGCGGGGGCGTGCTCTCGTGACGTTTCTCACCTAGTTGTAGCCTATCTGGTGTTTACTCTGGCTACGCTTAACAACATGTAAACATTGTCAAAGCACAATTGGGAATTTGGCCTTTTAATTAACCGGATCTCCTTATTCCATTAAATTATAAAGACTGCTTAAATAAAGTAGGCTATAAATTATACAGATATTTAGAGACACTCTAAAATGTGCATGCTGGACCGGCTGTGGGTTTTTTTTTTATTTGCAAATATTTAATCACATATTTAATGATTATTCAGTTCATATCATAGTCATATGATTCAACGACAAATAGTCTCACATCCAGATAATTTTGCGGATTTGTAACTTTTGATTTTGTTTCTGAATTCTTAGTGTAATCTGAGTTCTGAAGGGGGCGCAATAAACCCCCTTCTCAGTGAGACTTTTAGTAGTTTTTTGAAGGGCCAGGTAAGCAGCATTAATTTGGTAAATTGTGGGAAAAGGTTTTCAAAATAATCAGTATAAATGATTTATTATTTATAGGATCTATATGAAAGGTGTGTGGTATAACTAATATTCGATGCAATAATGTCTAAAGAACAAACCAACATATTCCAAGGAGAATAGAAATAACATGCTAAATGAATAATTTAAAATGAAACAAACACATTTTACGGGACCAGAAGTCTACAGCTACATTACTGTGAGTTTCACCTCTTAATTCGTATTAAAATGAACCTGATCGCGGGTATTAATTTATCCAGATCGAATTGATTCTCAATTTGCATTTGAATGACCAGCAGTAAAATCTCGGAGCCATCGAAACAACATGATAATCTCAATGTTCAACAATGCAGGACATGCTAGTTAATGATCTCTGAGTCAATAGACCTCTTTCAGTTGATTAAAATGCAAATGAATGGCCTAATGCTCCCGGGTTTATGTTTAGAGACAAGGTGGGGAGCTTTAACCAAAAATATCTATTCCACCTGATGCCTAGGACGAGGCATTTAATATCCCAGACACAATTAAAACGTTGATAGAACGAAAAACAATATTTAAAAATTGCTTTTAATTTCATAGCAGTATGCTACCTATGTACAGTGAAACATGGAAACGTTTTGCACGTGCTGTTTCTTCTGTTCTGTGCGCAAACATGCAGCTTTGCTCAATCTGATTCTGTCGGTTTATATAGTGCAGTTATTTTAACCATTTGCCTACGTAATTCAGAGTCCGGTACAATCGCATTGTCTGGAGAGAAGTGGGAATGGAAATGAAAAGAATTTCCTGAAATACAAAGGGTGTCCTTTTCCCCAGCACAAGCAAAGTACAAGTGTATTTATTTTAAATGTAAAAAACCGAACCGATATGCTGTTTCGACTTAAGTGCAAATATGAAATATAAAGGTTTATTATACTTTATGTTTTATAATGTTATGTTTTAAAGCATCAAAGCTAAAGTCTATAATTTATTGCCACATCATGTTAATTTGAGCGCTAAGTGATTGCATTTTCCGATTTGCTTAAATATATTTTTTTAACGTAATTTGCTATATACATTTTACTTTGTCCTTCTATATGAAAGTAACTGGAGTTTTCCCCCTTTGTTGTTTTCTAAACACAATTAAGTAGATTGCAGACTGGCAGACAGGACACCGTCTTCCCGGAGACATTCTGCTGTATTTACAAGATGTCTAATTTGGCCAGAGAAATTGTTTCAATGTCCAGTTTAACTGATATGTGAGGCTAGGCCATTTTTTATTTTTACAGGCCTACGTGTCAAATATTTTATGAAAAAAAGGTACTGATGCACCAGTCGAGGACAAAAATAAATCTTTACATATATATTTTTTAAATCTCATACTACCTGGCTTTTACCATTACGCTGAAAAGTGCATTTTTGTTTTATTGACTTTAATGTATTTCCTGTATAGTTTTACAATATTGTATAGGGAAATCCTGCATATTTTTTTTCTCCTGAAAATGCCACATGCTATATGAGTTATGTTTACATTAACTTAATTTACTTCTTGCTTGTAACATTATTTCCCTGATAACATAAAAAAAATTACACTGTATATGTCAAATTCAAATATACCACTTTAAGAGACAGCACCATATTTTATTTGAATTAAATGTTGGTTTAAACAAAATGGTAAACGTTAGCTGCATACAGGATAAAACATGCTACAGCCAGTTATATATTTGAATATTTACACACACACACACACACACACACACACACACACACAGAGAGAGAGAGAGAGAGAGAGAGAGAGAAATTAGCTTTTGGTTGAATATTTAACAAAAAATATAGTCATTAGTCATAATGAAATGAAGCTGTCTGAGCAACACTTATTTATTTTCTAAATAAAAACATTTCATAATGTTTGTGTAAAACAAACTGATAGAGCAATAGATTAGTTAGTATTTAGTCTGTCTAAGGAATGCAAGCCTTTTCTGTTGGATTTTAAGGAAGATCAGATAAGGAAAATGTTGATTTTACAAAGGAACAGTCTCCACCCTCACACACTTATGGCTTGTGAATGATACGTGATCTTTGTCAAGTACATATGTGCATCATGCAAATGTTTACACTTTCCTGTTTACATCCATATTCATATATGCACATTTACAGTATAATGGCTTTAGCACCTTTTTTTTTTTTTTTTTTTTTTTTACATTGAAGCTTGTCTTCAGTCCACATAACATGACTTTGATTGCACTGATACGTGTAAATGAGACTGGAGTGATAGAAATACAATCAAGAAAAGCTGCTGTCATTTCTGCACTTTCTCATGGACAGGCAATCAAACACTGACCCAACAGATTCCAACCTGAATTCATGCATACAGATCTATTTATCACTTCTGCATTAAAGACAAACAGGCAAGTTGTAGCAGCCCATTCTTAAGGCATGTTGAGAAGAAGTGCCCTTCAGGGTACACAGGTCCCTTCATCACTTGTTATAAAACCACACTTGTTATATCTCTCAGTTTCACTGTTAAATGTAATGACTAATGGCTGAGTCAGCCACTGCACACCCACAATCAATTGTTTCCATCCAAAAAAAAAAAAAATTCAGATTCTCCTGCCTGTGCTATAATTTTAAGACATCTGGCATATCCTTTCCCTTTCATTTTTCAGTCGTGTCTGAGTGCAGTTCTTTTGTTGAGTCGCTCAGTGACTCAACCACCTAGACAAATTTGTGTGGACCCAGGAGCAAATATTTGTGTCCACTGCACCGACCACTATCTCTGTCCACTCGATCTTCCTGTTCTTGCTTTGCGAAAAAGAACTAGTCCTTTCACTTCCACTGGACCATTGCAGGGTCTCAGACAAGACAAGGTACAGGTGAGGACAAAACCTCTATCGACTCAAAGGTGGTCTAAATGGCCATGGGACCAATGTAACCCCACACAGTGGATAAACTAAGAAAAATATTCAGCTTACACAGATGCTGGAGCTGCTGTAGCGTTGGTGTATGTAGAGGTAAACTCTGTCAGGGCTGTACTGTATTTACTGTGGCCTAGATTGCCTTTCCCTCAGTTTGTCTTTCTGCACTGGCTTTTCACTCAGGCACTTGGATTTTCAATTACAATCTAATCTAAAGTCTCCAGAATAGTAATTATCCCCAATCACCCGAGCAGAAAGGGAAACCCAACGCTATCTAACATAAATACTTTCCCATGTACTGAAACTGTACCTTTGCTAATTTATCAAAGGAGAAACAGCACATGGTCCACTAAGGGTGTGGACCAGGGATATGGATAATCATGGGGGAAGAAAGGACTATATGAAAACTGTGTGAAATATGTGGAGACATGTCAAGACTGAAAACTGTTATAATTATTTGTTTGTGTGATCATTTAAAATAAATCCCAGACATAATATTTTTTGTATTGCATTGGATGACAAAATGGCCTATTAAATGTCATTTCCAAGTGTGATTATTAGTTAAAATTAGAAAACTAGCACATAAATATGTACATCTATATCAAACATGTTCCAACATAAATCCGCACAGTGAACCTCCAGTAGCTGCTCAGTTTCTCCCGCTCACTGCTCCATGTCTCTCATCTCCCCTGGAGGCCTCTTTGTCTCCAAATGTAATTGCTTCTGCCTGCTTTGGAGCAAATCTTGTCTGGGGGCACAAAACTTGTCTCTGTGAATGACTGCATGTGTCTGAGGTCAAAAGTCTATAAGAGAAGCCGTTCCATACAGCCATGTGCTCTCCCTGTGTGCCAAAAGTGTCCTTTTCTTTTCTTTTTTCCAAACTGAATTTCAATGACACATGTGTACCCAGCCATCAGGACCTGTATGTGCATAACAAGGACAAATGTATTAGTAATTAAAATAATTGCATGAGCAATTTAAACAAATTTTTGGTGTTTGAGACAGCTTAATAACACTACTCTTAAACTTAAAATACTGTCATCATTTACTCACCTTCATGTCTCTTTTGCTCTATTTTTTTCCAGTAGCTCAAGCAGAAGTCTATGGTGCTAGCAACACCAAAGTCATGGGTTCGATTTCCAGGACATGCATAAACCGATTGAAGAACACCTTGAATGCAACGTAAGCTGCTTTGGATAAAAGTGAAACTTTCACAAATCAAAATGGAACACAAAATAAAATATTCTAAAACATTTAAAAACTGATTTATGTTGTTTTGCTTGTTTTAGACCACACTGACTTTAAGACTAACTTACTGAGTAAATGATGACTGAATTGTTTTTTTTCCCCTCTGACCTATTCTTTTAAGTATTGACAAAACTGAGGCTCTTAGTTTTTTGTTGTGTATCTTGCGTAAGCTGTTTTGAAATGTTTTCCTGTGAAACTGAACAGCCGGGATAAAATGAATTGGACATCAAATCTGGAAATCGCCCAGCAAAAACATTTTATACAGAAAACAGTATCTATTGTTGACATACATTCCATCAAACAATTAGCAAATGTAGTTGGTTCATGTGTCGTTATCCATTTGTCTGGTTGTTTTGTAACTGAATAAGAGGGAAAATGCCCACCACATCTTAAAGAATTAACACCTGCCCATAAAACTCCAATCTTTGTCCATCTGCACATTGTGGGCCATGTTTTCATTCATCAGGGATGACTTGTACTGTAAAGAATTTGTAAAAATGCACTTGAGGGAAACCCATGCTATGAGCTCACCTGTCTGCATAATGCCTTTCACTTCTGACAGACCTGCACTCCGCCATTGTCATTGCTCTCTCCTGGTCCATTCAGCCATTGAGGTAAAATAAATGGGAAAATGGGAATACATCAAAGTGCTTGACATGATCTTTGAACGGTAAGGAGAGAACCTCTGATTACAGCGCAATGGGACAACCATAGTTTGTGCATGGAGTAAATAAATGCCATATTTCAGTAGCTACATCAGTGTCAGATATCGATCAGCAGCGTAATTACAGCCCACGCACTTTCTCCTATTGTAACAGGTTGGGCTCAACAAGCCGTAGCATTACACATAACATCTCTCACAGGAGAAAAACAATGTTGTATTGTGTTACCAAAACATAGTGTCAATACCTGCAGGCTTTCAACCCAAAATGAGCACAACAGAAGACTCGGTGCATGTATGAAAAAGATCTGCTTTTGTGAGTGCTGCTACTTGAGTTTCCCACACAATGTGTATGGCACAGTCTCCATAAGGTGACCCAACTGGGGCAGTTGAAGTAGGTTTTATCTATTAGCACGCTGGAGGTCCATGAGAGAGAGAGAGAAAGAGAGAGAAAAAACATGTTTTTCAACAATTTTTCATCATTTAAAAAAAGTAATCTGTTCTAACTCCTTCTACAATAAGTGACCTCTCTATAGGTAATAATGGAACAGTATGTCCTTTGGCTAAACCTGAACTGTATTCTATATAAAGAACCAAACAATGATGTGCTTGGGAGATCTCTGGTATCATATTGCCATTTTAACATTTAAAAACCTCTGTGCATACAAGTTTGGTATAAATGTCTTGACACCAAATTAATAGTTCTCTATTTGAACACCCAGCCACCAGCATGGGGCTGCATTCATTAATTCCTCATTTGTTTACAGTGGAGAGATCCTTGCAAATGATTTGTGGGATCAGACTCATTCGTGCTGATGAGCACTTAATGAGATTAAAAAGACATTAATCAGAATTACCAGGTTAATTAAGTAGAACTAATTAACCATTATCGGGCTGATAAGAGTGAGGTCATTAATGTATTTCACAGCCAAATATTTGAGGCAAATAGTTGCTATGGGATTTTAACACTTAGGTTTAGTCTTGTCCTGCATTGGCTGGACTTACATGACAACTAACTAATCACTGCAGAAAAGTACCGCATGCTGTGAGCAGCATGTTCAGACTCACAGAACCTTAAAATACACTCCACAAATCAATCAAAGCAATTTATACAATTATCAATGATTCATTCTGCAGTAAAAATGGCCAGATCACAAATGCAAATATTTTTTGACACGCCATTAACTAAGTAAAACTTCCCCGGTCATTTCTGTAAGCGTTTCGTTTTTTGAATATAGACTTATGTTTCACTCCTTTTGTGTGGAAATCGATTTTTCTTCTTCAATGTGCTTTCTCAAGACAAGCAGACATTCAGGGAAAGCCCTCTTCTGACAGTTAGCTTATTTTCTAAGCAGTCCTGGGTGTTTTCAGGCTTAAACAGGTGGAACTAGTCCTGCATTGGCTGATAGCAGTCAGGTCTTTGAGCTGCTAATAACTCTGAGAGACTACAGGGAGTCTAATGGTTGGTTCACACTCACCATAGTCCTGTTCACACCTGACTGGACAAGACCAGGGCTGCTCTATCAAATGATTTACTCACCCTCACATTGTGCCAAACCTGTATGACTGACTTTCTTTTGTGGAACACAAAACTGTTTTTGTAAATAAAATGAAAGCTATTTGTCTAAAACAACACTGAATTCCACTAACTGACATTGTATGGACAAAAACATTTAAAATGTTATTTTGTGATCCATAGAAGAACATTAGTCATATTAGCTTGTAACAACATTAAGATGAGTAAATGAGTCAGATTTGTAGGAACTACTGTATCTTTTAAATTGTGCATTGCTCTAAAATTCTCTTAGGGATAAAATGGCAATGAAGAAAAGTATTATCTGGTACAATCATAATTATCACCATTACCTCAAGTAGCAATGGTAATGAAGTATAATCTAGCTGGAATAATCTCTATCTTCAGTTTGCATTCATGCGAGCATTCAGCAAAATATCTGCTTCTAAAGCAGCACCCGAAACCAAAAGAACAACTGCGCAAATTCCCCAACAACATCATTCTGCACTTCAGTTGGGAGTTTCTACTTGGCACTGGTCATCTTCTCTTTTCCCTGTGTGAGGTCAGTATAGCCAAGCAGGATAAGCAGGATAAGACTACAGCGAGCACAGAGAGAACTCCCTGGGAACAAAACAGGACCATTATCTATGGGGTAAAAGGGTGGTCTTCAGGAATTCCTGACATAGTGCCAGGTCAGCCAGAAGCAACACCAACAATAATCTACTTTCAATTTGTCTGCTGAGGGGAAAAGATGGAGAGAGCCAAGCGTATGTTTCTGTGGGTGGCATGGAGCTTGGCGACGAGCCCTGTCACGTGGCAGACTGAAATGAACCTCCCTATATTGCCTAAAGAGATCTACTGTCAGTGCGGTGAAGGACAAAGTCAGAAGCGAGAAATGAAAGAATGCGAGTGTTATTAAGATATGTTGCATGCGTTTAGAACATGTGACCGTTGAGTGGAACAGGGGAGAGGAATTTTCACAGAGCTTATGTTAGTGATAATAAATGTCAGTAATGTAAACAGTATAAACAATAGTTATTTTTAGCTTTTCAACAGCACGTTTTTCAGACTAAGTGATAAACTTGTAATTTTGAGGAGACTTTACAATATACAACAAAAATAAAATAAAATACAAGTGTCATTAAACCAGCAGTTTGAGACAGGTGCCAATTGACACACAGATATTATGAGCAAATAAAAATCCTGTAATCCATAAAACATTACTGGCAAAATCTCCCTGCTGAAAAAATGTCTCATCATTTCCACAAAAATATACAGCAGCACAACTCTTTCCAACATTGAAAATGATGATAAATGTTTTTTGAGCACCAAATCAGATTCTTTCAAATGAATCGTTTAAAGTAAAAGGGAACTAAAACAACAGTTAACTAAAAATAAAAACCTCCACAGTAATACAGTAATAATTTAAATGACTCACATACATAAAAACAGCATCGCTTGTTTAATGTTGATGCTACATTGCGGTAGTTTATTTTTCCCAGGATATAAGAGTAATGAGTCCATCAGAGATAAGAGTGTCTGAACTGGCCCTTGTCCAAGCTGTTCTTCAAAAGTCAGATAACAGCATTTCACAATCCCCAGGTCTTTCAGTATTAAGGAAGGGCTCGTTTAGCCCTTGGTGGGATGAGCAGTGGAGTTTGTTAGTCACAGATGATCTGATGGCCACAAGACTACAAGGTCTGGAAACTATAGTTACAAAAACGCTTTATTTTTATCTCTCAAAAAAAAAACACTCCATGGTGCTAATTGATAAAACTGACTTCAACTGCCCTGGTTGGGTCATTTTACAAAGACACTGTCCTGGAAAAACAAGTGGTGTCCATTTGTATCGTCTATCTGTGCCAGGCCTTCTGTCTCAGCACAGGGTCAGCAGTGTAAGAACAGGAAACCAGAGGAAGCTTCATCAGTGTTCGGGCTGGCATGCATATCAGCACATTCTGAGAAAAGCAAGAGAGCACTTCACACGTCTTCTAGAACTAAGAGAGACTCTGAGGTGTTATCTCTCTATCCCCTCTTGTGTTTCCGTTAGAGCCAGGACTCTATCGCATGCCCTCCTTTGGTCACTCTGGTCTGGAGCCAAGTGATTACTGCTGATTAAACCTTAACGGAGCAATATTCTGCAAGAAACTGACCCGCTGCTCCTTTAACCTGAAATCCTATTGGCAAAATCTCCCTACAAATAATAATAATAAAGTGCATATGTGGTGTTTGTGACAAATACAGTATTAACGCAAACCAGAAAGGAAAGATGGCATGAAGAAAATGTCATGATGTAAGTAACCTCGAGACAAGCTCATGCATATTCCATGTTCAATAGACATTTATATTTATGGAAAACTGCTTTCCATCTCAAAATAAAATAATTTTCTTTAAAAAAAAAAAGACTTCTTTGAAAGAAGTTAATACTTTAATTCAGCAAGAATGCATTCAATTGATTAACATTGTTACAGAAAAGCTATATTTCAAATAAATGCTGTCCTTTTGAATGTTCTAGTCATTAAATTGATGGTAAATATTTAAATCCAACATTTAAACTCATAGGTGTCAAAGTATGCATATTTAAAATATGACAGATATGATCTATTAGACATTGTAATGTATTATTATGTAGAACTAACAAGTTTTTCTCTTTGATCCTTTGAGCATGAGAAATGGTAGGCCACTCTCCTTTGCGAAGACAGACACTGGAGTATTGGAGCCATTTAGGTCCCTAGTGTCCTGCACATGAGTTGTGACAGGCATATGACAAAACCGGGAGCTCAAGCAACCTCTTAAACAAACAGACCAGCGGCAAGAGCGTGCCAGTTCCCATCACGGACCACACAACTTGAGCGGACCCAGCTCACTGCACATCGCCATCTTCCACCTCGAAATGGCGCCTGTGATAAAGATCAAGCAGGACCACATGAAGAGAAAAACCAACAACTAATTACACTATTACTGCTGCAGGTTGTGATAAAGTTCCCAATCACAAATGTTCACAGCCACTGGCAAAAAAAAAAAAAAAAAAAAAAAAGTTTTCTTTTGTGCTTCCCCTCTTTTTTTCTCCAAATGTGGCATATGCTGGCATCCTGCCTGATGTAGCAAACATCCTGTCAGGAGCACGATAGCGCTAAATAAACATGACATGTAAAGGCTGTGTACGTACTGTAATTGCAATCATAGACGTTTGTCACAGAAACATGGCTGGAAAATGTATGCAGACTCTAAATATTTGGGAATATTGTTTACACCCTTGGAATAAACTTCATAATGTGAGATGATGTTCTGTGGCTTATTTTACTATAATATCTCAGATGTCCCTTTAGTTTTATCTGACAGCTACAGATCAATGGAGGGCCAAAATGTTTTCAATGTTCCCGAGTCATTACAGTTGTCTGTTTACTGATTATTCATGTCTTTCTCAGAACTCTTTTGACTCATTCTGTATCAATGAGTCTGTGATCTTATCATCAGCTTTCAAGTGTTCAGACACGTTTTCTCAAAAAGCCATGTCATCAAGTCACGTTGCACACAGTTCTAATGCATTTTATTATTATCATTTTATAAACACAAGTCATTTCATTCAGTAGCAATCTTTGAAATGCCTCTCGGGCATGCAAATGCAGCTTTTATCTCTTTGAATGGGGAAACATCAAATTCTCCAAAACTGTTTGCCATACTTTTTCATATTTGAAATCACCAATAAAATCTCCATATGCAGTGTTGTATTTTACCCATTCAATAAATATTATATACACAGTTCAAAGGTTTGAGGGTCATGAAAAAAATATATTATTTTTGAGAGAAATTAACAATTTTATTAATCAATTACGCATTAAATTGAACAGAAATACAACAAAGACATGCATAATGTTAAAAAACTTTTATATTTTCAAACAAATTCTGTTCTTGTGAAATTATATTAATCAAAGAAACTGGCAAAAATAAATCTCTATATCCACAATAATATTCACATATTTTAAGAAATATTTGCATATAAAAAAATGATATTCACGTTCACAAAATATTCAAGTAGCACAACTGTTTTCAACACTGATAATAACAACAAAAATATTAGAATGATTTCTGAAAGATCATGTGACACCGAGGACTGGAGTAAAGGCTGGTGAAAATTCAGCTTTGCCATCACTGGAGTAAGTTACATTTTCAAATATTTTAAATAACAGCTTCTTTGATTAATAAAATTTCACAAGGACAGAATACTTAACAGGTGAAGCAACAGACTTGCTAAACACTTCCTTGTTAAAACTCCACAGTTTGGTTTAAAAAGCATCTGCATTGCGTGCAAAGGCAATCAGAGAAGCGCATTAGCATAACTGAAAAGGTGTCCCTCTGCATATATGATGAAATACACTGTAACATTTGGATTGATATTACATCCACAATCTAAAGTTACACTTTGCTCCCTGTTATTCGGCTGCTTTAACCTTGCTGTAGGCAGTCAGTATCCAATGGCGGGACGCAAAGGGCTGCTAGAAGCCTCTTCTCCATCCCTAGAGAACCTGGTGCACTACAGACTGTTTGTCCTAATGTACTGCATCCCTTGCCAGTGCCCGAGGTAATCACTGCCATATTATTTTTCTATATGAAGGTCTCCCAGGTGCCTGAAACCATATAGTGCATCTTACAAAAGGTAATTAAAAAGAGCAAAAGCATGCACACAAAACTGTAACGCAAGTCCTCTCCTTTCAGAGGCCTGTTTTATAACTGCTGTCGAAGGGGTAAATGGATCTGTGGCGGCCTGGCTGAGAGCGAGGAGGAGGGGTACGGGCGATCAAGAATGCCTCCAGGGCATAAAGCAGGATAACCAGGCGAGGATGATTCATCTCACTGTGAGAAAATCCAAGCACTATTGCATGGTGACACCCCACCCTCCCTGTCAACAGTCTCAGGTCGGTCCCAGAATCTTCTTTGAATTTCTCACTCACTTTATTTGGCCTCTGTCAGGACAAACACAATGGTCATAACGTGACTAATAATTCTCCAGAAGTAAATCAGTGGCTCTAGAAAACTACTGTATATGATGAAGTTATGGACAAAAGTAGTAAGCATTGAGTGAGAGATTACAAACCACACATTTTTTTGTTTGTTTTTTACTTCTTAAATATATATTGTAATGTTGTTTGCTGAAATCTTGTTTATCACACACCAAATTTAAACTATCAAAACTTTGTCTGTAAGGGATATCAGAATATTTAGGTTTGAAGTGTAAAGTTAATAAATGGTGTAAAAATATTTGGAATTGGTGGGGGAACTAAAGATTTATTTATGTAGGTATTTATTTATTCTCACCAAACTATTTAGTCGTTTTATCATGCGAAACCACTAAACAAACAAAGAAACCAATAAATACACAAGCACAGCTAGGGACAATGGTCAAATACACAGTCTAGAGGCCATAATTTGAGTTATATTGGATGTTAAAATGAACTGGATATCATTTGTTTATGTGGTATTATAACACTTTTAAATCTTGTAAATGCTGGAACCGTTATACAATCCCTTAGAGAACTACACCTGCTGCTGAGGCCTAAGGGAAACACTGATAAGCAAGGCATAAGCTTTGACCACCTCTCAAAACAAGAGACCAAAATGAAAAGGTGGTAATTTGTCTCATTGCCAGAGGGCAGTATCACCTTCTCATGATCATGCCTCCCTTCCTCCAGTTCTCCTCTCTCACCTGTGTCTTTCCCAGAGTGACACTTCTCTGAAAATACAGAAGGAATCACCCATCCCCCATCTCCATGTTTGTCATATACAGTGTTCACTGTAACTAAAGCCTCTTCAAACTCTTTCTCTGTCTTTCTTTCGCTCTCCCCATTTTTTTTTCCTTGTGCCAATGTCATCGCCTCCCAAGCTGTGATCTCCAGGGACCTCCGAGATCAAACAAATTGTTCCTAATAGACATTTAGAACGGAAGTGGTGAGATCTGCTGGACTTTGAAGGGATTGAGAACATTCCAGAGGTCCATGATCTATCTTAAGAGTCACTCTCTGATTCATGCAAGTCATCGCCGTCTATCTGATTCAAAGTTCTAAAACAGAAATGCATAGCTTACATTAAACTGCTGGATTTACAGATAAAGTGTGGCCTCATTACATCAGAAAATAAACTGTGTTTTCTAATCAAATAAACAGGAAATTTTATAATAAATGAATGAAATGAAATGCATGTTAAGAAAAAAAAAAAACACTAAAATGTGGATAAAATAAAAAAATTACCAGACAACCTGAGCACAATAGTATTTTAAGACATTTTCACAAAATTCAATTTGATTTAAGGAATAAGAATCAATGCATGTGAAGAGCAAATGCCTGACGCTGATGGTGAATCAACAGACCAAATTATTTGGAATCATCTATTTGTGAGATTTCAGGGGTGTCAGGGGTATGAGAGAAGGTTGTGGAACTGTGTGTGTTGTATTGAGATATCTTTCCGAGCCAGCTTCAGTCAGGGCACATGGAAACAGGAAGACCCTGATAGTTTTTCTGTGAAATCATGGAAAAGGTCAGAACACTTTTCCATCTGGAGCACAACCTAGTGCATCCACAGACCTGCACCTGGTGCAGGTCACCTCTCCACCTCACACGCACAAACAGACACACTGTGATGACATAAACAGACATTGTGATTATTTTTAACTGACAACACCAGGCTAGTCATGAGATGACGTTCACATGACAAAAAAAAAAAAAACACAGAAAACGTTTCATAATACAAAATATTAAATCAGAATGAAAGGAATAGCTCTCCCCCCAAAAAATGTTCATCATTTACTCGTTCTAATGACATTTTTATTTTATTTTGTGGAACAAAAATAAATATATTTTTTAAATAAATATGTTTCTGCTATTTTATTCCCGCTACAATGGAAATCAGTGGAATGCAAACCAACACTGGACTCAGCTGACTACATTGAATAGACAAGAAATAAATATACATTTTGGAACTAAAATATATCATATTAAAGATGTCTTCATGTTTCACAGAATAAAGAAAATCATGCAATTTTGGACATGGTGGTGAGTAAATAATGAAATCTTTTTCGGTAAGTGGTGTTTCAATAAACTTGAAGGACAAACAATTGGCGGGTTGATTTCCAGAGCATGACACACCCTGCACCTAAAATGAAACGCATTTTGGAGAGCGTAACAGTGTCTATAAACATCAACTTTAACACCCTGCAGAAAAAATCTTTTTTTCACGCTGCTCTCCTGCGGGAAGTGAAGTTCTCAGGGAATGAAGTAAATAACAGGCTGCCTCTGTAAATTTTTGGCGTGGCTTTCATATACCTTCAGAGTTGAGTATAGTGTTCGGGCTAGCCCAGACCACAATCCCCTGTGGAGCAGAGAGGACCCAGCCCACGTCTAATACTGTCTGAGAAGATTCTAGAGGAGACAAATGCTCCACCTGGTCCTGTGTCCAGCAGGAAGTGTTCAGAAGGAATGTGGACAATCGCCGTTGATGAGAAATTCAATCATTTAACTACTGAATCAACTAAAACATCCACATAAGAACCTTAAGGAGTAACTGGAATTTTCGGCATTAAAAATTAATAAAACAAATTTGTCAACAACCAGATCTGACATGGATCTCCAGTTTCCACTGTAACATGAGATGGAGCTCAAGAAACACCCATCAGGTTAAGCATAATCCCCTATAATTACTACCAGAGAAACTAATCGTGAGATAAAAATAATAATGTAAATTCCAACCAATACACATTGATTCCATCTTTCAAGGCTGCTTTTCAAAATGACATTCACTAACCCATTATATAACATTTGAATCCACCCATTTCACAAGAACAAATTAAGATGATTTGCTTAATTATAGAGTGAATACAGTTTCCTAAAAGATGTAATAACTGGTCTAGACATATGGATAAAACCAAAAGCTGTGTCTGTAGTATGGGCTATCCTAATATCTGGTGATGCCTTTCCCATTTTCATGCCATAAGACTGTAAAATCAGTCCAACATTTACTTTTGGTGAACTATGACCCCACCATCTGCATAAGATGTGAAATAAAATAAAAAAAGATTTGTGCAGTTTCTTGAAATATAAAATTTAATTTGCAGGGTTATGTTTGGGGCAATAACAATTACAGTAACGTGACACAAACAGTGGAAGTCTATGAGAAGCCCTTATAAATAGCGCAAAAGAAGTGTTTGTGTATGTGTCTGTGTGTCCATCTATCTGTTCGACAGACAGATAGAGCTAATAATGGCTGTGGTCATTATTGGTCCTTCCTGAGTGACAATACATAGATGTGGGACAGGTTAAATGAAAGGATAGGTCTTAGTGTGGTTCAGACTCACCTGCCCCACAGGTCTCGCGAAGCGGGGCCCTCCTGCAGTGGGACCGGAGGCCTCAAGGCGGGCCTGAATGCTGAGGCTCATGAGGAGCTCTCCGCCTCTCACGGCAGGGCCTCTGTCAGTCAGCGCTGGCCCCCTGCAGCCCAAAGACCTGCCAGGACACAGCATTGAGGACACACAGGTGAGTGTAAGGGAGAGGAAGGATCTCTACATGGGGGCTTAGCTATAATACTGTCTAATGTTCTCAAAGGAAGACAACTTGATGGATTATGGACAAACAGGCTATAATTGAGAATATTGTAGAGGGATTATTCTATTTTATACTTTAAATTGTCATCAATTTAAATTGTAATCATTTTCAGGGATGCATTTGGGGATAAAGCATTGTTAACTGACAATACATTTGGAAAAGAGTATAATGCAGTTTTGTTCTTTGTTGCTAGTGTAGTAAACATCAAGTGTCACGTGTGTCTGTTTAATTGAAATATCACACTTTGATAAGTAATAACAGTGCTACTAAATTTGTACAGTAGCTTGATTGAAGTTTATTTTCCATGCAGTCATGTGTAAAGTAGCAGAGCATGTAGCATTTAAGTAAGCGGTCCTTTAACTTGATGTTGTCTTGGAAATCAGCCCGAACTGTGAAAGTGTTTATTCATTTAAACTCCATAGCTATGTCTAAAGCTAGCTTCACTGCAGGGCTTGTTTTGCTTGTGATGAGAGTCTGATGCACAGCTTGCAAAAATTCCATAAATCCTGGCAGGGGGTAGGAGTGTTTTTCCATGACTGTGATTCTTTTCTTAGAAGTTCCAAAATAGCAGAATTTTCCAAGAGATCAATTATGAAGGTGGAGTTTTAGGAAAAAAAAAATATCTTTAGTAACCAATAACAACACCTGTTGGTAGAGCTGTAGTCAAGTCCAGCTTTGTCGAGTCCAAGTCAAGTCCAAGTCCAGGACTAGTCGAGACCGAGTCAAGACCGAGTCCAAAGAGGTCGAGTCCAAGTCAAGTCCAAGTCCAAAATTTTCGAGTCCAAGTCAAGACCGAGTCCAAATAAGAGTAAAAAGGGTCCTCTTCAAGACCACATACTTAACTACTGATAATGTTTGTGATGCGAGAGACAGCATATCTCCTATTCTAAGAAAATAATTTGACATTATTATTTGTAATGATCAAAAAGCATGTGCTAAGTAACAACTCTGTAGGACATGGGTCTCCAAACTACATCCTGGATGGCCAATGCCCTGAAAAGTTTAGCTCCAACTGGCCTTAAAACACCTGGAAGATTAGTGTGTCTAGTAAGAGCTTGATTAGATGGTTCAAGTGTGTATAATGAGGGTTAAAGCTAACAGGGGCGTTACACAAGATCTCGGGCCCTATTCATAGGCAGTCCTGATGGGCCCCCATGCCCCCCACCCATGAAAATATCCAGGTAAAATAAAATATATTTCAGATTCATACTTTTCAAGGGCCCTCTCTTCCTTTGGGGCCCTGTTAATGAGTACTGGTTTTACCCCCAGTCCGACCCTGGGAGCTAAACTATAAAGGACACTGGCCCTCTAGAACAGAGTTTGGAGCTGTAAGGTCAAATAATTTGTATGTACTTTATTTTCATTTTATTTACTTTATAATGCTGCATTTGGTGACATGTCTGTGGTCAAAAATGTATATGACTGATGCCTTGGCACAGTGCACAGACACACGCAAAGCTCGGGGGATGAAAAATGCGCACAGTAAAGCTAGAAGGCATACGTTTGGCTATACTGGGCATGCGCACATAAATACAGCGAATTTTTAGGATAGTACAGTCTTACTGTACTAGTGCTTGCATAAACTTCTCGGCGCTGTTGGAAACAATCAACTACCCCAGCAGGCATTAACCATAATGCATACAAAGTGTTTGCAAGTACGACGTGAATTTTAGAATTACAATATTGCATGGAGCTGTTACTATATGACCTTATCTATGTTGCATGTAAAAATAAAATATGTAATGTAATAATTAGGGTTGTGCCTGAAGCCGAATACCTTATTCGGAATGGCAAGGTTAATGGCTTAAAAAACGAAAAACGGACCAGGAATAATTCTGCCTGAGTACTCGGCTGAAGCTGACACAGTCTGGTGTTTGCTAGATAACAGGTGAGCCAGGGCATCAGCGCCAGAAGTGAATGAATGTAAACTTTATGAGTGAAAAGAGCGCAAATCAAACACCGCATTGTTGTTGCCTCTCTGTGCATCTCTCAGAAATCAGAGCCTTGCAAGAGTAATTTTACCTATAATAATACATCACACACATTATAGTATTTGTATATATTTAAAAGGCAATGATTTAAAGCTTAGGCTACGATGTGAGACGAATGAATAAGCACAGCGCGCTCACCAATCAAACAGCAGCGTTGCGCGTCTCAGTCTCTCAAAAACCATTCAGTTCAAGAGTAGGCTAATAATCAGCTTAGAGACTGATACATTGTCTACTTGTCCTACATGATTGCATCTTTACCTTTTGCTGATTTGCGCGGCACACACATCTGTTTAGTGAAGTTCATTAACATTAAGACTCGCTTAAAGTGTTCTGCATAATGAAAATGTGCGCATTGAATGGATTCAGTCGGGTTCAAATGATCACTAAACGTTTGTCATGACATCTCTCTGCTTGCATGATAAATTTTATTTTAGAAATTAATAATTATTTTAGTTTAACACGACATACTTGTTCAGTGATAACTACGAAAAAAAATATAGAAAGTCATAAGGGTCTTATCAAGTAACTACGATGTTGTATCCGAATGCAGATACGAAAAGTGTTGTGATTGTAAGATACAAAAACTGGCTGTTACATGAAAAATTAAATATGTAATGTCAAAATTGTAAAGTTTTTTAAAATTTACATATGTAATTGTTGCATAAGGCTATACATGAATATGTGTTGATTGATAAAAAAAAAACTACTTAATGTGTTTTCATTTACAATAGCATGAACCACGAGTAGTCCAGTACCTCAAGCATTTTTTTCTTAAAAAAATCTACTAGTAGAAATCAGTAGTCTTGCAACCCCTATACTGTACAACAATAATGAGTATTTCATTATTGTAAAGGGTATGTTTAAGTCTGGGTGTAGACGTAAATAAAACACAATCTAACAGGTAGAAGATTAAATTAGAAACATCTAAACTTTTCAGGTCGCAGCAAGTGCACCGTTTGTCATGCACATCCTTTCCCGGAACAATACTGAAAGCTAAGATGGAGAAACAGAAGATCATAGCTGTACAAGGATAGCCATTTTGTAAATGAATATATTAGCAGAGCTACTACAAGGGATGTTTAGTGCTGGAAATCCATTTATTCTTTGCTGAAACTTCTGCGTCATCTTGGAGAGCGGGTCATGGTTGCCCAGCAACAGCAGACGCCACTGGAGCGCGAGCGCAGGCTACAGAGTGCTTTGGAAATAAGGAGAGCGGCGCGCCTAGCGTTTTCCACACGTTTTCAGTCGCGACATCATGCAAATGTGGTTTTGTTTTGAAGGAGAATTTTTTTTTTTGCTGGACTCGGTCGAGACCAACTAGAAGACTTGGCGAGTCCAATGGCCAAGTCCGAGACAAGTCCGAGTGCAAATACAACGAGTCCGAGACAAGTCCGAGACGACAGAAAAATGTCTCGAGTCCGGACTCGAGTCCAAGACCGGACTCGAGTACTACAGCCCTACCTGTTGGAATTCAGCATGATTTAATGTGCTAAACAGTACCATAAATACTGTAGGTCTACGCTCATCAACAGCACCTTTTCTAAACATGATTTTGTTCAAGGATCGTATATAAATAGTCTAAAGAAACAGCGTCTCAGAACTTCAGTGTGTGTTCATCAATATACACATTATGGGTGATTGTGTGAGTAAGACTAATCAAGTCAAACAGACAAACTGTTAGAACTCAGCTGGATGCCACTACCTGGACCATAAGTCACCACACAATAGCAGCCATTCATAAACACTGAAAGGAGAAAGAGACTGAACAAATTATTCATACTGCACTGGGGATCATTGTCTTAACAATAGGCAAAAATGTTAAAAATGATATTCAGAAATGATTGCAGATTGCAGATCATCTTTATACACTGCTGTTCAAAAGTTTGTGGTCTCTAATGCCTTCTTTTGATCAATATAAAGTTCACAAGCATTGATTTGAAATAAAAACGTTTGTAACAATGTCAATGACTTTCGAGCAATTGAATGCATTTAATAGTAATACAAAAAATAAAAAACTCCCCTAAAATTTTAAAAAGTTTATCTGTGTATCTATGCTAACACTCATGTCCAGCTTGAGTAAGATTGAAAGCCTTCGAGAGTGCAAACGTGGTTCAATGTGGTGCCACTGGTTTGTACAGGCCTATAAATATGCATCTGTCAAGCAGACCATTACAAGCACGTTCAGGTTCTGTTGGAGCCATATGAGTAGTAATAGACTCTATATTCACACCATGGGTGCGGTTACTCTAGTTCTAGATTAGCTATATAGGGCTTAGTCAGACTGTACTGCTGCCAAATACAGACACGTTGAGATACACGTTTTGGATTCATGCTGGCACGTTGAACAACTGTAGTTTCATACCATGGCATATGTACATAAATGTTGATAATACTGCTTTAGTTATGTTAGCCAAGGATGAATAATAAAACTAATTAGCCTCATTTCAGGGCTAGGCTGATGTATAGCAAGAGAGAAGAGGGTGTCAGCTAGTATCATGTCTCTTTTATGAGTAGTATCTTGTGGGATTCTCCTCGATTCCACCAGGCAGGGCGAGGTTGCCCACGGAGGAATGTTGTTGCTGTTTTAAGTGACTATTACTACCTGCTGGCTTTCTTTCACTCAGGCCTCTATTGCCTGGGGATTCGATTGGATTGGAGCTGTAAAGTCTTGTGTTCCATGGGGCTGGTCCCAGGGGTAAATTGATGAGAGGCAGGACCCTCATTCAGGCCCAGCAGGGGGCTACAATCGCAGGCCTGCCCTAGCCTTTGGGCTGCCCTGCTTCTGGCTGAAGAGGACTCAGCAGGAAATCCTATTCCAGTTACACATCCCAATTATGTTATACACTACTGGCCAAAAGTGTGTAATATTTATGTTTGTTTTGTTTTTTTATGTTTTATTAGGACAATTTTTTTTATGTTTGCTTAGGTCCTAATGCTTATCAAGGCTTAACTGATCAAAAAGTGACAGTAAAGATACTTATAATGACACAAAACATTTCAAATAAATGCTGGTCTTTTGAACTTTCTAATCATCAAAGAATCCTGATAAACATGAATCATGGTTTTCAAAACTCAACTATATTATCCAAAATAACAATCTTAATTAGCAACTGAGCAGCAAAAAAGGGTAATATTATTTTACAATATAACTGTTTCTGTACTGTTTGATAAAATAAATGCAGCATTGATGATCAAAACAAACAATATATATATATATATATATATATATATATATATATATATATATATATATATATATATATATATATATATATATATAAACAAAACTTCATGAAAACTGGTGGAGTAGCACCAGATATAAAGTTCTCCACCAAACAGTTCCAGTTCCATTGTTTTTGAGGAATTGATAATCAGCTCCTCACATCTGCTGTGTCACTTAAAACATACAAAGTGCTGAAGGAATGGACTAGAAACAGCACTTCCCCAGCCTTAGAAACTCAAAAAATAACAAAGAATAGTCAGTGTAATCCCAAAAGGGCCAGCATGAGAGGTACAGGCCACTCTGGGTGAGTTTGAAAAGGTGAAGGTGAAGTCCTTCATCTCTAGTGTACAGAGGTGTTGGTGTGGCTAAGAGGATGCTGGATCCTTATGTATGAATGTACTCCTTTTGCTTGGAACTTGAAGTTCAAGTTTGTTACAATTCACTTCTCACAGTCACCATTGTGGTCTTGACTTCACACTTATAAATGGAGAAAAAAAAGTGACATCCCAGGGGTAGATTTAAAAAAAAAAAAGCTTTTTTATTTGTTTATTTATGTTTTGTTACATGATTGCCACATTAAAACTGTGAACGTTTTTTTTTTTTTTATATATACTGTTGACAATTAATTTTTTTACTTATGGAAATAAAGAATTAATTAAACAATCATTTATTCATTTATTTAATCTATTTTTTTTATGATATATATTTTATTTTTGTTTTTATATTTTTTTATACAAGCTGTAAATTTGTTAAATTATGCAAAAACTGTGGAATTATTTAATTCTGCGTGTTGGAGGATATAATTATAATTATTACACCTATTGCAATTAGCCACAGCAAGAAAAGAGAGTTGGCTGTTATGTTAAAATGTTATATTCACCACATAGTGATTTCAAACACTTAATTCCAATATGGTGGAAATGAGACGGTGAAAAGTCATAACGTTTCAGAAAAATTACTCTTTGAGGTATTTCCAATGTTAGAAAATGTAACACATTAGATAAACTACAAATGTAAGTCAGAACAGTTTAACATTTCTACAGAGTTTACAAAAGGTCTCCAGAGTTGAGGTTACACCCAATATTTAAAATATATGACTTTCTATATTCATGTACACAATGTTTCCAACTGTTTGATACTCAAATAGGTCAACCAAGGTTCATAATCACATATATACACTCAGTGTACTTTGAAAGACTGCATGAGGAGAACATTGAACAGGAAACAGCTGAAGCGGGCAGACACATTCCTTCAGTGTCTGATAGTCAATGTGACACTGTGACACCTCTTTGCTCTTTCCTCTGTTTTCACAGGTGCCTGCTGCTGGTTGATTTAGGCAGAAGTGAGAGCATTAGATCGAGCGATATGAGGAAAGAGGTGGACAGCCCACATCATCACCTGCCCAGGGTCAGGTCTCCACTCAAGTCTCACAGTGTATGACTGCTGATCCAACAAGAGCACAAATTGTACTTCCTCCACCCAAATTTCTGCATCTTAGTCATAAGAGTCATAAACCAGATTTGTTATGCAATCTCAGGGGAAGCATTAAGGAAACTGTGCCGGCCCAGGAGCCATAATGTTCTGTATGATGCTTTGGGTAGCAGACACAGAATGCATTTCCTCTATCATAACCTCTATCTATTTTTTTATTATTATCAGTGTTAAAAACATTTGTGCTCCATGTTATTCTTAGAATATTCTTAGAATTCTTTGATGAATAGAAAGTTTAAAATAGCAGCATTTATTTGAAACAGGAATCTTTGATCATGAATGTCTTTACAATCATCCTTCAAAAATATATATATATTTTTTTATGTATGTATAATTAAAATTGTAAATATTAAATTTATTACCATGACCACTCTGGGTTGTATAAAGGTCCACAGGAAATTAAAGCATGCAAAACATATTCTGGCCTTATGCTATCTCTCTCTCTCTCTCTCTCTCTCTCTCTCTTTATATATATATATATATATATATATATATATATAAATATGTATATATAAAAATTATGAGCTTCATTGACTATCTAGGCAGTAAAATACATGGGCTTAATAAACTAGGACGAATTTGAGATTAAATGGGTTAACTGTCAGTTATTTGACAGATCATGTCATAAAAACCCCTCATTTACAGAAATGACTCTTCTGTTCTTCAAACTGTCGGAACTAACACAGAATAGCTGCATAGCTATGAGTATTTCTAGAAGAACAGAGGTTAGAGATGACAAAAGAAAGGTATCCCTGCAGGCACAAGCGCACCGGCCCAGGAGGACATGATAAAGATCTGGTCTGGTCTGGACATTGCCATTCCAGCTCCAGGGCAAGACAGTAGGATGAGTAAATATGTGCCATCAGATAAACCCGTCTCTCCTGTTCCTCCACATTACAGACCCCACTGCAGGAATCTGAGCTCTGTGTAATTGGAGCCCACCTGCTCACAAAACACCGTCACCATCCAGCCTCCAAGAAAACATGGGAAAATTTAAAGGCTAAAAAGAGGGAAATGTCCATGCTTTTATATTTGAACTTTTATGTAAAACAACGCACTGTCAAATTACAATCTAATGTGAGAGCAAAGACCCTGCATGTATAGGACTGTTTTACTGCCCAGTCTACATTTGGGATGAAAGCTCGGACCCCTGCTGAGTCAATGTGATTCTGATCTTTAACTCACACACATCAGCACCCATCCATCCCAACTCTAATTATAGAGAACAGCCATACAAGAGCACAGTGACATCCTCTGATCAGGACCTCTGTCATGCTGGACACTCACATTATCTCTTTGTTTGCCATCGAACTGAATATATAATATCCCAGGTGAAGCACTTTCGGTAACACTTTAGAATAAGGTTCCATTAGTTAATGTTAGTTAACTACTTTCGTTAACATGAACTAAGCAAGAACAATCCTTCTACAGCATTTATAAGTCTTAGTTCATGTTAATTTCAACATTTACTAATGCATTATTTAAATCAAAAGTTGTGCTTGTTAACATTAGTTAATGCACTGTGAATTACCATGAACTAACAATGAATAACTGTATTTTCATTAACTAACATTAACGAAGATGAATAAATACAGTAATAAATGTATTATTCATTGTTTGTTCATGTTAATTAATATATTAACTAACATTAACTAATGGAACCTTATTCTAAAGTGTTACCGCACTTTCTGCACAGCATCTCCTGTCTAATCCACAGGTATCAGGACACTGTTGATTTAAATGTTAAGTTCACATTATGAGCAGTTTTAATACAAGCATATCATATGATGTAGAAATGTTTTCCGTAAGCTACAATTTATCATTTAACAGATAAGTTTATCCAAAGCGATTTACAGTGGAGAGACAATTGTCCCAAGAACAACCTAGAATGAAATGCCTTGCTCAAGAACATAATAAAGGCTTTGTGCTGGTGTTAATTTAGTTTTTTTTTTTTATTATTATCAGTTTTTGTATTAAATTAATTTAAATTGTTTATTTCAGTTTGCATGGCGTTCAAATCAATGCTGTATTTGTTGCCAGCCCATACAGTATATGGTCTCTAACTGTTCTTCTATACTAGCCTGATTATGAGGAGAATATTATAAGGAGAATATAAGCATGCATCACAACTGTTCATCAGAAAATAAGATTCTAAAAAGCATTTTTGAAAAAAACTGAAATATGCTAACAAGTTGACTTAGTACTACAAAATGCCAAAATTATCAGAACAAAGTATTGACACGTAAACCCTAGACTGATTCCAAACTTCACTGGTTCTAATGGATGACCATGGTTTGTGTTGAACGGGCCCCAATGCAAACAGCTGTCTTTGATGTCACTGTGGGGACTGTGGCTCTGTTGAGACAAACACCCTGCTCTGATTATTAACTGCACATACAGACAGGAAGTACAGGAAGTTAGGGCAAGTAAAGGCTGAGAGGCTTAGGATTGCTGATGGTTTAATGAAGTCTAAAGGTCTTCCCCCAAGTGGAAAAGGGTGGCTCTGCAAACTTTTATGGCTGGACAATATATCAGCCTCTCCTACTGTAGCATTGAAGCCTGGGAAAGCCTATTTTTCTTTTGGTCTGTGTTCCACTGAATAAACAAAGTCACCTACTGTACATCTTGGAGTTCACCACCCCTGAGCTATACAATAATTGCATAATTTCCAAATCTTAAATAAATATATAGAATATAGATATAGAAAACTTATAAATAACTAAATATACAAATATATGATGTTAAGGATTTTTCTTTTTTTTTTTTTTTTGGCAGGGCCAGTGAAAATTTGTCAGGGCAAGTATAAATCTGAATTACTTGCCCAACCAGGCCAGCAGGAAAAATCCTAATTGTTGAAACTTGCAATCTATGTTCAACTGATCAAAGACCTGTAAGAGAAGTAAATGAGGAGGATTATATAAATTCTCTCTTTTGTGTTTGAGACCAACCCTTATTCCAAACTACTTCTTTTGGCTCTGTACATGTTCAGATACTTTACAAAACTAGTACACTAGTCATATTCTTTGACCATTCCAACACCAAATCAGAAAACACCACTGAAGTATCCATTCATCTGGGTGCTGGTACATTTCAGATTATAGCATCTGGGGAGACACAGAGTAAAGTTTGGGGATTTCCTTTTTTTTTTCACCAGGAAGTTTGTGGCATTTAAGCAATTGGCTGTCTACCTTCCTCCTTTTCCACCTTTCACACTCTGCCTATTCACATCAAACAGTCCTGGATATGGGAAAGAGGGGAACAGTGTGAAGGGGAAAAACCCAGCATCTCTGTCCCTCTTGAACAGAGCCACAAAAGCCCCAATGAGGGACTCGGTGGTTCAGGCATGACCACTAACAGGCCCCCTGCTGCAAGACTGCGTAGGTCTGAGTTAAGATCTGGCGGTTAACTGATGGAGACGCGGCTCACGGAAGTGGACTGGTTCCCCAAGCGGACACAGAGTAAGCACCTCATGCCCCAATGCCTATTAAAGCCTATTAAGGAGAGCCTGAATGTGGGCCAGTCTGGCCCCTTTTATACTGTTCAGTTTGGCAGACCTGTTATTTAGAATTGTAAATTTGCCATGTCTTTATAGTACTTTGGCTTTAAAAAGCATTTAAACTATTAATTTACAATCAATGCAATTTCCTCACAAACAAAATACCAAGTGACATTTTGCGAACAAATGCTACACCTTTAATATTGAATTTAAAGAATATCCCATTTCAAATTATTTTAAATTCAATTTGTTCTGCTACAAGACAAGATAGTGTATCCAAACACTTTTCAGGGTTAGTCTTTCCAGATGTTAAGAGAACATTCTGTGAAATTAATATCATTGTCTAATCATGATAGATGAACATGAACAATACTGTGGCACTATGGTGAAGATAAATGTTTTTTACTCATAACTGTCAAGGCATTCCATCATTATAATTGATATGATTCATGTTGTGGGAACCTTGACAAAATCAAGATGATCCGAAAGTTGGAAATCCAACAATGAGTCATTCCAGGTTCACCCATACAACCAATGAGCTGTCTGTAATATCAACCCACAATCTACCCTTCATTGACAGATTGAAAATTATATGGGCAAAACTCTTATACAAAGCACAACAATGCACAAATGTTGTCACAGAAAACTGAAAACCAGCGGTTGGACTTCAAGGGGTAGTTTACCCAATAATGAACATTCTGTCAATAACTACTAACCCTCATTTAGTTCCAAACCCATAAAACCTTTGTTCATCTTTGGACCACAAATGAAGATATTTTTGATAAAATCCAAGAGCTTTCTGATCCTGCTGCATAGACAGCAAAACAATTGAAAGGTAGTAAGGACGTCATCAAAACAGTCCCTTTTACACCAGTGGTTCAACCGTAATGTTACGAAGCTACAAGAATACTTTTTGTGTGCAAAGAAAACAAAAATAAAGACTTTGATACAGAAGTGGAGAAATTGTTGAATTAAGTATTTTTCTTTTTTTTTCTTCTCGCACAAAAAGTATCCTCGTAGCTTCATAACATTATGGTTGAACTAATCTTTCCGGGCCTTGAATGTTTCAGTTGCATTGCATTTGGGTGAACTAACACTTTTGTGAACAACTGATTAACTGATTAAGTTTCGGTTCGGGTGACACGTGATATTAAACCTTCTGAAGGACTCTGCAAATGTGGCGTTCCAGCTGTGCAAACCCGTAAGTCATCCTCATCACTCACACTGTCCCAAACTAACCTCTGAATATCAAGAAATTCAACACTTATTCATCGCATTAGTGGTTCCATCAATCAACTTCCAGACATTGACCACAACTGACTGTGTGTTGATGGTTTAATTTGAATTTCGGTTGCTTTTATAGAACTTCAGATGAGTGTACAAAATTATTGCCACATTAAATATTTCACTTATGACTAAAGAAACAAAACATGAAATTGAGAAAAACAACTGAACACTCTTCTTTAGGACCTTCATACATTCACAAATTTATGTTGGCCAGAATATCAAACTTGAATTTGCTTTAGTGTATATAAAACGGATTTATTATTATTATTAAATAGCATTTTTTGGCAACATACGGGTACTATATATATTTGTTTTCTTTTCCACAAATAATTATAAAATATGTTTATGCAAATTATGTCTATAAATGTATCAACACATCTAATTAATGCTTATAATTTTCAACATTTTTTTTTTTTTTTTGTGATCAGGCTATGAATCCAAAATGTTTTTGCACAAATGTGCGGAGTAAACCAGTTCTGTCTTCTTTGCAGCTGTAAAACCAGCAAACAGCATAATACATTCTTACTGAGGTTATTTTATTAGGCACAAATTAATATAATGACCTCTTTTATAAGTTAAAAGACATAGAAACATATTTAATTCAGCAGAACACACAATAATGTTCGATACATCACAGAAAGCCAAAATCTCTAAGTCTACAAATCACATAAGCTCAACAAAACGAGAATGAAATAGTTTTGTCACCCACCCCATAATGCTCTAATTGTTGTGTCTTATATATGTAAGTTTTTAATGGGTCGCTGTAGTTCTGAAGCTTATAAGACTTTATAAGTAATTATACAATAATATGAAAGTATAATGTGCACACAAGAACGTGGTGCACATAAATCAGATTCAAAATGTTAAGTAGCTTGTAAGATACAAATAAATCAAAGAGAGCACAGGGGAGGTATGTATACTGGCAGGCAGCCAGAAAACTTCCCATCCCTACCCCTGCTGCCCACAACCTACATGTGGTTAATCTGCTGTCAGCGCAAACACACATTTACATGCACCATACATGTCAGACGGCACTGACAGCATAATCTACAGGGATTGTAATGACGAGCTGTTAAGAGACAGAATGGATCAGGACACAATTTCAGAGAAGAAAAAAATCTATGGTGAAAATGACAGATGGAAAAAAGTAATTTAAAGAGTCAAGTGAGAGCTTTCAGTGATCACAGAAACATGCATGAGGTTACACAGGCAATATCTCTGGCAAGACAAAACAAGTTCAAAGACAGACTTTTCCAAACAGCAGTAGATTTCTGTGACAGTGTGTGAGATAATTTCACAAAATGTATGAACAGTGACATTAGCAACCGACAGAGATTAAGAGAAATCTTGAATTGGAAAGATTTGTGTTTTCTGTGTTGCAGGAAAGCCAGGATATTTCAACATATGTGTAGAATCTAATATGCATTTCTTTAGAAAAAAATTATCAGTGCATTAATAAAACCAGTTGATGCACTACCTCTATAAACTTAAATAATAACAATGACAACAATTTAGAATTTTTTTTATTGAATATGCAAATGGCCTAAAAAAAATTTCATTCTTATTTTCTTGCATACAATTGATTACATCACAGGAGACAAATTACATGTGCACCAGTGTCTGCACTTCTATTGGTAGTTGCCTCAAAGAATATCTGCTCAATTCAATTGCCTTCAATTGTTTTGTTGCAGGAATCTGCAGGGTAGCCTCTATACTGTCCTTCATACAAACCCTCATAAGAGTGCTGTGAGCAAAATTTTACTTTGATCCCACTAGGCATTACATCCCACCACCAATGTTCAGCATCCCTTAAATACTTTAGACGTAGCCCCCTAACCCACTTTTCTTTTTTGATATATGCACTATTTCTGCATTCCTTTGTCATTGTGCAAGTAGCACAGCGAAGTGGTTTAAACCTTCTCACACCTTCATATGTACTGACATTTAGCTGCATGATCAATCACAACGTCAATGCTTTGAGTAAGGCCATCCTTCAAAGTCACCTGCAAACAATCCTTCAAAATGTTTTTACAAAAATGGAATTTGAGTGACTTGAGCGAAATCAGTCGGCAGCTGAACTAGAGGCACGCTGGCTGAAGAATGCGATTTAATAAATCAGCATTAACTGAATGGGAATCTGAAAGGGAAAAGATATGAAGAGTGTGAGTCCAAACCCATGGGCATGGAGGTATGTGGCTCTTCTCCAGCTCATCTCTGGCATGGGCCACGGCATGTATCAAAGGCCCAGGGGATTGTCGACAACCAGCGGCTTCCAAAATGCAAAGAGGAAACTCAGCAGATTTGCTTGTGCGCAACATCAAAGACCTGAGATAGAAAGACAATTTCCATGCAAGATTTTCTATTTAGATGTTATTGGACTACTGGCACCAGCAGTACGAGAGACATTTGTATCAGAGTCACACTTCTTCGAATGGGAAGTTTGGGTGATTTTGTCTCCTGTTGCACTTGGCACCAAACAAAATCCTGCCATTCCTGATTAGGACTCCAAACATCAAATGGAAATTATTTTCTGTGTAGGCTCTTTGAATCTGATAAACCATTTGTTTGTGCTGGATTCTGATATGCATCTATGCCGTTAGTTGTTAAAAGCCCTCTGCAATCTCCCCTCCAGCGCAGAGCAGCAGCCGTGGCTCAAAAACATTACAGTTCATGAACTAATAAGTGAGGAGTTGATAAGGAAGCACAGTCGAGGTGGTAGACGTGACTGTACGGCCCAGGGGAGTACTATCACATTTGTCAAAGACTGCGCGAAACAAAAATGTCTTGTGTTCAAACAAGCTGACGACAGAGATCAGGTATTATATAATGCCATCAATTTCATGCTTGTTACTGAGTTTTGTGACATGCAGATTATGATTATGGCCATTTAAAAAAGCTAAACATTTTTCATTCTTCAATTCATGGTGTATTGCCAACAGTGTGAGAAACAATTCAAACAATTAGTATTTTTAATACAACAGTATTAAAATAGTACTACTATTGCAATAGTATTATAGGTATACTATTACAATAGTATTTTAATACAATAGTATCAAAAATAATACTACTAAATAGGGGCTTGTATGAAAAGTACAGCACCCTCCAGTGGCATCAGTCTTGTAGTCTTTTTTTAAAAGAATTGTGGGAAATTGACTACAGCACCAAGAATTGCATGATGTAAAAACGTATGTTTGAAAAAAAGTTTTGGGTCAGTAAGATTTTTATTCGGACAAATTCAGTTGATCAAGAGCGACACCAAAGGCATCTATAAATTTACAAAACATTTCTATTTTAAATAAATACTGTTCTTATGAACTTTCTATTCACTAAACAAGATCCCGCGATTTTCACAAAAATATTAAGCATCACCACTTTTTTCAACATTGATAGCAATAATACAAATATATTTCTTCAGCGCTAAATCAGAATCATTTCTAAAGGATCATGTGACACTAAAAAAATTAAGTAATGGCTGCAGAAAATTCAATTTTGCCATATTAGGTATGAACTGCATTTTTCAAAGCTAAAACAAATGTATTTATATTTCTAAAAATCAAATTGCCCTAAACCTGTGTTTTATGTATCTGTGAACGGGAATCAAACATCAGAACTACAAACTTCAACCTAAAATACCAAAGGGACTTTTGGCATCTCAGTGTAATTTAGTTAATGTGGCTTGTCTCACTGATAAAGGATAGCTCTCATTTTTTTGAGGACAGCATTGTTGATCAGTGTTTGGACAATGGATAAATCTGTCAGCACATCCAGACATTTCAAACAGCGTCAACTTGGCTGTCGGGGGAAATAAATCAAGATCCAGATAACTGTGACTGATCAGTGAATAACTGCCTCACGTAAGGCCTGGTGGAATTAGTTTTGTCTGTGTTGTAGCTGAAGTCTTTAAACTTTATGTATGTAAAGAGTCATGAATTTGTGTGAAACTGGGGTAAACACCAATTTATGTGATGCTGGGACCGATCCAGAATGACGATGCATCAGTGCATCATATTGTACATTTTCTAATTGAAGCGGTCACAAACACTAAATAAAGATCTTTTACTGCTTTGTTGTAACTGGCTGAATGAGTGAATAAGGCATAATTGGACCATAACAGGACCACAGTTGTTGGAAATAAACACACCTGTTGTGTCACAAAGTGCTGACTGACATAGGTGTGCAGTTTGACTTTTCTACTAATAAGTAAAGTCTTGCAGCGCTTCATATGAAGGTGAATGGTATCTGTGCTTGTGAATAGCACAACAGAAAGACATATCACTTAATATGCCAAAAGTATGTAAAGCCCTGAAGCTAAAATGATCTGACTGATCAAACCTGACAGCTTTTGATTTGGCTTGTCCTTAAACCCTATAATGACTTGCATGCTTTGTTTAAGCTCCACCATCCAAAAAAATCAAATAAAAGCACATCATGAGAAACCACCCTAATGACAGACACATACGGATATGAAATTTGTGCACATGTCATATCTAATACTATTGCTTCATCCTGTGATAATATTGAGATAAAATAAAGAAATGCAAATACTGGTTGATCGATAGACAGAGAGATAAGGAGGGAGACGGAGAGAAAGAAGGAGAAAAAGACAATCTGGACAAGAGCCAGGTATGTGTCGACCTGCGCCTGAGGGGCACTGATCTGTCTGTCTGTGCGATTGACGCTTTCATTGATGAGACAGGTGCCCCTCTTGTATTCAAGCCTGACAACATCATACTCGCCGATAATTGCCCTCAAGTGCTTTCTCCAAGACATCGCTCTGTCAGCAGATCAACCTGAGCTTCACCAGAGCTTCTGCACTGAGTGTGCCACAAACTTGCAAAACACACAGGTATGGCTTTAGGAACACTGAAATTTTGCCTAAATCTGGTTGATGAACTGAAAAGGTGCACTAAAAAGATGCACTGAGTAGGACCATTTAAGAATGTGTAGTTCAGAACAGGAGAGATTATCTTGTGGTCTGAGGTGTTACATAACACCTAGAACATCATGTGTTCAGTAGATATGATAAGATCTTGTTGTCCAATCAAACAGTGGAACCTGCACTCAGAAAAAAAAAAAAAAAGGATTTCAGTATAAACACACTACATGGACTAAAGTATTGGGACAGCTGTAACAGCCTGTAACAAGTTTTGTATGAGTTTCTGTGTGGATTTTCCTATTCAACAAGTAGAGAATGGACAGCCAAGTTCTTCCACACTGATCTGTGGAAGATGAGGCTGGTTAAATAACTAGATTAGATAACATACATAAACATGGTAATGAGGTTTTTGTGTGTGTGTAAATATTCCTAGAAAACAGGCCTAAAACAAGGACAGACAGTAAGGAAATTGCAATTATGTTCTGCGTCTCTGCGTTACAGTACAATTAAACCTGACGGTCACCATTGGCCAGTTTTCCTCTGGCATCAAACCATCAACAAACAAAGAAATAAAAATAACAATACATTAGCTGGAGCACCATTTACTAGATTTGATGAATAAATGTATCACTTTATTAATGACAGTGAGATTGTGGCAGTCATGGGCTTATATTATTGTTGCACTGTGGAAACATGATAAAACTGCATTCTTAATATGAGGTTTTAAAAAAATAATTTAATTGTTTTGACAAGTATTATTATATAATACTGTTATGCAATAAGCAGAATACACGCTTTGTAAAAAAAAAAAAAAAAAAAAAAGGGTGAACAAGTTTCACACACCTAGTTTTGGTGATACATCAGGTTTTCTAGTTTCGAGGTATTGTCTTGCCTGATTTATTTATAATTATTATTTTAAAACAGGACTTTTAGTTCCAAGAAATTAGAGAAACGAAGAAAAGATTCCTGTAGCTTAAATAATGAGTAAATCACTGCACCAGCATCACAAAGGGACATGACTCTTAAGGAATGCATGAACTCCAAAAAGTACATATGCAGAATCTTTGGAGAGCAGCATCTGCCAAATATGTTTGCAAACAGTCTTTGCTATTGTGTTCTATTAATCTTGAGCCGTTGTGGTGCCAGAATGCCGTACAGGACCAAAAAAAGTAGAATTCTACTGTTAGAGAGTGAAAGAGAAAACAATATTCATCGTCCTCCTCAGAGGATCCCCTAAAAGCAAAGAAATTTAGCATTTTTCCTTTGACAAGTATCTACATGCTGAAAGAGCCAATCCTGGTTCCCTCATATCTGATATCTAGTGTTGTTCACTTACTCGCTCCTTTTTGACAGCTCCACGCTAGGTGTCTGAAACTCTCTGACTTCAGCTTCGAGCTCTTATTGTTTCTTACAAGGCCACAGGGCAAAAAGATGTGGTCCTGTTGAAGATGTCCCGTTTAAGGCATGATCATGGGTCTTGACTGAGACATATTTACAGACATAGTGGGTTCAGATTACTGGGCTGGATTCATCATCTTGTCTCTGAAGAGCAAAAGGCTTACAGACAGAGGAAAGACTAATCTAGACGGAAGTCTGAAAGGCCTCCAGCCATCCATAAACAATGACAGAACTCTCATGTCAAAGATATATAACCCCGACAGACCTTAAGATATGAATATGCACATACTGTTCACTGCCCTTAAAAAAAAAAGTTTGGGGACAGCCAGTTTTTTTTCTTTTTTTTTTCTTTAAAGGAATTAATTTTTGTATTCAGCAAGTATGTATTAAAGGGATAATCCAAAATAAAACACCAAAGAAAATATTTTTTGAATAATGATAGTGACCAAAGTCAATGGGAAAGTCATACAAGTTTAAAACATGAGGGTGAATAAATGATGCCAGGATTAAAATTTTTGGGTGAGCTATACCTTTTACTAAATTGAAAACATTTATACTGTTACAAAAGCATTATAAAAAAAAACCTCATGAATGCATTACAAATTTAAAAACAGTTATTTTTAATAGTAGTAATATTGCAAATTATAACTGTACCGAATAAATTCAGCCTTGGTCAACATAAGAGACTTCAAAAACATCTTACCAACCGCAAACATGAAAAAAATGCAGAAGTGAAATGAAATAGTTCATCCTGAAATTAAATGCATCTATGCACCCTCATTTCAATCGAAATCCATATATTTTCTGTATGATTTTCTGTAAACAACAACTTCATTTCTAAAATGAAACTGACATATAGCTTCAGAAGACTTGAAATATAGAATATGAATAACTTCATTGTGCTTGTTTGGAGCTATCTGCAGGTCCTCGTCTACTTTTGCTGAATGGAAATGAACAGGTTGGGCATTCTGCTAAACTACTTCTTTTGCGTTCCACAGAACGAGAACAAAAATCCAGGTTTTAAACATCAAAGGTGTAGCTGATGTCAGAAAGACTTTTCTTTAGGTAAACGTTTCCTCTGAGCAGTTTAAACAGAATCTCTCCCCACACGGTATAGATAATCTGTTTATTCAACATCTCTCATGGACGGGAAATGACTCACTGATGATTTCAATGTGAGAAGTGTACGCTGACTTAAATGGTAAACTTTATCTTTGTTTTTACAGATGCCGTGATAAAAGTCGAGTAAAGTCGAAAGTAAAGGAACAATGATGTGGATGTGGTTTTGGCTCTTCTTGTTCTCAATGGAAGTGGCAGATGAGCAAAACCTGTCCAGCAAGAGGAGAGCCTCAAGAGAACCGTTTGATGTTCTCTCAATAAGCCAGTTCTCTCTTTTGTCCCCAGCTCTTTCTTCTCTTTCTCTGTCACTCCTCTCTCTTGTTCACAGACATTTTCTGGCCTCCCATCCCAATACCCCCCTACTCGCTCACTCTTACACACACACACACACACACACACACACACACACACACACGCTTATTAGGTCTCAAAAATGCATTTCCAGGCTGGGACATGCAATAACTTATTGCATTTGGACTACATCCTCCTTGTCAGTCCTGTTTACCTGTCGCCATGTCTTACCCTCTCAAGCAGGAGAGTTAGTGTTGACATGCAGGTAGTAAGCAATATGCCTGATCTCCGAATTTTAATAATCCATCTCACACCTGCACCAAACTACACGTCTCTCCGCGAATACGCGCTGTAAGCAACTGAAATGATTTGTAGAGTTATATTCCTTTTTGATGCTTGATGGATGGCAAACATTGTATTCCTCTCTGATCAAATGATACATCCATGTGCCATAATCAGAGTGGAAACGTGAATTGATGTTTGAAACCTCTTCTTTGTGCCCGCCAACAAAAGGCATTGTCCGCCACAAAGCCTGCTCTCCTGACAGAAAAAACGTGTAAAAGCAAAAAGGCAGCCATATCAAATACACTGTTAACTCTGCGCATGTCAAGCCGGGGTCACCAGAGCCACCGTTACCTGTGTAAATCACTGCACAATGGCTCGCAATCCCAGCATTCAACAGGTGACATAAAGGACCTTTGGGAAGTATAGTTTCCACTGGTCCTATTCTGCAACAAAAGGTTTCTTAAACATCACTGCCGGAGGACAAATCATACGACACTCTGAAACAGGAAATCTCTAAATCGCCCATTGTCTGACACCACATCAAAATCCTCCGTGCACACAGGCACGCTGGGGGAGGGCCAGGCCAAGTCTTTTTTTTTTTTTTTTGACAGGACTTTAAAGAGAACATCTAAGAATAAACATCCTCGCACAGGAGCCACTCTTGAACAAATGCCAGCTGGGGCATGTTGAATTGGCATCATCATTTTGTGCCATCTGTGTTTTACTGGTACTAATATAGCCATGAGGGTATTCAGAAGTGTTTTTATAATATAATTTATATACTATTATAGTATTGATTCATATTTTGAATAAGCTTTTATATGTTCCGCTTTCATTTTGAGTGATTTTGTGCTTTTGTTATTTTTATGTTTTATTTGAAACATTTTCTATTTAGTTTTTATTTATAATACTTCAGCTTGAATTTGTTTTTAAATGTAACTTTTCATCTTATATTTATATTTTTCAGTTATATTTCAATGAAGAAAACAATATTTAATAGTCGTTGTCGCAAATCTAATGTAAGCTATGATACATGACAAAAGCAGCTGTACAGTGTTGGTTTAACAAGGATGTTAAATATAGTTAGAAACCAACTTATATACATATTTAAAACTGACAGACAAAGAAGGAAATTATGGAACTGGCTGTCAGATTTGCATAGTCTTTGGTTCTAGAGTAGGAAAAAAAACTACAACATTCCAAGGCAACAGATAACAGAGATTTTGTCACAATTTTTTGACAACACTGGGTATAAAAAAATATTAATAGTGCAGATGAATGAGTCTGAGTTTATGGAAAGTGACTAATCTGCTTTACTGTAAAGTAAAGAGAAGAAAACTAATTCTTTGCCATGGGAAAACAAATAACATGTCTGTCTAACATCCTGTTAAATGCAGAAACACAACAGCATTTTCATATTCAGAACAGTTTCAATATTTACACTGGGAGTTAATAGGAAGAGCAATAAGGTTTATTTGCACTCTTGGGATGTTAGAAATTTACAGTAAAGAGAAAATGTATGCAGAACACAAAAAAGGGAAACAGTATATTTATAAGTCAGCTGTGACATGAATGACACAGGGAATATACTAACCTGTCAAGATGTTTTCTCTCTCTAGTTGTACTTTAAATAAAACATTACTCGCCCTCCTCTTCTGTAGAGCTGTCTGCAATTAAAAGAAGTTTAGTTTAGCATCATGAATGGCACAGACAAAGTTGTTAAGTACTCAGATTTGTGGTTAATTAAGAAAGAATATAAAGCTGGCAGTCAGTTACAGAATACGGTGGATTTGGCGGATTTAAAACCAGTCTTTCCAACCTCCTGTTTGCACAGGTGAGTCACGGCTGCCTCAGGCCATCTTACGCTACCTTCTCTTTATAAGACAGAGAGGATGATAGAAAGACAAGAAGAGAAAGAAAGAAAGTAAAAAAGAAGGATAATCACATTTCAGCATGCCTCTTCTGCTCTATGCAAGTATACATATATAGATTGCATTCATAGGTAAAACAACCACAAAGAAAAAATAAATCTCCTCTGAGCTTGAACAAGATAATTCAAGAAAAGTAGACTGTAAATGGGAAACAGGCCTCATTAAATGGCCTAGTTAAATATAAATTTATCTATACAAATAAATAAAACGTTTTGTTTTATGACCCAGAAATGTGTTTATTTGCTGCCCTCTAGTGGTTTCAAAGAAGTACTGCTAACAACAGAAGAACAGCCGTGACGTGCCTATACGCTACATATCAAATAAAACCGAATGTCCTAGAGTGAATAAGCACACTCTGAAAGTGGACAGGTCAGATATCCCCGATCAGTACCATGGCAGACATGTTTCACAGGAAACAATGGTCTGCCCAGCAGGAGAGATGGATGAGGCAGAGGGAACATTTACTGCTCACTCACCATATTGACTGGAAGGATCAGAGATAACAGACTGAACAAGACAACATCTCTTGTCCTTATCTTACTACTGAGTCTGGTCCAGGCCAAACTGTTAAACTGGGGGATTAGAAATGGGTTGAGTGTCTAGAAGAGTCAGTAAATTAATCAGAATGGTAGGAGGAAAAGAGTTTATTTCTATTCAGTCTGTTCAACACTCAAACACACCACATGGCATCAGAACATTAGGCAGATTGTGACACTGCTTTTCAGAATTTTTGTGGTCAATAAGAAGTTATCAAGAAATTACACACACACCAAAGCTGCATTTGGTAAAAAAGTAACTTATTACTGTGATGGCAATGGCATAGCTAAATTTTCAACAGATGTTATTCCAGTCAGTGTCACATGATCCTTTAAAAAAAATTTTTTTTTTAAATAAATAAAAGAACCTTACTAACCCTACCTTTTAAACACTAAGGCGGTATTTTATAGTGTTTTAGTTTGGGGAGCTCAGGAGCTGACTTTCTTTCATCATGATTCCGTTACTTTTTGATTAATGAATTAAGATGAATTTTCCATGATCTTTCTGGCCATCAATATGTTTTGGATACAGGTTTTTCAAAAACCCTTACCATTTAGACTCCTTAAAATGTTTTACAGTGTCCTAATAACACCAAGAAGATCTCACAAGTGTAACATTACTAACAAAACAGCACACTGTGTTTCCTCACACCAAAGCCAACGTTAAATATGTCTTGTGTCTGGTGTATGTTTGAGAACAAGCGTTACGTTTGCTAAGCATTGTAAAAATCCCATAATTAGCGGTTCTTCCCGTTAAACACGCTAAAGACCAGTCGCAGGATTATGACACAGTTTAACACACACAGTTAGTGGCATTATTACACAGTTAGCAGAGCATATCCTCGCTAAGACAAACAAAGTAATGGAGTGTGATGAGCCATGGGTACAGTACAAATACTGTTCTTGAAAGAGTGAGAAAACCAAACAAAGCCATTAGTAAAGAGCACAAGCCTTGAAATATCTTTCTGTATTAAGATCTTCGCAGGTGTTTGTACAGATTAAAGTGAAGCAACACTGATGTTCTGGTGTACTGAATTTACTCTACGTCTGATCTAGTAGCACTTTTGAGTGCCACTATAAGGCGATGTGAGGCCACGCTCAGACCTGTCATTCACCTGCCTCTCACACAGACAGATACTGTAAGGGACACAGAAATAGCAGACCCACACATCCTGTACCCCAGACCCCAGACCCCCGACATGCAGACAAAGGGCCAGTGTTTGCCCCCTGGGCAGATAGAAGATGAAAGGTAAGGTGATGAGCGGGGCAGATGAAACGGCGGGAGCATCTCAGGCGGCAGAGTCAAAGGCTTCTCTTGTGCGAGCGGTGTGTGTGTGTGTGTGGAGTGGCTGCTGGGGGTCTAAAGTTTCAACTGCTCTTGCCCATGTGGGAGGTTACTTATAGCTGGGTGCAATGTTTTTCCAATATTATAGAAAATTTGCTTAAAAGCTTAAAAAATGAACATGAAATCAACATGCATTCTATAACAACGTTCCCTTTCCATTTACATCACTTAAGACACATGGTTTATCTGATAATGTAAAAAAAAAAAAAAAGACATTAACATTTTAATCAGTATTTTAGCAAACTCGCATTTGGTCTGGTTACTTTCCACATACATATTATATTTCTAAGATGCCGCAGACTCTCAAAATTATATTTTTATATATTATCTTTGTCAAATTTAACCTTTATATCTTAAATTAAGAAACACAGGTTGCAAACAGTATTTTCTCTTAAATTTAATTCTGACCTGTATACACAAAGTCCAAATATACTTACTCTACTTCTATATTAAATAAATATTTATGTATTTTATGTATATTAATTAATTTATGTGACTGAGCAAATATTTTACTAAAAACACACTGTGAGACAAGAAACTTTTTTTACACATAACACTTAAAAAAAATTAAAAACGTTTAACTGCTTTTTATTAATTTAATAAAATTGCTTTTTATTAAATTATTTGATGTGAAAGCTGCACGCAATCACCATGAACATTCTCATGACAACATGTTTGGGCTGACTGGCCACTAGGAAATTTAAATTGATAACTGTGTGCAAAATATGTCCCAATACCAAAGAGTATAGAAGCCCTCTTTGCCAATACTACACATTACAAGACTCTGAGAACCAAACTCTGAGAAAAAACACTGAGAAACCAGCCACTGCGTCGAAACGCCTTTTGGATACAGCATAAATTGACATTTATTCTGCTAATGAGTAACCAAACGAGTATCGATATTATTTGAAAACGTTCTCCTTCAAAATGAAGTTTACCTTTGCCTTGAATCAGCGAAGTCTCGCCCAAACTCTTTTGCAATGCTTAGCGCCCTCATGTGGCACATGTGTTGTACTACAAAAACGGTCTATTGTGCAGCAGGCATACACAGTAAAGGGAGCAGGCCTAGTTAGTTTTTATGATGATGTTGGGAGTAAATTTCTCATGTAAAATAAAAAATGCAGACCAGAATTCTGGGATGTGACATTATTATTATTATTATTTTATTTGACCTTTTCCAAAAGCTGTTTTTAAAATTTGACCCATAGACTTTTATCTTGAGATTAAAATGACTAGCTAAAATGAATATCTAGCATTGCAGACAGTGTTATAAAATATAAATACATTTTTGTATTTTACCTAGTCAGACCCTCAAAGCCAGCATTTTTGTTTAGGTCAGCAGGTCAGGCCTTGTTGGTTTCTTTGTGGCAGTCTGCCATAAGCAAACATGGCAGACAAAGTTGATAAACCCTCCAATACATCGCTCTGAGTATGGAAACATCTTGTTGCAGGGGTAGTAATATGTTGTTCTTGTGATTGATATGTGTAATCTCAGGGAAGTAGCGGATATGAATGTTACAGCAGATTGTCTTTGGTAATAAATTGGTCTTGCGAGAGATTACTGAGCCTGGGGAACAACACTCCCACGCTGGCCCATTAAGAGTCTACAGCAGCATAGTCTTAATATCTCATCTTTCACGCGTGCAGGCTTATGGTAATCCTGTCAGTGCTAACACACACACACACACACACACACACACACAAGTATGCATATACATGCACAATCACCTACACAAACACACAAACCATTTCACCTCACCTTGTTATTAAACGAGCGTCCCTGCTAAATCCTCATAATGTCACCAGGAAAACTTGTCAGCATTGGTGGATATACAGTATTGTTCAAAATAATAGCAGTACAATGTGACTAACCAGAATAATCAAGGTTTTTAGTATATTTTTTATTGCTACGTGGCAAACAAGTTACCAGTAGGTTCAGTAGATCGTCAGAAAACAAATGAGACCCAGCATTCATGATATGCACGCTCTTAAGGCTGTGCAATTAGTTGAAAGGGGTGTGTTCAAAAAAATAGCAGTGTCTACCTTTGACTGTACAAACTCAAAACTATTTTGTACAAACATTTTTTTTTTTCTGGGATTTAGCAATCCTGTGAATCACTAAACTAATATTTAGTTGTATGACCACAGTTTTTTAAAACTGCTTGACATCTGTGTGGCATGGAGTCAACCAACTTGTGGCACCTCTCAGCTGTTATTCCACTCCATGATTCTTTAACAACATTCCACAATTCATTCACATTTCTTGGTTTTGCTTCAGAAACAGCATTTTTGATATCACCCCACAAGTTCTCAATTGGATTAAGGTCTGGAGATTGGGCTGGCCACTCCATAACATTAATTTTGTTGGTTTGGAACCAAGACTTTGCCCGTTTACTAGTGTGTTTTGGGTCATTGTCTTGTTGAAACAACCATTTCAAGGGCATGTCCTCTTCAGCATAGGGCAACATGACCTCTTCAAGTATTTTAACATATGCAAACTGATCCATGATCCCTGGTATGCGATAAATAGGCCCAACACCATAGTAGGAGAAACATGCCCATATCATGATGCTTGCACCTCCATGCTTCACTGTCTTCACTGTGTACTGTGGCTTGAATTCAGAGTTTGGGGGTCGTCTCACAAACTGCCTGTGGCCCTTGGACCCAAAAAGAACAATTTTACTCTCATCAGTCCACAAAATGTTCCTCCATTTCTCTTTAGGCCAGTTGATGTGTTCTTTGGCAAATTGTAACCTCTTCTGCACATGCCTTTTTTTTAACAGAGGGACTTTGCGGGGGATTCTTGAAAATAGATTAGCTTCACACAGACGTCTTCTAACTGTCACAGTACTTACAGGTAACTCCAGACTGTCTTTGATCATCCTGGAGGTGATCATTGGCTGAGCCTTTGCCATTCTGGTTATTCTTCTATCCATTTTGATGGTTGCCTTCCGTTTTCTTCCACGTCTCTCTGGTTTTGCTCTCCATTTTAAGGCATTGGAGATCATTTTAGCTGAACAGCCTATCATTTTTTGCACCTCTTTATAGGTTTTCCCCTCTCTAATCAACTTTTTAATCAAAGTACGCTGTTCTTCTGAACAATGTCTTGAACGACCCATTTTCCTCAGCTTTCAAATGCATGTTCAACAAGTGTTGGCTTCATCCTTAAATAGGGGCCACCTGATTCACACCTGTTTCTTCACAAAATTGATGACCTCAGTGATTGAATGCCACACTGCTATTTTTTTGAACACACCCCTTTCAACTAATTCAACTAATTGCCCAATTGCACAGCCTTAAGAGCGTGCATATCATGAATGCTGGGTCTCATTTGTTTTCTGAGAATCTACTGAACCTACTGGTAACTTGTTTGCCACGTAGCAATAAAAAAATATACGAAAAACCTTGATTATTCTGGTTAGTCACATTGTACTGCTATTATTTTGAACAATACTGTAAGAACAATTCAGTACAGCTTTAGCTACAATGTTAGCTAGAGAACAATGCTTTCAAACACACAAAAAAAGCAAGCATTGAATTCCTCCAGGCAGCGTGTGAAAGGCAAAAGTAAAGGGGACATTTTGCATCCATAAACTATAAAAGAGTTTTAATGGCTGCCTCAAGTTCCATGCACTTCCAAATCAGCAAATAAGACTTTGGAATATGGAACTACTGGATCTATTGTCTATTTTGTATATTGCTATTTCCTATTAACTTACGGTCACCGTAATCAATTCATTGTATGTGTTACCTAAAGATATTTATGATTCTGATTCTAAAACTTCTTTACTGTCTCTTTTGTTCACTTTAATGCTAGTCAGATTTAAATTTTGATGTATAACATAATTCATTTTTGGACGGCGGTGATGTACGGTGGTGATTTAATTCCATGTACCTAATTTTCGACCCCAGTCTCGTCTATATTGACATTGTTTAGTGACAGTGGTTTGGAAACATTTTTATAGTTCCACCCCTAGTCTGCAACAATAACTTTGTGACCAAAAGCAGTTGTCCGTGTTACAGGGAATTAAATCTGTCTCTATCCACTTATGGTCATGTGGACCTAATGCACAACCAAATTTTCATTATATTGGCTTCCTGAACATGACAATGTGTAGAGTTTAAAGGCACTCTGGAGATGCTATTTTGCAGCACTAAACTTGGATGAACAATTTAAAAATATGCCAGATGGCCAAACATTCCTCAATTTCCTACTCCAGCGCATAACAAAATACCCAAAGCCTTTTTTCTGTCAAGCACCTCGAGTGGATCGATCTTATAAAGCGGCTGAGGAGAGGAGAGGCTCCTAATTGAATGAGTTGTACAAGCACTTCAACCAGGAAGAAGTGGACACTGAAGGGGTGGAGACATGGTAAAATTCCCACATGAAGGTGTAAATTACCATTGTTACAGACAGGCAGTGCGATCGAGGAATTACCCAGTGCAGCAGAGAAGGCCTGTCCTATTGATTGGTCTGCGGAGATGTTTGTAAACTGCGTATAATGGCCCCCACACTTTATACTCCCCATCAGGGATGGCTTTGACCTCCAAAAGCAATTTATATAGATCTGCTTCTACTCATCAGGCTTCTTCCTGGTTCTAGCACCACTCAGACCACAGGGTGGGCAGTAACCCGAGCCCAACCCGCAGCTTGCCTAATGCACTCTATGGATCGCACGGCTGTCTGGAATACACAGCTTTTGACAGTAAGTAAAGACTTGGGTTAGATGGTAGAGGTGAGATGATCCAACCACAGTACATTCTTTCACCACAACATAGGAGACACATTACCACCTACTACTCGGACCCCATTCTGACCTCTGGTACCCATTAAATCCCTGTCCCTACAAGATATCACCAATACTGAGGATACAGACATCAACCAGCTATCAGATGTCTTATTATGAACAGGATCAATAAAGCTCAGAGAAAAAAACTTTTTTTATAACAGTATGTGTTTTTTTTATTTTTTATTTTTACAAAAAGTTTTTAAATAATAGATAAAAAAGGAAAAATTAATATTCTAAAGCAAGCAAATTGGAAAAGAATTATTGAACAAATACATAATATATGAACTAACTTATGCCCAAGAGAGGAGATTATGAACTATTTCATAATTTGCTCTTTTTGTCTAATCTTTTTTTTTTTTACATCAATAAAAACTTCATATATATATATATATATATATATATATATATATATATATATATATATATATATATATATATATATATACTGTATTTTCCGAACTATAAGTTTTTTTCATAGTTTGGCTGGTCCTGCGACTTATAGTTAGATGCGACTTATTTATCAAAATTAATTTGACATGAACCAAGAGAAATTAACTAAGAGAAATTAACCAAAACGAGAAAACATTACTGTCTCCAGCCCCGAGAGGGCGCTCTATGCAGCTCAGTGCTCCTGTAGTCTACACTGAAGACATAGAGCGCCCTCTCGCGGCTGAGGATGTTAATGTTTTCTCTTGGTTCTAAATAAATGCGACTTAAATATGTTTATTTTTGGACTGATGCGACTTATACTCAAGTGCGACTTATAGTCCGAAAAATACTATATATAGGTATAGTATATATATATATATATATATATATATATATATATATATATATATATATATATATATATATATATTAAAAGTCTACTTTAACTTTAAGAGAAAAAAGGAAAAAACAACGCAACCCCACAGCAAATTTTCACAGAATAAAAATGGCCTCACTTGTAGTTGATTCAATAGACTTTATTAATCCCACACTGGGGAAATTAACTTCTTACTGCATACTCCACAAGCATGATATGTGCACCATAATTAAGTCCATAAACTGCAACAACATAACTGCTGTTTACTTATAGGTTTTCCAAGCTTGTTTCATTCCTTTCAAAATAATCTGCAAACACTTCCAAAAAGAGGTTGGAGCCAGGCTTCAAGGACATAACAGAAACTCCTGCTGATTTTCCAACATATCTACAAATTTTACAGGCATCTGAAAATGCTTATGGACGCTGCTACTGTTTTCTCCATGCTGCTTCAATACAGCATGCACCTATGTTTGGCATGGGATCGGAGGCTTTACCTCGGAGGTAGATGACTTCTTAATTACATCTTGCAATTTGATTTGCTTTATTTGCAGTGTGGTCATTATCATTTAAGTGTGTGGTGCTTTGATACTGTTCAGGTAAAATGTCACCTGGGTATAGCCTGAAGATGGCAGAATAGAACACTAATGCTTCCTTTTTTCCAAAAAGATCCAAAATGAATCCCAAAAAGACGTAATTCAATGCAACTTAGAGTCGGGGAAGATATAAAATCAATGGGTTAGTGTCAAAACCTCATTATCATCTCTACCGGATGCAGTGTAATGCACATCGATATTAAAAAATTACAATGCGTTAGAAAGTTGTTTTGCTGCCTGAAACTCAATGGATAAATATTGACTGATGTACTTCAAAAGTTATGTCAGCATGTGGCAACATTACAACCAGCTTCACTTCTAGATCATTTAAACTGCTTTAGTTCCACTTGGCAGTGAATGAAGCCAGCACATAGTGACCAGTTCAGATTTACAGTCATTTAATTCATGTGAAATGTAGCTTACAAACGGGAAAGACACGTACCATTTTCAAGAATATACAGACACACAAATCATAGCACACAATCATCTTGTGCAATCGGTCTTCTTTGGGGCAGGAACGAATTGTTCGGCAAAGGAAGAATACAAAGTGTTAACCCTAATCATTTACAAAATAGTTGCAGAGAGAGGTATTTCACATCTGGAAACAGTATTTTAAGTGTAAATCTTAAGGATATTGCTACAGCTGTTTTCACAGTCCTTGACTGTGACCCAGCTATGGTGAAGATTTAAAGAACAGTGAAATAAGTTATAACAAATGCAACATTTGACTGTTTATTGTGGTGTTGGGATCAGCAATGATCTTTCATTTCTTCCTTTTTTTGCACTTACATCAATACAGAAATCACAGAATACATAGATGTACAAATATAAAGCACACGGTCTCACTCCTAGGGAAAAACGTGAGCAGTCAGTCAGTCAGTCAGTCAGGGAAACAAGTCTTGACTCTTCCAGTTCATTCTTCAAGGAAAAATAAAGTCTCAGAGAGGAAATCGGAATGTAACTTATAAATGAAACCACCCTAAGTATTTGATGTTTTGAGAAAAGTCCCTTTTCTGAGGGAAGAACCTGGTCTATGCAACTGGTCAGGGGTCTTAATATTGTATGTTCAATAATTTCAATTGTTTGTAACAGACGGCATTCAGCATTAAAGTCAAAATGTGAGTGAATAAAAGCAAATCTTTCAATTTCTTCGAAAAAAGCAAAGAAAAAGAAAGATACTTTCCCTTGTTTCAGGATTAAATCTACAGTTTTTACTGCATATTTCAGTGAAAAACATACACCTAAATCTTTTAAGTCCTAGTTTGAGTAGTTTATTATCATTACTTAAATTTCTTCCTGTACAATGCAATACAACTTTAACTTCAAGACAACAACATCTGCTTTGAAAATACACAGGGTTTTCTTTTTCCTTTTTTTTTTTATTCACCAAGATTGAAACATTTCCCCTCCCTCCCGACCCAAACCACCCCCAACTAAAACTGGACTTTTATTCAATATATACTTCTGTATGTGCATGTGTATGTCCATGTGTGCACGTGTATACAAGTGTGTTTAGTTCTGTATGTCATTCACTCACAACACTGTAAACATACAGACTATAATACATGTGCTTGCACAGATTCATTGAATTTGGTTGACATCACTAGAACAACCACAAAAGAAGTTATGATTTGGGGCGAACGTGAACACAATGAAGAATCAAGATCGAGGGGTTCTGGAGAGCCTAGGGTGGGCCATTTAAAGTCTCTTCTTATTGTCAGGCTGACGTCAGTGGTGAAGAAGTAGCGACAGTGGGAGCTGAAGAACAGCAGCAGCAGCAGTGCGGGTGGAACATGGACCAACACAAGAGGGAGGCTGGAAGACTCTTCACATAAGCAATTATATTAGAGGACTGAGTCTACACAGTCCTCATTAGTCCAATGCTTGTGAAGTCCGTCCCCTTTTAAAGTCAGTAAGAGTCTGTGCTCGAGCCTCTCGTGGTCAGGACGACATTCCACTCCCTCAGGCGCTGGGGGAACCAAAAACATAAGCAAAAATGGAAACGAAAAGTCAAACAAAAACCAAAAAAAGAATCCGGGCTGTTCTGCTCACAAATAGACACGCCTGAGGTCCCCTGGCGACGTGATGGTGTTGCATTGTGGGCAGAGCTTCTTGTTTCCCTGTTGAAAGAGAAACACACACAAAAAAAAGAAGAGTGAAAAGATGGTAATTTCAGATTAAAAATGCTAAATCATATGCTATTAAGGTGCTCTTGGTGAACAAGCATTTTTGTTTCAGTGGGAACCTTGATCTAAAATAGAAATCTATTGCAACTTTTTACATATCTGTTGAGTAGTTTAGTGCACTTTAATCCTTGCTAAATAATATAATTTCTCTCTTTTACTGAGCTCAAGCTTTTGAAAGGTAGTGTAGTTTAATAGTGTGTGTATGTGGACATAAAAATGGGGCCTTATATGAGCGGCCTACCCTTTTTGACAAGCATGTGCCTATTCCACTACCACTGATGTTCAGCCAGTACCCATAAAGCCTGCACCATAATTGCAGCAGAACAGTAGGTAGAGGAGGAGGAAGGTGAGCTGTGTGGTCTGCTGCCTGCACCACACACATGCTACACAGGGAACGACTGAACATCACAACAGGATCTGCTCTGAAAGTCAGCAAATTATATATTCAGCTTCAAAAATACCACAACACTTGACAGAGATGTAGACTGCAAGGCACAAGAGTTATAAAATCCCCACGTTTGTGTGTTGCCCTGGGAAAGCAACCCAACAGTTGTGTGAAGTTCAGACAGCGCTGTTACGGTGTTGAATCTCACAACCATTGGTGATCACGACCTTCTCGCACATATGCCACTGATCTCACACAGGGCGTATTTCTTCTCATACACATGAAGTGCACTGCTATGGCTCTTATAGGAACTGATATGTATTGACTTTGTTAGCAAACTAAGGAGTCTGGGAGCAGTAAGGATGTCAGAGCGTGAACCCTGCAGTGTGCCTTCCCATCTGAATGTTAACAAGGATCTGTGGCTCCATATGATTCAGTTCATGTCTAGGGCACCAGAACCCGGTCCACTGATCCTGAGTGTTCAGACTAAAAACAAAGAGATCCAGCAACACACAATCTGGCTTGTTAACACTGTTACAGTGAGCTCTAACACTGGATGGTGAATGTGCAAGTAATCACAATGATTTCAAATTTGACATCATGGTCTGACTATGTGAGTGGTTTATTTTGATGTGGCCAGCTTGAAGGAGTACAAAAGTTGGATTCTACTTCCGACCCCCTACATGAATCGAGTTATTTTAGGCAATTTTTTTAGTAAAACCTAAAGCAGTGTAGCAGCAAAACCCCCAGCGTGCTTCCTCCTATACCCACGATTCCCCAGACACAAAGAGGACCCGAGATTTGGTTCCTTTGTTCTAGGAAGCAGGAGTTTACTTAGTTCTAATGAGCGTGGGCAGGTCACGGACTGAACGTGGGCTCCTCGCATCAGCGGCGGGTAGCTGCTGCGCTCCATTAGCTTCATAAAACAAGGCTGACGCTAACCAAATTACACACATTTACTTTGATCAAGACGCAAGGAGCCCCGCCGTGCTACTTTTATTGGTGTCTTTAGGCAACAATTTTAATGCCTGCATTACTAACAATCAGCCGCACACACACATCTCTGTTCCCCTCTTGTCGACAAGCCGTACACAGAAGGGCTTGTGATAAGTGGATATGGAAGGAGCCGATTTAATAAATAGCATATTGGAAAACAGCTGAAGCTGGGAAACATTTCCTTATTAATTGCTTCCGTGTGTGGTGACTGAATGTGTTAGTGACTAATGAGAGTGGGCTCCCTGAGGAAGACTGGCTGAAACAGCTTAGAAAAGAGGAAGAGCCAGCGAGTGTAAGTGTGGGGATTACAAATGGACGAGTACAGGCAATCGCAATTCTCATAAGAGGTTGGTTGAACATGCAATGCCGTCTAAAGGGATTAGAACCTATAGCGCTACATGAGGAATCTCACTGGTCTGGGTGAAAGGAATTCTTCAACTTACACAAATACCACGACATTATCAAAATAAACTACTCCATTATCCACATTTTACACATTAAACACTGAGAAGGTCTGGGCACTCTGTGGTGCACAGAGTTGAAATTTAATATGTACACTAATTATCCCCGCATTTCAAAACTAAAACCATCTACACATCTGCAATACCCCTATTTTCAGTTACACTTCATTATTAGGAATGTACAAAGATGTGACAAAGTAAACCGAGTAACAGCCTGTGATCCGTGCCATGTGATGTGCTGGGTTTTCAAACCAAAGACCTTCCATATGATGAACCTCCTGTGAGGGAGCTCTTCCAAGAATAAAAAGGAAACGATATGTTTATTATATATATATATATATATATATATATATATATATATATATATATATATGTGTGTGTGTGTGTGTGTGTGTGAGACAAATAAGCTTGTATCTTTAAAAAAAGCTTTCAAATTATAAAAAAATACAATCTAAAATTTAAATATTATATAAAATATCTAGTATTTGCACATCTTTTTTTCCACCAACTATTACAGCAATGGTGATATAAACAAAAGTCTTCAAAAAAAAAAAAATTCCTCAGTCCACTGGTGTTTGGATTTCATGTGATTTCTCATTGTGGTGGTGATATTTTGATAACTCCGTTTCACTGATTTATTTGATGTCATTTTCTACGATTATTTAGTAAGATCATTTTGATTAAAGTAATTCTGAACTTCGTGAGGCAGACGGCGACATTCTGTGATCAAACACAACCAACATGTTAACGCTACACAGTGCCAACCAGTACATTTAGTTATAACTAGGGATGGGCATTCGATTAAATTTTCTTAGTCGATCGTCGGGAGAATTAACGATCGACTATCGATTAATCATTAATATTTTTTTATAATATAATTATTAAATTTTTATAATTAAAAAATGCAATGAATACAAAAATACAGCGTGTTTTTCCTCGGTGAGACCTTTATTACAAGATCAACTTGTGGCAGACAGTTAAACTACGTTCAGGCAAACCGAACATATATCCGCGTGCATATGCAGTGCTCTAAAGCAGCGGAACCTGCAGCTGCTAGCAGGCGTTCTTAAACAGAGACCTCATTTGTTCCAAAACAATAATAATGATAAAAGAATCATGTTAAACAATAACATAAAAAAAAACATTATAATACTTAGATCTGACAGATTTTGTCAAAATGTAACTCAAAACTATCCAAGCCAGAAGAAAAGGCCAGATATTAGCCTTCCTAACAATTACGCTAACGTAACAAATTATGCTACTTATAGCCTCATGAATAATAACTAACTTTAGTAACTAGCATACAAAGGCTACGGATTTTTGTTGAGAAATACCGTATAAGCATGTTGATATGATCTGGTGTCAGACGCGACCGCAACCATGGTGACCGTCAGTCCAGCCGCCGAAAACACCCGCTCTGAGGGAACTGACGTTGCCGGGATGCACAGGTACATCATTTGAGTCGTGGCCCAGTTGTACTTAAACACCCCATCGCAATGTTTGCAGTTAACTAGTTCGCTTTTTAAATCAAAATGGTCCCACGCCACACTTAGCCGTGACATCTTCATGATTACTCTTTGAAATCAAAACGGAAAATCACAGATAACCGAGTAGGGTGTCAAATATTGCACCCTGGTGGTAAAATATTTAATTGCTGCCACACAGTGAAATTCATGTAATTTGCTTCAAGACTCGTACTACGCAACGCAACCTGCATTATAGTGATGGGAAGTTCGATTCTTTTCCGCGAACCGGTTCTTTCGGACGGTTCGATTCAATAAACCGGTTGAAAAAACCGGTTCATCGGTTCTTTCACGCTCGACGTAATGACGTCATTGGCGATGACGTAATGGCGTCACGTCTATCAAACATTCAAATATATAAAGTCAGTAATCATAACTTTAGTCAGTTAAAACCTCATAATCATGAAAAGTTTACATTTGAGTTTTGCAACAACACCTAAATACAGTAACAGCAATAATGTGCATATGAGGATTTAAGTCTTGAAGATATAAAGTAAATAAATTAGGTGTCATCAGTGCAGAAACCATGATCCACTTACTAAACATAATCCATTGCGATGTATTTGTTATTAAATGAACTTACGTTTCGCCAGATTGCCCTTCATCCAAGCCCTCGAAATACCCGCGCTCATAATATTACTAGTACAGAATCAGAATCAATCACCAAAAGAATCCCTTCGGTTCAGACATGCTGTGAGTCAGTTGGCTTCACGCTGAATCGCGCATGCGCAGTATCATCAGTTCATCGGTTCTCAATTCGGACGCGTCCGACAGAAACGATTCTCGGTTGAGTGTACTGATGATCCGAAAACCGATGCAACCGGTTCTTGACTCGAGAACGAGAATCGCTCTAACCGGCACGTGCTGCAGTTCAGTGTCATCAGATGCTCTACTCCTGTTCATGTTCTGTTTACTACAAACTCAATTTGTGAATGTCATCATTAACTATAAATACAGTACAGATATCTCATAAATCATCCCTTATTCCTATTAAACATAAGAGTCTTTAGAGTCTTAATTATTGTCCAACTTCCCTGAAAACCCATTTGGCCTATACATTATATACAATATACAGATTGGAAACATTAATCTAAAAAAAATAATAATAAAAAAAAATCAAAATAAAATATAGTTATTTTATCACACTTTCCGATGTTTAACAAAATACTTACAAAATTACACGCATGCGCAATATCATCAGTTCATCGGTTCTCAATTCGGACGCGTCCGACAGAAACGATTCTCGGTTGAGTGTACTGGTGATCCGAAAACCGAAGCAACCGGTTCTTGACTCGAGAACGAGAATCAGCTCATCGGTTCTCAAATCGGACGCGTCCGACAGAAACGATTCTCGGTTGAGTGTACTGGTGATCCGAACACCGAAGCAACCGGTTCTTGACTCGAGAACGAGAACTGCTCCAGCAGTGGGCGTGTTCGTTCATTATCTGGCTCGGCTCGGTGTTCATCTTCAGTTCGGTCTTCACAGCATTTCATTCAGTGTACTGTTTGAGTAAATGGATTACCCCGGGATATTGGTTTATTCTGACTCAGAGGGAGTGTCAGTCATGTTAAAAAAGTTAACAGCTTAAGTAATTTGTGGATTTATGCTTATTGGAGACGTGAACCGTTTCAAACGATTCAGTTCGATTTGGTGAACTGGTTCAACCGGTTCACTAAGAAGAACCGGTTAAATTGAACGATTCGTTCACGAATCGGCCATCACTACTGCATTAGATAAAAAAAATGCTTTAGATTAATCGATAACAAATTAACATGATCGAGGAAAATCTTAACGATCAATTATCGATCGTCGATTAATCATGCCCATCCCTAGTTATAACAGTGAAAAATTAATTACAGATCGAATTTTCTACTATTTGTGAACACCCCTAAGTATCCTGATTCTTAACTATCAGCATCACAAACAATAGGATTTCAGATACTGCCTAACCCTGCAAAACATTCTGCATTTACAGATTCAATATGAGCTTATTGAACAGCAAGTGTGTAATTGTTACCAGAGTCCTTAGCCAGCATTCTTCACAGTGCACGTGCCAACACTGGATGGAGGTGAGAGGCATTGTATACGAGTCCTGAGATAGAGAAACAAAAGACAAAAAAAGGAGAAATGATACATTTAACCAGGTCAGCTAAACATAATTCACATCTAGCCACCCACGAACACAACATCAGACGTCACTAGACAGCACCAGCACAGCACAAATCAGCCATGGGGGGCAGTGAGGGAGTGTGTAGGGCAGTGCAGGGGTCAGTCCAATGGGAGCACAGAGAGCCTTACCCTCCGAAGCGGCAGCAGCTTCTTAACCCCACTGCTGCTCGCATTGGCAGCGCTGCAGCCTGTTACGTAGCCTCTGTACAAACAGTACAAACCGAGCTGCAGGGCCTCTGTGCTCCCGTGCCTCTCGACCGCCTGATTCTTGCCATCAGCCCCTGTTTGAGTCGGCTTCCGCTGCAGGGATATTCAAGAGCGGCACTGAGAACAAGAATGTGGCCGCCACGGAAGGCACAGACACACACATCAGACCAACGTGTGCAGCTTATCAACAGAAGCTCTCAGCCAACACTGAGCCAGGAAAAAAGGAATGGTTGGGAGTTCTGTTGCATTTTTGTGTGAATATTCAGGTTGGATATCACGCGAAGCCGTCTGACACACTTCTAGCACTTTTAGTCCAAATCATTTACTGAGAATTCATTTTTTGGTCTGCTATACATCCAACAATCAGCGGGTGGCAGTAGACCACCACTGGGAAATGTTCAACCTCAACCGACTGCAGGACACAGAAGCGAACAGAAAAATTTCTTGAATCTTTCCAGTTAAATCATCAAAACAAGTCTCTTCATAAACAAGACTACAGGTATAAAGCTGAAAAGGTTTAGCACAGATATCCAACAGGACGGCAGAAGTCCATTAACAGAAACTTAATGTGCAGGTTAATTTTCCAGTCGACCATCACAAAGCTTCAGCCGGCTGGGTGCACGATTGCGGGTGTTAGGTTATATCACCACGGCATGTTATTAAAGAGAGTTCATAAGCAAACACACCCACATGAACGCGCACAATATTGGAAAGTGAGAATTCTCACCATGCATATGAGACACTTGTATCGGTCTCCTCTGAGGATCTGCTTTTCCAGTTCTCGTATGCGGGCCTTTAGTGCCTCCAGTGTGGTCGCTGTCGAGTCCTCTGTTATCCTGCAGGTAAAAAAAGAAAAGAAAAGAATCAAAGTTGGTTCAATTAGAGTACTACAAAACAGTTTGGCTCATACATAAAACTGAAAAGAGTGGAATGCTAATTGCTTTTTAAAAGTAGTGCAGTCACGCAAATTTGCAATTTACACTTGAACAGCTTCCACACAGCTTCAGTTCAGACAAACTTGACTGCTAACTCCCAAAAACACTAAAGCAAAATTAAAAACAGATGGCCCCACTGGAAACAGTGAATTCATCTCTGCTACAGAAAGAAAATGATGTCAATATGAACTAATATGTTTTTCTTTATTGTACTACCATTATTAAACATGGCACCGAGCTTCCTTTAGTCCTCTGAGGTCACACCTGCACCAGTTCCCCAAACTTCTCACCTCTCAGGGTTATACTAAATGTCCCATAGACAATTGCCTCTCAACTGCTGAATGCATATTTAACACTGTCCACAGCATATGAACTCGCAATAACTAAATCAATATGGCCACCATTGATTGTGTGGCAAGGCGCTTGGCGAGATGTTTATGGTGATCCGATCATTTTCCAGCCAGATGGAGCACTGATCTACAGTATTGATTTAACATTGCACCAGCATTCTCCTAGGCACAATCCCCTCGATTAGTGCCTGCCGTTCAACTGCCTTTTCCAATAGCTTCATTTATTACATGCCTGTGTGACTCCACAATGAGTACACATTCACCACACACACACTGGGACATGGGCCTCTCGTTAATCAGGTGCTATTAGAATGTAAATCAAGGAAAGGCCATTAAAACGGACAGACCTTTTATGGACTCAGCATCTCCTATAAGGCCAACCTAAAGGAAGAACAATGACAGAGTAACTGAAGAATCATGGGCACATTGAGAAATAGCGCTTAAAATCTGGTAGCCAGGAATTAAACATGTCCCATTTCATTTAAAGTTGCGATGACTCAAGTAGCAACATATATTTTCTTCTGTATTGTAACATACATCCGAGTGACAAATTATTGAAAGAAAAAAGGACAGGGACGTTCAATCCATTGGCTGTTGATTAGATGGAGTTTGTACTGAATCCAAGTCGTTTGTAAGAAAGGGATGGGGTTTACAGGACAAAATTATTGGAGAATTTTGATTAAAAATTACAAGGTCAAACCAATAATAATAAAAAAGCATGCTTAGATAAACCGGTCACAATAAGATTGGCATGTATTTGGAAAATAGAAGGTGAATTTTCATTTTTATTTCATCTCATTAAGGAAGACGTTAACAAAACTCTTAAGAAAAGTCCTGGCATCTTCTCAAGGTCACCCTAAAACTCACCCAGGTCTCTCTCAAAAAGCACCAACAATACGACGACCTTGATCAAGGAGAAAGAGAGCTGTCTGGACGATCAATTCCCTATAGCCTACAATCAGCAGAGGGACTATAAAGCTTTAAAATCTCTTCTTATTAGTGGACGGCTTGTAAAAAAGCATTTAGTCTTGATTAGCGTGCATGCTTATAAAGCAGACAGGAGAGTAGGTGTACTGTGCTCCATGCCTGCTGTTTTTCTTTAACAGCTTCATAAATCGCTTCGGTTCACTTGCCCGTATGCCGTCACCGGCCCTACAAAAGAATACAACAGTTCCCGCGCCAAGTAATGCCCGACCCGCTCCGGCATGAATATTCATCGTGTTGTGCTTTATAGAAAACCACATTCTAAAAGTTATTTAATTCTCTTGGGGGAAAAAAAGAGGGTTTTAATCTTACTTTATATGGATGGAGATGAAGAGATGGTTTGGGAGAGAGAAAGCTGGGCTGTGATTTTATACGAAAGCTAGAGAGGGGTGGCTGGGCAAGTTCATAACTGAAAATCACCAAGGTCCCGTTGAGTGAGTGGGAGTTTTAAACATTAAACACACACCTCGTCTCTCCGCTTTGCAGTGGTATGCTGGCTGAAAAATTTCAATGACATCATCTAGGGAAAGAATAATGTCATTTCAATTAAAGAGTTAAGTTACTAAGGAAACCACAATGAGGACTGACTTTCAAACTAATCATGTCGCTTACCAACAGCCGTAGTCCATAACGTCACACCAATTATATTAAAAATCAATTTGGATGTTAAAACCATGATGGACGTGTAGGTCTAATGCTTGAAACAGGCATCATTCTCTATAACGGGATGTTTTTAAAGCAACAAAAGCACAAGTTCAAACAGCAACTAGATGAAGCCTGCACTGTGATCTAACACTGCCATTAGATCTGGCTCTGAGTGTGAAGCTATTTCTCATTACATTATCCAGCCCCTTAACCATCCGTCTCCATCAGAGCCAAGCCTAACTATAGAAGGCGGTCTAATCTATAACTCTATATGGCATGACATGAGAAAACATGAGTTACAAGAACAGACAGACACTTGGAGATCTTTATAAAGTTACTTGGCTGACAATCAATTCTTAAATTCAGTCAAATTAAATCAAGAGGCTGATCGAGCCTGTAATTTTAAAATATAAAAAAAAAAAAAAAAAAAAAAAAAACATGAAAAAATTACAAAAAGGATGTAGCTTTTCAGGAGAGATGGCTGACACTACTTTTTTTTACTAATGAATTTGGGAATAAATTTGATTATTGTGGAGGTACATAAAATCTGCTACAGTGATTTAAGTTGAGCATGAAATTTGACTGCAATCACATGGGTGGCAAGGGAGCCCTCATTTATCATGTGCAGAATGAGCAAGACAGAGGCGACCCGAGTACCCAGAGATCATTACCCATCTGGCACAGGAGAGCTTGGGGAAATTCATCAGCCCCCTCTTCTTTACGATGACACACATGTATACAATTTACACAACTCACAACACCGTAACATGCTCAACCTCTTACTCCAAAACACACACACACACACACACACAATCCAAAATGAATCACTGAAACTAAAGGGGACAAATCTCATTTTCATTGCAGATTGAAATGCACGTGTTTTACAAATAGAGAGGTTGGGATTGTTTTCTGGCTTGAAGTGGAATGAAAGGATTTTAGCTTCTTATGTGGCCCTCTTTAAATCTCGCTCTGAAATTTCCACTTCAGGAAATTGTAAATTAAACAATGGCACAGCCATTCCTGTTAATTTGCATGTTACATCCATTTGACGCACACCATGAAAAAAGAAAAAGAAAAGCGTATTGATATACGAAAAGAGTATAAGAAAAGAGTATGTATTTTTTAAACACTGAACTTATATGTGAAGCTAAAACTCAAACACTACATCTTGTTTTGGCTAGGAAAGAGTTAATACACCTCCCTCCCCCTTCTCATGACCCCTCAGGATGTGATTAATGATATCATCATTGAGATTTATCTCCCTGGCCCCTTTCATAAGACAATATCGCGTAACATCCTGTGATACCTGATCAAATCAACAGAAGGAGGAAGGAGAAGAGCTCTTCTTCGGAGAGGGCTCTACTGTCGGGGAGAGATGGATAGATTCAGACGGAGGGCCGAGGAGGACGGGCACAGACTGGGAGAAATATTGCAGGAGATATTAAATAAACGAGTGTGTGTCACGTCTGGAGCTAAGCGCTAAGCTAATAAAACGGCTGGCGGGTGGGTTGCGCTCATTGCTCGCTCTTCTCTATGACATCAAACAGCTGCAGTGATTCATATCCCGGTCGGCTAAAACACTTAATGCCCCCCGAAACAACACTACGGCTAGTCGAACTGGATGCCTGGTGCTTTGAGTGTGTGCGCAGAGGGAGGGAGAAATTGAGCGAGTCGCTACGGAGGAAAGCAATGAATCAATCTAAGCTGTCACACTCCTGCAGCTCCATTTAGGAATCCCGTTCTGTCCATTTTCATCCTCCTACTTGCACACCCACGCTCAGACAGAGCCACACAGTGTTCATAAGATCAACCACTAACATTAATTTCCACACACTTAGTAGGGTTGGGAATTTTCTGGTTCCTCCTAATGGTTCCGGTTCCAATTCGGCTCCATTAAAACAATTAAAAAACTATTCAGAATACTGATGCAAGACCGCTCACAGTGCTTGGTCACGTGTCGCACCAGAACTGTTTTTGGAACCGAAACTTAGAAATTCCGGTTGAAAAAAAAAAAAAAAACCTAACACTCAGTCAAACCTATCAAGCAAACAGTGTGCAAAGTCACACTTTTAGCTGCTGGTCATTGTAAACATGGTTAACAAACACGATTTCAATTGCAGACCGGAGCTGACATCAAACTTGCGCTACAAAGTAATTTGCAGATGCACACTTGACTGGAGATGGGTGAGAAGAACGTGCCTGCGACGTGCTGACGAGAAAAATCAATTGCTTCAGGTCTGCTGTGCTTAGTTATCTGCCCCTGATATTTAATATGGGGCCCCGTGTATTGGCGCCCACACAAGATTGATTCAGCTACACTAGAAGCCTCCCCCTAGAGAAGAAGGCTCAGAGGAGACGAGACAGATAATTGTGTGATAATAAAGTGATGAATTGTGGGAGTGCATTAAAAAAATACTCTGTAATGATCTCATTATTAATAAATAAAAACGGTGTTATAAAAAATTCTACATAAAAGTAACAAATATTACTGAAATTGAAAACAAAATATATAAAATAAGTCAGTATGTGTATCAATCACACAAACTTGTGAACATTTTTTTCTGAAGAAAAAAAAAAACCCACTAATATTATTTAATGATAGAGGTTTTCTTTTTCTTTCAGAAAATAAAACAATCTTATTAATCAATCAGCTATTAATTTTTTTCTTTAGAACAAAGCAAACCATCTCCTGATTGAGACTCGACATTGCAAACATTAAATTGGCACTGCATTGGACAACCTTGCACAGCGGGATTAAACAAGCAGAGAGACGGGACATGGGTCATTTGGACTGACAGCTGTGCTCCCGCTCTTGAGTAGGCAGAGTGAGGTATGTCTGTGGTTAACGTGTTGAACATGGTCCAGCTCTAGACAGCAGTGGGAGATCAAACCAGGACAGTCGCACCACCACAGTGGCAATAAGTCCCTCTTCTACTGGGAGCTGCACTCTGACCCCAATTACCTATTCACTGGGGCTGGGCCCCCACACACGCAAGTGGGAGGAGAGTTTAGTGGGAACACTTGTCGAGGAATATGGATGAGGGTGCAGAGATGAGGGAATAACAGGGGCCGGCCTTTCACCCACTCAGGTTATTCAAATTTATCTGCGGCTGAAGGCTGCCTGCTACTCTCCCTCCAGCTTGTTTTCACTCTCAGTGGAGTGCAGGAATTCATCTCGCTTTCTCTGTGCTCCACCGTTTTTAAATGGTTAATACTTCTTTTTGCAAGAAAGTTATCTTTAAAAAACATTTGTAGGTAACAGTGATTGTAATACTTTCAGTTTCAGGCCACATGGACACTTTTTCTTCCATTAACATGCTTATTTAAAGCATCTGAGTGGTGTGGTGCCAGCAAGTTCACTTTATCAGGCTTCACTTCTTGCAATAAGAGATAAATACTGCACTATTTCTGTAGTGAAAAGCTGTAGTATGGAAATGGCTAAAGGGATATTAGCATTCCTAGGCTGTACAGCGAGTTAAGCCCAGACAAGGCTCAGCTGCCTGGGATCAATACTCTGGGCCACTCCCTGTGATCGAGCATGCTCCGGAGAGATGAGCACACTAAATGCATCATTTATGATCTTGCAGTTCCTACACAAACTAATCTCACCCCAATACACCAGCAAACACACTTCCACTGCGGAACAGGTGTGTGTTTGTACTCACTTCTCGATCTCACTGTTTTTACAGGTCCTCGGCGTGGAGGACGAAGATGAAGAGCTCGGCTCCTGTTTGCTGCTCTCACCATTACTGGTGGATGGCATTTCTGCAAAAATAGACAAACAGAGCATATATAATGAATGAGTGCTGACAAAAGCAATGTTTCATTCTATAACATCCAACTTAAATATATAGGGGTAAAAAAAAAAAAAAAGAAGAAGAGCAAAACCAGTAATACTGTGAAATATTATTATAATTTAAAATAACATGACTAATTTAATATGCATCTTAGTTAACATATTCAATCTGATTTGATATATTGTTTAACATACAACGCTGAACAACAAAACCAGTCTTAAGTGTCATTTTTTACAAAACTGAGATGTATACATCATCTGAAAGCTAAATAAATAAGCTTTACATTTATGTATGGAATATTAGGATCAGACAATATTTGGCCGAAATACAACTATTTGATCAACTGGAATCTGAGGGTGAGGGAAAATCGCCTTTGAATTTGTCCAAATGAATTCTTAGCAATACATATTAGTAATATTACTAATCAAAAATTAAGTTTTGATACATTTACGGTAGGAACTTTACAAAATACCTTTATGGAACATGATCTTTACTTAATATCCTAATGATTTTTGGGATTAAAGAAAAATCTATAATTTTGACCCATACAATGTTTTTTTGGCTATTGCTAAAAATATACCCCAGCGACTTAAGACTGGCTTTGTGTTCCAGGGTCACATATTTAAAACACCATGAAGCATGTTTTTTTTCTTCAGGATTCTATGATGAACTGAAAGTTCAAAAGAACAGCATTTATTTGAAGGCCAACTCACCATCACTGGCCCATTTTGAGAACTCTGGTGTTATTCTATTGGATGGCACACCACCACTACAGGAGGAAAAAATAAAAAATAAAAAATTTAGTTTAAAAGCCAAGTCTATAGATTTGTTATTTGTCATTTTAAAGTCTGTGATGAAATCATTTCAGTGAAATCCAGCGTACTTCAAAACAGCCCCACGCAGTGCCTCACGTTCTTTGGCCTCTCCCTGGTCCTCTCCAGAACAAGGAATGATGTCTGCTTCAGTGTACCTGAAACCTTGAGTTAAGGCACAACGGCATCTAATTTCAGTTACTGTTTCAATGCCAACTACAGCGCCACTAAGAGCAAGATGTTTCCAGATGACTAATCAAGGATACTGGGCTTTGCCGTACTCCAGTGTGTCATCTCCATCCACATCCAGGTCTGCATCACTATCATGGCTCTCCTTCGTACTACACATGGCAAAGCCTGTCCCTAAAAAAAGGGAGGAGAGGAACAACGGTCATCAGTAAATTAAATTTGGGCTTAATCCTTTGTCGCATTTAATAATACATATTTTATAATAAATCTGTCACTTGCAACCAACTCCAACCATAACAGTCCCAATCCAGGACAAGGTTTGTCACGCCAAAGAAACCCCAATTGGGAAGGCCTGTTTTAGCTTTGAGCAGAACCAGATTACTGCAGACAAGCCAGGATTCTGGTGCTCTGGGCCCAGATGAAGCCATCGGAGATTGTCTGAATAGGAGTTGTGTCAGGTGCCTGTCAGGGTGTGGGTGATGAGCATTGGGGCGTGCAGGCTGAGTGGCACTTCTATAAATCCATTGATGAGCGCACAGACAAACTCCAGCCACTAGCTGTCTGGGTCCTTCAGTTCTGGTTAAGAAGAGGTTGGAGCGGCAGCAGCCTGAAGGGTGGGAGCAGCCCAGGCCCCTCAGGGGCTGATGGAAGGATGTCAGGGCACTGCTGGAGAACGGGTATATCATGGATGAGGAGCTGAGGTAGGAAATGGAAGTGGAGAATGGTACTTTTGTTCCTCAAAGCACTACGACACGGGGATGACTATTGCACAGTGTGGAGTGGATAACTACAACCTTCAGGGAGTGTTAGGCACTGATGGAAAAGAGGAGGAGGACTGAAAGTGGATGTGGCAGCCATGATCTCTCTCTCCCCTTCTCTGGAAAGGGATCCAAAAGAGGCAGAGTAGGGATAAAATGTATCACAAATGCTTTCCCTTTTTTCGTTTTTTACAATGTGCTATGGTTTTTAGCGATCAAATAAAAAGAGAACTTTTAAGTTTTATTTGGTCCCTGTGATTGCAGAGAGTTATGCGCACAATAGCTGAGCTACATAAATCCGAGCTCCTCGAACAGAGAATCAGGGTTCAACGGTGCACAAGTCTAAATGTACATTCCTTTCCAATAATAACTTGAACAAATCTGTCTATTAGTTTACCTTATGCTTAGTGTCTGTCCATTTATATTTACTGAAAGCTAACAATGACAAAGCATTATTTTAATAAATTACTGATAAATGTTTTTCAAAGAAGCCTTTCATGCTCATTAAGGCTGCATTTATTTTATAAAAAATACAGTAAAATATTATAGTGAAATATTATAAAAATGTAAAATATCTTTATTTTAATGTTTTATAAATTTAATTTATTCCTACAATCACATAAGATTAATTTTCAGCAGCCATTACTCAATTCTTCAGAATCACTTGATCCTTCTAGTTTTCCCCCCATTATTCTCAATGTTGAAAACAGTTATGCTGTTAATATTTTTTTTTTAAATTGTAATGAATTTAGGATTCTTTGATGAACCGAAAGTTCAAAAGAATACTATTTATTTGAAACTTAAATCTTTTGTAAAAATGCTGCTTTCTTTCTTCTTTTTTTTAAACTTTAGCAGATAAAGGTATTATTTTAAAACAAATATTAACTTTTGAAACAAACTATTGAACACTGTTGTAGCTTGGTTAGAAATATATAATAGTATTTAAGCTTGGGTAAGCTTTAATCATAGTTGCACCAAAGTGCAAGAAAGGAATGTTTGTGACCGCTTTAAAACATGAACTGTGGGTCCTGTGTCCGGCATCACCTTATTCTAGCTTGGAAATAGTGTTAAGTTTTCTAAAGATAACATTCCCACTCCACTGACCCAACTGAAATTGGGTGAAGGGTACAGTCAGCCAAAAATAAAAGACCGTAAACCGTAAATGATGGTGAACATTTCATTAATTAACTGTCAACAAGCTGCAATGAAAGCCAAACCGGGGGAAAAACTAATAAATATAGTGACCATTAATGGCAGGCCGGGCAGAGGCAGATATGGCAGCAAAAAGAAAAAAAAAAGAAAAATCACTGTTAATTCAATCAATTGATCAGGCTATGGATCTGGCTAATGCTTTGCTAGAACCAGGGCAGGAAGGATGTCATGCAGCATTGATTCAGCCTAGACAGGAACACTGTCCACTTCAGTGTGTACACTGACGACACTGAACCTAGCCAGACTGAAAAAATGGATGGCACACCTACTCAGGCAACCACAACATCAAAACGGCCCCCTGAATGGTGTATAACTACCTGAGCAGTGTGTGTCTGACTGAAATTGCTGGGGCTACTGTTAAGCAATCTTGGCAGGCAATCTAATCTGTGCCAAAAAGGTCATTGCACCTCTAACTGCCTCTCAGTCAAATTATGCACCGCCTCTTTGCCCAGCAGCCTCAGGGACATAAGCTTACTCCTATTCTTCATCACGATGTACATTGGATGAATAAAAAACTTCAATGTCTCCCTTACAATATAGCCGGTATTTACCTGTATTGCTCTGCAATACTTTGCATGACAATAATCTTGTTTGCGTTTAGATGTTAAGTTGTCACATGCATAAATCACACTTTCCTTGTTGGGTCACATTTTGCAAGCTGAATTACATTTGCCATGATTGTAAAAGATTGTAAAGTGTTAATCTACATATGTCACCCAAGACAGGTGTGTCATGCCACCGCAAAGAAAGGGGAAGCAGAGATCCCAGAGAAACAGGACATGAAACATGGCCTCTCCTCCACCTTGCTGCCATGACACTTATCTGCCTTTCACAGTATGTCACAGGTCAGAGTTCATCCAATCAGGATGGCATTTACCATGTATGCCTGCCAGAGAAGGGGCTCAAAGCTGCCATCTCTCAAGGTTCTTTACAAAGATGAGCGGTGGGCCTCTGTTCTTCTTTCAAGACTTCACCAAATCTGCTCCATCTCTGCCTGTGACTGCCATTGCTATCTCTTCATCAGCACACCAGCCCTGCTAAGCCACGGACACAGGAGGCCTTATAGGCCTCCAACACAAACTGATCCTCTTCGATTTCTCTCTTCCTCTTGGTCTCCCTTTTCCTTATCATGCTCTTTTTGTTTGGTTTAAAGCGTTTCCTGTCTGCTTTCTTCCTGGGTCCTCAAAGAGAGCTAGAGAGCTGCTTGGTGCTTCAGAGACTATAGCCCTCTTATCCCATTGAAGACTCCTTTCAAGCCCCCCTCCCCAGTCTAGCTCCCCCTGGGCTGCAGGGATTCTGCAATGCAGACCGATTGAACGCTTGAGGACTTCAGCTGAGCTTTCAAGGGAAAATCCACCTTCTGAGCATCTTAGAGGAAGCTTTCAAGTGGCCCCTGGGCCACTGAGTCACTTCTGACCAGGTCCCCCCCATATCGCCATTACACTGGTGCCTGTGCTGAAGATAAAGGTCTGGTGAGCTTCTGTACAGACACATGGCTCTGTTCACATGCCGAATTGATCTGGGCCACCATCTGTCCAGCCAGGCGTTAGAGGAGCAAGTCCATTTCTTTTCTTAATCCACACAGCTTTGCAATCTGTTCTCTCCTTGGGATCGAACAGCCTTTCCATTTAAGAGTGCAGAAGTTTACAAAAGACCACTGAGGGAGGAGACAAACTCCTTTTCTAAATAAGAAACGAACAGTGAGGAGAAAAACTGAGATCGTTTTTGATAGACATTCACTTAGCACTTCCTGTAAAGTGCCAGCCTAAACTTAACTGAATAAACCAACCCCTTTCAAAACAACCCATCCAACATTAAGAAAAGTTCCAAGATAAAAATCTCAAGTATGGAGCATGACTGACACTTCCTCCCTAGTGTAAAAAATAATCTGAGGAGGTAAATTATTTATGAACCAACTAGAATTCCCTTGAAAGTGTGGCAGCACATCAAAAAGGGTCTTAGGGAGCGTGTGTGTATGTGATAGAGAACATCCCAGGTGAGCGGCGTTAGGTTGGGAGCTATAATTGCATTCCTGCAGTGAGGGAAGCCCACGGGTCAGCGGCCCATTTTTCTCACACACAACTCTGTACTGGGTGAGGAGGGTCAATTGCACAGCTAAATGTGTTTTCCTTTGACTCCTTGAAGGCCAAGCAGGGCTTGCCAGAACTCACCTTGTCTGGACTACAGATGCCTAGCCTATAAATTAACACACACGCCACTTGAACAGGTTGATCTTGGGGTACACCGAGAAAGAAATGTAAGTAGCCGTATTAAACAGCTTCAATGTTTTTGGTGACCTTTGTAAGCGATCTTCATTAAACTTTTAAGAAATGTTTCTTGAGCACCAATATTAGAGCATATTAGAATGACTTCTAAAAGATCATGTGACACTGAAGACTGGAGTAATGGCAGCTGAAAATGCAGCTTTGCCATCACAGGACTAAATTACATTTAAAATATATTCAATTGGAAAACATTTATTTTAAATTGAAATAATATTTCACAATATTACAGTTTTGCCTGTTTTTCCCCCCCAAATAAACAGCCATGGTGAGAATGAAACTTCTTTCAAAAATATAAGAAAATGCAAAAAAAAACACATACCTCTGAAACCACCTTCCAGTAACGTAGTAGCTCGGACCCTCTTCTGTCCACACCACTCGTACTCCTCAAACCGCGTTCCGTTCTCCCCTTCGACATCGGCAAAATCCTCTTCTGTTCCACCTTCCCTCTGAGAGAACAAAACCACTTATCAAACATGTACCAACACATTTAAATTGGTTCATTCAATATAAAAAGACAAAACCACAAAGTGTGACTACATCAGAGGAAATCAAAGCAGCGCTTTCAAATCCACTAACTTCTAATGATGTCTAATTTTAGGAGCTATCAAACCACATGCAACAGAACACCTGAATCCAACCACCAAGAGTGCATTAGTATTATAAGAACTACTGGATTAGATGGGTCAAGAGGAACCTGCTATATAATAAAGAGGGAAGTGCTGCATCCTGAACCACTTAAATGGTTAAAGAGGGAAGCCAGTCAGACTCCTTGAACAAGTTTCCATTGAGATTTTCTATAAACTCAGTGTTAAATGACAATACAGTAGAATATCTATTAAATAGGTTCAGGATGCCAAAGTGCCAGCCAAATCTAAGTGAAGGAGGAGGAACAGAACTAATCCTTCAACTATTCCCTGGACACCCATGTAGGAATACAACATAGGTGTAATCATAAGGAACTAAATCCCAGAAACATTAATATGCGTGTGTGTTTTGTCAGATGACTGATGTCCAGGGAAAAGTGAGGGCAGAAAGGCGAGAGCTTCTAGAGGAGGTTGGAGGCCCAGATCTCTGGGTTTATGAAGCTACCTTGAACAGACATTGTTCCACATGCCTACTCATTTCCTCCTCCGTTCCTGTCAGCGGGGCGCTGCACAGTGGACATACCTGTCCATCCTCAGGCTTTCGGCGCTTCATCTTCCCAATCCGGGCTGCAGCACAAGAAAAAAAAAAAAAAATATATATATATATATATATATCAAATGATAATGCAATGGAGCAAATTGAACATCATATATACTATATACATAATCTATACTGGCACTGAGTGGGGAATAGGTAATGATTAAAATAAAAAAATATGTATATTTATGACATCATTAAAATGACTTTAGATTTCTGTTCATTTTAGTTATTACATTTATTGATTTACACACACACACACACACACACACACACAGAGAGAGTCAAACTGAAAAGATTATTCAGGCAAGAAGGATGAGATGCAAAGCACAACAGTGATATGATAGGGCTCAGAGGTGAACTCTGTCCATTAGGCCTTTGCACCAAAACACCAATTCCTCCTTGATACATCAGGGACAGGCACGAAAAAACGGCCCGAGCTCTGATCTCTCGGGGTGTCTCGCTCTTCTCCCTCCCCTCCCCGAGCACATAATTAGAAATTTAACACAGCAGAACAGCGCCTATTGCGCCGTAAGTCTCTGTCGCTTTTTCTTAACTGCAAATGGCGTGTGGGGACATTAATTTTTAGCTGGCTGTGATTGCGAATGGAGCCGAGGGGGACTGGAGGAGGAGAGGCAGGAGCTTCTGCCATTACCTCCAGGAGAGGGAGAAGAGAGAGAAACACTGGCCACGTTGACAGTAATGTGGGGGAGATGGGCATCATTAAATAGCACGAAGAAAGGCAGATTAATTGGGCACAGCAGGAGTTTTTCCCCACTCTGAAATCACCGCGTCTCAGATGAGAGGTGGTATACTTTAATACAGCCTCGGGTTTAAACAAAGACAGCCCCATTTACCCTTACAGTGCCTGCGGCTGCGATAAAGGGTGGAGGGGGTCTTACCATGCCGCAGGCAGCAAGGGGCTAGGGGCACTCCTCTGGGCACTGGGATTGGGGGACTTTTGAAACTTTCCTTGGCGTTGCGCCTGCACCAGCAGAGGTCATCGACTGTTGACACATGAAAAAACCAAGGGTTAAGGAGATTCTCTGCTTGGGCAGGCGCTACAGTCAAGGGAAGCGCAAAATCAGGTGGCCACAATTGACTACAAGCTATACTAACTATAATAAACAGCCATGTTATTTAATATATGACAGCTTAGGCTTGTAGAAAATCACCTAATATGTGGCAAGGGGTGCTGTGGTTGACATGGATGTCAAGCTTCTGGCAAGGCCACATGACAGACCCCAGTGATGCACCCTGAAAGACGAGAAGCTCCTTATTCGTGCCAGACGGATACCAACACCCAGAATAACAACTGGCCTCGGGTCAGTGAGCTACCAGCTCACACCAACCCTCCCCACGGGGGCGGCTGCTCCATCACACCCACCGACTAATGACTATGGGTTGGGGTTCAGATAAACATACAACATGACTAGACCCGCTGTCAGCAAGACGAGTCTTCAGAGCATGTCAAGTGCTTCAAGTATTGCTCACTGAGCAGAATGGCACACAAATGCCTTAAACTGTATTATTTTATCAGGTAAAGATTATAAATGATCTATCCACCATCCAATATTGCAGACATTTTTGTCAGGTGTTTATAATAAGCTGACTTAGACAGGCATGAGTATTTATTAAAATAAACTAATAATAAGGCCATTATTTTTCATCAAATACTACTGCATGTAAACAGACTCTAGAAGATGATGTACTATAAAAATACAATTTATTTAAATAGTACTACTTATGTTTGACTAAATATCGCAACTTTATATTGATATAAATGTTATCAAATAATATTCATTTTTATTTTAATAAACATTACAGAGAGGAGCTTGCTAGGTAAAGGACAGCTCTCTATATATTAACTGCACTTTGTACCAATGATATGAAGTATTAAACTATTAAATATATGTCAATTACGTTTTTATAAGTCATATGTCAACAGATAATCGCTCATTAATATCACTTTCCTTGTTCCAGGGAGAAAATATACATACCATTCAATCGTGTTTGCCTGTTAGCTCGAACTCGTAAAAATGTCTGCATGTGGGGGGAAAAAAGAACAAAGAAAAATCTGTCAGTCATTTAAGTTTATTGCTTATTTCTATATAAGGACTATAATGATGCGCGCATCACAAGATTGCGCTGGATTCTGCAGCAGATCCCTGATGTCTGAATGTAAACAAAACCTACTTCACTCTGGCCATTGCTCTGCAAATCCTCTTCCATTGCAAACGCCACAACCCTCCAAACTCATTTGGTTTACAAAAACATGAAGCCCGGATAACTCTCCTCCAAAACGCGGATATGAGACTCAATAGTCAATTTACGAAGGATGAATAAGGATTTAAAATATTAGGCTTACTACAACAGTTCGTCTCAGCGCGCCATGGCCGCCATATTGCTACCGGTCACGTGACCGTCACGTCAGAGTCAAAAGTTGCAACTGATGCAGTTCCTTCTTTCGCCACTGGGGCGCAGCAATATGTAAACGACGCATATGATATGTGTTGCTTGATTCATTTTTGTAAGACACGGGTTCTCAACTCTGGCACTTGAGGTCCATTTTACTGCAGAGTTTAGCTCCATCCCTAATCAAGCTCTTTCAGGATTACTAGAAAGTTACTGACAGGTCAGTTAGATCAAGGATGGTGGTAAACTCTGCAGGAAAGTGGACCTTGAGGGCCAGAGATAAGAACCCCTGGTTTAAGAGGTCTCAACAAACTCTTCTGGTATAAAAAATATGATTTATTCAATACTTTTCTTTCCTTATTTCTTTTTTGGTACAATGAACTGTTCTATATATATATATAAGATGTGAAGACTTATGCAACTGTGTGTAGACTATACCTTCCAATATATTTTGTTACAAAAAAGCAAAAGTATCAGATTTTATACAACAAACACCCCGCAAATATATTTTAAATGTTACCCAACAAATATGCTGAACATTTTTATATAAAAAAAAAAACTGGAAAGATACACACCTATCAAAATAATTTAAGTGTATATATATACTTATATGTATATACATAGGTTCAAACTGCTCTAACAGTTGGCGCATGTATAATGTCTAGAGGCAGAGATCCCTTCAGAAACTCTTGAGCCACTGCTGTCAGTCTATTTTATGATATATCAATGGCACGATGTGTCCACACGAGACAGATTGTGTTACAAAAAAAGATCATCATGACTTTTAGGAAAAGGAAATTAGCATGAGGTGATTTGAGCAGCTTCATTAATAAATAGTTCTACAAAACAATGATCTTGAAACGGTGCCATTATGTATTTAAGGCCCCTTGACAATCATTGTATATCAGTCAGTAGTACTTTTAGTTTTGTGACATTAAAGGCAAATTCTAAAGACTTATCAGGACCATGAAGGAGAGGCTTCTTATAGCTAATGTGCAAAGATCTGTCGGGATGTTGCTTCAATTGAGAAATTCTCCCACTTCTAGGGTTGAGGGGAAACCCACAGCTTCAGGGTGAAGCAGGAAGAAAACAAACATGTCAAGGACACTGGCGCACAGAGATGATATCCGGGGGGATATCTTGGGGGCGGTGTAGATTAGCCCAGGGTTAAACTATGGATGATTACATATCAGAGCAGAACAAACATTACAGCCTGAGTAAACCTGGGGCTGGAGATTAGCAGAACAGATTTCAGTCTGTATTAATACGTCCAGCAATCAGATCCAGTCTGGGATAAGATGGAGGATATTGTGGAAGTGTTCCCAAGCTAAATTTTTTAATGTTTTTTTTTTTTGTCATTACTTTCAGTTGACAGAAATCCAGTTTCATTACATCTCAGGTAAAGCACCAACTTGGATGGATTTCACTTCAATTTGAAACTCCCATATATTGAGACACTCTCAACAAGCTAAAACCCAGTGAAATGAAGGGCTGCATCAGAGTGGAGGGTTTCAGTCTGTGCAGTTGTGCTCAGAGTGTCAGAACTGCACAGTCTGTCACTCTGCACCTGTGACAGACACTCTCTGTCTGAGGCGTCCCGTCTCACCTGGTATCTGTCAGAATGGTGAGCTTCATCAGAGGAGAGCGGGGACACAACTGGAGACTCGCCCTCACGTTTGATGTGCACTGACAACAGGAGAGACTGTCGAGGGAGAGAGAGAAAAACAAAGGAAAAAAAGAAAGAAAGAGGTGAGCAGCCATCCAGACAAATGTGTCATCCACTGAACTGATAATGTAGCCAGTTTAAAAAAAAACACAAGAACTACAAAACCGGTGTGTAACAATATGGCTGATTGTTGACAGATAACCATTAACTGCCATTTCAGCTTTAAACTATGTGTTGACAGGACAACAGTGTTTAGAGTAATGGAGACTTCGACAGAGGAACAGACAGAAAGCAGGACACCAGACGGCATGACAGGACACTTTGATCGCCTATAAACATATCGCCGTGTGCCTGGAGATGTAACAGGCTTGTTCTTCTGAAAGTCTAATTGACTTAATTTCTAAAATGACTGAGGAACGGGGGAAGGGGAAATACTGCTTGCTTTCCCGAGAGTCTTGATCTCCGTCCTGCTTTTATGAGGTGGCTATAAAATATTTGTTTTTACAATCTGCTCTGATTAATCAGAGTGAGAGGAGGGGTTGCTGCTTTAGTGGCTGACAACTGTAATCTAATATTAATATGTGAAAAATGGCAGCCTTTCTCTACGGGGACAGTAAATTAGACATTATGCATGGCTCCTTATGCTTTTGAATCGCAAGGTCAGGAAACAATTTATTTGTGATCTCAAAACCTTTGGAGCTCAGGGAATACGGTGTGTGCCAGAGAGTGAGTATGAGCACTAAGTGTTTACACTAGTCTATACTGTATCTAGTGTGTGATGTTTAACTGTTTCAATGTCTAATGAGAAATGATAATAAACCCAAAATAACACAGAACCAGCATGTTTAGTACCAGGTAATCTGACTCGAATGTTACAATGTAAAAAAATATTAAAGATAAAGGTTATATACTACTGTTCAAGTTTTGTGATCAGTAAAATTATTACAATTTTTTTTTAAAAAGGGTCTCTTATACTCAACAATTTTGCATTTAATTGAAATATTATTAAAATGTTAAGTAACTGTTTTCTTTTTAATAACTTATTATGTTTTATTCACGTGACGTCAGAGGTGAATTTTCAGCAGCCATTCCAGTCTTCAGTGCAATACAATCCTTACAAATTATCTTAATATTTTCCTAATAATCTTAATAATTTCTTATTATTATCAACATTGAACAAAAATGTACATTTTTCAGGATTACTTGATGGATAAAAAGTTCACAATTATTTTTGTGGCATTTACTGTCACTTTTGATAAATTTAATGCATTCTTGCTGAATAAAAATCATAATTTCGTTAAAAAAAAAAAAATCTTACTGACCTATTGAACCGTAGTGTATAAATCATTATCTTTGCTAAAAGATTTATGCATAATAAATTGAATTACTGTGCAATATGAACCTCAACAGATTTTGCATTGAAAATTACCTTTATATTAACATTTTATCCTTTAGGCATTTAATCATTGTATAAGTTGCACATTAAGGTGTAGCACAAGCAGTAGCAGTGCTGCAAATGTTAGCATGTTAACTGTGCCGCCTACCACTGTTGGCCTTCGCCCTGTTGGATTAGACTGGCATGGAGTCGCTATGGCAATGCCGGCTTGAGAGAGGGGTAAAGATGGGCCAACTCGGCCCAGGGTTAATCCCCTTTAGAACTAGCGAGCTGGGCCTGATCTGCTGCTTGCCATCTTTTAAAGGAGAATCATGGACCTCCTCCGCCATCCTAGCTAGCCTCTTCATTTTCCACACACTCCTACGGAATACTAAGTGTGTGCTATAGAATGCTCAGTCACGCCTCACACGGCCTGTTCTCTAACCTGCTCCTGTGTCTTCTGGCTCTCATGCTCTTTCCAGAGTCTCAGTTTCTCTCCAACCGTGGGTCAGAACCAAAGGGTTTGCCCTCTGGATAAGGGACAATCAAATGAGGATGGTTTATTATTATCACCATTCTTGTTCATTTCTTCACCAAGAAATATGCATTTATTCTGAGACAAAGTAAAAATATATATCTCAGGCATCAGGAGAATGTCTTTAGTGAATGTGAGGTTGGCATTTGCAAAGGTTCATGGCATCATAAAATCCCAAAACTGAAAGATAAATGCTTGATGTGTCGCAATACTCTCCATTGACAATGTCATTTAAGCCTGTAATTTGTTATCCTTTAAAATCATAGCTCAAAGGGATACGTTCATCAGAAAAAGACAATTCTGTCATCATTCACTCACCCTCACAGGTATAACTTTCTTTTTTTTATGGATATTAAAAAATATATATATTTAAACTGTTTTTGTCCATTTGATGAAATGTACAAAATATTTTCTTTTGGTTTAGAACAAAATAAGGGTGAGCAAATAATGACAGAGTTATCATTTTGGCTGAACTATACCTTTAATATCCATGCTTGGAATTAAGCAGAGTTGTTTGTAGCACATTAAAACTCTCTAGCGAATCATGTGGTGACTGCACTACATAATTTAATCAATGTGGTTGCAGATTTAATTGAGATTTTAAGTACACTTGGCCTCTTCCTCCTTTTAAGACAATGACACTGAAAAACACGGGTATCATTTTCCATGTGCAGGTCTTTTGAATAAGCAGCCAGGAAACACTGAGAGCTCTAAATAAATTACAGCAGAAAATAAAGCCAGATGTTTGCGACCACTCTCTCTTATAGTGACACAAGACTCTTTTTTTTACGTCTTTGTCTATGAAATAGAGAACTAATTGCCATTAATTGTGGCTGAGCCTATCAGTGAACATAAAGATGGTGGACATCTTACCTTCGGTGTGCCTGGAGCTGCATTGATGTCCTTGTGTGATGAGTTCTTGCTACAGGGAAAAAAAGACAATGTGAGACATGGCTGTAACCAGTAAACTTCTTCATATAGCTATAACCAATGGCATGTAATCAAAATTGAGAAAACCAAATGTAAAATGTAGGAATTTGCCATAAAAAAGCCACATATTGACCATTCTTCTTATTTTCGAGGTCGATGTCTCGATGTCTAGCTGGCTACAGCTCTCTGTGTAATCGATGAGACTGATACAGACTCAAAAAGGCCATTCAAAAGGACAATTTCACAGCTGACGTGCACTGATGTTAATTTCAATGGAATGTGATGTGCAGGAGCAACTTGTTGCCATGATGGCTGATCTATTTTGATCATGTGTCACAGGCTGCACTGGCTAAAAACCCATCTCTTTTTGACTGAACAGAAACTGCAATCTGTCACTTCGGAGAGATGCAACTTCTGTCCCCTGAGGAGCTGGGCAACACACGTCTCCTCCATCAACACTCTCTTTAGCTCAGTCATATTGAGCATTCCCTTGTTGGCTTCACTTAGGACCCGAGCTGGCCTTCGAGAGGACAGACAAGACAAAAGAGAACAAAGCCGCACAAATCACACTTTTAATCATCTGGAGATGGAAAATGGGTTGGGGGGGAGGGGGGGAGTCGAGAGCAGTTTCAAACCCATCCTCTATGCCACTCAATCCAGGCAGCCCTGGGTCATGCTGTATTTGAAACAATTACTGTCCAAAAGTACGACTGCTAAGCAGATTTGGGTTATAATTTTTTTATTGAAGTAATCATTCTCATGGATGCTTCCATCCAGACCTGATCCCCCCACTGCAGTTAGACTAAGGCAGAAGGGAATAAATGATTTTGCGGTTATTTGATTTGTCAGTGAAACGCCTTGGGCACTTAGGACTTTGAAATATGTTGAGGACAATGCACTGGCTTGTAAACATTGTATTAAAGAGGCAGAGAATGGCAGAGAGAGAAAAAAAGTGTGTGGGGGGGGGCGACTCCTTGTCTCTGGCGGGTGGATTGTACATTGAATCTTTGCCTCGTGGACATTGTGGATTGAGGATGACTGATTGGAAGGCAGGAATTATTAAACGGGGCGGCTAAAGCATCCGCCGACAATAGGGAAAGACATATCAAATCAGATTCCTCTCTGAAACATTAATATCTTTCCTGCCATCTCTCCTTCCATTACTTTTTTTTTGCCTCTTGCTTTTTTCGCTGTCTGTCTGTTTCCTTGTCCGTCACTCTCGTTGAATCTCTTGTTTAGAGACCCATAGATGGGCCACTGCTGGGTGTTTATGAAGCAGCATGATGATGACCTGAGAAACAATGACGGGGTAACATCACCCTTGTCATGTTCATTTTAAATCATGCATTCACACCCAGGGAGACGGTTTAACTGAAACTGAATTAGCCTGCACCCTAATCTGAAAGTCTGATCCTGCAGGCACACGTGTCACTGGCCAAATGAAACAGAGAGTTTAGTTTCTGCTGTGACAGATGAAGTTACAGTAAAGTATATGGACTGCCTAAAAAGACTCAAATGTAATGAATGACAGGTGGAGGCGGGGTTTGCAGTGTTGCCCCACCCTTACACTCAGGTAATAAGCCTCTAGCCCACCTTTTCTGTAGTCGTCATGATTGATCTGACAGCAAGGGGAGGAAAGAAAGAGAAGGGGACAGAGAGAAAAGATGAGACAGAGGAGAAGAAAGATACAACACAAATCAGGAACCAGGCCTTGAGGGGATAAATTGCCCCATCGGTGACAGCGTGCTGTTTGCAAGATAATAAACGGACTCCTAGGCATCATATATCTGCCCAGTGTGGCACAGTGAATCTCTGTGACCTCACACATCTCCTCATGTCAAAAAACAAAACAAAACAAAAACAACAACAACACTAAGATACACTTCATACACTGTAGTGTTCTAAATGGCCCCTCTGCACTTATTGGACACCCTAGTCTCTCAAAATGTTCTTTTCCAAGTGGTGCCACAAGCAGGCAAGGCCAATGACAGAAAAACACTCTTTACTTGTTTAGAGTTGCCACACAGAAACTGAACTATAGGACCTGAGGGACATTATGTAATGGTATGTGTATGGAAAGCAAGTCAATTTAGGACTAGTGTGCAGACAATAATGTATAAATCATGAGTACTTATTGCAGTAAAAATAATCTGCGTGTGATCTTTAGGCAAGATGCTGTTCAATCGGACGAGGCAAAAACTCAGTGAGACTTGCAAATTTGAGATGTTACTCGATAAGCAGAGGGTTTAAAATGTTTTGATGTCAAGGACCCCAAAAATATGAAGAGGAAATTGTGTGAAAAGTGTGATATTAAAAATTACATCATTGGCATTTATCTTGTCATTGTACTAAATTCAAAATGAATTAAAATGTGAATATAAAAATAGTATAATATTAAAAATATAATAATCATTTAAAATCATTAATTATAATTAAAAACACATTTTATACAAATGTTCACAATAAATATTGGTCCAAAGGAACTGAAAGCATTTAATTTAAACTTTCTTACAATTTCCTCTCACATTTTTCAAAAAAAAAAAAAAAAAAAAAAAAAAAAAAAAAAAAAAAAAGTTTGAACCTCCTGCTCTAATGTAATGTAACAATTAAATGAACAATGAAAAATAATTTTTCTCCCACAAGAGATTTTTGAGGGGAAGGGCAACAAGATGATGAGACTTGGGACACAGTATTAAGATCTCCCTTATATACAGTAGGTATATGAATTCATACAGCATGAACTCTGACCCTTCACCAATCAGTTTTCATCTTTTTGAAATTCTCAGTTTAAATCCATTCCCCATATGCGACTGACTCCAAAATCCCACAAACTCCATGCACTGGACAAACCAAGCTTTCCCTTTCCCCTCTCGCAGCCAAGTTCAGCAAGACTGAGAAGAGAAAATTGAATAAATGCCAGTCGACAGTTGGGGGGTTGTAAACTGGAGATAAAGATTGCTTTTCGTGTCGTTTGCCACCCGGATCTCCCTCGCTCCGCTGGAGGCAAATTGATTACGTGGAGAAGCTGGGAAAGGGTGGGGGAATATGTAGATTGCTGTGGCCCTCAGAGCAGGCAGACGGGTAAAGGGCATGATGGATTTCCATTTCCATACATGAAGAGCAGAGGACAAGACAGGGAGGGGGCATGGCGATGCGGCCACAAGGGAGGGAGAGAGAGGGGAGTGCGCGGCGGATTCCAATCTCACACACACTCACCCACTTCCACTCAGACATCTGCCTAATGCTACATCTTAAATAGCTTTCCCCATTTTACATGCACTCAAGTCTCATTTGGTGCAGAATGAAACGCTATCATTAAAGGGAGATTTACTACAAATTGCCACAAATTCGCCATGTCACTTCCAATGATCTGTGTGTGCTAGCGTGTGTTGAGCAGAGCCCTGCCTGGGAGGAAGTATACAGGGAAGGAAGCCCAGAGTTTCACACTGATAGCAGTAGAATCGATGAAGCAATGCGGTGACTTCTCTATGTACTTCAGGAATGCCTATAATAGTTCAATATTCTGGATGCAAATGTTGATGTAGATTAACTAAAATGGGATCATTTTAATTTTACTGCAGATTTACAGGGAAGATATTAGTAACTGTTGCAATACTACTAAACCATGACAAAATTTGCATGATGACTAATGCAATGTTTTAACCAGATGATAAAAGTATTTTTATAAAAAAAAAAAAAAAAAATTAAATTTAAAAACAAAAATGGATCACTTTATTTATTTTGGGTAACCAGAGTCATATCTAATTGGTCCAAAATTATGCTCAAATATAGACATCAAAAATGAAAATTCCAAGCAGAATGAAAAGAGAAAATACTTCAGTCTTTCGATTATGGCTAACATTATGAATGCAGTGAGGTAGCATTCCCATTTTACTCACTTAAAGGCATTTAAACCTCTACTTTCAAATGCAAACAGCATTTTATCTCTTTCAGTCCATCTCTCACTTTCTCTTTATCCTAAATCAGTATTAAGTGATTGGACTGCCTTAGCCTAGGAAAATAACTCTCTCGGCTATAAGCAGAGGTTAAAAGGAGCGCAGGAAAGGCTAAATCATGGGCCTGTAATGCAGAGGGGCATCCAACCCTGACAGGCCTGGAGCAATGATGCAATTTCCTTAAATAACCAGCACTATCAAACAGGCAGGGGCAACAGAGGCCCAGAGCCATGTCAGTGTCCACAGCCACTACCCGCAGGGGAGGGCAACCCACTGCCCTTTATTAATTATTAAAACATAACTCCTCACCGCCGTGTGATGGATAACACTCATGCTGGAAAGACATCCTGCTGAGAATTAATATCCCCCTCTCGCTTTCTCCCTGTGTCCCTGTTTGAAGCCCAGCAGAATATTGTATTAAAACAAAAAGGGGGATATGCAGCACAATGTGTAGATTCAAACGACATTGTATCTTGTTATGGCTAATGTTCCTTCAAGCTCACAGGATGAAACTTCCTGCCTTGTTTGGGTGGGCGATGTATGAGAACACAGCGATTTAACAGGGGTTAAGTTGATGTACCAATCTGAAAGCCTCAGGCAGTGGATGAATGACGGTACTTTGCTGGATCTCTGTGATCATCCAGCCATGCTTACATGAAAGGCCTAAGTGCATGTGGGCTGATGGATGATAGGGAGGAAAATCACCTGTTCTGCTGCTGGTCTTTGTTATCACTGGAGCATTACACCAGTAGCAGGTGTCTTCACTGCTGATTTTTAGACCAAACACTTATGTGAGGGAGAGCAGCCAACGTGCTTCATTTGTTTGGGAAACATTGACAAGAACTGATGGAGCTGTCAGAAGACGGCAGGTAGAGATGTGTGAGTCTACCTGATGTGCATGTGGGTGAGCCTGTCCATCTCCTGTTCCATGTGCTCCTGAAGTTCTCCTGGACGCAGCAGCACCTGACAGATGGGGCAGATGGGAGCCTGACTGTCATAGAGTGACACCTTCTTCTTACCTGAGAGAAAAACGGAAAGATAGAAAAAAAGAAGATGAGGTTATTTATTATTATGAAAAAGTTTGGGAAATTTGTAGACATGACTAAACATTCATCTTTCCATTGTTGGCCAGAGCCAGTGTTGTTTTTATTAACTAAAGCTATTAAAAAGGGACAAAATCCCCAAACCATAATTTAAAAGAAGATACAATTTTTGCTTTGGGCAGATCCTGTAAAAACACCTTAGAAAACAGAAGTGTTGTCCCAGTTTTTGTACAGTAAATTTCCAAATGAGCATGGGTCAGATGAGTGCTCAGATTTTTTCCTCTCTGTGGACTGTGTGGATTAAGTGGCTCAGATTTCTGCCGAAGGAGAATCCGTCATCCTTGGCCACCTGTCTCCTGTTCCCTCATTAAACTAGATCCACAGCTCCACACAGACAGTTACGCCACTGAGCTTGTGTCACTTCAGCTGTATCACACACACACACACACACACACACACACACACACTTCATATACACTTACTATATCAATTCAGCAATGGACAACATTTCATCAGACACTGTAATATAAAGTACAATTATTCACAGTTATTGTGAACTCATGAAAGCATGGAACATGAAAGCATTTTATCATAAACAATTACGTGCGTTCACATTTGAACACATGGCCATGTTTATTTTTACAAAAGTCCATCCATGTGGGTGTGAGTGTGTCATGGCTGCCTCTGAGTAACTGACACATCTTTTGCATATGAATTATCTAATGTGCAGCTCTGTAAATGAGTGGAAAAAACACTTCCTGTTTCACTCTTATACCCTCAGTCTCTCAGATCACGAACTAGCCAATCAAAGCAACTATTTATAGCCCTTTGGGACAATGCATACTCCCTGAAAAAAAGGATATCCTGGATGAACTCACTGTTACCGACAGACTACAGCTGTAAGTCACATGGTGAGTCTGCTTACTTAACTCAAAGCGCAAATATATACACAAGCAGGAAGTGAGGAAATCACACCACTGTAAATTCTGAATTTAGAAATTCTCTGAGATTAGCACATACTAAACGATTTACTAGTAAGACTTGTACACTTTCTTCAAATGACATAAATAGTTATACAAAACTATAGTTAGTGACCGCGTCCTAATATTTTAGAATGTCAATTCTCTGATAACATTTTATTCAATGAGTTAAACAGACATATACTGTAGATGTAAAAACACCTTCCATTTCACACAGCGAAACAACAGTGTCCAATTATCAAAGTGTGTAAGTGTACAGTTTGGTTATAATGTCTGGGAGGCAGCTATTGATCTGTTGCAGTAGGGGTTAGTGAGCATCTTTTCTCGAGATGATGAGGTAACTTGAGGGCAGGTTGCAAACAGATGTACAAACACACACATACCCACACGCAGTGGGGCTGTAATCCTGGTTCTTCTCTCTACATAAAGCCTAGGGCTCAGTATGAACCCGTCCTTGACTTCAGAGGGCACTGTTGTGTTTGTCTTGACATGATGTGTGTACAGTTTGAGAGGGTGATGATCGCTAACAGTCCAGTCTATGCACACACACACACACACACACACACACACACACACACACACACACACACACAGGCAAACATGCACACAAACACATGTAAACGCTCACACGCACATGTGCATACATGCGGCAACGTCCCTCCAGGGGCACATATCCTCTGCTCACATATTGGCCTGTCAGAACTATTTCCTGCAAGAGCATGGATTCATCAGTGAGGAACTAGCATGGGTCAGTGTTAGCATCTCCAAAACTCCCCCTCCCACCCACATACATCTCTCCACCTCCTCCCTCTCCTCTCCTCTCCTCTCCCCAGTCATGCGTGCCTACGCATACCCATCCCCAATTCACCAGCACCACTACTTAATGGCCCCACACTCTGGACACTTTAAGTGACTTTGAAAAATAGGTAATCGATTACAATTCTGTGTGTCTCTGTTTCTCTCACCACCCTTTTCTCGCTTGCCCCTCTCTCCCTCTAAGTCTGTCCAGCAAAATCCTGCACATCTATTTTCTCATTTTCTGGCCCTTTATTTGTTTTCCGTGCTCTCCCCTGTCTTATCTCCTCTCACCTATTTCTCTTTCTTTCTTTCTTTCTTTCTTTCTTTCTTTCTTTCTTTCTTTCTTTCTTTCTTTCTTTCTTTCTTTCATTAATTATATATGTGTGTATAAATTACATATTATTATTAATTTTATTATACAGCATACTATGTTCTACTAGTAATATGAATAAAAATATACTACATAAATAGATAATGAAATAAAAGAGACATTTATACATTTAAAAATATTATATAAAAAATGTAAAATATTTTCCAAATAGCTCTGAAAATGATTATATGTTTTTATTCACACACACATAAATATATATATTTGTTAAAATGCAGATTTTGGTTAAAATAATTATTAATCCATTTATTCATTCCCATCATCACCCACACATCTCCATTTCTCTCTCTCCCCTCCTCTCTTCAGCAGTGGTCAGCTTTATTGCAATGACAAGATAATTTGAGTCGTGCCAAAGCAATCACAGTCTGCAAGAGTGAACAAAGAGAGGTCCAGACCCATTCTAAAGCTGATAAATCTTCAGTCTGTCTGTTACGTATTTGCAACATGAAATCACACAGCCTGACATAAGAGGTTGTGTCGGAATGACAGTCTGTCCATACAGACTCATTATCATACAGCTCTGTTTATTCTATAAGTTTGCACATCATTAATAGGTATAACCTAAAATGTCCTATGCAAATTGTAAATACTATATAAAGTGTAAATTCTGACGCTATTAATACATTTACTGTATTTTCTTGTTTACAGTACTTCAATGCATTTATTTCCTTTTTGTCTGTTAACATGTCAGAGGTTCCTCTGACTCTGTTATGTGTGCATGATGGGATCTGTTACCAGTGCGTGTGATTGTGTCTGTGTGTGCCCCTCTGTCCATGTGTGAAGAGAAAATGAGTGTGTGCCTCTTGAAACTGGCTCTTTAATTCATCCGTACACAATCAATGGGCTCAGTAATGGAGTCATGATGGTTTGGTCAAGCGCTTGTCGGGACCTGAACCAGCTCCCTGTCACTTGTCTCCCTGAAAACACACACACACACTCACTCACAAACAGGGAGCTGGTCATTTGGCAGCTTTGATGTTAATGGAGAGGATTCACAAAAAATAACGCACACTTAATAGTCTGTCTGTCAGCACAGACTGATGAATGCCTATATAGTGAAAGGGTGTGTGTTTGTGAGTGGACATCAGTTTGCAAATACGTGAGGCTGTGTCAAAGCTTCGCATATATCCATGTGTGTGTTAGTGTGCAGACCTAATGTTTTTCCTATAGACCGCCCCACTATGTGTGCGTGCAGTTTGGTTTAGGTGTCCACATCGTCCCCAGAGAGGATTGACTAATAGAGACAGCCAGTGATTAATCATGTCTTCCCTGGGAGGGCAGGAGGGACACAAACACAGGTCTCCAGCTCTGGAAAAATCCTAACAAACTCACCCTATGTTATCCTTTTGTACATTTCCAATATTTTTTTTACAATAATTTTTTACATGATTTACAAGATCCATCCATCCATCCATCCATCCATCCATCCATCCATATATATATATATATATATATATATATATATATATATATATATATATATATATACATACATATGTGAAAATATTTGCATAATGGTAGAAAACATACACATTTCATTCATTCAGTGTCCCAATAGTCTTCTCTCTTTACTAAAATAAAAAGCACCAGTCACCAGAGCACATGTGGTCTATAAAGTGTCCCATTCCTCTTGTCCATTTCTTATTCTTTCCCCCATCTCTCTGTTCCCCCATCTTTCTCTCTCTAAGGGGGTGAGTGATGGCTAGCAGAAGACAGAGAGATAAATCCTGAGGCATGGAGGGGGTTTGGCGCATGCTGCTTGTCAGCGCGTTAAAGATGATTAATGTGGGATGCCCCCCTGCGCTGGACCCCTGCGTGGAGAAAGGTGGGGACTCCGTTTAATCTAAAGGGCCGGTGAGACCAGCGCGCAGAGAGGGGAAATAACAAGGAAATAGGACTGACAGAACTTTTTAGAGCTGAGATTTCTCACCTAAATGCCATGCTGTGTGAGAGAGAGAGAGAAAGAGAAAGATGTCTGTGACAGCTCTGACTGAGTGCTGGCCTGATCTTCTCTAATTTGCCAAGATGGATGGTTCTCTCCCGCTATCTCCCTCTCTCTCTGCCTTCAAAAATCCCGTCTTTCCCCCCGCTCTTAGCCATAACACACCTTTATTACCGTACATACACTCACCCAGACCTTTATTCTGATAGCACAGCTAATGAGGGCCAGAGCCAGCGGCCTCTCTTGGCGTTAGACGTTCCCTAATTATTAAAAGCACTTTCATCAAAGGTAACCTCTTGCTAACCCCACTGATGGCACAATTACACACTGGACGGATGAGTTAGCGCATGCTAATATCTTAATAGTGTCAAACTTTGCTGCCTTGGTGAAGGCAGATTCGAGCTAACTTGGCCACTAGCTGTATGGTGATGTATCGTTCCCCTCCAGCTGCCTCTGACACTCCTCGTATGTTGTTTTACAAGGCATTGTGTAAAAAAAAAAAAAAGATAGAAAAAGAGCTCTACAGAAGCCGCCTCAAACGTAAGCTCCCCTGGTAGTTGGCAGCCTGCCACTGGCAGCTCCGGCTGGGGCTGTTAGCTGTCTGTCTCTCCTCTCATTTAGCCTCACGCAGCATAACTCAAACAGCATGCGCCTATTTATTTAACTGCTTCCAAATGCAGAAAAAAAACCTCCATGCTTACATATCTGCGTCCATAAAACCCGACGCGGCAGATACTGTGAAACGTTTAGATAGAAAATTGACATATAATGTGCGTAGGCATCTTTTAAAGTTTTATAATGGTAGTAACACCACACACATCACTGTGTGGGCAAGTCCCACCTTGACCTTTTAAGCATTACTCTCATAATTGCAGCAAATTCACTCGTTTGGTGGGTTTAATGGTCTTTGTCTGGTTTGTTAGGAGTCAGGAGTACATTTTTGAGTGTAGGTGTGTGCGCCACGTGTATGAGTGTGCTCGGTGAACAAAACAGAGAGCATTTAAGGTACTGGCGAGAGAACAAAGCTGCCACTAATGGGCACAGGCAGGGAGCATGTGCCTTATGAAATCTCTCTTTGCTTACAGTGTGCCCATGGTGAGCTGAAGGCAGAGATGGTAAAGGACTTTCCTCTGCACAACCTGCCAGACTCACCTGAGAATGACTAAATTTACTAGCATACCAGTCGCCCTTTTGTAAAGCCAATCACTGCACCCACAGGTGCACCATCCACACTGAATGGGAATGAAAGTAACTTAATATTTACTTTTTAAGTTATTCTTCTTTGATCTAGAAGAACTAATTATTGTTTGACCACCCTGCTTGACCAACAAAAAAAACCTAGACCAGCTAGGATGGTTAATGGTTTAAACCACCCGTACTAAAGTAAAAAGCACAATAAGTTAGTCTAAGCTGTTTTGTTGGTCAACCAGGGTGGTCAAAACCCAAAATATGGTCTAAAATCTCTTGTTATTCTTGAGGAATGAATGCATATTTTTTAACAGCAATGGTGTTGACCAATCACCAGCTATGCAAGTTTAACAGGTGAACCGCTAAGCTTTTGATTGGTCAAAACCATTCCTGATAACTATAATATGCTAAAATTTGGGCAATTTTATACCGTTTTTTTTTTTTTTTTTTTTTAGCTGGTCTACAGATTTTTTCAGCAGGCCCAAAAAATCTGAATAAAAAAAGACCACAAAAAATAGGAAATGTAAGACCACAAAGGGATTGGCACCAGTTTTGGTTTTACTACTGATCACTGCATTTAGTGCTTTCACTGATTAACAAATTGCTCACTTTGACCATGACCATCACAAGCTCCCCACCACCACCCAAAAATCTGTCCTCTCTCTATCCGCTCTAATGAATTCCTTTTTCTCCATTTCATACCAGCACTGAATTAAACAGGCTTTCCCAATATGCATCAAGTGTTTACGCCTGCCTCATTCTCTCCCCTCTTGCCCTTAAGCATGCCAACATCAGTAAACAGTGAAATCTCTCAGCCTCTTACTGAATGTAACCACATTATGCTGTCTGATAACGTCGTCAAATAATGCCCGATAAGAGGAATTTGATTTGATTCAGGGCCTTTTTTTTCCTCCCTTTCAAGGCTTCTCTTTTCTTCTTCTTGCCTTAAGGCCACACACACACACACACACACATCTTTTTATACTCTGAATCTTCGAAAATGACACTGCCTTGTATGCGCAATCAAATAAATCCAGCAAACCTGTCAGCCTTCATTTTTTTGCCTCCCCTCCTCGCTAAATCAGAACAAGGTGAGCCGCTACATGTCATCGCCATAATAGAAAAATGTGCTTTATATACAAAAGGAGAGGAATTAGACTGATAATGGGACCAGCCCAGACTATCTGTGTGTGTGTGTGCTTTTTACTTTATTGCAAGTGAGCAGAGGAAACCATAAGCAGGCTGGGCAGTTCCTAGGCTGATTACTCAGGGTTAGGTGAAAAAAAGAATAGAGAGGATGAGAGAAGAAGGGAATGAGGCATCGCGCCTCATTGAGAGGATGTCTGATGAAATGGAACGAGGTCATCCTCAGTTTGGGACCTGATGTGCGTCGGTGTTGGCATCTGTGCTAACCGCGCACAGGAGGCCGATCACCACTGACAGTGATGCATTGTGCTCTTAAACAGCAGCTCCTCACGCTACCGATCACACACACACATACACTCAGGGTGTCACATTTAAAAAGGCAAATGCAATCAGCACCTAAGAGAGGAGTGGGACGAGGGGAGTGGTTTGGTGTCGGTATCACTCTGTCATTCTCTCTCAGTGGGGAGGAGTGTTTGGCTAAAGACAATGTTGGTTTGATGTGCATGATCAGCATATGTGTGGGGCGTGCAAAGATGTGCTGGCAGTCTTGTGGAAACATAAGCCAGTTATTAGGGCCACATTCATAACTATGCTCTTCAGAGGGGAGGAGACTTCATTATCTGAACACACAAACAACTCTGAGGACTTTTTAAAGGGCATGATGGGAAATTATTTTGTTATTTGTTGTTATTTTGTTATTTGTTATTTTTATTTTGGCTGTGCATGACAGGGTTGTGCATGTATCACAGTTTCCACAAAAATATTGAGCAGAACAACGTTAGTTCAACATTATTAATAATAATAAGAAGAAATGATTCTTTGGCACCATATCAGCATATTAGAATGATTTCTGAAGATGCATGTAACTGTTCATCTGAAGACCACCGTAATGGCTGCAGGAAATTCAGCTTTTGTGATCACATGAATAATTTTCAAATATATTAAAATAGAAAACCGTTATTTAAAATTGTAATAATACTTAATAATTTTTTTTTTTTTTTTTTGGGATTTTTGATTGAATAAATACAGCCATATCAAGCACTTCTTTCAGAAAACATTTCTAAAATCTTACCAATCAATTAGTGTAGCGTACATTCAAAACTGGTCTTGACAGACTTCCTTTCATTTAAATTTAAATGTTTCCTGCCTCAGTTCAAATTCAGAAATTCAATTTGAATGTGCATTCTCAATTTATTTCTGAATGCTGGACAACTCTGGTGTATTTGTGGGTAAGATGGTGTGCCTACATTTAAGTGACTGCGGCTTGCTTTGGAGAGTGTGTGGGTTTTCTTTGAGGGAATAGTGTTTAGAAGGCATCTTATTGAGGTAAGTGTGTGTGTGTGTGTGTTTGGTTTGAGTGTATGGTGTTCAGGATAAGACTTGTGTCGGTGGATGTGAGCACTCACAGTAGTGACAGCTGTTTATTCAATCAATCACCTTGCGGATGGCACAGCAGAGTGAAACGGCTGGAGATTGAGTTTTGCCTCACAGGGGAAAATGGAGCAAATTAATAGACCATTACCCAGGCGCTGACCCAGGAAATGAGGGTGACACTGCAGGGTTAGATCTGCCAGCTTGCCTGCCTCTCTTTCTTTCGCTCTCTTTCTGTCTCTCCACAGTTTTTACAATAGGCGAGAAGCCTCAGTCCTAGCACCCCTTCTCCTCCCAAGGGGTAAGGACCATTACAACTCTGGCTTTGTGATTGAGAGGAGGCAGGGAAGGGCACATCTCTGCTTAAATATGGATGGATTTGTGCAGCTCTATGAAATCGTGTGTGTTTGTCTGAACAGGTGGGCTATGTTTGCTGAGTAGGCAGTGTTAAGTCCCTGAGGATGTCATCTACGCTGGGCCTTAAACACGGGGGCGAAAGTTTTTCACCGAGGGTCATTCATCAATGACCAAAATGCCTAGCGTCCAATTATATTTGCAGTGAGAATGCTAACACACATAATGTGCTACTCGTATTCCATAGCTGAATGAGGGTGACCCAGGCACCTGCCCCAAATGTTTTGGTCAAAAGGTCAAGTGACATTTCAGCAGTCATTATATACATACTGCGATAGCACATTTACATCTCCAAGACGTCTTTCATTATCTGTAAAACTTTTAAGAAATACATGCATTTTAAATAAATTAAGTCTTAAAGACATTTTCTAAATCCGACAGGAAATCTGATTAGCAGACACTCTGTAAATCTTCTGGCTGAAAACACACCCATAAATGAAACATCTTACTCTTCACAAAGTATTTGTGCTAATATCATATCTAGTCCTGAGTAAACATTGATGCCAAAGCTAATGTCGATATAAAACTCACACAAAACACAATGAATGCTAAAGCTAATGCTAATACTATTATAAAAAAAATCCTTTCAAATACATGGTTAAGAAAATTCTACTATTACTGTAAACACACACATTGTGCATTGTATGCTAAAGCTTATACTCGTGGTACAAAAAATGGCATCGACTGCTAAAGCTAATGCTAGTGTTGCTATAAAACAATGTCAATGTGCACTGGAAGTGTGTACATTGTGTGGTCTGAGCAAATGTAAATACATTAACAAAACTTTAAAAAAGTGATTTCAATAAGTTTAGATTTGTGTAAAAAAAAAAAAAAAAATGTAACAATGACTAAAAAAGAGACGGCCTTGGCCAGATGGCATATATTGTGCGCTGAGTGCTCAGGCTTGTAACTGATGCCATGTGCTGCCTACTTTATGCCTGTCCATTAGTGGGCTTGTATACACAAGCACTGTTTCCTAAATAATGCCTAACCATAATTGATAGCACAAAGCCACCAATAACCTCTACAGGTTTCTTTTCATCAGTACACTGCTGTCGGTGTGCCCCTCTCATATTCTCTCTCTCTTCCTGCTCTCATATGCTTGTGAGGGGGAATTAATTACCAGAGCCAATTTACTGTTTATACTCTGATGTTTTAACTAATTACCACTAATGGTGACAGAATAGCAGCCGTGGAGTTAATTGAATTTAGATGGCAGGGCTGCAGGTCCATATGAATAGTGGCTCTCAGGAACTGTCATAACCGACCGCCCCCCACTTCTTCCTGCATTAACACCCCTGCCTGTCGTCGCTTACACACACACAAACACAAACACGCACACTCAATGTCTAATACATAAACACAGACAACTCACATGCATGCAAATCGCCTGCCCACTCCACATCAACTCCCTTTCATTCCTGCATAAGTCTTTTGTTTCACTGGAAGATTGAGCTTTGACATTGATTAAACATCGATTAAAAATGAAAAGCTCATAAACTGCTATCACACTATGATCAAAAAGATGCATTTAGATAGCATGACAACTTAAAAAAATGAATGACTTCCGGTGGCTTTGTTGCTGGAAATCTCTGTCAGTGAGAATGGGCTTTAATGCTCTGTCTGGTTAGGACACTGTGTCAGTGAACTTACATTCATATTTCTGCCTCCAGATGTCCTAGTTAGTCTGCTTGGCCCCTGACTGACTGCATGAATAATATTCTCAACACATCCTGTATGAGCTAAGACCAAAAAAAAAGCTTTCCAGGCAAAGTCGTAAAATAGCCACCTGATACACTAAAGGCTTAATGATTTGAAAGTTACAAGAGAAAGTGCTGTGGGCCGTCACCGTCAATCAGTTCTAGTACCGTCGCATACGCCAAACGGTCTGGCCGCTTAGCTCACTTTTCACATGCAGCACGTACGATCCCGGGGAGATTTTGCTAGCACGTGTAACGGTTAACCTCTTTCCCCCTCCTTCGACCTGGGGCACCTGAGACATATTCCTTTTTACGCGTGTTAACCTGTTGGCCTCCTCCGCAGTAGATCAGATCAATGGAGCTGAGCGTCAAGGTTTAGTCACGGCCCCGGTGAGGAAACCGTCTTTGGCTCCAAGGCTACGATTTGAATATGGAACCTGGCGAACATGCTGTAATCTTACCCGCGACAACTCAGTGTATTGAATGACTCTAAATTGATTTTCTGTTCAAAAAGCCACTTTTCTCATGCTGGCAGTTGGAGTGCAGCCCTAAAGGAAGTTTCAGTCTCTGTTGCCTGCTTTAAGCCCTCAGTGCGGCACTCCTCTTGCCCTCCTACCGCAGTTGCTCCGGCTCTGGTGTAGACGGAGTTTGAAAATGAGGCGAGGATTGATTTGTCATCAGAGATGCTCCTGTGTCTGCCTGTCTGCAGCTTGTTCCCAAAGCGGAGAGCTGTGAGTCTAACTCTACAGTACGACAACACAGCCATCTCTATTTATCTTCTCTACCACACACAAACACACACACACTTTTCTGGGCATTAGGGCCAGGGATTTCGTGTTCCTAGCTCCCGCTCATCTGTCAGCAACAGCAAGGAGCTGACATGAGCTAAAACCTCCATTCCACAAACCATTTAGAGCCTAAGCCTCTCTCTTTCTCCTTCCTCACTGCCTCACTTTCTGAGAGCAGTTAACATGGTACCAGACTGTGCTTCACAGGAAAGACTGGGAGAAATCAATCTATCCAGCTGCCCTGAACACAAAAAGCACTACTGAGCTGATTATATTTTGTATTCCCTAATCCAAACCCTAACATAATGGTATTTTTAGAATTTAAATAAAACATTAAACTGTGATATTTAGTATGCTTCTTATTATTTGTTCCTCATAATACAATCAAAACACTGTGTTTTTTTAAGACATTCAGCAAGGATGAATGGTTAGAGGGTTGGACTCCTAATCGAAGGGTTGTGGGTTCTAGTCTCTGGCCGGACAGAATTGTGGGTGGGGGGAGTGCATGTACAGTTCTCTCTCCACCTTCAATACCACGACTTAGGTGCCCTTGAGCAAGGCATCGAACCCCAACTGCTCCCCGGGTGCCGCAGCATAAATGGCTGCCCACTGCTCCGGGTGTGTGCTCACAGTGTGTGTGTGTGTGTTTGTGTGCATTTCGTATGGGTTAAATGCAGAGCACAAATTCTGAGTATGGGTCACCATACTTGGCTGAATTTCACTTCACTTCACTTCTCACTTAAATTCATCCTATATTTCAAATAAATGCTGTTCTGTTGAACTTTCTACTCATCGTAGAATCCAGGGAGGTGGTGGGGGTGGAAGCATCCCAATTTCCACAAAAAAATATACTGTTTTTAAATGAATAATCAATTATCACACTGCACATAATGCTGTGATGCTTATTTTTATATATTCTAAATATTCTAAATCTTTTTCGTGAATGGTTAAGCTTGAGGTTTATTTCTTCAGCCTTCAGTGTCAATCTTCTGATCTGATCCTCAAGAAACATCTCTTTTTATTAGCAATATTAACTCTGTTATTAAATTAGTTTTTTTTTTTTTTTTTAGGTTTAAGTGCGCAATAGGGTAAATTAGCATGCACAAAAAATTAAATAAAAAACAGACCCAGAGCTTACACAGTTGAGCACATCAGTCCAGTTATACAATATCACACCTTCAAACACAGTCACATATATCCCAGCATTTCTATGTGTTTGTGTGTGTGTACTAATCTGTGAGAGGCAGTATGGCTCAGAAATATGGCACCGGGGTCACAGCAGTGGAGCAGAAGCCTAACAGGAGTGCAGCTAGTTAGATGTCTCTCAGTACAAATGGGCTGCGATTTATCCTTAGCACAACAGCACATAGCACGACTTGCCCAGCCTGGTCCCTATCCCTCTATCCTGTCACTTCTCTGTCAGTCTGTTACTCACTCTCTCACCCTTCCTTAAATAAAGCGGGGCCCAAAAAGTTTTATATTAAGCATTTACTTTAAGCCATACTGAACTGAAAATGAAAATGTTCTAATTCTCATGTTGTTCCAAAACTGAAACAACATGAGTTGTTACAGTTGTGACTTTCTTCTGTGAAACACAAAAATGTTTAAGTTAAAAGTTTCTTTCTTTAAAACAAAAGGCATTTGGTAAGACACTTTGTTACATTTTTAAGTGTAGCTCAAGGATACAAGTATTACGAGGCCACTGCATTTCCCAAATGTAAAGACTGTTGGGATTCAGCTCAACTTTGGGACGAGTGACTGCAGGAAAGGATGTGTTCATCTCTTCAGGAGGTCAGTATGATGGATTAAAAAACTCACCTGCATGTGAAGCCAGAACCCATACTGCTCTCAGGTTGTTATCAGGTCTTGTCACTGACAGGAGACACTCAGCTAATCCTCCCACAGTGCTGCCATATCTGTATCTTTAGCTGGCATATATCCCCTGCTCTCGCTTTCACCTTCTCTAAGAGTCTCTTTCTGTTTCTCTTCTCAGCGGGAAGAGCTGGCAGGATGGTTTAATAAAGGCCATAGTGGGAATGAGGGCTGAGCATGAGATGGTCATCTGGAAGAATGGGTTTTTCAGCAGGCAAACCTCAGGCCACCCGTTACGAAGAGACCATGGGGTCCCCGAGGGTCCCCTGTAGCCTCCATGAGAACACCTCAATCAGACATGGCCGATTGCATCACAAACATTAGCTGGCCACCAGTGGACACCACAATGATCTTATCCATGTCAGTCTCCAGGGTCCAACATCACCAGCTTCTCCATCAGCTTTCATAAGGAGTGTGTTATGACTTCTAACAGCAGAGGGGGATGTTACCCCTTGGCTATGGTGTGCGTGTGAGCGGTTAGAAGGCTGTTTAACCTTTAACCTTATGGACATTGCTAACCCAGCATATACTTGCCCATGAGCAGGGCCCCAAATGAATGCAAGCACCAAATGTAAGAAAAAAATGTTGAGGAGTAAATACAGATATTCACAATTTTGCATTATTACACACACACACACACACACACTTCAACTATTCAACTTTGCATTATTATTATTATTATCAAGAAATTAAAAAATTAGATTGAAGTTGATTTAAAAAAATTCAAAAATTATTATTAGAAATGCAATCATCTAAAATATTAATAAATATGTATTTATCAATTTCAAACTATATTATGCAAAACAGCATTACCAACAATAAGCTTTAAAACACAAGATTTATACCTTGTAATTCTTTTAAATGTACCTGCCATTAGCAGGTATGACTAAAAGAATGGAGCAGAGAAAAGGAACGTCTTTAACATCTCTCATGAGCAGAGACACTAAAGTGAACAGGTGAGGTGAGAGGGCTGATACTCAAAGCAGGGGCACAAGGATCAATAGAAAATTAAGAGACTGGAATGGTTCTGCTGGTGTTCCCACACTAACCTCTTCACTCCTCTATCATCCACTTTTCCTCCATCTCACGTTCTTCCTCACACACACACAAAAGCATACTCGCTCCTGTTTTTCCCTTTTTCTCCAGCACCCCGATGTCTTCCCAGTGCAGTACTGGCGATGGTAAGAAAAAAAAAGAGAAAAAAAGAAAAAAAATCTTGTGAAGGAACTGACATGAGATGGTGGTGTTTAGGAGTTTAAGCATTAAAAAAGGGGTGAAATAAAGCAATGAAGCAGCGTGATAGCAGCAAGCGAGGGAGGGATGGAGAGAGGGAGCTTTAGCAATCTGCTGGCTGTCTGGGGACTCAAATCTCAGAGCAATTTTCGGGCTGGGTGATTGGCAGCTTGATGTGTATTCTTCCCCTGCAGGAGCTGGGCGATAACTCTGGCCCAGTCGCCCATCTCGGGCCTGTTGTGGGCCTATTACAATGACAATGCCGATAAGGGACATTTATCACTCCTGTGGCACGCTGACAGAGAGGCCCCATCAACAGGTCTACCGGGGCCGGTGAGGCACGAGCGAGGAGAAGAGGTTCACTGAGCCTGAATTACAGGCCACTCTCAGACACGTAACAATACGTTTATCACACGCATAAGCACACGCACACAAACACAAATAGATATGTACACACATTCGCACCATATATAATCCAGATATGACACACAATATGAGTGGAGATGCTTTTGCAATATATATTTGATCATCAAGATGCAATATACATCCGTTCAGTATTAAGGCTGGTTCACACCAAAATGATAATTATGACAATTACTCTTAACAACAAATTTAACAATTGTTTAATTCTATGAGGAATAGAATAAAGAAGTCCACATTACAGCTATATTAATAACTAAATGAACAATCTTAACTCTCTGAACAATGTTTTCCAGCTGGGGAATGATAAAAACATTGGCAGCCAGATTTTAACCAGGTTTAAAGAGCTAGTGCATTTAAAGCATAATAGCAGCTTGCGCTTCTAACGAACATAAAATTATTGGATGTTGGTGTAGATGCTAATATAGCTATTGTCTTAGGTATCCTTATAGTTAAAATTCTTGGTATAAATGGGGATTAAGGCATTAAAAGGCCTAGTTTTTTTTCTGTTGATTTAGGGAAAAGATATTTTGAAATTTTGCATATTAAGCTTAATCGTATGTAACAAGAACAACAACAAAAATACTCCCAGTAAATGAATAAAGAAATTCAGCTTGAATTACTTTTTTACACATGGGATGTTCAAACAGTAAGAAACAGTTAAAAAATAAAAATCCTGTGTCTTACTGTGGTGTTCTATTTCCTTTCAGTCATAAAACACAGCCTACTTTCCCGAAGTCTTTATAAATCCTGTTTTTATGCAATCATTTGACACTTGAAAATGACAAATAGTGGAGTAGGTCTTTGCTTTCAGTAACGTATGATAACAATAGCATTGTGCAGCAGTGTACAGCACGCAGGGTCCTTTGTGTCAATCTGCTCTCAGTGGTCAAAGGGCCCCATTGTGTCAAGGAAGGTGGCACGGCTCAGACCCGCAGCTGGGGACTGGTGGAGGGTGGTGGCTGGTCCAAAGTATGGTAAGTGACCCCCTCCATACACACATACATACACTGGCCTCTGCGACCTAACACTAAATAAACTGCAGTTACAGCCAACCACCTGTAGGAAGCGCCAATGGTGAGAAAACCTTCAAAATTAAAGACGTGGCCAAAGAGTAATTCAGATTTTGCATCTACCTTCACACCCCTGTCAACACTCTAGAGCGGAGATAAAGTTTTCAAAGAAAACTCTCTGAATGAACACTTCTGTGAGACAAAGTTACCAAATGGGCTAAACGGTGTAAAGTGGCAGGCTGTCGACAGCTGGATTTGGGGTTAAGCCCCATTCACCTTGTGAATGAGGGCTCACATTAAGGCTCCGAACCCTTCTTAACTACCCTAAGAAGCCACTTCCACCCTCTCTGTCCCCCATTTTATGGCCCTGACCTTGAGCCATTAACACTACAAACCTCCAGACGAGCTGGATACTTTACAACACTAAGAGATTGATAGAGTTAAAAATGGCGCAGACTATGATGATGTAAATAAATAGCCAGATATGATACTTTAAAATTTTCAACCTCAGTTTCATAGAAACCAGATTTTTTTGTACTCAACTAGGCTAAACATCACCATGACCTAAAACCCAACAAATAAACACATGAAATTACATGCACCACAATAAACAACGCCAACTGCAGTTATCATCGGAAATCCAGCCCTGCCCACACTGTGCCTTTAGGCGAGCTACCAAAACTGATCCTGAAGGATGAACACTTATAAGGTTATAAATGAATTACGTTTAAACTATCAGCTACCGCTTGAGAAGTGCCTATGATAAATTAACCCTCAGGTACACCTTCATAACTCAGAGACAAGTTTTCTCCCCCTACGTTTTTGTCCATCTATCTCTATTTCTACAGAATGGCATTAGTTCAGGTATCTATTACCCATTAGCCACTTTCATCACACACCACAGGAGACTTAGTTTAGAGGGAAAGGTCCAAAGCTGCCTCCATGTTCAACATCAGTCATTTCCTGCAACCAAAGTACAGTTCAAAGTCTTTTGAGCATGTAAAACTCAAAAGGGGTGTTATCCCAATTAAAAAAAAAAAAAACAGTTTCAAGTACAATTTAAGTGGTTGTATGTGACAACTTAATGTTTTTTTAGTGATCAAAATCAAGTTCCTGAAATGGTGTGTGCCTGTGTTCAAAGTAGTTGCCTGCCAGGTGGGACTTGGTTAAAAGAGGAGTGTTGATAAGTACGTAGTCTGGTTTACACATACACACACACACACATGACGCATTTCAGAATGACCCATGCCCTGTTTATTGACAGACTCCAGCCAGTCTGGAGTTCATAGGGAGTCTCCATAATCTCTCTAGAGATGATTAAAAATTAATTGATCACCGGAATTTTATCCATACTCCCTAAACAACCAGCACAGATGACAAGTCAGCTAATAAATGTTAATTACTGCTTTTTTCCCTTCCTGTTTTACGACCCTGCAAGTCTTAGGCCTTCTGATATCAGGTTGTAAATTCATTAGATGCTAACACACCTAGTGGGGCCAGCTCATTTAACAATGACAAACACGATTAGGACAGAAGTAAGGGTCGGACTCCTGTCACCTGATAAGAATGTGTTTCTTCTGTATTTTTGCTGAACACAGGCAAGTACCCAAGTTGAGTATTAATGACTATCAATCAATCTAGCCATGAATCCGTCTATGAATTAATCTTTTTTGGAAGTTTGCAATTACAAAACACTAAATCATTTGATCTCCTCTCTAATATTCAGCACCAGTGCTTATTCTCACCCTAATTTTAATCCAGCCTAATTATTGAATTGGCACCAGAGGATATAACAAATAAACACATTGAGATCAAAGTCAGTGTGAGACTAACTCTGGAGATTTTATGAAGGAATAATTTCATTACAGTATAATAGGCTTTGTTATAAACCAGGCAATATTTTTAAGACATCCATATACTTCTGAACACCTATAACACAAAAAAAGCCACCATCGCCTGTCATGTTAAATTGCCAAATAATACAAGGCTCTAACCTCAAACGCTGCAAACAAAAGACAGCAGCCTTTTATTTAAGATTAAAAGGAGAAGCAGTGGGTGCCAGATGTCAGAAGAGAATCTAAAAATCAATCAATCACACGCTGCTTATCAGGAACAGCAACTATGACATCCGCAGACTAGCAGCCAATTTCCCTTGAAAGAAAAAAAAACGACCTGAAGTCAAGAACAATGTTGTTTAATCCCTTTACACTTTAAGACTTTTAACTTGCAACACAGACGATCTGTAAACACAACACGTCCACTGCAGTAAATAAACTTAATGCTGTGCTTCTTAAAATACTATAATCGACTGAACAACCATTTTTGAACTCCAACCTCTTATTTAAGAGTAAGGTGTGAACCAGACAGTGGAATTTTTTCCATCAGTGTAAAATGTGACACTCTGAGAGAGCCTGAGGCCTAGTCCCTGTGAAACACAAATATATATATAAAAAAACCTCTTATTTACAGAGAGAAAGATGAATTTATTCTCCTCCAGAGTCAAGAGTTCAGATTTGGAAATAATATTTCATGAGTTTTGAGTTTACAACTATTTTAACCCCTCTTTTAGGTAGTTTAGCACGCATGGTTTTGTCCATTTAGAAAGAATCATACAGGGATGATAGTTGGAATGGTCATCAGAGAAATTAAGTAGAATAAAAAAAGGAAATGTAAAATAAAAGCAATTATTTTAAATTACAAATGTGTTCTTAAGGAAACCAAAAACAAAATATTTTTTAATAATAAATAAAAAAATAAAAATAATAACCATTAAAAACTCTACATTTTTCTTTTAGACTGCATAATTAATGCAAGTAGTGATTGATTGTTCCTTATGTTTGATTGAGAGGACAAGATAAACAAACAGTTTCTTTTTAAACCTCATCTATTAAACGTTATGTTTTGCATTTATTGTGAGTTTATGTGGAAGCCGTGCAGCACGTCTCCAGTTTCATCAGTCTATGGGACATTTTACTGATGACATTTCTGCACAATGCTCTGTGACATCTGCGTCAACAACTGCTGCATAGCACCACTGAAGGTCAGGGATAATGGGAGAAAAGGCCAAGGAAATATTAGACTGCTTGAAAACAGTGCAGGCTCTGGCTCACCAGCAACTGTCACTCGTAACGTAAATATATTTGAAAGGCCAAGAGTGAGGGGCAGTTTCCTTCAGGTTGACAGGCCTGGGTGGGCTCCGCTACCAAACCCCATGCTGGTGAGTAACAAAATCAGTTTAGTCAGTGAAAACTGTTGTGGGTGAGTGAAGACATGTTGACAGCTGATGGTATTTTTCAAAGGGCTTTATAGTAAGATATTTTTAAAGTTGTGAGAGTGGAGGACGTAGCCTTGAGGCCCTCCTTTAGACTACAGTGCTAGGCTGTGCAGTACATCATCAGTCCCAGAGGAGATGGATGTCTGTTAAGCAATAAGAAGGAAGAGGCGTACCTGTGGTAGGCTCATGCCGTTAGCTCACTTAAACCACATTACCAAAGGGCCTCTTCCTCAGGCTAACGGCCAGCCAGGTGGTGCTGTAGTCTGGGCTGACTGCCCTGCTGAGAAGGGTGAGAGAGAACAAGTGCTGGGTCTCCTTACAGGAAACCGAGGTTATGATGCCGCAGACACGTTCTGAGAACATTCTCACACTGCTGCTTTGAAATTGGCATCAGCACCAAAACCAGGATTAAATAACAGTGAGAGCGAGAAGGCAGGCCACACAACAGCGAGGGACAGAAGAGCAGACACTGAACAGACACCTCACACAGGCGAGTCACTCAATCTCAACCTCCCTTCCGCAGAAAATTATCACATTTCACTCAGTGTGTAGCAGAGCTTCTGCTGCCGGAGTTTCTTCAGGTAAAGTGTTCGCTTTAAGCAGCGGTCATTAAAGCCACCCTGATTCATTAGTCTGCAGCTGCTACTCATTAAGGGGCCGTTCACATATCGTGCCTAAAAAACGCTAGGCGCGCCGCTTTTTCCTTCTTTCCAAAGCGCTCGCGCAGTAGCAGACGCCGAAATTTCAGCAAAGGATAAATGGATTTGCAGCACTAAAAATCGCTCGCAGTAGCTCTGCTACTAAATTTATTTCAAAATGGCAATCCATATACAGCTATGAACAGCTGCTCCTTCATCTTGGCTGAGTTTTCAACGTTGTTACGGAAAAGGATGAAGCTGATTGGTTAGTTATTGTCACATGACCCGCGGTGCGCTTGCGGCATACTGAAAAGTTGAGATGTCTTTAACTCGATGCGGTGCGGACACGCCTGGAAAAAACGTGCGTGTCGCACTGCATGCGCATCGCGACCGCGTCGCTTCCATTATGAAAGACGTGATATGTGAACGGCCCCTAACTCAGATGTATGGGCTGTAGTTTCTCTCTTTTACATCCACACACACACACACACACACACACACACACACACACAATAGTTCTGTTTTTTTTAAAACCTAGTAAGCTTAATAGCTATCTATTACCTACATAAGCATCCTAACATTATTTTGAAACCTTACCTGTGACAGATTATTTTTTTCACCTCCTTCACTATAGTTGGAATGGATTCGGGGATTGTCTTCAATGCAGCTTTAGAATCCACCTAAAAATAAGTATTTTAGCAAGCTGTGTGATTATGATATAGGATATAATTCAGATGATGCATTTAACTGCAGCTCACTAGGTTTTAAAACAGAACGACTGTGTCTAGTACAAATTACATGCGTTGCATATGCACAGAAAAAAAAAAAAAACAGTGCATAGAAGAAAGACATACACACACTGTCCTTGCTATCTGCCACCATTACAGGCATTCCCCATAATGCAGGCCTTTTACTCTCTGCACACTCTCTATAATAAGACCATCACCATTAAAGCTGTCAGGGCATAAGCACTAAGTGTTATAGCCTACACACACACACAGTTAGTTAGTGGCCTTTCCACTCTTCAGCTGGCTATATCAACCCAGCAACCCTGAGTTCTGCCTCTCATCCTGTTGCATCCTGCCTTGTCTGTCCCACAGCTCCACCTTGCTTAGGGTTGGCCTACTGCACTGTGGGATAGAAGTGTGAGGACGACCCTACTATTATTTACGACCACAAAGCTGGGACCCCTATGTGCATTAAAATGTATATTTTATGTCCTCCGTGAGGCAATGCCCTACTCAAAAAACATCACTTAACAGCCGGAGAGCAGAGGTCACCCATTTTAAAACCATAGAATTCCGTTGTCTGAAAAGGGTAATTTCAAACAGCAGTGGTAAAGGCATATCATCACAGCATGATGAAACAAAAGAGAGAACAGAGAACAGAAATTGAAAAAGGCAAGTTTATATGATCAAACTGACAGGAAGGATAAACATGTCAGGGATGTCAAATAAAACTCTACAATGCATTTTAATGTTTTAGAATAATACTTGAAAAATTAAAGTTGGAAAATCCTTGATTTAATAATACAATATAATATTTAAAATAAATCAAATACATAAAACATTTTTTAATGACATAGTATTATATGATTGTTATGTTAAAGGTGATTATTTAGCATGGAACCTCTAAATGAATAAGTCAATGTCTTGCTACATTCTTTTTACGATTTTATAAATGCACAGTGGGATTAATTGTGCTGACAGATTCTAAACCACAGTCCACAAAAAATGCAACAATGCAGTTTTGTTTAATTCAGACAGTTATCCTCCCATTTGTGTCATTCCACTCAGCATACCTGACCTCCGTCATGACGTATTTACCAAATTAGTATTAGTACTTCTCCCTGTCATTCTGTGCTCGCAAACTGGGCTCAGACATGCTGTTTGTGACCCCCCAGGAACCCCGAGGGGGAGTGATCTGGTTTCTCTTTCCCTTCAGTGACAATTGTCACCCTCCCTTCTACCACACAAGAAAAAAAAGTACCAGGCCTGGCAACAACTATGGCCAGCAAAAAGAACAGCGCTCTGGGTTTTCTGTGAGACAAAGATTGCCAATGCCAGCTTCAAAATGACAAGTGCCAGTGTTATGAAGACAGACATGAGCACGGATGGGTGGGGTGACCTTTTCCAAATGTCACATGTCATCAGAGTTTTATGTCACCCTACAAACAATATGTCAGGGGCATAAAAAATCATTACACCATAGAATTATGTTATAAAGGGTAAAAATAATAATTAGCACCATATTATTCGAAGCCAAATGAAGATTTGAGGAAATTTATGATTGATTGAGCATTCGTGTAAGAATATTCCCACTGATGCCTTTAAAAGTTCCCCTTCTAGTTAAATGGATCAAAAATGTGTCTCTTTAGTCTCCAAATTTTAGTTTGCTTTAGTTATTGAATATTAAAAAAAAGCTTCAAAGTCAAAGGTGAGACTTTTGGATTTTACAGAGATTTATTCAGGTCACCATTCCAGTGTCCTTGACTCAAATGGCCCCTGTGCAAATATCTGCATGGACCAACAGCGAGATCCTCAGGAGATGCCAGATGTTATTAATCATGTTATTGATCAGCTGACAGAGCTGTTGTCTGGAGATAAAGACACAGAATGAGCGTGTGTATCATCAGGAGCATGATCTTTTTCCAGAGCCGGACCTGAAGCTTCTCACTCTGAGCACTGCTAAACACCCGTCTGCATCTCAGCTCAGGTGTGACTCTTTCTTTGATCAGCATTATAGTGGAAGACAATATGGAGTGACCTGTCCAATCAGCACTATGCAGCGCCTGGGATCAAAGGTCAGGATGATGTCACACATTCTGACAACACAATAAAGATTGTCTGAACAAGGCTTGTCTTGATCCTCTCTCTCTCTTGCTCTCTCTCTCTTTCTCCATCTCTCCCTCTCTCTCTCTCTCTCTCCCTCTCTGCAATGGTGTAATGGGCTCTTGTCTTTGTTAGCCCCTCTACAAAAGGCTGCCTTTTCCCAATCTGGCACTGGTAATAAAGCACTCTGTGAAATCTTTATTGCTTTAATAAACAAGAAAGGGTGGTTAATGTTGGTCTTCTCCTTTAGTGTTTCAAATAAATTATGACAGTTTTATATCACGGTCAAAGCAGCAAAATCCATATGAAACCTGTCAAGAGTGTATGGATGGCCTGATCTTACAAGTGCAAAAATTAGCCAAATGATGCATGTGCTGTTTCTCTAATCTGCTAAAAAAAATAAAAAAATAAAAAAATTAAAAAAAAAATAAAACCACTTAAATTTGCCATGCCAATTCAGGTTTATTTAAAAAAAGCCTTTTTTCCCTCTTTTCCCTCTGATTGTTCCCGCTTTCTTTGTTACTCTTTGCCAGCTGGGTGCACATGAGAGCCTTGTAAAGCCGCACTTAGAAATATTGTGTTTGACTCAAAACGATGTAGGAGAAAATGGGAGAGAACTTTGGCCCTGTATTGAATGTGCCGAAGGAAAATGCTGAAGAGTTCTGGACATGGGGCTGTGAGTCATTCACATTAAACAAGTGAGATGTGCGTCAGTCTGTAATGGCAAAGAGATGGAGAACATTTAGTCACATTTAGTTTAGATTCACATACTGCTCATTACTGAATCAAAACATGCACAATATTTAAACACATATTGAACAAAAAGCAGTAAAAGGCATATCAAAGAAATTCACTGCAACTTGTGTACTGTAGTTTGTTTCCTGAATAAGTTACTCTAATGAGTCAGGCATTTTTGGTGAATCAATCAAATAATCATAAAACTTAAATGAGTGGAGTTACTGACTGGTTCTTGATGACAACATGTACTTAAAAATACAAATTTTTGAGATTGCATTTATGCTGCTGTTAAATTCTTTATGACTTTCGTCCATTTATTTGCCATTAAATTGAATGGAGGTGGTCAGAGACAGGAAGGTCAAAAAGACGACACGCCTGTTTACCCGCAGTATTCTGAGTCTGTGTTATACGTGTCCTCCATCATTTGGTCATTGGGCATTCCTGTTGTACTTTGTACACTGTCCCAGACAAGCCTTGCTAAACACACTGTATCCATCTCTAAACCCCAACTCCACCCCAACCAGCTTTTAATAGAGCTCCACTAGATGTTCCACTGTGCTTTCCAAAGGCAGGAATTCAGTAATTTCTCCAAAATCAAACCAGATATGTGGGTGTGGCGAGAAAGGCACCCCGCGGTGGGCTTCATTCATTGAAGTCTGCTTTTATAAGCCCCTGCCTGGCAAATCCTGAGCATTGGGGTTAAAGGAGGGGGAATTTATCAGAAATGGGTACCCGTAAGTGGGCACTGCATTGCGCGTGTGGACATGGTAATTGAAATTCAATGGGAGCTACATCATGCCCGTCGTCTCTCTTAAGGGAGGTGGGAATTAGACGTCCAGCATCTGAAGTGGAAAAGCACAGCTGGCAGAAAGGTTGCCACATGCTAAGGGGGTCACCCCACAAACGACTGGGAGTCAGAGCGGGTGAGGTGGAGGCGGGACTGCTGCCCCGAAGTGACAGAGAGGGACACAAGATGTCATCTCTGCACCGAGACAAGACCCCAGTGCTCTGTTAAAGCACCACTACTGCTGCCCCCTGAGACAGAAAAGCAAAGAAGAAAATGCTTCAGCTGCAAAGCTGTCAATCTGGAACCTTTTACGAGTACCGAATACTTTTTATATGAAGCAGCCATTAAACATTTCCTAGAAAAGGAAAAGCAAGAGTAAACCGCCTATTATATTTGTAGCCTTGGGAAAAGGCACGTGGCGCCATACCTGATAGACTCAGCGGTGGTTAGAATGCTGAGCGCTTTACAATCACTTTACGATCTCCGACTCCTCAGTCTTTTTCTTTAATCAATGATTACTCCGTATAATGGAGGTAAGGGCCTCCTGATGCTCTCTGCACAACGGCTTTGGACACCTGGCACACAGGTAATGAAGTGGCTCCCCGTAGACCTAATGCCCAGGTGCGGGGCCCGTCGGCCAGGGGTGTGTGCGCCTGTAAGTGGGTGTCTAATGGAGCTCCAGGAAGCATGCCAAGTGTGCCAGTCCTGCAGCCGGCAAGGAGTAGTGCACTAAACAGAAACAGTCAGCTTGACAGAACTTAATGATACACACAGAACTGATGGATGGAAATAATAGCTATTATTAAGGGTCTTGACTTAAAGCTTTATAAAAGAAACAATATTTGATGGTTTTCTTAACCATGAAGTCATGGAAGCAATTTACAGTACCTTAAATCCTAGATTTACTTTTACTTTACTTTAAAAGTAATAACATTACTTTGCATCCCATATCAGATGTATCTTTTGAATCTCATCACATATCTTCTGACCTTATTTCTCTGAAGAACTTCCTGTCTATGCTCAGAATTTCTTCATCACCATGGGCCCAATTATCTAGGCCAATACATTACACAGAGGCTAATAGATTAGAATATCATAGCAATCCAATCATTTCAGGGAGAAGTCAAGGGAGTCATTCTTCTTATTAGCCTTACTGAGAAATGGAGGTTAGAAATGTTCAAACAGGAATTTTAATACCACTTTACATGTAATTGTCCCCTGCCATTCTCTCCCACTGAAATATCTCTTTATTAATAGTAATTGAGGGTATAAATTATGAATGGAATGATTTTCCCCCAACATGCAAAAGTGACGTATAATGATCGTAATTCTTAATCATCTTTCTGCCCCAGCCTCTGTCATCTATCTCTATCTCTCACTTCCTCTTGTGGGGAAACTGACTACTGAGATGAACAGGAGAGCTTGGCCGTTTTTTTTTTCATCCAGAAGCAGCTGTGTGACTTTAATAGGACTGATGTGAGCAGTTATTATAATATTATTCAGTTCTTAAAATAACCAGTCAAATATAGGTACAATCGTCGAAGGTGTAAACTACACAAACGTAATTCAAGTTTTATTAGCTTACCTGTTTAAAAAAGAAGAACAAATATTACATAAAATATAAAACGTTATATACTTATATTTGTACATTAATGACTTTTTTTTTTTTTTTTTTGGACTGGTAAGCTAAGAAAGTCTTCATTGTCTGAATATTTGATTAGGCACTACCAAGCCAGGTATAACAATACAATAAATAAAAAATTAAATTAAAATAATAATAAAAAATAAACCAATTATTGTCTCTGTAAATTTTGACTATACTCTCCTCACAATGGCTGCTGAAAACATTACACCAAGTATGCATCGGATGGGTATAATATGCCTTCTGTCCTCATCTGGTGTTAGGATCCAGACGTACATGCCGTTGAGTTGGGGGTCCAATGCTGTAGTAAATTCAGCTCTTAGTAATTACATAATAAGATTGCTGCTGATAGCCTGAGGGTAGGGAGGCAGCTTGGACTTTTTTGGCAAGCCTTAGACAAGTGGCGCTTGGTCTTTTTTAAGATTGGCTTTCCACACCTACAATGGACCGCTGAATTTGTAGAGCACCGTACCCCATCCCCGGTCTGTTTTTTATTTAGAAGATCAAATGTTTCACTTCATTAGGGCCCTTTCTGTTGCATTTGAAGCATTTTTTTCCAAAACAAAAAGACTAGGAGGGAGAAAAAAATCATGCCGTCTGCAGAGGTTTTACTGGGGGAAATAATAGGCAATTGAGAGAAGGTATTTAATAGGCCAAATATAGCATTGCATCTGCTGTGGAAAGCCAGTCGGTGTACTTTTAAAAGTATATAAGGCTCGATTTTCCCATGCTTCTCCTGTCAGAATGAGTGATGTCATAAAGGAGGAGGGGTTTGACTTTAACACACTGGAGGGAATGTGAAGTCACAGCATAGGGCATCTGCTCTGCATATAAATGAAAAGAGAATGGACAGAAGGCAAAACATTCACTGATCAATACTCCAGTATCTGAAGCAGGAAGACTCCAATAACTACATCAGTGACCACCAATGGCTACATTGGGAAAATGATACATAATCCAAACGACTTACTAAGTGAATCAGTGCTCAAACCTGCAATGATGCTTCCAACAACAAATCATTTTTCAGCACAGCAAGATTTCAATATACCTCCCAGTAAACCTGTCACCATAATGCACACAGCACAGGCGATGGGATAATTCTACAAGTTATTTAGTTGGAAGCCATTAAGCAAGGAGTAGGATTTTCTAATAAGAGGGGAGGTGAACGAATGAGCCCTATACTAATCAGATCAGCGAGTGCTGAAGTGGACACAGGGTGCAGGGAGCTGACCTTTAGTGACCGTTGGTCGGTTTGGTACTGACCACAAAGGGTCAATAGCACATGACCCCCCCACCCCCCAGCGGCACATTCACAGTCAAATCAATGTCAAATTATGGGATATTTATTGAATAATCAAAAAGGTATTATCACCCCTGATGTGAAAGAGGTTGTCCGAGGGGAACACTATTTATCAGCCCTCCTCTCAAAATTAGGGTAATCAGTTATCATGTAAACAAGAGCCAGCAGCTGCCTGCCAAAGCATGACTATTACTCACAGCTACTTAGCACCACTGGGAGTGTGTGTGTGTGTGTGTGTGTGTGTCCGTGTGTGTGTGTGTGTGTGTTTGTGTGCGAGAATATACATTTTTCTGAACTGCAAAGCACCAAAAACCACCAATGTGACTGAGTCCAGTGCTGCGGGAATATTACACACACCACAAAAACACACACACAAGTCATCTGAGCGCAGTGATATGACAGAGGTCAAAGCACCTTGTTACAGAGAGACTGCAGAGGACACAGGATGTGGCAATGAGCAGATTGAGTTTCTCTCTCCCGCGCTTGAGGCTGGACACAAATCGTGAGCTGGCCAACACATACACTGTACACATACACATACACATACACTTACCAAAATTATGAAGGCAAAATAAACTTCTTTGAAACTGAAGATACACCCTCTGAATTTTGAGACATGGAACAATTTTTTTTACTAGCCATATGATTTTAAAATAGCAATATTTTTACTTTCTGTTAAATTAACCAATAGAATATCCTTAACACAAATGTGCCATTTAATAAAAATTTCACCTGTTTTCTTTTCACTCACAATCACACACACATACAGTGTGTGTGTGTGTGTGTGTGTGTGTGTATGTGTGTGTGTTTGTATAAATATGTATCTATAAAAAAATCTTTAAAGAAAGAATATTAGTTAGATATATTTTGTAAAGTTTGCTAAAATAATTGCATACATAACCCGATATATATATATATATATATATATATATATATATATATATATATATATATTTTTTTTTTTTTTTTTTTTTTTTTTTTTCATATCTGTAGCTTGTTTTGTCGCAGTACTCATAAATGTTTGTACTGATATAATCCTATATTTTCACCCATAAATTCAACACCTACACAACAGCTGATATGACATTTATACTGAGCAAAAATGAAAAGAGAACTGCAACTTTTAGACTGGAAAATCAGTGTACAGGCTGAAAGATTTCCGCTCAGTTTCTTCCCTCAGACTCCCTCAGTGAGTTTTAAGATCTCTTCAGCCGCTCTTTACAAATGAAATAAATGGCAGTACAGGTCGCTCTTAAACAGCCCTATCAATCAAATACACTTACATCTGCCATAAATTTCAAAGCAATCATAGGCCCCTCTAATGCATTGGCTGGAGCCACAGCGGTAGAATCCATAGTTGTGGCCAGCCCTTCCAAACCTTTTCTTCCATTTACATTATTATCTGTCACCAGATTTTTTTGTCCCTCAAAAGCATTAGAGAAGCTGATGTTGTCTCTCTAACCAGATTAAGATTGGTTTTTGTCTTGGCCACAAGGGAGGTAGAGTTACCGACAATAAGATAAAAATGAGCCAATTCCTTTTCTATTCTCATTCAAAACAAACAAAAGGGGCTAATAGCCCCAGCATCTGTGTCCAAAGCGGTTGCAGGTCGATATACACACTGATAGATGTGAGCCACAAAATTGCTGGTTATTATGGCAGTGAAAGGGCCTTGCTTGGTTTAAGTGGTCAGTGGCGATCATATCTCACTCCCTCAGATTATCTACCATAAGGCAGAGCTGCGTTCACTTATCAGAACGAAGACTGCGCTTGAGAAATGTTCTGATAAGATATATTGGGTTATAGCACAGCTGTGAGGAAGCAAATATCTAATATTGTATTCCAGTTATTACACTGTTTTGGCTGTGCAGCATTTTTTTCAAAGTCATTTTTGTAACCGTTGTACTAGCCTCCAAATGTCCTGCCATGTACTGCACATATTCCTCACCAGTGCCACTGGCTGTCTTTATTAAAGCACACAGATCAAGCAAGCCGACTTTAAGGGCAGGATGGAGCCCAGCAACCCACTCAAGTGAAAGCGATATGTTGTTGTAACGTGGATTGTGCAGGCTACGTAAGTCATGGTGACCTGGCTTGCCATACTTCATGTCCTCCGGGCTTCTGTGTACCTAGTGTCAGCCCTCCCGGGGGAGCTATCACCTCTTTCCCCCGATTCAATTCCAGGCCGATTTCATTCTCTCCCTGCCAGCCCTAGGCCGGGGCCACACCAGCGGCAACCTTGTCTTAACCCCGCACTCCCTGGTGTTAATTGCATTAGGGCCATGATGTAAGCCTTGTAAAGGGTCACCTCGCAGGGAAGGCTGTGTGCCGCTTACCTCACTCTTCCACCTCACCCCATCGCGCCCAATATAAAGGACTCTATTCGCTCTCATCCTCTTTTATTACACATTAGTCAACTCCCTCTATCCATCCTGGGACCCGTCTTGTAACTCTGTTAGCACACTTGTTAGGAAAGCAACCACTCTTGACCACCTCCCACTTCTTACACAGATCTTCACCTCTGGTTCACCTCTCCTAAACCTTTGCCTTTCTGACCTCAAATTATGTTGATTTCCCCTTTAGTGGATGTGATGTACCTCCACACATACTCAGATAGCAGAAAGCTCTACCAGATAACTGACTTGGAGTCCTTTATTAGGTGACAGTCTGGGACTTTGGCCCTAATGTCCCACCCCTGAGGAAAGGCAACAACAGGCCAAATAGATCTTAAAAAGGAACACAATGTTAACATATAATATTTGAATTGCTCTGGTTCTCTTAACCCTCTAATCCTGTTAATTAATTATAAATTAAAATTATAAAATAAAAATGATAAAATAGTACAGTTAATAATAAATCAAACAATACAAATGACTATTTTCTTTTATTAATAATAAAAATAATTAATTATATTATATTATAAACTTAATCAATAAAATAATACTAACCGCTAATTAATAAAAAACATAAATAATACAAATAAAAATACAAATAATTAATGATTTGAAAAGATTGATGGCAACAATCAAAGATCTGCTGCCGAGTTGAAAACATGAAACTTGATCAAACATATTAATTGGAGCAGCCTGTAAATATGGTCTACTGTAAATATGAACCTTGGACCACTCTTATGAGAGACACATAATGCCTTGTGTCTCTAGGGGATCTCAGCCAATAAATATGATATCAGGTTCTGCCTCAAACACCACCCAAACCTCACTATAGTCAGACTGTTCCATTAAACTAAGAGGAGCATTGGTCTTTAATGCCAGAAAGCTTTTCTGCCCACTCTCCTCCACCCCCCAATGGGCTGATGTGAGGTTAAGCAGCAAGATCTTACAGCTGCACGTTCAGCTTTGCTCTCGGTCCTTGGCTGGGCTTGGGGTGAATGATGATCGAAATCGTGCCTGTATAAACGTCCTCGTAAAAATGACAGCTAGACATATGTATAGATCCCCGTTAAAATTTTACTACTAATCATCTGGCTGGCAGGCCTGCTGCCTGGGCCACGTGGGCTTTAGGCTCTCAGGTGGAGCTGCGCCAGAGGGACCAGTTCTAAATGAAGACATCAGCTGCATCTCCCTGCCTTTGCCAACCATCATAAAAGACAGTCAACAACACCTAGCCGACAAGGCCCTGTAATGGGATTTTTATTTCGGCTTGGTCATAGTGATGGGATAAATTAAACCACAATTTAGTGTTTCGGGGAATAGAGGCTCAAGGTCATGAAAAGTGAACTAGATTCACCGAATGCACAGAAGATAATGAAAATCTGCATTTTTAATGATTTTCAGTTCTTGATTAATTCATTGTAATGGTTATTTCATAATTTTGTAATATACTTTTTATTCATACAGAAATTATTATAAAATGCTAAAAAAATTGTGTATGTATGTATGTGTGTATATATATATATATATATATATATATATATTAAAATATATTAAAAAAACATGCATTTTATAAAGTATAAATAAAGAAAATGAAACTTTAGAAATTGTAAAATTCATTAACACTATGCGGCACCATTTGTTACTATGTTTGGAAACTATTGTTCGAATGTAGGTTAGGAATGTAGATTAGAGATTAGATGTCAGGAATGTAGTTTTTGTTTGTAGAAACTGTCCAGAGTAACAAGAGGGTGGCATAGCAATCCAAACATGCTGGATTATGTTGCAAACACTGACAGGTGTCTGATGGGAAAGCACACCTGCAGAAACGTACAACCATCTGGGGTCTCTCACACAATTAACCAGTTCTGAGAGCTGAATCTACCAGGCTTGTTATGACTGAAACTGACACTTAAATGGAAAGTCCACCCTCTGATCTCAGGCAGCTTAATCTCACTCTGCGCTAATAAAGTGATCATGCGTAAGGATGTGCAGCCTCTGGAACTGTCAAACTACAAGTATAATGTTGCTTAAAGTAAGGATTAATGGACTAGTGGAGGATAGAAACACTCAAAGATTTACAAGGACAAACAATCAGCAAGGACGTTCAACTTAACTCTTCTCTCACCTAGTAAAGTCCAGCTTAATATCATCTATGCAGTTCATCATCACAGAAGCGGATGAGACATGGCGAGAATCCAGTAAAGAACGAGAGAAGCGCGGCAGGTCAGTTTGAGGAGATACCCTCTAAATGAACCCCTTTTTATTAACCCCTCCCACTGCAGCCCCCATATTCAGAACACCTCTTCTGCCTCTATTACCTCCCTGCCGGTTTCATTATCCAGCCTGAACTCTGAATAACCCCCTGTGGTCATTTTTGATGTCACTTCGGGTATAGGGTCTGTGATTTAAACACACAGTCCCCATAATTTGATTTCTTCATGGGGTGCGCTACCGTTGCAGAGACAGGAGAGCATCGGGTTCGGTGGGGGGGGGTTGGGTCTCTGGAGTCGACTTAGTAAGCGATACCAGAATGACTTGAAGAGGCTAATAAAGCAATCAAGCCCTTCGTTACATGGTGATGATATTGCCCCTAAAACACTGATAACTATTACTTGGCCCAATGATTACTGAACATTAATGGCTACCCTCTTTTTTGCACCCTCTGTCTCCCTTTCCCCCACTCAGCTGCCAATTAGCAGTTAGATGAGAGAAATAAAAGTCTGTCTCTGGATGGCTGCCAATGACAGTACAGTAGCCACAGAGGACCAGTACGTAAGAGAGCAGATCCACAGACCAATGCTGTAAGTCCAGTATAATACTAACTTTATTTTACCTGCCCACAGTTCAGAAATGAGCTATTAATCTTCACCACTTAACATTATGTACGTTCAAAATACAAGCCTCTAGAAGCAGTTTTGCATGATGTTTTTGACATATAACTCAAACCACTAGGATACACCATTTAATTGAGCAGCCCACAACTCTGCTTGGACTATATGTTAAGCACTATGGCTCAATTTTCGGTGTATTTTGATTGATTCACTAAACAGAATTGATAGTCTTGTAATACCTAACAATTTTAGATAACATTAGATTACTAAGTGGGCATAAATTACAGATTTAAGACCTGATTTCTACCTTCAGATCATCTTATGCCCTGATCTAGGCTTTTCTTACAGGAGAGAGCTATCGAGCAGCCCTGCTGCCAGTAAGACTCGATCAGTCAAGTGCCAACAATATGAGCCAGCTTGTTTACACCTGGAGAGGACAAGACTGTGTAGTGGAAATCAATGGGAATCACCTGAGTGGCACCTCAGCCACTGAAGGCAGGGAGCAGACAGAGAAACAGGAGGAAAGGGAGAGACCAGTCCATCAGACAGCCAACAAAAGAAACAATCTATCTGTCTTAGACGTGAAAGAACTAAGACCATAGTGGTTTCATAGTGGACAGTGTAGTTTTACCTTACATGCAATAAAATGAACATGACAAGGATGTTTTGCATGCTGTATCCAATGCTTTACTCACATCTGAGAGTCTATGAGTATGACAGGTGCCAGTTTCTTACCCTGAGATGACTCCATCTGGAGAGCAGACTGTGGGAACTGCAGCCATTCCATCACATATGAGTGCATTCAGATGGAAGGGTGTTTGTGTGTGTGGGTAATGGGGTGTCTGCATTCCAAAAAGTTGCCTAATATTTCTTTAGCAACACACTAAACTAGTACTTGCTGAGCAGCAACTGTAAAATGTAGGTAAAAAGATGTATATGTAAACACACACACACACACACACAAATATATATATATATATATATATATATATATATATATATATATATATATATATATATATATATATATATATATATATATATATTAAGGTTTTAAATTGTAATATTTCACAATATTACTAATGCTACTGTAATTTTTGATTTTAGAGAAAATGAGACTTTTTTCAAAAAAATTAAAACCAACCCCAAACACAAAATATACAGAAGTAGTTTATTCAATACACTTATTTCAATGCAACACTAGCATCTGTTGTGTCTGTATGTTTTAAAAGGGCATATGCTGAGGCTGCTCGCAATTGTTTTTTCATCAGAGACACTCGAGACCGCCTGTAGTTCACGTCTCAGGCCCGTGCCCCCCCCCCCCCATCCCTTGCGCTGTGGTGTAAACACACATTGTTAGGTTAGAGGTTAAAAGTGTTGTGCTTAGATTCTTTGACAGTAATCTAATTTCTCCTCTCTTGCGCATCTATATTTATTTGGTTTTGTCAACACTCAGGGCTCTTTTTTCTCCCTTTTGCCTTCAGTGTATTGATCTCTCTAATGGATTGGATCTGATTCCAGAGCATCTAACATGCTTTTGTATCCCTTTATTTTCACCCGGGAAAATCGATCAGGCAGGCCTGAAAATCAGCCAGGATCAGGTTTTAAGGGATCCACCGTGGTGGGAACATATGGTGAGCGGACCGGAGAACTTTAACCAGCCAATAGGGCATTTTCAGATACATCCTTCATCTTTCTACGCTTTATTTTGGCTGCTGTTTTTAGTTTTAGTTAATTTGAAAAAAACTTTTTCCTGATGACAACAATCCCATAATTACTGATTATACTGAAATATGTTTAAATCATAATTTATATATATATATATATATATATATATATATATATATATATATATATATATATATATATATATACATATTTCTTTTTGCTGTACACAATCTGGAGAAAGTATACTGTATGTAATATGAAGATCTCTGCTGGCTAGAGATTACTAATACTTTTTCATACATATTGGGTTGTGGTTATAATGGTCACAGCAAACTCGATCACAAGTTTGTGTCCTTATGAAATTAACAAAAGGCCAAACTAAACATAAAGCATGACAACTGTAGCACTCACAAACCCAGGTTCTCCTGGCCTTTCCCTAAAGGAGCAGAGCTGAATATTAGAAGAGAAAAGATCAATGACCAGTCTGGATTTGGCATGTGGCAGAAAGAGAGGCTTGGAAAGAGCCTCCACTTCTACCTGCAACTCTGAAACCTGAGCATAGTGTGTGATCATTGGGAAGGCATTAATGAATACCTTCACTTCTTCACGCGTTTGAACAAACTGAACTTGTAAGGAGCCGCATGAGGGACAGGACCCCGAGGCAACCTGCCAATCCTGGCTTAAACCAAACTAGTTCAGCCAGATAAGTTAAGATAGATAGATAGATAGATAGATAGATAGATAGATAGATAGATAGATAGATAGATAGATAGATAGATAGATAGATAGATAGATAGATAGATAGATAGATAGATAGATAGATAGATAGATAGATAGATAGATAGATAGATAGATAGATAGATAGATAGATAGTGAGTCGAAAGTGAGTCGGTTATTTTAATTGTGCACTTTGTACAACCCTGCTGTTAAATTACACACTTCACCTTTAAAAACCTTCAAAAGAATTTAAGTGTTGGACTAATGGAATCATTAGCCGTAAGATCAAATCAGGTTTTGTATTATATTCAGAAGCTTTTTACTGTCCTCTCTCTCAAACCAGGTGCAGGCGGTATGAGAGGTGCCGCCCCATTTCCCCCGAGACAACTCTATTTGTGAGGCTGCCGAGGGTTTAACAGTCCAGAGAGCAAGAGGAGTAATGAGAGGCCGGTGACATCTCATAAACTGGTCCACCTCACACACACATGCACACAAACACACCTGTGAGAGTCACAGGACAGAGAGACGTCACTGATCTCTGACATCTGCCACGGCGGTCACCAGCGTCTGATGGAGCTGTCCGTCAAGGCGCCTATGACATGAGCTACAACCTAAGGAGGGTCCTTCGATGATCATACAAATGATAGAATCATATGTAGCAATCAGAAACAGCGTCTGCTCTGTCTGTCATAAACAACTGTCCTTCAAATACCCTGATGTTACAGGCGGTGGTGCGGAAACCACTCATGCTCAAGGTGCAGGTGTGGATCTGTCTGCTCCCCAGCCCCACATACCCAGTGGTGTTTTTTTCCTTTGAGGATGAGAAGACGGGTAAAGATGAAACACTCTCTTTTCCTCTTCCCATATCTCTAGAGCAGATCCTATCAGGCTTTCTGTGACATTTGACAGTAGCCATTTCCAAAAGCATGGTGGCATATGAGAGGTGATACTATGTTTAGTTTTCCCTGGAGCAAGCCGTCCAGCTGTGATAAACGTTCCCCAGATGTTCTGCTCTTAATCCAATGATGTCAGTAGGGAAAACAAAAACATCACTCAGGCTTGACAATAATACTTAACACTCAGGTTACACTTTTCTGCTGACACTTGTACCCAGGTCAGAATTAATTTCATTTTTATCTGGGTGATGATTTCAGGAATTTGTAACTCGACAATCTGCGCGTGGCGCGAGCCTATGAATTATTGAATATTTGATAGAGGGCAGAAACGCAGATGACTGAGGACGAAGAATGAGCTCATACATGTTTTAATGTGATGTGCATTTGGGGTGATGGCTTTAAACACACACAGATCTCTGCCAGTGTGAAATCAAATCCCCAAATCTTGGAACTGCCTACACGCACACACACATGCATCCGATTGCAAGGAGTACTAACATTCAACGCACACACACACACGCAAAAAAGCCCCTTTTCACAGATTTATCACCCAAGTCCTGCTCCCGTCGGTATCACAGTGGCTGATTTTCTCATTTCATAGGCCACCGGGGTAGAACAGACATGTGCTTGTTCAAATCCACCCAGCAAGACACACCAGTCTCAGCACACAACTTTCTCTTTAGCAGCTTAACAGATGCCAGGCAGGGGGGTAAAAGCTCAGAAGGGGGCGCACACAGGGAGAGGGCACACCAGTCAAGGGTGAACCATCTTACACATACACAAGGTAGAGACAAAAGCTGGAGAAATTAGGTTCCTATGGCCCTGAGCTCTAGCGACCATGATGGTGAGGGGTTTTATTTATCATTCTGTGCCAGTGGTTTTAAATGATAGCACTTTTTCAGCCCCCATTTTTTCCCAGCGTGAGCCAAATATACAGATCCAAACTCTAAATATAGAGATCATGTTTGTATTGTTAGACAATGAGGCCTGATGGAGTGCTTATTCTATTCCTGTCGACATGGGTAACCTTTTCCTGTGTGCGCACATCAAGGCCAGTCTACCGGAGTGGCTTGGAGTAAGAAAACACAGCATCGGGGCTACAGACATGGCAGGCTGTTTGGGAAACCAGGGACCCACATTAAAGGCATCAGCCCATGCACAGGGTAGACAGAAAAGAGGTGCATTTATATGTGTATGTCCGCACATGAAGGCGAATTGCTGTTGTGCCAGACTGCTAAAATCAGCATTTTTTCAGTCATGCTGGAGAGAGGATTTAATTGTGGCCTTTTGAGCAATGCCGGCTTATTGATGTAATGGTTTACTTATGGTGCGGTTGAGGAGGTACAGTTTAACAATAGGGGCTTGTTAGGAGTCACTGAGTCCTGTGCACACCATCCACATTACTTAGTGGGAGCATGCAGGCTTGTAATGAGGAGCAGGAGCGCTCAAATGATCTGCTCTGTTTGGGCTGCAGCTCAGTGCAGGACAACGCACATGTTAATGCCTGTTAGCCACTGGGAAACTTTGAGTCTGTTCTCAGATCTAGCTTGGCTACTTGGCAACCTGCTAAGATGAAACAGAGTGGTTAACACTCACAAAGACAATAAGCTATGACACATAGTATGCAACTGGGAAAAGGAAACAGTTTCTATATCAGCCAGATGTAGCATGACAAAAGTGGTTTTTTTGTAGCTGCAAGCAGACAGATTCAAGCAACAATGATGAGAAAAGGATATTCACAAGAAATGAAAATGTAGTCTACAAGAAGTCATTAGAAATTTGATTTATACATATTGGTTTTATATGGTTTTGAAAAACTTTGTACCATTATAAGAAAGGTTTAATGACTCTCAACACATCATGTGGTGTAACTGACGAAAAAAAAGTAACACATTTTCCATACACTACATTTGACTTTACACAATCAAGACTTTCCAAAATGTCTGAAAATATTTTTGAGGTAACCGTTTTTGACAAAAATCATGAATTATTCAAAAAACATGGCCTTTTTCTTGCAACCTTGGTGGTTTTCGGTTGAATAAAAGGAGGGGATATTTTTCCTTAGATTGTATGCCAGATGGAGTAGCTGTGGATAAACAGAAAGAAGCCATGAAAATATACAAGGTCCGGGGTAAACCTGGGTCTCTCCTGAGGAACCAAACCATGGGAAGAGCACTCAGTTAGGCATGAGTTCACCTGCCCTGGCTCTGCAGTGCCACACCAAGGACTGTCGGGATAGGCCAGAAGCTGTTATTGTAACATGGCGAACACATGTGAGAGCTCTGTGGTCATTTATTTAATTCCAGTCGTCCAACTGAGCCTCATGTGGTACCAAGATACAAAAGGAGTCAACAGTAGCTCTACTTCTACACAAAATATCCAGACTGTGTATTTTTTTTTTTCAACAAAATCAATTTATTTATTGAAATCTATAAATTGTGAAAGTAGGCAGAAGAACAGAATGCCACGTGGCATGCGAGAACGAGAGGTATGTTGCCCAACTTGCCCCTAAAAGACACTGTGCTGCATATACATGACAGATTGTTCAAATCTACCGGCCTCCGCTGTTTTCAGTTGTTATGAGTGTTTATGCTGCCATTGCCACAGACAGACACACTCTGGGCGCCTGGCATCCCTGCTGCACATGCTGGCCTATTGTACTTGGCAACCTTGTTCTCACAAACAGATCACAATGCACTAGATCCCTCTGGCCGGCCCAATGTTTGCACTGGAGCAGCTGTCGGTGAAATGGCCCTGTAAGCTATTCCTAATTACCAAACATGCTCTGTGTCTAAGCGGCCCTCCGTTTAGTCCCTTTTTCAGGGCTCCACACTACCAGGCATACACTGGGCAAACAAGTCCCACTTTCTAATGCAAGTGGAGGGTCAAAGACAGTGAGAAAAGAGGGTAAAAAGGGGATGGGTGGGGGTGGTAACTGGGGATACACAGCCTTTCGTGCACCACCCGCCGCCACCCACCTCCCTGGGTCACCCTGATACTCTTCTAGATAATGTATCAGCCTGCCGTCCCCTTGGTAACCCAGCCAGACCCCACACACAACACTCCAGGGTAGCCGTCCCCTTTTCTGCTCCCCAGTACTGCCACCTGGTCCCCTTCGCCCAGCCTCTCAAAGAGAGAACCTCATCGCTCAGCTAGCAGTCCATTGTTCAGCTCATGAAGTGACTGCGGGCCAATTAGCAAGTTAACAAGTTAAGAGGTGGACTCTGTCAAATGCAGAGCTTTTTCACCCCAGGGTCATCAACGGGGGGAATCGCTTTCCCCATTCTGGGAGGGGCGCTTCATAAAATGACCACTGAAGAGATGCTGAGCCCAGCATGACACCGAGAATTCAATGCATCTCTAAGTTCTCAGTTATATTTAAGTATACACAACACAATGCATAATAGGAGACATTGCTTAAAAGGATTAATACGTGTCATATGTGACTTGACTTTTGGAGCAAGTGTACCAATGGCAAATTCAATTGTAGTCCATATTATAAACATTTAAAAAAATATATATATATAAATAAAAATAAAATAGGCATTGGTATGATTTCAGTTGAGATAACACATTTGAATTACATACATAAAAATAAAAAATAAAAATACTGCTCAAGTCCAACTGAAATATGATGATGAAACTGAAATATGCAATTCAGAGCCAATTAAGTTAATCCTAGAATGTAATTGGTGCTAACTGGTGCTTGTATTCAGATCCTCTTTAACAGCCTCTCAGAATCCAGAAAATAATTACAGTGGTGAGATGTTTAGCTATTCCGGGTTGGTTTACAAGGTTTGCCGAGATTCATTTGTAACCGAATCCACTTCCATAAAACCAGTCTGAGTTTGAACTTTTTTTCCTGTGCATCAGCATTCCAGCTTACCTGTGGTCTGAACAACAAGAAGCACGGTTGACCTATGGAAAATGTCTCTTTTCAGACCTCCTTCGATGAAGTCGAGCGTTTCAATCTGAAACAAAGCCTCAACATATTTTCCCCTTAAACTGTGCAATTCACAATGCATTCTATGGCTCCCACATCACTTCAGTGTCACAGGCCCCCCCAACCTTTCACAACACTTTCTCCTCCGTTTCCCCATACTCCGTTGAGACAAAGACAAAAGCCCCAATTTGTCACGTCATGTCCAGCTGTTGACTGGAAAGACCCCTCAGCCAGTGAAAGCAGCACAAGCTGGGGGAGCCAAATGGCTTTTTCCCCTTTCTGTGGGAATGTTTGTCCAAGGAAACAATGCCACCTCGACGGGGCGGGTTGGGGGGTACTCCCAAGGGGCTGTGCGCTTAGCTCCTTGTGCTTTAACCCTTTTAGGGAGAGCTGTCCACCTTGAAAAGGTCATTGAGCTGCTGCTGGGTGGCAGAATAGCATCATTAAGCTTCACTAACCTCACTGTGAGTGCTAGGACACTGATAGTGGTGATGTCTCACATAGATTTACTGCTGGATTGTGGGTTTATTCTCTTTCCCTGAAGGAACTAGATCAGGAGAGAATCCAAGGCTGGACAGAAACAATGCTTAGCTGTGAGGGGAGTGAAAGGTCCAGGAACCACTTAATGAAGAACTTATAATAAACTACCTCCCCAAACCATCTCCATGGGCTACCAAATGATACAATGGTCACTGCTAATTGAGTAAAAAATTGGTGATTGCTTGACCCTTTTAAACTATACTAATATATAACATCTGCCACCAATTTAGGAGATGATTAATTGATATTCATGTGACATACAGGTTGACCCCCTCAAACCTAGTCTTGGGAAACCTATTAATCCAAATTCAGTGCATACATGCATTAATCAGACCTACCAGGGTTTATGGGGGGACATATCTGATCATATATTAAAATAATGACATAGAACACTTCAGTCCAACACCTATAATCAGAGCATCAAAAAAAAAAAAAAAAAACTCATATTGGACACAACAAGGCATATGAAACATGTCGGGCCATCTGACGGTTTCTCCCTTGACACAATGTCCTTTTAGGAAAAATATAAGGTGAAGTAGGTGTTCCCCGCTCTCCTTTTAATGTGCTCCACAATTACAGCTGTCACAGCACAAACCTTGGCATAGTTCGTATGATTACCAACCTCCATTCCCCTTTCAGTGCGTGAAATATGGAGGCAGGGAACAAACCTTCTGTCATAAAAACCCTCTATATGAAAGCCATCAGATAGCAGCTTCATCACAGGAGGGATACGAGGGAAGTTGCCAGTGGGGGGTGAATGCTTCTCATAAATTATTTGGGTGTGCAATAATATTTGCTTGGTGGAACAGGCCCCCAGTGGAGCATTTGGACTGCAGGAGCATCCATGCTATCATAAGGAAGCTGAGGAGAAGAAATTACCTCAAAGATCTTACCTAATGTTGCCTTTGTGCACACCAAACCCTAAACCAATTTACTATCCCCTGACTCGCACTAGAGAACTTAATCTCCTCACCCTGACTATGGCTAGGCAGAGCCCACTGAGCATCTCCTGTGCCTGATCTAAAGCCATCAATATGCCAATAATCTCCCCAGCCAATATCTCATGCTGCCTGTGCAAATAAACAAAGGAAAGGTGTTATAGATCCTGCATCTCTCTGTTCTCTCTAAGTCAGGTCACATGGAAAATCAGGCACAAGGGCAAAGTTTAGCTAAGAACCCAATTCAGACTGACACTTTGGGACTATGGGGGTCAAGCATGTCCAGCATGTCCATTATGGACAACCAATTCTCCCTGCCAGCTGTCTGCTTTCATTTGGATTTATTGGTGGGGTGTGAAGATTTCAGAATGCACAGACTAAAATTCACCAAGAGAGCATGAACAAATCTAATCAATTTTATTTCCTGTGTGATATATTCATGCTATGAATAACCACGTTTATTCATGGCACTCACAAGGAAGCTTTACTGGGATTATCGTCACAGACACCTTCAGTTGGATGCACAAAAAATGGCTAACTCATAAACAGCAGGTCTTAATGCCATGCGTATTCTGACACGCTCAACCCCACAGCCTTTTAATTCACAGGAAATGGCACACATTGGGCATACACTGTGACTGATTGGCACAGACACCAATGAGAGGGCCGTATAAACAGCCACACTCAGAAGCCATGGCGTGTGGGGAGGCGAAGTGCTCCTCAGTACTCCGCTGTCTTCCCTGAGGACCCCGAGGAGTCATAATCAGACCCTTGTAATACACTAGTACTTGTGTGGTCCCCTGGGCTCATTTGCATACTAATTACTGATTGCAAATGAGAGGGGGGTGCTGATTGTGTTCTGCCTGAGTCGCTGTGGTAGAAGAATATTCCGGTGATGCCACTAAGGAGCTTATCCAACACAGCAAGCTGAGCAGAACAGGGCACTCCCCTGATATACAACCCCTCATTAGTATTACAATTAAGGACATGAAAGACACATAAAACATTATATACTGCCAAAGTGTTGTTTTTGTACCAATTAACACAGCTACTGATTTACCATCAGAGAGGACCCAGATCTCAGAGGAACCCAGGAACATTTCTCACACACGTACATGACACATGCACATGGCAGAACTAAAAGGTAACAATAGACTTAGGTTTTCTGATGGGAGGACAACAGACTCAGAGGGCAAATCATCATGTTATTCTGTTAACTGGTGTAACCAGCCTTACATATTCATGCAAACACATACAGATATATAGGCTACCCACAGTTATTCTTATACACCTGACACTATCTCTGCCATCCCCTTTTGCTTCCTTTATAACAGCTCTTTGTTTTTGTCACTCCTTAGACTTTTGTTGGTGTGAAAGAATTATGAGGCAATTGTGTGTGTCATAGCTCAGTCAGATGGATAGTAGGGGCATGCAGTAAGAGTGTGTGTGTTCAGCCATGTTTTGTTTTTTATACCTCCTCTTTTCTCGCTGGCCACTATGGCCTGTTTTATAGATCTCTTTCACAGCTCTACTGATTTGCCTGCAAAATGCTGCGGGGGTCTTTACTCATAACTTTATAATAAAAGGTATGATATCAGTGAAACAGATATCAAGTACATACACACCCAAATTAAAAGATGTTACGTGCAGCATGTATACAACATATATCAACCTATACACTGCAAACACTGTATTGTTAATGTTTTTTTTTCTACTTGAGATGCAACATTGCACAAAAATCTACCGGTGCAATAAGACAGAATGCAATTACATTCAAGATACAATCTATGAAACGTCTTAATGTCTTATATGTAGTATTGTTTATGATGTAAACCTGTCATGTTTCTTGTTAATAAAAATAAACAGGGAAAGACAGCTAGTGATCTGTTTATAATAATTAATTTAATAAATTTACTAGAAAACAAGTCAGAATAGAAACATTAAAAGTCATTTTTGCATGGTATAATATTCAGCTTTGCTATCATTACCTTTGCTGCTAGCTAACCTTTCTTTTTCACTATTGGCTGGAGTTTCTTACTCCACTCATGGATTTCTTACTGTAGACTGACTGAACAGGGCAGAAGCTCTTGCTAGCACTGTCTTCTTTCTCCTCTCAGCGGTGCTAATGGATCCCGTCCCCAGGCCTTCTTTAACTGGAGAATCAATCACACTGAGGCAGCCGTTTCCAACCATTCTTCTCACTCTCACTCAGTCTTAACCATTCCAAACAGCCCATTAACCTGCATTTAATCCCTACAATGTCTTCTGTGGCCAAACTCTCACATGAATGGTCCGCCACAGCCAGACACACACACACACACACCAGTAAATATAACCGTTTTATAACCAGAACAGTGGTTCTGTTAAACACGCATAGAGATATGACAGATTCTGTTTTCCTGAATTACAAGTGAAAATTACATTCATGCTAACAAATCTGTGGGAAACATCTCCAGCAGAGCACACAACTCATTGTTGCTTAGCTCCAAAATAAGGATTAAAAATTATTCCAAAATGAACATGGTCTTTAATAACACGCAGCTTGAGAAATATATATCTCATCACACAACCTTATGGAGGGCTGTGGAACGGCTGGTAGACAGAAATGTGAGTGCAGGGATTTTAGTTTCAAGTCCTCAAACGTTCTCTGCGCACCGCTGGTGACACACATCTCTCTCTCCGCACGAGTCCCATTCATGAGTATTATATCAGGCCTAATTTTCCCCTCCATTCAGTCTGCTGCTACGCAGGGTTAACACGGATCTTTATCAGCAATCTCTCTCTTTTGCCGACACAGCTTCTCTCTCACACATGCACAAACCGCACAGTTTGCCCTCGATCTCTTTGACAGTGTCATATACACATCCTCTTGCTCTCTTTCACTCTCTCACACACAGAAAAAGACAAATACGTTGTCTTTGTTTAACTCATTGGGTCAGTAAGATCACTAAACATCCTGACACTCACGTACACACCTTCAGCCAATAATTCCACAAATCTGTGCCCATTACTCCCTATCTGTGTAACGTCAAGTCAGGTAATACGATTAGCACGCTCAAATGAAATATTGAAGACCCTTGATGCAAGTAATGAAGAGGTGTAGTGTGTGATGCGCATATGCATGTTTGTACAAACATACGTATACACTGGAATCCAAAAGTATGAGATCACCAGTGAGAGTGCTTTTATTTTGCCTTTTTACAATTTAATACTATTTAATAAATTATATTATTAGCAATCAATTTAAGTGAAAATTTGATTAAAATTAATTAAGATTGCATATTAAGTGTTTTAGTATGTACTTTTCTTTGTTTCAAATTTTCGAATAATTTCCGAACCCTTTTTTTGTTTTTACTAAAAAATGTCTCATACTTTTGCAGTGATAAAGAAAATCGACCCTGGCTGTGTTAAAGATCTCTGGCACATAAAAGAATTGTGAGGACGGTGAGAATAAATAGACGGATGCTGGTAAGATAAGTGCTGTTATCTGTTCTTATTGGAAAGGGTGAAGAGATTTGCACTTTACAAAGAAGTGAGCACAGCTGTGACCTCACTCGCTCCATGGTAGTCCTGGTTACACTCCTGGTATGACGATGTATTTGTGTGGAGATGCAGGAAATGTAAAAATGCGAACTTGATGGTCTTTAAATGTAAACTACCCATTGAGCTGTTTTTGTTGTCTAGAACTAATGACAATGATCCAAAAGTAATAAAGCTTAAAAAACAAAGTAGTCCGTCATTTACAACCCATTTTAACCTCTGTATGAGAAACTGAGTATTCAATGAGAACAAATGTAGGGTTGAACTTGATTTTGGATCAAATGTGAGTTTGCTAAAACAGTAGCTTAACAATAACTGCACAGTGATGTCTGTGGAAAAGTAAAGTCACTCCAGGGGAAAAGCAAGGTGCTACATTTTGGTTCATTTTTATTTAGTCAAACTATTTTTCTTTCATCCTCTGATGAACCATTTACAGTTAGCACAGGAATTTTCATGAAGTAAACGGTGAATTAATTGAATGACAACAAGTGAAAACACTGTCTTATTGTGTGGAAGTGTGTGGATTTCCAGACGTGTTTCAGCGATAGGAGGGCTCATCCTAGCCCACCCACTTCCCCTGTCCTCTCGTCCGTCCTTCGTAAAAAAGCGCTGGCTCTTCGGAAAGTAATGAAGGTTTACAGCTCAGCACAGCATGCTAATGACCCAGACTAACTACCAACCCCAGACACCTGTCTGTCTGACTGGGTCTAAGATACATCACAGACCAAACAACAGGTCTGTTGGGAAATCCCAGGCTCTATAAAGCAGTCAGCTATGCCTGCAACATACTCATATCTATATGCACGCCTAAATAAAGTGGATTATTACCAAGATATAGGTTTATATTACATAAAATGCAAAAAACAAAAAACAAAAAGTATATATATAATACGATTAATGTATCCATAGAATAAATAATAAAGCAGTGGGGGATGCAACAATTTTATTCTTTCCTAATTTGTATTTTATTTTTTTCAAATTCCTTTGTTTTTTTTTCCATTTTAATTGTTCTGTATTGCTTTTTCACCATTTTAATTTTTCTCCACTCCTTTTTAGTATTTAAATTAAAATGTATTAATAAAAAAGCACGTCTAATAAATTAAAATAATGAAACATTTACATTTTAACATCAATTTATTAAAAGCTTAACAAAAATTACATGTTTAGGGCCCTATGAAATGTTTTATTTTTTTCTCACTATATTATTTATATATTTTCATTGTTAGCAAATTCTGTGTTTAAGAATGTCTAATTACTTTAATGTATAAACAACTTAATTTATTAATTTAATTTTTTCTTAAAGTAGCCTTATGATTTTTATTCCTACAGAAATTCTGTGTTGTGTATTTACATTTTTCTGTCTATCAAATGAAGGCATAAAACATTCATTTCATTTATCATTTATCTTTTAATTATTGAAAATTAATAAAACTTTACTTTTGGCAAACAAATTGGATTTACTAATTAAAACATGGATGAAATGTTGTGTGATTAATCCTTAAAAAATAATGTTTGTTTCATTTTAGTAGTAGTAGTAGGCTATGTACATTCTACTGAAAAATAGTACCGGACTTTCATTTTGATGGGTTGCATGAATACTTTTACAGTTCTGTGTATGTGATATGATGCTAGTTTTATTCATATCAAACGTTAAAATCCTCATTAAATGACTCTCAGATCAGTTTTGATGTTGTTGATATGTTTCCGTATTCATTTAGTGAGACAACAGACACTGAAATCACCACAAGCTTCACACGCGCTTCAGTGTGTGTGTGTGTGTGTGTGGTAAATTTAGCCGCGTGTATGCGCCATTCCTTAACAGAGACACGTAGAACTTGCAGGATTCATATTTAAATCGACTTTTGTGGCTTTATATTTACAGATACATATCGTGATTTAAGTGTAATGACCTACTGTTGAATTCTGTTTTGATGACTGGATTTTTTTTTTTTTTTTTTTTTAAAGGGTATTACTGATTTATATTCCAAAAAATTACATTTACATAAGTCCCAACACCACCTACTGCAGATAAATACCTTGTTCTTGACCTCATTCAACCTTTTCTAGAACAGGAAGGTAAAGATGGAAGTTAGGATAGCTCTCAGTCCACTGAGGTGTATTCAATCAGTCCCTGAGCTTACCCCAGTAGACTGCTTGAGCACTGAAGCCCACCACCACCTAACAGCCCTACAGACCAATAAATCCCTCTTCATAAACAATGGCTGCAAGAGAGAGAGACAGAATGTGGGCATAGAATGATGAAGAAGAAAGCAAAAGAGAACAAGCAAAAGAGAGAAAGTCATCCAAAAACACAGAAAGAAAGAGCTGAATTCATCTGTAGGTCTGTGAGGTTCGGTCCGCTCTACAGTGTCGTGTCTGCTGTCTGATTAAGGCTGGATGGGTCGTCAGGGGTTGACCATTTATTATGGCATCACAACTTCTTAGAGTGGGCAGCACAGACAAAAAGAAAGGCTAAAATTACTTTTCCAGATGGGACAGGTCAAACAGGAAGTGCTCAAGGGGTGCTCAATGGGTCAAAAAAGACCAGACCAAACACAAACAAACATAACCAGTAAGCTCCTCACTTCACCTTCAAGAAAAACAAAACCTAAGTCAATAAGTAGATACGCTGTTCCAGTCATCTTTGGAAATATGGGAATCTTTGAAAGAATTGGGAGTTTATAAATGGGAAATATATTAAATGCAGGCCGTGGTTTGCTTTCTGAGAGATTACCTAAGCCTTTGTCTCTGAGTCAGCCAGAAGCGTGGGTGGAAAGTTCCCTGCATCCCTCCTTTCAAAAATAGGTCATAATGTTTGGGGAGGTGCTGTCATGTTGTGGCGATAGCGTCACCACAAAACTACAATTACACTGTGGCCACATCACAGGGACATAATGGAAAAATGGCTGCAGTCCGGCCTAGGCATTCTCCTCAGCAAGCCTGCTATACTACAGGAGGAAATTGAAGCTGAGAATGTGCCATAAAACATTACTGTATCTTCCGCCAAACCAGGACATAAATTTCTACAAATGCAGAAAAAAGGAGAAGAAACGGGAAAACATCTATTTACAACACAGGAGACTTCCAGTGGCTTCATTCCATTATCTTCATTGTGACTGTACATCAAGCTTTTTAGCTTTTCAACTCTAACCTCTGACATTCCTCAAGTTGAACTTTAAGTTTCTTAGGCTTATGGGAGCTGGTCTTCAGTGAGGCCTGCCGGCTGAGCCTTTGAAAGCAGCTGGCTTCTTACCGGAGCTGCACAAGAACTCCTCTACTATTAGTTTTACTGTTAAGGCAATCAGCCTGGAGGCTTTCAGGCGGTTCTACAGAATGTTTCCAATACTATAAAGTATGGAGCCCAAGGACAAACCACTGGTAACCTGGCTCACACACACATACGGACAAAACGAACTGGCCTGAAAGCATATCTAAGAGCCCAAACATCATGTGGTGATATTAACCCAGGCACACTCACGTTGACAGATGTGCACATGAAGGCAACTCTGTCATCTACACACACTTGCTCTGTTTGAATATGTAGGTCCTGTGCTCAGTAGCAGGACATTCCTTTCTTTAAGACCAGCTTAAGAACTGCATGTCCACTACTCAGTATTTGCTTGAATGCTTTGTGGACTCCAGGGACTAGGGATGTGCCTTTTTGTGGTAAGCCAACAATCCCAACCCCCCTCTTCCCTCCCTCTCTTCTGAATGCTTTGAATCTCTTCCCTGCTGTCTTTGAACTGAGATCAGAAAGAAACATTTTGGCACACATGATGCTGGTCGATCAGGTGCAGGGATAGCCTCCTTTTGAGTGGTCTGTTGTTTTAATAATGTTACCCCCTCCCACCCGCCAACCTCCAGTGCTCTTCCTTGTACCCCTCCCATGTCTCTCCTATCCTTTTCAAAATCATTACAGCCCCCTTGGATTTCTTTCACCCCATGCCATGCAATTACTTATTGTACAAAGAGAAAAAAGTAAGAGCAGTTTGGCAACATGGGTCCAGAGGCTTCAGATAGGAGAAGGGCAGCACTACTTTTGGTAGTTCCTAGGATAGCAATGTCCACTTTTTCGGTAGAGCAATACTAAATATTGTAAAAACGTAATTTTCTGTAAAGTTGCTTTGTAATGATTTGTATCGTAAAAAGTGCTATACAAATAAACTTGAATTGAATTGAATTGAACTTAGGATCTTTGAAGGAGGAGGTCAGAGTCCAAACTAACCCCAATGCCTTGCCTGGGAAATTACAAGTGGTACCTATTTTAGGGGATTAATCCCCAGCTAGGCTGAGATCTCGTTCCCAACACTGGAAAGTGATGATATAGAAGTCAATGGGTTGAAAAGTGACCTCATAAAAACTGTAAGGAACAGAACTGAACTGTGGCAAATTCCATAGCTTCTCTTAAATAACAAGTGCACTGCGTCTTAAGGGTTCAGGAGGACAGAGGGTATGAAGAGGTGGGTGGTTTTGTCTAGAGTGATGGGAAAGGAGGTTGCAGAAGTGGTCTAATTGAAAAGTGCCTGGGTTATGATTCCTTGTCTTCAATTAAGATGTCAAACTTCCTTGCTGAGAAAAACAAAACTCCCCTGCCAAATGAAATCAAAATAATAATATGAAAAGGAAAAAAAAATGGGGGAGGATAACCTATTTAACTACCCCATTTTTACACCTGTCAAGCATTCCAAAGCCCAGGCTCTGCTCTGTTTATCTGGAATATAAAAAAAAGACAGCTTTGATTGAGTAAATCAGAGAGTGTGATGACAGCAACCAAACGGAGGGCAGCAAAACAGCCGGTTTCAGCACAGCGCTGCAATTTGGTGTAAATTTGACCTGAAAAACACAGGGTGTTTATTGTGCACTATCATATAGGCCCTGTCAAAGCACCGGCAATTATTGCCATTAGGCTTCCATCATGTCAGTGGCTGTGCCTCTCAAGCGGCCCACCCCCTTTCTTCAAGCCCTATAATCTGAACACACTTTTGCTACATCAGGACAGCCCGAAGATGGCAGATTGTTAAACTGGCTCCCATCATCCTCTCTCTCCCTCTCTTTCTAGCCATCAGACAGGAGGGCAAGAGCTGGGTGCTAAGTCATCGTCGGCCGCTCTTTTCTTTTTCATTTGCCTCCATCCGTTCTTGGCACTTCAGCGACTCTGACAGGCGTTTGGGGACCTGACTGATGTTTGTATTGTGTGCACTGAATTGAAAAGGAAATGGCCATTAAAGCATGGGAGATGGTGGTATGTGAGCGGGTAGGAGGATCAGTAGCGAGTTGTATGCACGTTACCGTCTGAGTATTCTTCAGCTATTCACCAGACTGCATTTTGTCATGCTTGGCTGGCACGACTTAGTTCACAGATACCGGATGAATTATCATGTGTATTAAATTTGTGAGTCCCCATGGTCACCCAGAGAGATGAAAGAGTATAATAACTTTCCTTCCGGATGATGTCATCCTTCCGCCCTTTCCACAAATGCCCCTCAACCCGAAAGGCCTTGTTTCTTCAACTTCTGCCTAGCTCTCCCTCCTCCCTCCTCTAGGCTCGCATCAGTACCCCAGTACACACCCCAAATCCACCCAGCAGCCTAACACACATGCAGTGCTCCAGCTGGGCTTGGTGTAGGGGGTGCAGGAGGACCACCACCTGTTACAGTTCTCTGGAAAAACATGATTAGATCGGTTTAACCTCTGAATAATCATCAGTAAAATTCTATAGGTTTAGTGAGTGGTAACGCTATATATATATATATATATATATATATATATATATATATATATATATATTTATAAAGAAAGTAGTTCCCTTATTAGATATGGTTGAAGGAAACCTTTGTGAGGGTCAAAGCTTGAGCCAGCTGGCTGAGACGAGGGTCTCCTGTGGGCTCGTGGCCGTTTGGCCAGTGATCAGGAAAGGAGAACTTTGTGTATGAGTACACACACTCAAACACACTAACGCAGTGACAGTGCAGTCAGTGTGAATGGCTGCAAAGCAGCAAGCATTCAGGTGCGCAGGGTGGAGAGTCTCCTGTGTGGATCATTAGGGCTATCGGAGGCACTGGAGTGGGATTAAGTGACTTTGAAAGGTAGCAGGCTCAAGCCGCAGACTCTGCCTGGTGGCCACTTAAAAGCAATAAGGTCTCTGGCACTCTGATGTCTGCCCAGCCATGCAGACTGATACTATCTTACCATTGATGGGCGACTACATTTTTTCTACATCTTCCTTTTTTCCCCTTCTTTCCCTCCTAACTTATTCTTTTTCTTTCTTTCCTTCACATTTATTTTCTTCCTTCCTGTCTCCTTTTGTTATTTTTTATTTCCTTTCTTTCTCTTCTATTACTTTTTCCTCCCATCAGTACTTACTAACTTGTGTCCTTTCACATTTTAATCTTCTTCCTTTTATTTTCCTTCATTATTCTTTCTTTCTTTTTGTTTTGTTCTTTTCATACATTTCCATTCCTTCCCATTTTCCTTTAATTTCATTATTTTTCCTTCTTCCTCCCATTTCCTTCCTACCTATCTTTTTTTTCTTCCTCCATCCTTACTTATCCTTTCATGGTTTTTTACCCATCCTTCTACCCTTTCTTTCTTCTTCCTTTCTTTCTACCTCCCTTTTATTTCATCTGTTATTTCAATATATATATATTGTTGTCTCCTGCCATTCTTTCCTTCTGTACCTGTGAGTCTAAAAGAAAACAACAGCTAAATGGATGTCACACAGAGTGGTAATATTTATCAATATATATCCTGGCCTCCACCCACAGATTTCCCCCTGAGTACAGAGCAAAGTTATCAGAGTACTGTTGATCTTGCTTTGTTATACACAAATAAATGTTCATACATAAAAGTGTACAAACACACACATGTGGATAGAGAAACGGAGACTGAATGAAAGTGGGAGAAGGTTACATGGCCATTTGTCCCCACTCCCCAGAGGACCAGGATCTTTTTCTTATTTCCTTGTTTTCTTCTATATAATATAATACGGAGCACAAAATCTTTGACAAAAAAATTTATCGAGCACGTTGTATATTTTTGGTTGCTTGTTGTATTTGATTTCAAAGAAAAAGATTCTTATAGAAAACACATTACTCTAATTCTTAACTATATTAATTAAATTAGTAACATCCAAACTTATTAACAGATTAAGGTTTGCCTAGTACAATTTACAGCATATTTACAATTATCAGATCAGTTCACACATGCATTATGAAAAAGGACTTCAAGACACTGCCTTTTGGAAAACAAACCTTTTCTAACCACATAAAAACAAACGTACCAATGTACAAATCTGTTTGGCTGATCCAATGAATACAAACTTAGTCACAGATGGTTCATAAGAATTGGACCCTTCTCTCTCTCTCTCTTTCTCTGTCTCCCTTGAACAGACTTAAGAAAAACTGCAGTCAATGGTGCGGATAGGGCCGTGGAACACAAAGGGTCAGCTTCATCGCCGCTCTTTTCAGGGCTGCAGGAGGATAATGTCTGTGCTCTGTTTTGTGTGTGTGTTTTCAGGGTCACAGAGGAGGGCGCATTAAGCCTGTATCGCCAAGCTGGTCATTTCACTGCTACTTCTGCTGGCATTTTCCACCGCCCTCTTTCCCTTTATCTGTCTCTGTGCCCCCCTACCCCCCATGCTTCACCCTTTCTTTCCTTTCTAATACAGCACCAGGGTCTAATAGGCCTCTATTGCTGTGTGGCCATGGGGGTTTATTGAGACACTGGAGTGTTTAAAAACAAGAGACGAAAGTGGCTGAGGGGGCTGTTGGTTAGCTACCTTCACCTCGCAAAAAACCAACAGACAAAAAAAAAAATTCTCTTTGGAAAGGAGAAGGGAAACGGTAGCTAGTGACTCTTTCCCTCTCCCCCTCCTTCCCTGAACCCCCGCACCAGGATGAAAGCTGCCTCCACTTTAAAGTGGATTAGAGGAGCAAAACACTGAAACAATGGGAGGTAAAAAATCTAATTAGGCTCTTAAACATCAAAAAGGGGCCTTCAACAGTTAAGCTTCCTCTCCTCTAATCTGTTTACTTTCAGTCAACTATATATTCACAATCACAAACGGTTTCTCCTCAAGCTTGGCACTAAAATGCAAGTCTGTTCCTGTCACTGGAACAATCCGGAGACTGTAATGCTATCCACACAAACAGAGGGCGAAAGGGCACGGCAAGTCTTTGTGGTTTAGTCTGAAGTGCTTTAAAATGATCACTTTTGAGAGGAAACTCTTAAGAGCCTGAATGCTGTAGTGAGTAAATAGTTTGTCTTATTTCCATCTGTTTTTCTTTCTTTCCCTCCTTATTTACTCTGTTTTTTATTTTCTCCCTCTTTCTCACTCTCCCTTCTCTCTCTCTTCATCCAGCAGGGGTGATTTTCACTAAAGAACACCCCAGCAGTGTTCCATGTTGCATTGTTCACGCTCTGCCTCCAATTTGCTTTCCACATTCTGCAGCCCCGTCCGAGACGTTACGCCGACTTAAGAGACAAATCGCACACACAAAAAAGAGGGGGAAAAAATGTAGAGAGGAGAATGGGACAGCCCTTCACAGCAATGCAATTATCGCAGCATTTGATGCCGGCGGCCGCCGCTTTTGGCTTTTGTAGTGTTGCTTCTGCTTCTCTCTGCTTGCCCTGTATACTTTACCAGTGCACCTAATAGCCATGGAAGCAGCGATTTTTACGGTACAAGACATTAACATGGCTACACTCCCCAACAATGCCCACATTCAATAGGATTTAAAAAAGAGAGGTGGCTTCGCCTACTTAAGTAAGCCAGAACCTGCCACTGAGAGAGACAGTCCGTGAGTTTATTACACCTTCAAAGAGAAAGAGCAAGCGATTCTTTAAACTATATCCAGAGCCTTAGCATAAAACTCATCCTTTATTTCTTACTGATGACACATTTATTAAATGCCAAAAACGGCTTCAGGCTTGTAGAAAATGAGATATTCACATCCGCCTGCCTTTCTAGCTAAATATTTATTTATTTAGAAATAAACAAATATTTTTATAATGATAATATATTGCTCACAAAATTCCACATCATTAAAAATGTGAATAATGAAAAATGTACTACAAGTCTAAAAATAAACTGATTTCCTGTGTGTAATCTGATTTGCACACAATTAAATGTTTTGTCTGTTAGATGTTTTATAAATGTTGTGCGGGAGTACAAATTTCAACCAATAAAAGCTGGTCTTATACACTAAATGTAGTCTATATATGTCAATTAAATATCTAGTCAAATTAAACTCTATTAGAAAAACACAACCATGAAATTAATTAGTGGTATTTACAATCGTTCAGCAAAGTAAATCAGTTTACCATTTACTCAATGCAAGGTATTAATAGTTGCATCTAAAACATGACAGTATATTTGCACCTCAAATACCAGAAGAACAAGTTGACACTTGGCCAGTCAGCTTCCTATTTGTGTTAGTGATATGCTGCTGATATTCTGCTGTTTGCGGTTGCAGATGCACCAGAGAGCAGAGAGGGAGGCGGAGGAATAAAGGCGGGAGGAGGCGGAGGTGAAAAGAGGGGCAGATGAGCAGGAGGGAGCACTTTACAAAGGCAATGGAAAGAGAAAGTTAGACACAAAGACACAACAAGGAGCAAAATGCGGGACACAGAGAAAGGAGAGCTGCGCCATTGAAAAGACCATCTGTGATTTAAAATGGAGTGTTTTGAGCGCTGTGTTTTTCCTTATCCAGCGCTGAATGGACAGAAACCAATCAGTAACTTAAAAAGGCCATAAACAAATAAATGTGAAAAAAGAGCCCTTCGTGCTTCCTCACAGGATAAATTACACGGGGCGAGATGCTTCGACACAGCCTTTAAAATAACAAAAAACTATGAAATCGGGAATTAGGAAGAATAATCGGAAGCTTGGAAGAATCAGAAACTTGGAAGAATTATGAATAAATAAATACAATGCCATTTAATTCACAAGACTAAAAATGTGTGAAATAACAGGAAATACTTACAGTGATTACACAGGCTGTAATACAGATAGAATAAGCTGACAAGTGACTAATAATCACTAATAATGATTTTTCTTCCTAATATTACCAGAATCAAAATGTTGTTATTATTGTTGATAATAATACAACTAATCATGCTCATTTTAATTTTAAATCATGTTACCATATAACCTTAAATAAATTGAAAATGACCTGTGATACAGAATTACTCATGCATAATTACCTCATGCTAATGACTGTTTATGAATGAAGAGAAGACCGACCTGTGAAGAAAGTGATTGACATGAATAGTATGTAAATTAAATTAAGTCTAGATTGCTAATACTCAAATAAAGGTACAAAAACAAAACTAAACACTATCAATACACTAATCACACATATAATCATGACTCCTGATTAAATCAGAACTGCAAAAGTTTCTTTGGTCAATTTTTAAATTAACAGCTTTGTATACAGTACTAGAACTTAAAGCAAAATAATAGACTTCTTTAAAAGCATCACTCACTTATCACATCTACATGGAGCTCAACCGAGACTTTGAATTACTTCTCTCTCCATAAAATAAAATAATGTGAAATATTGCATATTTTAATCAACTTCAAAAGTATTGCCATCCTCAAATTTTGGACGGGTGCCGAACACATTCATGGTAGTTTAATTAAATTAACTCACGGTACATCTTTGATTTGTACCCATTAAAAATACAATTTTATGACTCAATTCGAAAAAGCATCATAGAAGGTTAATGACTAAAAGTGGGGCATAAGAAGCTTAATTGCAGACAGACACTGTGGACAGTATTTTATTGTGTAAAGCTAAATTCAAGATACCAATTCTGCAGCTATGGATGGCATTAAATCACAGGATAGCCCGAGACAGCTGCTCTAGAGGACAAAAATCATCCTTTAAAAACGTGAATGAACTTTTTATATGCCTCAACTGAGGGTTTCATTTAGGATTTGATTGCTGGCCGTTTGCTTTTGTATAATTAAACAGAATTAGCTTAGCAGCGATGTATTAATAGTCCCATAGAAACACCTTTCAATTTATGAGTAAAAGATTTTCATTACTAAAAAAAGAAGAAAAACTTTAAAAAGTACAGAAATTAGAAGAAAAAGAGAGAATCAGGACTTTTACACAGAAATAATTAAAAACAAACATTTCAAGCAATTTTATGAGACATTTAATTGATTCCACAATTGTAGTGTATCCAGATAAGTATGAGTGTACTAATTTAATATATGAAATATATTTTATCCATCTTAAGAATCACATCTAAACTGAATGTTCTTAAGGATTACTGTGCTTGGCACAATGAAAGTGTTAAGTTGAATATAACCTATAGGTGAAGCAAGTAAACTAAAGATGAATTTCTGGGTGGTGATTAACCCATGCCTTGGCTGGAACGAGCTGATGTCAGTGGTGGATACAGAAGGGATGACATTAGCTGTAAATGTAATGATGCAACGGTCAATCTCTCACTGCTAGGATGAGCTGCATGATTAAGTCTGTTAGGCAAGAGCACAGGAATCTTTTTGACCAGGGGGAGTTTGCCTAGCACTCAGCAATAACAATGTAGTGAATAGGTGAGAAAGGAAGGAGAACAGAGATCAGACTGCGGCATGACCCAGGATGGGGTGGCCTAGGTTTGGGGTGAAAGGGAGGAGGAGGAGAATAGGGCTGATGGCTAGTCTCTTGACCTCCCAGAATTTTAGTTCCTCCTGGTGCACACCAGAAATGACAGGACCTCCCACCTTTATTCGCCCATGCACTCACTTATTCACTATTAAAACGCATAGACAGACATAGCCAAACACTTTCATGGGACATTTACTGCATTCGGGGTAATAGAAAAACTAAAATAGGGCAAAAAGAGAGAGAAGCTGATGTTGTCATACCTATTCAAAAGTGCTGGCCCTGACACATAAGTACATTGTGTTAGCATTGGAAGAGAAAGTGTGAGAGAAAAATAAACAGCGGAGGAGAGTGGTAAACAAAATATCCCCTACTGGATGGGTGTGTAGGGGTTTTAAAAGTGGTCTACAGTTGCCATTAACAGATTAAAGCACCCTTTTGACCTGATCAGTAAAGCGTGTCGGCAAACTACTCCTAACTACTAGCAAAATGCTCCGTAACACTCCTGCCATATTCTCACAGCGGACACATTGAGAATCTTCAGCAGTTTAAAGAAAAAACGGACAAGACGGGGTAACGAAGGATTGGGTCTGACCTGCATGACTGCCCCCCCTCCCAGTAGAGCTGAAGATCTTTGCCCGAACCCGATGGGACCCGATGGGACCCGTCGGGACCCGACGGGTTCGGTCGGGTTCGGGCTTAATTTCTATTGTCTTACGCGGGCTCGGGCCGGGCTCGGGCTCGCGCTCCGGTTTGCGAGGTAAACGAGCGGTCATGTGATGTGGCGAGAAAGATGCGAAAATGAATGCTGAGTAGGTGTAACGGAGGCTTGCCTCTGGTGATTACGTTTCGGTTGCACCAGCAACTAAAGCAAAGTCTGAGGTGTGGAAAAGTTTTGACCATGTCTATAATGAGAATAATGAGTGAATAATGACGCACCATCAGTGAGCGCAGGAATGCGCTGAGGACATCTACACTGGATTCAATCATTTTCCTCCACAAAAACATGTAGACCTAGCCTAATCTCTGTGAGTAAAGGTTTTTCAAATGATAACTAAATATTCATCGAGTCTTAAATGCATAATGTTGACAGAGTATTTACGCTAATGTTGGCATTATTCTTTTATTAAATAAAGCAAATCCGGCGGAGCCTTTATCTTAATTTCGTTATTGCCAAATACCCATCTTAATTTAAAATTTATCTTAATTTTTTTTTTTTTTTTAATGACTCGTTTTTATTGGTGCGTTGGTCTATTTATAGGTTAAATGAGCCTATGTCTAGAATGCTGAGATGTTATGATGTCACAGAGGACTTATTTTATTTCTTTATTCCAACTTCCAAGTGGTCTAGTCTACGTTAGTTATGAGTAAATTGTGTTAAAACATGAATTAATTACTCATTGTTGACAAAAGGCAAAAGAGCAGTGTGCGTGCGCACATTTGAATAATGTCGGGCTGTAAACGGGTTCGGGCTTTAAAAAAGCTGTCAATCAAAATATACTTGTCGGGCTCGGGTCCTGTCGGGCCTAACTTTTAAGGCTGGCTGGGTGGAGCCATTGAGCAGTCATCATGCTCTTTTTCAGCCTTTTAGACTACAACCCCCCACCCCCCCACCCCCAACCGCTTCCTCATCCCACAACACACACAGACATGCATGCAAACCCCGTTAAGTCTCACAACCAACATTTCAACATTCTCACCCAAGCAATAGCACGACCTTGGCCTGCCATACAGCACCACCATAACATGGTTTCTAAATTTCAGTGTATAAACTATCAGACTTTTTTCTTTGCTGGTTTTTGGGGGAAATCGATCATCTAAAATCGATCATCTAACTATATAAATATAGTTAGATGATAGATAAACATGGAACTTTCACGTCAATAATCTACTTAATTTATATGTTGCCAACAAGACATTTTTTTAGGTTACTTGACAAAATATGTTTTACACTTTTTTTGGGAAGCTTAAGGAATAAACAAATTCTCAAAAAAATTTTAATAAATATAAATCACCAATATTCAATAAACAGAAAAGCGGAGGATATTGTTAATCTGCTGAGCTTTCTGTGGAGCTCCATTTGGGCATACTTATAACTTAAGCACCATTCTATAATGTCTCCTAATGTGTCATCTGTCACGCATTACAGAGATGTGACATCATTTAAATGCTGTTTGAGGTGAGTGAGTCTCCTCTCCACCAATAAGCTGGTGTGTGGTGGCCGTTTTGGCGCAATATGGCTGCCGTCGCATCATCCAGGTGGATGCTGCACAGTGGTGGTTGATGAGGAGATACCCCCTGACAATGTAAAGCGCTTTGAGTGCCTAGAAGAGCGCCATATAAATGTTATGTATTATAGTGAGGTAACCAGTTCTTTCCTTCATTCTCTCACCTTTTCTCCCTGCTCTCTTCTAAAAGCGTACCAGAGAAAAGCTGTTTGCGTGTAAAGTTTTCTCCTCCTCTTTGAGTGGGTTCGAGAAAGTCTCCCTTCTCTCCTTTAACAAACTCCTCTCTCTTCTGTCAGACTTCCAGCAGGCTAATTAACATGCAGCAGGGTGACTTTTCGCCTCTTGTGTTTCTCTCTCTCTCTAAAGGGTACTTAATAAAATGTGAGTCTGCGGAAAGCAACAAAGGCGCAGCGCCTCAGAGCAGCTTCATTTCCATTAGAGAGGCCTCCCGGCTCTCACACTAACGTCTGGACCTGCAGTTCATTCTTGCAGAGTGGCCCCACAACAGGTTGGTGCTGCCCCAGTGACAAGGTACAATTTTTATTCATTATCTTCAAAAGTGTGGAAAGAATAAAGTGCTTTCAGGACAAGATGAATGTGCTAAAACAGATTAAAGCACTATTCGGACGGGACTAGTTTTCTAAACTACGTTTGAATTTCGATTCTCACCACCTGACGTCTGTGATTTTCATGTACCAATTCGGATGGGACTAACATCTACGTGTTTATTACAGAGGTGGGAGGGTCTGATTTGTGCATCTGGGCGTCACAGATCATGCGCTCTGTGCGTGCATTGCATTCATTCAGAATTATTGCCTTAGTATTATTACACAATAAATACTAAATGGCTAGTATAACAAAACCATGTTAATGTGTGGTTCCTTTAGTTTGACATGTTTTCCTTCTTTTTTTTTTATTAAATGTAATTAAAACATTATGTAACTGAGTACATAAATGAACGTGAGTAATCTTACCTGATGCTGATATTACAGTAGCCGGTATTAACAGTTTACGCGATCATGCTCTTGATTTGATTATTTGTATTATTTTTTTATTATTATTTATTTGCCGCTAAGCAAATATATCAAACATCCGCACGGTAAGAGCATCTACGGTAATTCACGTTGGCCAAAACACACAAGGAAACGCGTTGTGAAATAAAATTTCACCGGCAATCACAGACATTCGCATTCGGACGGGATTCGTTTTCTCAGAGGATCACGGAGTTTGCTGAAAAACAGTAGGTAATTTGCTCTGGAATTATCACAGAGGTTGTGTGAGAAAAACACAGACGTGGCAGATTCGGACGGGATTAAAATCACCAAGTACGTCTGTGAAACGCAGATTTCTCTAACGACCCCCTGTAAAACTAGTCCCGCCCGAATAGGGCTTAAGATACAGTGACAGTTACTCGTGTTACCCAAAAATCAACCATCAATCGATTAACGGTGCAATCAACAAATTATTCAATATATAGTGTTTATATAAAAATAAATAAACATTAGTGTTTATTTAATTATTATATTTTAATGAATTAGATTTCATGATTTTTAATTAATCTTTAGACATGCTTTATTCATTATTTTGATTGAAGTTTCAATATGGGGGAAAGTCAACCTGCCAAAGCCTGGCTGGGACTGAAAGACAAATAGTGTTTACTTAAAATATCCCATCATCACCTGATTAAAATTCCGCAAATTTGTGTTTCATTACACGTGACAAATGGCTTTTGTATTAATGAAACACTTGCAGAGCTAAGGAATTAATTAGAGTATAGAGACAACTGAAATAAGGTATTAAAAGTTATTCAGGTACAGTAATTGCAGCTGAAAAATTACCCCACAAAATAAAAGTGGTTTTCTCCTCAACTTTAACTCTCTTCCTCCTTATGTTCTTATTGCTCTCTTTCACTTCCCCAATCCTGTGTCCCTGGTGCCTGGCTCTCCCTCACATCCCTTCTAAATTATTCACAAGCAGCCCTGCAATATGCTTGATTAAGTTTTAATTTCAGCAAATTACCAAATCGGCAGGAGGCCACCCTAGTGAATCATATGGATGGCGAGTTATTTATCAGAGCTGAGGAGGTGCGGATACTTCAGCGCTCCCTGTGCTCTAATCTACTGGACACTGACCTGGACTTCATTGTGCAAATAGTCAATAAGCCAAAGCTAGTCATTTACTCACTGAAGCAGAACTACACCTGACTTTGAGCTTGAAGTGTTCATGTTGCTAATCTGTGCGAAAAGAGCTGTTAGAGGTGTTTAAGTCAACTTGAAAACAAAATACATTTGTTTACTTTCTTAAAAATTATGTCATTATTTGATCACCCTCATGTCTAAACCTGTATTGCTTTATTTCTTCTATGACACACAAACGCACAGATGTATGTATCTATAAAATTTAAATATTTAATTTAATTTCTTTTTAATCTATACAATGAAAATTAGTGGGGTTTTGAACCCCTTGACTTTCATTGCATGGACAAAACACTTTTCAAAACATCTTCCTTTATGTTTCTCATAATAAAGAAAGTCAGACAGGTTTGGAATGGGTGAGTAAATGTCACTTCATGACTGAATTTTCGTTTTCTTGTGAACTAATCAACTAAACTAACTAAGATTTATTAGTGACATTAAATGATACATTTGACTTGAATCAAATCAGTTAATTTATATTTTACCACACAAAAAAAAAATTTCCCAGAAAAAACATTTTCTCTAGTATATGAATGTATTATGTCACCGCACTCTGGGAACAGCGTGATATTCCCTTCCCAATCTCCTGATATGTGGGGTGCATATTAGCGCTCAACACACTGTAAATTACATTGTGATCTCATTAAGACCTAATAGCATCTTATTACTCTAATTTACCGATATAGGCATTTGAATGGCTACCAGAGGCACTCCATACCACCGCTAACTCCGCGCTTATAGATTAGCACTCTCCTTCACAATAATCAAGCACTAACTGCAGGTAGTAATTTAACACTCAGGATAATTACCAGTAATGATCACGTCGGTCTCGAAGCGAGGGAGTGTACGGGTGTGATTATTTGCATTCACGCAGCATGTTTGCGTTAACACGGAACCGCTGTTGATTTGTGCGTGTGAAACACTAGCGGTAGCGCAGTAGCTCAAAACCCATTAGCCTGAGTGTGGGGAGGTAGCTAGGGCACTGCGTCGGATTTATCATGCTCTCCCTGGGTGACTGTCCAACACGGCTTTCCTGTAGCTCTGACAATAGGGTTGGGATTAACGCGGCCTGTCAGTTTCCCCCACACTACAGATCTTTTTGTCCTCGTTAAAAGCTCCTCTAATTAGCACAGAGGGGCTTCACTGCTATCTGCTATCACTCAGATACACCACAGGGTTACAACTGAAAAAAAGAAGCACATTTTTCCTCTTTTTTCTATGGGCAGCACACACACACAAAAGTTTCCTTATGGGCTAGGAGATATCAGCCTTTCCTTTCTGTGGCTTTTAGCACACTGATCATAGATCTTATTCATGGGCCGTATTGCCTTATTGCGTTCTCAGCTTTAATGAGACATAATAAGGGGGACATTGCGTAGCAACACGCCGCTCTTTTTTTATTTGCTGAACCGTATCTCTCTTTCTTGCTCCCAACCCCCCCTCCCCCCCACTCTCTCCAGCTCCCTCTTGGCAGATGAATCATATCTTTCATGCTAAAGCCTTGTAATTACAGGACACCTTAAATACAACAAGTCTTAAAGCTGTCACCAGAATTACCCCGAAACAAGGAGGGCGGCTCTGTAACCATGCTGTCACTGTTAAAATTAATTTATCATGGGACAGGGAGAGAAAGAGAGAGTGAGATGATTTGGCAGAGGAAGGATAGTGGCTGTAACAAAGTGAATTGAAAGCTAGACCGTTTGACAGGAATAAAAAAAAGAACGAGGTTGAATGTCGACATGACACATTTCATGCTGAATGGCTCATCTTTATTCATTCTTCTCATATCTTTTCGGTTTCTAAGCCACCACAGCTCACTATATGCAGTGGTATGATTGGCTCAAAGTGACTCACAAAGGTGTGTTTTGGAGGTACGCAAGTAATGTGTATGCAGTTTCGTCCAAGTTTCAGCTTCCTCCCTCCTGCTTGCTAAAGGCTTTAATTCATCAGCACGCTGCCTGATTGATCTACTTCTCATGGGCCGTTCTGCCGCTGCTGATGCTGCAGAGCGCGTGTAGACGGCTGGCAGAATAAAGAGTAGCAGTTGTGTGACTGGCTGCTAGAGTGGAGGGGACATTTTTTTAAACGTATTAATCGTCCTGCCTGATCAGGCCCTGAGTGCTGCAGACAGGCCCTGTCAGGGCAAGTGCAAGAGAGATGGAGCCCTATCATACACCCGGAACAATGCGGCGCAAGTGTTTTTGCTAGTTTCAGCCCAACGCAGTTGTCCTGTGACACGTTGTTTAAATAGCAAATGCATTTGTGCGACCATGGGCTTGCTGGTCTGAAAAAAGAGGTCTGTTCAGGCGCATTGTTGGCACATTGCTGTTTTGAGGAACTGAAAATAGACCAACTCAAACCTGGTCTAAAGTCGGGCACAATATTTTTGTCTTTGTTATTTAAAGAGCTATAGTAATATTCACCTATAGGCAGGTGCACAACGCACGTACACTTTACTTATTACACACACAGGAACATGCAGCAGCATACAAATATTTTTTTAAATGAAAAATTACATTCCGTCATTTAAATAGCGAACCTGCCATGGTGCAAGCGCAGCTGGCATTTTAAGGGGATGGGCGATGAGACTCTGATTGGTTTATTGCACATTATGCCCAAAAAAACCTAATTTCTCATTAAAAGAATGCGCCCAGGAACGCCAACCATTTTCTTGTTGTAAACTAGCCAAAGTGGGTTCAGACATGCTCTTAGTGCACCTGCGCCGTGTGCTTTAGACTATGCGCTTAGATTGCTAAAATAGTGCCACTGGTCAGTAGGACAATGCAAGTCTCAAAAGACCTGCTACTCACGCCTACAAAGACGGCTGAATCCTTCTCTTCTGTGAATGATACACACACACACATATGAAATTAAACATGATCACAAGCAGTAGCCTATGCATGAAAGAGCACACAGCTCTCTGATGAAATGAAATCGAGCTTCGATATCAGCAATTCCCTGAACGTTAAACAACCTCCATGAAGGAAAACCAATTTGTCATAGTTATGTTTTTACTTCCTTTGCAATGTTATTTGTATTGCCCTCAAAGCTACATGATTAATACTATAATGGCACCAATATTTCACTTTTCTTGGCTGCTTGTCTTTTTTCTCTTTTTTTTTTGTGTACATACAATTCAGTCGTTAACTGTGGAGGATGCAGGATGGAATAGCAATGAGAGAACCGCAAGATGAATTGTAAGGCACTGTGTTTTCAGCCTCATTTAAACAGAAGGGTTTGCTATTGTGGTTATGCTACATCAGAGCTGGGCTCTATATGGGTAAGTGACGTCTCTGTTTAAGACGTTTGTGGTTACACGCCGTGCAACTGGTGGTGGATTAACCAAATCAACTCCCTGACCTACCACTGAGAAGCATGTACATTTAAATTAACTTAATTCCCTGACAGTTTACATTTTGACAGAGGCATTTTTTTGTTGTTGTTTGTTTGTTTGTTTTTGAAAATCAAAACATTTTAAAGAATAGTTTTAAATTAAATGATGAGGATGTAATAATAAAGACATGTATACAAAATATTTGTATTTTAAATAAAATCCTGTTCTTTTCAACTTTCTATTTGCTAAAGAAAAAATTTGATAAAATGTGGTTTCCACTAAAATATTAAGCAGTCCTCAAAATTGATAATAATAAGAAACATTTTCTGATATGCATATATGACCATAGACCACAAAACCAGTCTTAAGTGTACATTTTTCAACATTGAGGTTTATACATCATCTGAATAAATAAACTTTCCATTGATATATGGTTTGTTTAGGATCAGACAATTTTCGGTCGAGATACAAGTATTTGGAATCTGAGTGTGGAAAAAAAAAATCTAAATATTAAGAAAATTGCTGATTTGATATATTTATGATAGGAAATTTACTAAATATCTTCATGGCACATTACCTTTACTTAATATCCTAATGATTTTTGGCATAAAAGAAAAATCTATCATTTTGACCCATACAATGTATATTTGGCTATTGCTACAAATATACCCCACCCACTTCACACATATTAGTCACATATTAGAATGATCTCTGAATGATCATATGAAGACTGAAAATTCAGCTTTGCAATCACAGGAATAAATGACGTTAAAATTTATGACAAAAGATTATTATTTTAACATTATCTTGTGTATATGGTGTAATGCAATGGGTTTATGGGCTTTAAAGTAAAACATATATATATATTCAACATAATGTACATTATTGTTGCTCCTCTATACCCCACCTTTCAGAAACGCGTCAATTTTTACAAAGCTCACCCTTTTGAAAAGCATGGTTGGCCAACTATCCAGTGCGTTGTGATTGGCCAAATACCTCAAGCGTGTGAAATAATGTTACTGTTATGCAGTGTCCCAGCGCGACCAGACAACACCAATAAAACCCATTACAAACAAGGCATTTGTAGCATCCAGTGGAGACATAATTACTGATTATAATGACTTATAGTGTATTTTTATTCTTTGTGTTGTGTATCATGCTGCGTAAACATAAAACCATGTCTGCATTTGTGATCAGAGAAACGACAAACAACAAGCGCTACTCTACCGGCATTGTAGGCTACTCTTCCAGGAAACAGACCTCGTCCTCCATAAAACGCACTGCACACATCTGAATATTTGGGTTGAACTGTCCCAGAACAGTGTTGTAAATACAACTTATCCACTGATTTCTAGTTGTGTCCTCTTTTAAAAGACCAAACAAAGTAGCTTATCTTTCAAAATGAAACACACAGTGTCTCCACAACATGGTGCCGGTGGCAGCAGCAAGAATAAAAGTTAAGCCTTCTTTCTTCGCGTGAACATTTGGGCGGCGTTATGCAAATCTTCCCACATCATGATGTAAACAGTGTTAAAATTAGCTGTTTTAGGTAGGCGTGGTTGACTCTTACATTTTATAAAGAATAACTCTTTGGATTTGAGACTCTTTGCAACTTTACAGATCTTCTTTATGCACCAAGAGCTTGTAACACTCCAAGGAGAAAAGAAAAAATTAAATCACATCATATGACCCCTTTTAACTGTAGTAATATTTTACAATGTTAAAGTTTTACTGCATTTTTGATCAAATAAATGCAGTCTTTGTGAAAATAAGACTTCTTTTTTAAAAGGGGGGGGGGGGGAACTCACCGACCCCACACTTTTGAATGGTAGATTAATACAAATATATAACCATAAAAAGTTGGTTGCTGAATGGCTAGTCAATTAGTCAACCAACATAAATTATTAATAGCTAAAATCACAACACAAATGTATAGTATTTCGATAAGAAAAGACATAATGACACATATACTGTATATAAAAAGGGCTCTATTGCTATTTCAAGGCCTTGCAGAGAGATTGAATCTTAAAGGAAGAGGACCATTTAAAAGGACATGCTATTAATCGCAGGGCTACAAATGCTACCCACAAATGGAGCACACTAAAGGAGGCCATTTCTGACTGAATGACCATTGACTGGGACTTGGGAAGAGGGAGGAGCCAAGGATGAGAAAAGAGAGAGACAGAGAGAGAGGGTGTGGGTGGTCCGGGCCTCGCTGGTCCCGGGCTGTTCTGCTACACTGAGGACAGCACAGGGGAAGTGAGAGGAGGGAGCCAAGGTGGCAAATGAGAAGGGAAGGTGACAAGACATCAGGGAGAGTGCAATGAATTATTTATGAGGCCACTGATGGACAGGCTGAATAAGAGAGACAGAGAAAGGGGGAGACATAAGGATCAGTGAAGGGGAGGGGTGGTTAGTAGAAACCAGGGACTCTTTCATGCATTGCACACACATATACACTCATATACACACAGACAGACAGACGCACATACAGAGCCCGGCCGGAGATGGGTCACTTTGATTATAACAAACCCCCAACATAAGGGTGCGAGCCTCAGAGAACACAAAAGATGTGTGGTGTGTACATGTGTGAGCATATGCACACGTCTTGCCTGTCCCTTCGCAGATAAGAATGTAGCGGGCTTAAAAAAATAAAATAAATAAGAGGAGTGTCACCATTTTTCACAGGTCCTGGCCATAAGAAGACAGTATGTTTAACCTCAGTTCCCTGCTGGTGCTCTGGGCACATGTTCAGGGTGATGTAGTGCTGAGAGCTCTGTGCTCATGTGACCGCTCCGGAGGTGCACTGTGAAGGGGGCTAAAATAGGTTAAAGCTGGGATGATGAATATTTAACCCTTGTAGACGGGCAGTGGTTAATTTGTCAGGTCCGCTGGTTAAATGCCACCATTAGCATTGGGCCCAGATATTGACGGGTGGAGGCTGGAAGCAGGGATGATGGATGTAGAACAGGCCAAACCAGACAGCCGGCTCATCACGTCGGTGTATCGACAGAATATTATTAACAGAGCAGCAGAGCATGCTACAACAGGTATAAGGGCTAGAAAAGACCCTCGAGGGTGGACACACCAACACACACTCCAAAAGAACACACACTCACTCAAAGCTTACAATTTACACACACTACATGGATATTCTTGTATACAATTTTAAATAATATTAATGAAACTTATGTAAAATATATTTTTCATACTTTCAATACTGTTTATCGAAAAGACAAATATAACATTGAAAAGAAACAATCATAGGTTGATGTAAATGTGGTGCTGGATTTGAGACATCCTGGTAAAATTTAACGTTTTACTATATATTAATGTTTTTATTATATTATATTATTATATTATATTATATTAATATTATATATATATATATATATAATTATATGAAAAAGCAATATATGAAATATTTAATACATTATATATTAAATTAATAAACATATCTTGTTATAAATATTATATTATATTATATTATATTATATTATATTATATTATATTATATTATATTATATTATATTATATTATATATAATTTAAATAGAAATAGAACAGGAAATGATGGTGGAAGGTAATTGTTGCAAGCCACATTCAAACTCACATTACTCACATGAGCACCCAACAACTAAACCACGACTCCAACCTGACATTAATTTTACTCTTAATGCAATAAAGTTGAAACCCCAAAAAAGTAAACACTATAGGGCAAATTGTTTTATTAACCATTTTTCTTTTTAATGTTTTTACTTCTTCGACACCTTTCGGCATCATGTGGCTTGGGGTGAGGGTCATGTCAGTGCTGTTCTCACAGACACAGGTAAACCTCCTCCTTTGCTCCACACCCTGCCATTACAGTGCACAGCAAACCTAAAACCCCCGCCAAAACATTTCCCACCACACGATGAGCCTGAGGAACGCAGATGTCCCGGCCCACCATGGTGTCTGCCCAGACCCCGCCAATTGGCCTGTTACCACAGATATAACACCAGGTTTCTGCATGAGGCCATTTCTCCCCAGACACCTGCCACTGGAGCAGGCTCATAACATCCCTCCAGTTGTTACTGTGACATTGCCGCAAAGACAGGCAGTTTTAAAACCTCCAGTTTACAGGCCCTTCTGCTATTCACACAGTATATTCCACCATCTACATCCGCTGCTGATGCAAACGGCCTTGCACTGTTATTATGAGAATATAGCTGGAGTCGTAACAGTTTGGAACACATTGCCTGAAAATCTACCAAGGGAAAAAAACAAGAATAATAAAACTGGCTTTCTGGCGAGGCAAAAAACAAGTCTTGTATTTATTTGTGCATCATTCCGTGAAATACAAACACATCTGAGAAAACGAAGTGAAACATTCCTCTGTGTTCAACCCAGCTCGGCAAGCCATTGGTGGCAGGTTTGACGAAGACTGACTGAACAAACTTGTCTCAAAAACAAGCCTCTTTTCTCTTGTGCTGCAAGTAAACCATTCGCTCTCTTTCTCTCATTCTTTCTACCTACGTGTCTATCTGCCTTTGGCTATGTTCACAAGGTCATTTCATTTTATAAATGTAAAATATATTTTTTAGCCATGAGGACTTCAATATGCCACATTCAGTGAAAGACAGTGTCGCTTCAGTTTATAAACAATCTGCATGGGAACATAAACATAAATAAGACTCTAAAACTGGAGTGAGATCGGTATTCTACTGCTATGTGAACGCAGCTGTCTTCTCTTTCCTCCCGTCTCTCTCTCTCTCTCTCTCTCTCTCTCTCTCAAGGCTTAGTCTCATGTACTGAAGGATAGACTCGCTCTGAGATGCGTAGGCCCTGCTCCCCCGATACTGTTTGTTTGTACATGCTCGCTTTGTTTCCCTCCTCTCTGCTCCACAGATCTTTACATCTCGCCAGACACTTGTGTGTATCACCAGTAAACAAAAGGTTAAAGGAGACATGCATGGAGGGCCAGCATGAGCCCTCCTAAGCCCCACAAAGCAAACTGGACACACATGCAGACCCCAAAAAAAATGAGCAAAGTTAAAGCAAAAGGCCCTACATGAGGAGCATACACGCTGTCATATATGTGCAAAAAATGGTCTCATATGGATCTGCAAACAGGGAGCTGGAGGAGAGTCGGTGCTTTTTGATTATTTACAGTTGTTTGATGTCCCACATGAAGGACAGAAAGGAGACGTGTTTAACTTCTAGAAGAAAGCATCATGCTGTGTCCGAGCCATCCGACCACTATCACTAAACCCCACTCAGGCTGCCGCTTGTTAGACAGAGCACTGGAAAAATCAATATATCTTTGAATGAAGGTCACAGGGGTGACTGCTTTGGGAAAAGTGACAGATTTGCTCTCTTTTGCTCTCTAAGCCCACCCCCCTCCTCCTCCGGACCCCATTCGTAGGCTCGACTGTTCCCCTCCTCTACCCCCATTTCCCCAGAGGCGGATGCCGTGCATTCTGCCGTGGGGATGTGGTATTAGACAGCCCGTATCCAAATGGCACCCACAGAGCCGCTCGAGCACAGGAGCCAGGGGCCAACATGACTACAGGATTACACAGCAGCAGGTGTGAATCACAGCTTAACTAACAAAAGCACACATATACACATACACACAAGAAGTGGGGGCTCGATAAAGAGGGACTTCAGATTAGCCACTTTTAGGTGCCATTTTCAGTGGCGACAATTTTCAGCTCGGCAGTGCTGAAATTGTCGGGGTCTCGCGCCTGCAGGCGCACAGCCACCGAGCTGAAAATGGCTGACCAAAGGGGGTCAGTTATTTATGGGCTTTCATATGGGTGAAGTGGAGGGTGTCTCTGCAAAAGAAGACCCCCCCCCCCCCCCCCCGGGAGGAGGCGCGGTCAAAGAGCATCAGTGTTCTTTGATGTGTCACAAAAATAAACTCACTCTCGACTTGCAGAAAACACAGACAGGAAGAGCACTTTGTGCATGAGATCACTCGAAACCGTTCATTTTTTGTCTGTCCAAAACTGTATCGCTCATACTGAGTAAACACAAAAAGGAACAAAGAACAGTAATAAAAAACGAATTAATCAATAACCCTGCCACCAAATGAGATGAAACTGAGGATTGCATCAGACTTCTTAATGGCAAAATCTCTAAATTTCTGTTGCGACTTTTTTTTTTTTGCTTTTTTTTTTGAGACTTTGATGATCTATCTGTAGTACAAACTGTGGTAATGAATTAACCTTTATATTTATTTTAAATTATTTTAACACATTCCTCTGACTTAGTCTAGTAATAGAAATGATTGAATCTTTATTCCATTTTTACCAAAAATTAGAAAGTGTTGCCATTCGTTATGTGTACACTTGTACAAAAAAAATGCATTCATGTTTTGCATTTATACACATTCTGCGTTTATTCATGTTTTATGTCTTTTAAATGTTTTAAGCATGTTTAAAAGATATATAATTAGTTATTAAAAATTACCAATCAATTTTTGTATGGAGCATGATCAAGAATTTTCAAGTTCAGAAAAGGCATTAAGTATGAACCTTTTACTCATTTCCATGCATTTATTATTATTATTATTCATTATTAAATCATCTTTTGTATTTAAAACTATAAAACTATTGTAATATATTTTGAGTGGTTTTGATTATTTTTTTATAAAATAGGTTTAAAAACCTAAAGTACGAGGGTGCTAAACTGCTAACAACTCTGGTTCAGTGATAGTCTGAGATGCATACGGTTTAATTACAGCACCATGCCTGGTGCCAGGATAATATGACCATGGATCCATGTTCACTAAATGAAAGGAAGAATAAAAAGGAAGAGTGAGAGAGAGACAGAGAAAGAGGGAGGGATTGGAGAAGAAGAAGATAGGCCCATTTGTAATGTATACTACAGGAGGCATTGATGATTGCAATTATCAAATAGCTGTTTTAAAAGGCCATTGATTGGTGTCATTAACTCAGTGAGTGTTTACTGATTGCTGCATTTCCACGATCACTCATGCTGGGCGCTCGCGCATCTGTTCAGATTAGCCCTGAAGAGGAGTGGGCCATCAAAGGATGGATATAAGCTCACACATGTCCAGCTGGCAATGAGTGTGCGGACACACACCGAATTTGTGCACACACAAATGAATAAATCACACATAAAGTTCTTGCATGCACACACACTGGCAGAATTCTCAGACAAACAGAGACTGGCACACAAAATGCTGTGCATCTACTCATGGCTACTATATTTAATTATGTCAAAAGCCTTATTAGAACACAATTTAGAATGGCGGCGTAACCCATCATAATAGAAGTGGGGGGGGGGGGGGGTGGAGTTCTTGAGTGCCTATTTTAACTGTTTTCTCCCAGGCTGCCTGGCTACCAGCCCACCCCCAAAACAGCCCTCTTTATTGGCATGTAAAAGTCCAGCTTCATGGGCCTAGACAAGACAGACCAGACTGTCAACTGCAAGAGTGTTTCAGCTTCCTGACCGCCCCAGACACCGGCCATTTCCCTAACCGCACACTGCCACGGCAACCAGCTGCCACAAGTGCTCTTATCAGTGGGACGCCTCCCTGTCAACACAACAAACAAGCCCCTACTGCCACCAAACAAGCACCCACAGAGAAAGAGAGAGGGATGAAAGTGTAAGTGTAAGAGAGGGAGAAAACAGGTAAGACAAATGCTGTCCAAAAGTTAAAAAGAAAATGCAATCTTTGCAGGCAGTATACAGAGGTTGGAGAACAACAAGGCAAATTTACTATGACATCCCACAGTCCTGTTCGTGCAATTTGGCGGATGGTAGAATGAACGATGATAGTTTCTAACAGATGTTAAATAGCCAGTTTTATTATCCATAATCTATTGTTAACTGAGATAGAATGAAATAATGACAGACAGACAGACAGACAGACAGACAGACAGATACAGTGTGCAGTGAGGCAGCATCTGTTCTAAGTTACAGATACCAAAGAAAATAAGAGGAAATAGGAATGAAACTAAGGGGGACAAAAGACATATATTTGTTTCATGATTTCTTCTCACCCCCTCACTCAACTCTTTCGTCCCCGACCACGTCTTTCAAAATAAAATCCCCCTTCCACATGTCACTTCCAAAATAACAATGCGGTCACACCTGAGAGGGGGGCGAAAGATCTCTCACTCTCACTTTCTCCAGCACAGCTGTAGCTTAACACGTCCTCTGAAATGTAACCGCGGCGGCAGACACGATAGTCGACAGAGTCAAGCGGCACACAGACAATCAGGCGCAGTGACAGGCATTGGATTTAAATATGAGCTAGCTGCTGCGAGAGGATGCACAATTAGAATGCAGGATTGGATCAATAGGCGTGCTGACAGATGGATTACTAAGGTAAATAGATGATACATGCTGCTAAATAATTAATCAGGCCCCTACGAGCGCCTGGACAGAGAGTGACGGGAATAAGGTACAAAATGGCAACACTTTCTAATGTGTGTGGGCTATTGGCATTCTGGAAGACCGTGTGTGTCTCCATGCAGATTCTCCTAAGCCACCTTTCCGCCTCAGGTCTCACCGACCGGTAATGAGCAATGATAACACACACTCGGCCCTCTCAGAAGCAATAAAACAGAGCTGGAAGCTTTGTTACCACCCGAAAACAAGCTACAAACTGCTACAGGTATAAAGGCTTATGGTGCGCCTCTAGCTAATGCTAATGTTCAGAAGAAAGCGGAGCTTACATTAAAGACATTTCTCATGCAAGATGTCGCTTTGGATGCTGTTGTTTTAATCCGCGACAGTTGCCTGAATCTCCAGGAAAGCCCCCCAACTCATCCCGTTCAGTAATCACTTGTGTTCAATAATTCATATTTAAGGGATGCAATAAATATATATAATATGTGTTACTTAAGCCAAGCCAGCTTTTTGGAAACAAGTCTGTCACAGTAGACTGCACCCGCACATGAAGAGAAGATTAGATTACTGGGGGAAACAGTGAGGAGGGGTGAAGGAAGAGAGGGAGAAGGATAAAGATGTGGTGGTTGTGAAGGGGTGAGCGGGCTGGCTGGCTGTGGTGGGTCTGCTGTGCTCTAGGTGGTGAACCTGTTAGCGAGAGTGAAGTTTCATCCCCTACCTTTTTAAGGGACTCAGGGGGAAGAGGCTTTTCAGCACATCTGCATTAGTCCAGGATGGGGAGGAGGGGAGTGATCTAAAGCCTGATCTAAAGGCTGTTCCTGGTTGCCGGTGGCCCGGAACTAAACTCATGGTTGACGGAGGGCCCACTGTGGTATCATGACCGGCTCCCTGACCCTGGGTGCATGAGCAGAACGGATATTAATGCCAGCTGTGCGGTTCTACAGGACTCAGCGGACCGTTTTCGGCTTGCTTTTATAGCAAAGTGTGACATCACCACAAGGCCCACATCCAGGCCATGGGAACAAGCCTGACCTAAATCCTGGGTGCATGTGTGTGCTTGACAGAACCCCCATACAGCTGCGTGTACACATCTGCCAAGAGCATGGAAATCATTTAGTTCACAATGCATAATTTTAGTCTTTTAAACCACAAATAAATTAAAATAATATGCAATTTTTATACCAAACAAGTGTGTTTGTAAGCCACTGTATATTCATGGGGATTGCGCTGAGGAGTAAAACCATCACGTCCAACATTAGTTCACTCATTCACTCTGATACCAGCTGTTTGTCTGCAGAGGATGCAAGCTTTCTTCTCATTTCCCCAGTTCATTTCCCTAACAGTGGCTCCAGCAGCCCGCACACACCAGCCTGTGTCCATTTCAAGTGGGCCTGCCAACAAAGCTCAGGCAGGAAGCGTTAATCCTTGATCTGCATCATGCCGCAACAATGGCTCGGCCCCACACTCCCTCACACTGCACAGAGCGGTCCAGCCATGGCCTGCTGCACTGACACCTGCTGTCTTTTGCCAAGAGTGATCAGAAGAGAGAGCAAGATGGATCACACTCTTTGCTCTTCTGATCTGCAATAAAGTAATTCGTATCACTCTCAAATGCCTCTAAGAGACTGGGTTTCAAAATAGAGATGAAACCTAAATCCCCTAAGGTTGGTTGCAAACAAATGTTTGCTATAAAAACTTCCAGTTTTATTGCTCTGTTAAGCAATTGTGAAGATACAGAGAGACAGAAAGCTAGACTCCTAGACAGACAGAGATAGATAGACAGACAGAGATAGATAGATAGATAGATAGATAGATAGATAGATAGATAGATAGATAGATAGATAGATAGATAGATAGATAGATAGATAGATAGATAGATAGATAGATAGATAGATAGATAGATGATTGAGAAAGAGAGATGGAGAAGCTGGAAGGGAGGGAGAAATGTATGAAGGGTGGAGGGGGCACTGACAGGGAGACAATATGAGAGGACAAGCCTTTTAACATCTGGGTAAGCACAGACGAGCAGCCGCTCTGCAGCCTAATTATTAGAACACTCTTACTTAACTTAACCTCGTCACTAGACCGTGACAGAGAGAGGGAGGGAGCAGGAACTAGAGCAGGAGGACAGATGAGGGAGGGAGAGACAGAAGGAGGGGGATTTTTGCTGGGATGACAATGTTGATCTCCTTAACTATTTCCCTGCCGGAGAAGAGCGACGAGCAAGAGTGTTGGCTTGAGGAAAAAGAAACCTAAAAATGTTTCTCTTCCACTCCATGTATTTTTCATTGTTCGATAATAGCAGATTTCCTTTATTATGATGTATCCTGATGCATTTGCCACTTCTGCTGCAACTGTTTCCTAAAGTTTTCAATACACCCGAAGGAAAAACACACACAAACATGTCACTGACATCTGCTCTGAAAAAAAAGGTAAAAAAACAGCAACTGTGTGTTTTAACAGCTGTCAGTGCACACTGCTCTTCAGAGCTTTTGAAAGTGAAAATACGGCTGAATAACTATGCACTCTGACAGATCTGTGCAGCCCAATCGAAAAACATGAAAACAAGAATCAATCACACAGACCGAGTAGAGAGGGAGGAGAAAGAGAGAGCAGGAGAATGAAAAAGAGACAGAGAAAGAGCACCGGCAAATAATTAAAGGCTCAAACCCAGAGGCTGACTGGCAACTACAAAGCCAGAGAGTGACAGGGAGGCGCAATGCAAAAATAACCATGCTTGCTAACACAATGCATCTCGGCGCTACTTCTCAGGAGCCGTGTAAATTAGAGGACGAGTCCCTGCCAGGTTTGCAACTGTAAAAATACATCCTCATGACTGATGCCCTGACGTGTTTGGGGACGATACGAGAGAATATTTTAACGTGTTGATGTGTGCTATAATCTGTGCTATACATATATCTACCCGAGCTGAAATCATTTGAAGTTCAGAACAAGTGTGTGGAAGCTCCACAGGGAAGGACGGGCGGTCGGTGGCCCTGCTATAAGACCAGCTCGCTGCTGGGGTGGTGGGGGTTAAGCACGGAGCTGCCAGCCACCGGGTTCCCTGTAAATCAGCGGGGATTTATGGAGACAGGCCCACACGGCTCACGGAATGGTCACATCAGGAAGGAAGCCTGTGTGGCTGCACTCTGTTGTCTTAAGGATTTTTTCCCTTTTATTTTAGCTGCTCAGGAAGGCAGCTGCAGTCTGCGTTTCAGCTCACAACGCTGCTGATTGCTCATCCCCTGCCTTTTATTGTTTTTTATCTTTCTTTCGTCTTGCTCTTCCTCATTCTTTGCCTTCTCTCTTTCTAAGACTACATCTCATGTCTTATTTTTTCTGTAGGTCACACTGAGTATGGAACCAGGTTACACTGTAGCAGTCTCTGTTTATCCCACACACACACACTTTTCTCTGGATGTGAAGCTGGGATAGCTGTCCTGGGTCAGGTTCACTGCTCGGCTCTGCTGTGCTAATGTGTGCAGGGAGAAGGCAAACAAACATGCTCCAGATGTAACACATTCACACTGGGAAATGAACACACACACATACACACACACACATACATCAAATACTAGAGACAAAATTCCACGGTGACCATAATTTCTAGTAACATAGTTAGTCATACTACTCTAAATTCATACCAATGAATTATAATAATAATGATCGCATTAATATTAGACTATAATATTGTACTATAATATTTCTAATATTTTTTTTTCATACCTTTAATTTATTTATAAAATATAATCAAATCTGAAGTAAATAATAAAATCACCCAAAAATACATAAAAAAACATTTTCAATTATAAATGTTACAAATATTAAATCTAATAAATTAAATAATTAAAAAAATATTCTATATACACAAAACAGGTAACCAGATTTGATTTAATTTGGTTACAAATATGGTTTAAAAAATTGTTTTTGTAAGGGACACATTCTATTCACACATTGTTCTCCTTTCCATTCAAAAATAATGAAAACATCATGCTGTGAAGCTCTAGATGTGACATGTAACTCTTGTGAGGAGTGAGACTATCTGCAGGAATTGTCATCATAGGACTGTATCTTGCCAAGCTTTCCTGCTCACTAGCGTAGAGGCTGAGAATCGCACTGGTTGCAATACAGTGCAGATTTGGGGCTTAATGCCCAGAGAGAGGATAGGTCTCCTGAAGTGACAGCCAGTAGCAGAGTAGCCAGTCAAGGGGAACCCAATTTAAGGCTCTTCTACAACACTGCTGGAAATTCAATTGCATTAGAGCCCTTGGTGGGCCTAAGGTTTAATCTAATTAGATTCAGCTTCAAAAGAGAGGAGGAGAAGGAGAGAGGCAGAGAGTGAGAAGGCAAAACTGTCTCCCACTCTCCAAATCATTGTATTTTCTTTCTGTGTGTTTTTTCTCAAGGCTGAGGCTTTCCTATCCCTTCCGCTACCCTAATCCCCTCTCATTTCAGCAAGAGAAGCCGCTGCTCTTATCTGATAGTATGAATGTCAGATTAGAGTCCATTGAGGGACTTGGATTATACCTGGATTGGCCCTCGAGAGCCGCTATCTGTGCTTAATCTGAGCTGAGGGTGAAGGTGTTATAATTCCTCTAGCCGATCGGACCGGCACTGTATCGCTGCTTCCTGTGCTGCTGCTGGTTCAAAAACGCTATGGTGGATGTCTTAAAGAGCGCTCTCAAACGAGACCCCCTCAGAGGAGAAATTCTAGATGAGCTACTGGACACAGTTTCCTCTAGTCTGTCTCTCTTCCTTCCTCAAACTCCTGCCTTCCTCTCTCGTTTCTTGTTGGGTGTCATTCACCTCCCAGCCTGCATACTGCTGTTTTCATCGGATCAGTCTCAGCTCGCCGCCCTTGTCTCTCATCTGTTCGATCTAGGGTGCTTCCATCTCTTCCTCTCTTTCTGTATCCCTCTCTCGCTCTTTACCCTGCTGCTGCCTCCCTGTTGAACTATAACTCTCCCCAAAAGAGCGAATTTGAAAATGAAAAATTTCAGAATTTGAGTGTCAGTGCACACAAAAAGGTGATTACAAATGCTATAAAGTACAGTTCTTCTGTAAGAGAGAGGAATTAAAAAAAAGAGAGATTGGCAGAGAGAGGCATAAACCAATAAATAGACAAGAAAGCTGGGTAAAATAAACAGGAAAAAATGTCTCATTTAATGTATTACATAATCAAGTTAATGGATTAGCTAACTTGAACTAACAATGAGCCATATATTGTTTTACAGCATTTATTAATATTTGGTAATGTTAGTTAATAAAAAAAAACAATTTTTTATTTATGTAGGTTTGTAGTGCATTAACTTATGTCAATCAATTAATCTTTTGACATTAAACATATTAGTTAATGTCACATCGAGTAAAATTAATAAATGCTGCTGAAGAATTCCTCATTTTCAGTTCAAGTCAATTAATGTAGTTAACTATTTCTTTTTTTTAAATGGAACCAGAAAACAGAGACATTATGTAAACATTATGAATTCATTCACATTCATGTGTATGTCTCATTTCATAGCAATTGTCTTCCTCTCAACCTCAGATTTATTTGGAAAAAACATATTGAGAATGAAAGTGGTTAAGAAATAGTTTGTAGAACTCTCTCTCTCCGTCTGTGAGTGTGTGTGTGTGTGTGTTTTCACTGGGAATCCTAATGTATTTGAGAAAGAGTGGTGAGGTTGGATTCCCACAGTAATACCACTGGACTTCCGCTCTGCAGAGGTCTTATGAATCTGTGCACACATTTCAAATTTCCACACCTCCAAAACGCACACATACACATTCATACACACACTCTCTCACCCAAGAGAAACCTCCATTTAATTTAAGAGTTTTATCTGTTGAATTGATCTGCTCTGTAAGACCGGTAGGACACACTCTCTAAACAATCCCAAACAGTTTGACTTGTGAAGTGGGACACACTTTCTACATTATGGGGATAATATAGAACATATAGAAATGTATAAGTTAAACATATGTGTGCGTGTGTGAATTTAATTGGTTTTATTTAGTATTCTTTATTCTTTTATTTTTAATTCCAATTGTTTTTTTAATCAGTTCATTATTTTAAATGTTTTTCTAAAATCACTCTAAACAAACTTTAGTTTAATTAACTTTAAGTCTAACCTAAAATATGTTTTAGGTCCATTTGAGTGTGGCTAGCTTATGTAAAAAGAGACAGCAAAACAAACAATATGTACAAGACAACAAAGGTTGTCAAACTAATTTTGGGACCTTATTGCTAAACAACCAAAAATATCCATTTTGGGATCTAAAGGTAGTGGCAGACTCTTAAGTATCGGAGTTATTTGTACAGATGTAACACAGTTAGCGGACATTAATAGTGCACTTAATGAAAAAAACACGTGTACTCACAGCGCTCAATGCGATCCTCCGGACTGGACGAGGTTTCTCGGTCCGACAGCAGGCCTGACACTGCGAAGATCTTCTTCCCCACATCTTCCCCGGCTTTGTGAGCGTTAGGCGAGCTGGAAGAGATCTGAGCACCACCAAAGTCATACTCTTTTCCTTCTGCGTCCGAGTAGCGCAGGTGCGGGGAGGCCTCGGCCTCCAGGCAGCCCTTTAGCCGCTTGGCTGGGGTAAAGGCGGACTGGTATCCACCTCCCGCTCCATCTCGGTCCTCCAGAGGAGAGGCAAATGGCCGGAAGGCCCCAACACCACTGTGGTTAAGCATGCTAATGGGGGAGCAGTCCAGATTTGGAGGGGCAAACTGATGATGGAGGTGTAGGAGGGAAGGAGGGAAGTCCCTATTGGGGAAGCCTGGTGGTACGGCTCCCTGTCGGTGGTACATGGAGGCGAACGTGTAGGAACCGTTGTTGAAGGGAAGGTGAATATCCTTCTCCACAGAAACCGGCACGCCGAAGGGGCGAGGCTGCTGGCAGGAAATGGAGGCATCGCGGCTGGCCTCCGCTGTTGATGCTAGGACCATAAGCGCTGGGGATGCTAATGGGTTGGGCAGGTAGGAGGAGCTCTCCATTTTAAAAGCTGCCCGGTGCAAGTCCATTTTGGAGACCGGGCTGGGGTTTGGCGGAGGCGGGGATAGGGGCGAGAGCAGAGGGGTGTGGGGGAGGGGTGGAGAGAAGAGAGACGGGGGAAACTGTATGGGCAGAATGGTGCAAACTTTTACACTGTCGACACTCTGGCAGAATCAGGGGTCGCTCTCACTGGCAGCTCATCCTCGATGGTCTTCCACCTGAAGAAAGTTGAACAGAGCAGGAGTTAAACCACTTAAAAACACTCTGAAACTCTTGCCTACTTTTCCCTTTCAGAAATAGAAAGTTTCTCCCATAAATCTGAGGTTCAGATCACATTTAAGCCTATTACTCCATCTCCCTGTCTGCAGAGCAGAACGGCATCTGAGACAGATAAGAGCCATGTGCTGATCAGATAAGAGTGCGGCCCTGCTCATATGAACACCCTGCACCTCTGCCTCCGATGGGATTCTCATACTGATATCATATCAGCCTGCCATCTGCACAGGAAATTTGACTGAATGAATAAATTAGCCGCACTTCACCCCATGACCTCTGCTGCAGGCAGCCAAAGAGCCCGAGAAGAAGCCCTGGAGGATAACATTCAGTGATTGGCAAAAGTGTAAGTGAGTTTAATGAAAAGCGTTTTAGCAAATCTGTCTATTTGTGCACTTGTGTGTCTGTCCGTCATCACCAATCTTTTGAGGTTGACCCGAAGTTAAATGGATATTTAACGTATATAAAAATCAGAAATTATTTTACTGCTCAAACTGCTCAATCAAAAACGATTCAAAATTACTCAAAATTACAAAAAAGGTAAAAAATATATGTATTTTGATTAACATTGCTTCTTTGAGCACAAAAGAAAAAAAAAAGAAAAAAAAAAAAAAATATATATATATATATATTATAAATTAATAATTTTATTCAACAAGTATGCATTAGTCTAAATAAAACTGACATCAAAGTCATTTATTATGTTGCAAAATATTTCTATTTCACATAAATGCTGTTATTTTGAACTTTCTATTCATCAAAAAAAGTTCTGGACAAAACTTGCACAGAATTAAATAAGTCATATTTTTAAGTAATATTAAATTAAACACAATATTTCATGTTTCTGCAATAATATTTCACAATATTTCTAATGTTATTGTATTTTTGATTAAATAAATGCAGCCTTAGTGAGCATTGTCTTAAAAAAAAAAAAAAAAAAAAACTTACCAACCCCAAACTTTTAAATGGTAATGAATGCTGTGAGATGTCACATGTAAGTACAGAAAACAGAATTTAATCTGTGCATCTGGAGAACAGGCCTTCTTATTCAGAGTAATTCAAATAGATGGGCCTTTAGACTATTGTCACGGCGAGGCCATTTCAAATGCCACACAGAATATCAGGCTGCATCAAAGAAACTCTTGGGGAATTTATTAGAGCATTTTTACAGATATCAGCTGTCCAGAACACTCATTCGAATCAATTTTAAAACTCGATCTACACACACACTTTGCTAGCCCAGTAAAAAGAGATTTACATTATCACATACATGGCAGGGGGATGTGTGCTGTTTCCTGTCTGTAGAAAATGGGTTACACTACACCACTTGATGCTGTTGAGAACCCTAAGAATCACATTACGTTCCGTCTTCTCACTCAGCCTAGCTTGGAAAATAGCACCTTGAAAATGCACCAATATCGAAAGCTCTTTTTTATCCACTCTCACACTCATCAGGGCCTCGTCGCTGTATCGAATCTCTCCCCTCGGATAACCTCTAAAAAATGAGTGCGGGTGGGTGTTGATAGCAAGGTAATACAGTGATAAGTACCTGGATATTTCAATTTTATTATCATTACCATCAGCGCAGTCAGGCAGTGTGAAACTGACAATCCAATAAAAGGACACAGGATATCCCCCAACGGTGCACCAGAGAGAGAGAAAGAGGGGGCATAACTTGGATGTGTGTTGTACAGATGTGCTAATCATTTCTGTGGCTGTGGCCGGTCTGCCTGGTGCCCCAGCTACACACACGCACAAGAGCATGCACCAACTGAGAGCCCAGTGTCCCAGAGCAACCAAAGAGAGCAGTGAGTCAGCCTGACACACACTGACACGCCAAAGAGTGTGTGTGAGCGAGAAACAGAGACTGTGCAATGTCCACCATTACTCTTGTCACGCTTCTTTCCTTCCATCTATCAATCTTTGCAAACAAAATCAAAGATTCAAGAAACCATCTTAAATGAGGCAAAATAAAATCCATTTCAAATTGCTCAACATAGAAATTAATCTCTGTATTGCAAGAATTAAAAAAAAAAATTATTTGAATGACAAAGTACAAAAGCTGGGGTTGATATAAAATAACAACATAGACTAAATAAATAAAAAGGTAAAAATAAATACATGTTATTAAATTTTAATTTAATAATAATAATAATAATAATAATAGTTAATTCCCCCAGAAATGTACATTTAAATTTCATTATGCTATATTTGTCACAAGTTAAAAATTGTGATTGATTATCCATGAATAAAACAAATCTGTCACTTAATAGTTGCAGTGATCCAGCATAAATCTGGCATTGCATTTCCTTTTCAAATTACATAGTTATGATATTGCAGTGTCAGTTGCCGTAATGAGCCGTGTCTCCCTCAGAAAGTTAGTGATGTGAGGAAACAGAAAGGGTACAACAAAGACAAATAAGAAGTTGTCAACAACACATTTCCTCAGCACAGCTCTGGGGAGCAGTGCAAATGAATCCAATTCCTTCGAAAACAAACAACTGTCAAATCTGACTGCAGGGAGAAAATGCAAAAGTTTCGGCGGAGGGTGTCCCTCAAACCGCAGCTCCTGCTCCTCTGCCTGTCTGTCGGTATATTTAGAGATTGTCGACAACCGTGAAAGTGCCACTCTTACATTTTATTACAGGACAGGGCAGACACTGTCATTCAATCCCCTCAGAAAACAAACACATTCAAACCCACACATCTCCAACTGTCTGAGCAAGACACCATGTGAGGAGACAAAAACGGCAACAGTTACAAGAATGCAGACGACGAAAGGATTTCAAGCTAATTGCTGCTCCAAATTAACCCATGCCAGCCATTTCTCACACTCTTTAAACTTTCACTGAAAAGCTTCCAGCGGTGTCAAAGAATCTGATGTGGTGTGAAGGCTGTTATGCGTGCAGTTGCTAAAATGGAGAGCCCTCGAACGACGTCGCAGGAAATGACACTGGCGCAGTATGAAGCACATTTTAACTACTTTGCTCTTGAAAACTTCCCAAACGCCTTTGTCTGAAGGGTCTCAGCAGCACTCCAGCACTTGTTATGCTTTTTAATCACCCTGGAGGGTAAATTTATGTTTATCCACAACAGTCTACTTAAGCATCAACTTGAAATGGCTGTCGTCAGTCACACAAACACGGCACTCCAGTCTTTCCTCAGATTGTCAATCAGGGAAGCGGCGTTAAATATTTCCGGTGAGGAGGGTAAAAGGTGCTGCATGGATCGCCTGGGCTGCATTTTATCGGGAGAGGATGGCTCACTTAGTATTCTGCAAGGAAGCGCTTTTGGACCGGAGGACAGTCGATATTCATTCACCGTCGGCTGGCCTGCAACTTAGGACCACGCAGATAATATATCCTGCTGAATTAGAATCAAAGCCCTCGTGATATGAAATCTTCCACAGAACAATTCAATAACATGCAGCAGCTGCGGTATGAGACAAAAAAATGAACGCCTGCATCCCGAAGACGTGAAAGTGAGATTTAATGACAGACTGAGAACGCATTGAAGGATAATGACACTTGGACATACAGCTAACTAAATCAATAATGATAGTACAAGCTGTGCCTCAACACTCCAGTTCACTATCAACAAATAAATTCCCCACAGTGTATGACACACAATAAAACCCAGCAATAAATAGAGGTAATCAGTCACTGCTTTATTGGATCTTATCACCTGCATAAGTATACCGAGGGCCTGCCTCTAAACTTTCGCAACTTTTTTTCCCCCCAGACAAAATTGGCACGATTTACTCTCGGCTTAGAAAACGTGCCACTCGGCATGAGCTGTCAAAATAAGTGAGGATTTGCTTTTCAAATAAAGCTTTGCGGCGGGCACCGGGGAACATTGATTCATTGTGAACAAATTTAATTTTAAAGTTTCCTGTCCTGCCTGCCCTATTCATTTCAGGGGCTGATGGACTGTTTGTCTCATCCAACCCACCTGAGCCAGCTAATTCCTCACTAAGCCCAGATTATTTGCAAGGTGTCTGGATCCTCTGTGTTGAGAGCCAGGACTGGACTGCTAAGAAGCCACGGCGACACCAAACCACCCACCCACCTCACCACCCTTACAGCTGTCCACTGCTGCCTGCCACTGTGTACTGAGACAGAGCGAGAGAGAGAGAGAAAGAAAGAGACTTCACACTGTTTTGATTTTGCATGGTTTGAGCACACTGTTTGCCAACCAGAGATTCGTCAATAATAGATAACATAGCACAATGCGAGCACTAAACTGCCTGAACTTGATTAACAAGATTAATTCAACTAGTTGGCCTCTTATTCCAAGTTCAGTCCCACAACATTTTCAAATCGAGTGAAATAACAGAATTCATTTCATGCTTATCCTTCTACAAATTTGTGCAATAAAAAATGCATTGGCTTACTGTAAGAATAAAACATATAAATTCTAGATATCTATATATATAACTGGTGTAAGAGCTGTGTCTCATTCCTAGACTAATGTTCAGTGGGAAGATACCAAGCAACATTCAGACGAGCACAGAAATATAGGACTCTTATTGATCCCAGGCAAATGCACTGGTAATGCCTTGTGAGAGAGGCTATAAAACTAACTTATTTTACAGCTCTAAAACTCACATCTAAATAAAAGACAGCTAGGTAAATCAAAAAAGAACTACACAAACTAGCATATATGAATCTACAATTAGCTCAGCTCTAACAGAAATCTCGTTTTGTTTATTTGTCATAAGTTTTATATTTATTCACATATGACTTTATATATATTTTGTTATTTGTTGCAATATTATATAAGTATAAATATCTTAATGTTCTTTTGCCCGTCATAATCAAGAGTGCGCGCGCAGCCAACGCCCCACTGAGTGTCTCTGCAATGGCTGAGCAAAAATACAGTTTATCATAAGGTCAACGCGCAATTTATTAAGTAAATTAGCATTGATATTATCAATGTAATTTAATAATCAAAGTTATTAATTAAAGTTTAAAAGACATGATAAAAAAAATCACCAATGAGCAGAACTACAAGCATTAAAAGCAAATATATATATATAATAAATAAACATAACGTAACTCTTAATAATAAAGAAAATATATGTAGTTTATTGTATGTATTTTGTTTCTATTTAGCATACAAATTAGTAAAAAAAAGGACGAAAGCGATGATCAGTGTTTAAAAACCTTTGAGCATCAGCAGATTTTATTCAAAGGCTTTGCTGCGGTTGGGGCGCTTTACCTAACAAACAAAGTATCGCTCTCACCATAAAATTTCAAATGTTCCGCCTCGGAACTAAATAAAAAGGTACATGAATAGGCGTGTCTACACGCTTCAAAACATAATGGAAGGGGACATGGTGAAGTTAAGCAATCCAAAGACTACTACACCTGATTATTTTCATCTTTATACAACCGTCCAAATGCTCGACAAGTTGAAAAGAATCCTTTAAGGACCACGACCTTTCTCTGTGCTCAAACTGTGGTATTATTTGTAGATTATTTTAATTACCATACCATGGTACCATCTGCATGACAGATGAGGTTTCGGTGAAGTGTTTATTAGCACGTGAGAACATAAACACGCACGAGGGCGGGTGGGTACGAGTTAACGGGGTTAATTCTAGTTTAATTCCTTGGGAAACGGCACGTTTGTCGATAAAGCCAATCTGAGAAACGCGTGCTTCATTTACTTTCAGTGCGCGGTGTCGGTTGATTTTCCTTTTGAATCCAGATCAGAAAGTCTTTCTCAGTCACATATTATTGTAAGTTAGAGTCGCAGAACTTCTTGTTGTCTCTGTCCTCGCTGTCTGTGGGGAAGGACGCTCTCCTCTCCTCCTAATTGTTAACAAGAATGAAAACGTTTGATTGCGCTTGCTCTTTTTTTTAATGCTACAAATCCAGATTAAAATAACTCTGACCATTGATCCGGCCAGTGGAATCGACATTAATTTTAGTTCACTTCTCACTTTGCACAAGGATCAATGGGAAGCAATAACAACTGACATCTGCGCTGAAAAGGACAGGGCTGAAAACGCAGGGGTGAAAATCGAAACGCTGACGAATAAATCATCTACTACTTTTCTTCCATTGCATCTAATTTTCTGCCATCCTGTTATCTCATTGGAACTCGTACAGAACTATTGTGTTAAATAATTCGGATAATTTTTTTTAAAATAAATAAACTTTATGGGTTGAAAACTTTAAAACAGCCTGAAAGAATGGCAATGCGATGTTAAAGTTTTGGATGCAGGAGCAGGGTGCAGTGATTTAATTTGGTTAATTTGCTTTTAATTAATAATTTTGGTAAAACGGATTGAACAAACATTCAAATAGATTGTAGACTATTTCAGAAATCGAAATGTTTCTACTGATGTTTTGCATAATCCTCCATGTATAATTAGCATGAAAATGAATTTTAAAAATAATAAAAAAATAAACACTCAGGACAATATAGCTAGTGGATTTCACAAGGCTCCTTATCTCACTGTCCATTACTTATATTTAGCATAAAATCTGGTTTAACATATTCCAGTGATTTTGGCTCTACTCGCTCCATTACAAATATCAATTAACACACTTATTTTAAAAGACATTGTAATCTTTGAGGACCATGATTTCATTCTGTAAAGCTATTTCTGAGATTCAAAAATATAACCTTGATGTTATTATTTAAACATCTATGTAATCATCAAACACGGCCAAATGAAATATTAAGTGTAATAAAAAATATTTATGACTAAAATCTACAATTAAATATCGAGCAAATTAAGCGTGTAATTGTGAAAAATGATTCGGTCAGTCTGAATGAAAGCGCGTAGCCTAAATAAAGCGCGTGCATGTCCTGTAGAACAATTTAAGAAATAAACAACGAATGAAATTTTTTTTATATAGATTTGGGAGTAGCCTACCACACATTGTTTGTAGTTGTCGCTGTTTTAAATATAAAATATAGGCTAAAGTTATAAATAATAATTGAGAGTCACTTACAATATAAACACAGTTGTAAAGTGCAAAATAGTTTAATATTTACTGCACAAGGCCGTAATGCTGGAATAAAATAATGAGCTAATAACCTCGCTCTTACAAATGCAAATTCACAAATGAAAGATATTAAATGAAATAGGCTGATTACTTAACAGCGAATATATACTGTCAATCTAAATATAAATAATTAATGTGACTGGGAAGAAGAAAAAGTATTAAATGAGAATTTTATAGAGTGTTTATGTAGCGCTGTCCTAACACTAGAAATATTAAATAGATTAAATAAATCCATAATTGTAAACATACTATTAAGCAAAACAGCTACTTGAAGACAAGTGTTTTGTTGTGATGGCTTATTTTTTATTTCTAATATATGTTTTTTGTTTTGTTTTTATAAAAAAAATTGATTAAAATAATGTTTTCATAAAAACAGACTATACATAAATTAGTAGAATTATTCAAATTATTGAAAACTGTAAATAATAATAATAATAATAATAATAATATAAGCAACGCGACAATGTTTTTAAAAAAACTGTGGATATTATACACTTAAATAATAAGCGTTAGACAACAAGTCTTAATCTGAGAGTTTTGTCCAGAATTTTCCTTGACAATTCTATTAAAAACTCATGAGCACAGCGGAAACACTCCCGTGTGTGTTGTGCAAATTGTAGCGACCCAAACAGGTGTTTCCTTGTTTTCTTACTGCACGGATTTACTATAAGTGCACAAGTCCCGTTATAAGTGCTATCCAACTAACTGCTCCGAGTAGGCCTATAGTTTTCTTATTTAACAACCATTGACAGAATAATTTAAAACTAAACATTTTTTTTTTATTAACACACATGCATACTCAGAAGAAAAATAAAGAGTGTAACGCAGGCCAACAGTCTATTGTGGTTTGAGAAGAAAATATAAATTATCCGCAACATTGGTCTTGAGCGCATTAATTCCCACTCAGATTACAGACTATAAATGGAGAGGACTATAAATGGAAGAGTAAAATCTTCACTCACAGGAGAACTTCTCACGTCCACTACCAGTCACAAATTAGTTGGAAGCGTAACTGAACTACCCAAGAAGCTGGTTTTAAAGCCCGGTCTGCACTGACAACGATTGGTTATTAAATGTTAACCCACTAAACATCACACACGAGCATGTTATACCGCAGGCACGCGTACATTATCACGGGTATCATTATAACAAGTTCCCTTTCAGTTCCATTAACCAGAAACACTAGCACTGACCTGCCTAATTTCCCACGACATTAGAAAGCGCATGTGCAAGAAAATATTAAATCAGAGTTTATGTGAATCGGCATTATTAAAAACGTTAGGTCGTGATAAAAAAAGATTGTTTAGGGTCATAATGTTTTATTTGTTAATTATATGTACACATGTTTTAAGCGTAATAAGTGTTTCTCACAATCTCAGATGTATGGCAGTTGTCCAGAGGTCAAATGCGCAATTTAAGCCAACTTTATCCTGATGTTAAAGTCAAAGCTGGGTTAGCTGCTGAAATGTTATAGGAGTTCAGCAACTCTTCCTCACTAAAAGCGAAGGAGTTCCATAAACGGTCACTAAAATGATTGCCACAATCAAGCCATTACGCGCGAGTTATACATGATTTCTGATAGAAGCTCTACTGAAATAATAAAGTTGTGCATCATCACCTTACCTCAATTTCCAAACAACAAAAAGCAAACAACAACAATAACAAATGCCGTAAAATCCCGGAGCAAGAGGCAGCCACGTTAGGGTGCGTTAAATCAGGCTCAGGGTCACTCATTAGACAGTCACATAAAACTAGATTTCTACACAGAAACATTAGACACATTCCCACGGGATCATAAAAACAATCTATGGCAATACATTTAGAGCACTTACGTTGTTTAAAAAAAATCCCTGGGAAGGTTTAGCTGTCCTTTTATCCCCACAACTGAAACTTTTCGAAATAAGCGAGCGAAGATCACCGCGAAGCATGAGAGGCAAAGTATAGTTGCACCTCGAGGAAAGAACGTGAGATGGTCCTCGCGCGTCAGACAGAGTTCACCGGCTCGTATCGTGCGTTGAGAGTTGTATCAGTTGCATGTACCGATGAAAACGAGTATGCGTTCAGTAGCAAAGTAGAGACGATAGGCAGAGATTTGCTCAGAAGTGGAAACAGTGTTGGAGGTGCAGTGCTGCCGCTCAGCGCCAGGTTCGCTCATTGACTGACATTCATTCTCTCCTCCTCGCGCGCTGAGGACCCTGACCCCCCTTCTCCACGCTCCCGTGGGGGATCTCATGGGCTGTTTTGTGAGCACGGAATGAATTATCCCCTCTTTTCACCATTTAGAAGACCTAGAAAATGACGTCCACCGCAAAACAAAAGATGTTTCAACACAGCGCCAGGTCTTTACAGAAATAGGTAAGTGTGCAGCGTCCCATTGCGCACCAGGTTGCTCGCGAGTTTAGCTATTTTTAGTCCATATAAGTAGCATAGAAGTATTTTAACATGTTGTAAAAAGAAATAGTAGTATACTTGTTGATTATTTTTGCACATACATGCTACTGAAGTTGAATACGAGGATTTCCTATTGAGAACATTTGTCCATCTACAAAAAGGAAAACGTACGTTTTACTCGTTTTTTATGTTTTAATATTAAACAAAATGAAAACGAGCATAAAAAATCTACTATGATATAATTTAAACAGCTTTACTTAAACTAAATGGCAGTTTATTGGTAAACGTTCAAACAGTAACAGACTCCTATGATCGGCACAAAGCAGAAATCCACCTGCTGGACGGAAATGGAATTACACTTTGTTTCGGCCTCGAGCTGAGAGCTAATACTTACGTTGTAAACGATGCTCTTTTCTTTTCTAAAGAAGTCAGTAGAACAAGTTTGTTGTATGTGTTCCCAGGCCAGAGTAATATGAGGGAGTGCAATGTTGGGGTGATGGGAGGCTAGTAGCTATACATATGTGCATTACTGCATTACATTAGCACTCTCTTGTATTGCTAATGACCTCCGTTAAAGCATCAGTGAAACAGAGGAGGAAATAGCCCATCCATGTCCAAGGTCCCTTTCCTTTCAAAATCAAATTTCAGGCCTGAGTCTCTTAACATGTCTCTAAATGGACTGGTGTGGATTGGTGAAGTGCTTTGATGACAGCTCTTTTTACCAGGCTTAAGCACAAATCCTCTCCATTTCCAGAGCCCCTTGATTTGATTGAAATTATTTTACATTCTCTCTGGACTGTATCAAATATCAAAACATATTACTGTGACTTGATTGAATCCATTACAAGCAAAGCAGGGACATTTATAAATCTACACTTTAGTCGATATAAAAGTTGAGTTAGCCGGAGAGCTTCATCCGAGTGAAAATGATCCGCTTTCTCTTTATGAAAGGGAGGCATCCTACTTTTAGTGACCAGTGCAGAAAAAGTTAGAATTTAGATAAAATATGTAAGTGTTTTTATTTAAAAATATACTTAATGTTTGTTAATCTTGTTAATCTTTGTTAATCTTAAAGTGTTAATCTGGCCTGATTACTGCTCTTTTTATTGTCTTCAGGTCTCATTTGTCATTTTTACCACATCGCATCCTTGTGAATGCAGAAGAGGAGTAAAAATCTTTACCCTTTGAAAGGGAAGTTAAACATCACACACTCATTTACTCTGAGTGATTTTGACTTTTCAGATGTCCATAATTGAGGGACCTGCGTTGAGGCAGGATAGTCACTGTAATAACAGAGACATCTCCTCAACACAGCAGTCGGGTCTTAATTATTATCTTTACAACTGTGTTTGCAGTGAAATGGGTACCAGAGGACCTATAGCGAGATGTCCCGCACAATGGAGCCTCAGCACAGATTCCTCATTAGCATATGTCAGCCATGTGCTTCAGATGGCTCTTCATTTCTGTCACTTAGCACTTGGAAGTGCTCATGCTAAGAGCTGGTAAATTAAATGCTGTGTTTCTGCACTGTAACCTAAGATTACGCCATTGTCACTGAGCCTGTCTTCACTAATAGATTATTTTTTATTTTATTTTATTTTTTAAAAAGGACAGGATACAAAAAAAAATATATGGAAATTTAATGGACAAGCAAAATGGTGCTGTTGTAGAAATGACTGACAGTTGCAATATGATTGAAAACCAAACAGACCTGAGGATCACTTTTCTTATAACCTGACAAAAACAAACATGTTACCCCCCCAGTCTGATGTGAAAGTTAAAGGGTTTATTAAAGCGTTATTTCACTCAAAAATTACGCACCCTCAATTCATTCCAAACCTATATGACTTACCTTGTTCTGTGAAACACAAAATAAGATATTTTAAGGAATGTTGAGGTCCGATGTTTTTTCTTTCATCGTATGAACAAAAAACATTTTTTTAAAGTCCCCTTTAATATATTTCAGAAGATACTATTATATATAGGATTCAGAAAATATATGTTATACCCAGTCTGATAGTAAATTTAAAGAGTCAGTTCACCCAAGAATGAAATTCTGCCATCATTTATTCACCCTTATGTTGTTCTAGATCTGAATGACTTTCTTCTGTCAGACATAAAAGAATATATTTTAGAGAACATTGGGGTCCAATAGTTTTTTGTTTTTCATTGTATGAACAAAAATCATGAAGACATTTCTATAAATAACTTTTTAATTAAAAAATGTTTCTCATTTTGTGGGTGAATTAACCCTTTGAACACTTTTAAGTAGAAACGAGTATAATTAGAATTCACAAATTAGATAGAATGATCCCAGTATCAGTTGTCAAGTCTAAAAAGAAAACAGAGAAATAGAGACAAAGATAGAAATGGCAGATGAGAATGTCACAACGAGATTCCTGCAAAACAAAACAAAAAATATCATTAAATTGCTCTTTCACTCTTTTTCTCAACCATTTCCGGTACTCTAGGTGTCAAGAAGAAGATTCACCACAGCGCGGAAGCTGATTTGGGCCGGCTTTTTTTTTTTTTTACCAAAATTACACTCTCTTACACTCAATTTCTTCTTATCTAAATCTGAAACCCATCACTCTCAGGGGATTTTGAATTCTGTCGCTACAATTTAAACACATGCACAAATACACAAAAGAAAAGAGAGAGGAAAAGACAGAGGGGGTGAGCGAGCGCATTCATACTGTAGACAGTGCTACATGATCAAAGGTGACAGGGAGAGAGGGGGAAACGAGAGCTCTAAAAATGGCTCTGCAGCTGATTCTGTGAGTCCTGGCAGTCACTCTCTCCAAATACACACAGACACGCATGCATGCTCGGCACTTTCATATTTAACTAAAGCCAGGGCCCGGCATGTGTCATACTCCAACAGGGGGACACGCAGCTTTCGCTCGTTTGAGGAGCGGAGGCTTTGTTTCCTCTTGGTGGTGTGGCACCAAGTACCTGGGGGGAGAGAGATTGTTTCTCATCTCTCTTAACAGGAAACAGCATCAAGAATGAAGGGAAAGTGAGACAATGCAAGCAGGGAAACCCGATTGCTCTCAAGTTTCTCAGAGACTCCGCTCCAGAATATGGTGCTATAACTCCCCTACATAAAATCAATGATTTGTTTAATTTAGACTGAACTCGTAAATGTGCTAATTTCAAAGACAGCCTACATATCTAGAAAGCCTTGTTATCCCATTTGCTGCTCCATTAGTTGGGAAATTATACAGCCCAGCATTGTTAAGAAACTGAACATTCAGCTGGCAATTCAAAAAAGGAAATGAGTGGTGTTGCTCTGATTGTCAATGAAAAACAGAATGCATACCAGCTGATGTGATTGCTTTACATCAGATGACAGTGACAGTTTATTTTAAAAGACAATAAGTTAATTAATATATTACATACAAACCTTGCTGTGATCTTTATAAAAGAGCACTGAAAAGAATTTGGTCTAGGATTTACTTAAAAAATTGCTAGTAAAAATAATATAATATAATACCCTCATTAAAGGGTCTGAAGGGATCCAGTGAGTCTATCTATAGCACTCCATGTACTTGTACTGGTAACAGTATTTTATCAGGGGTGTTATCATCTCTCGCTCTCTCTCTCTCTCTCTCTCTCTCTCTCTCTCTCTCTCACACACACACACACACACACACACAGACACACACATATCAACAATTCTCAGTGCCAGGCTTCAACACTCATCTGTCTGATTAGGGGCCACACAAGCAAATGCCACTCATGACCTGAAGCGCAAAGCCACTGACAAACAAGCAGAGACAAATCAAGGGGTGATTTTAAAGCATAGCGCTAAAATCTCAATATTTAGCCATTCAGATTTAGCAGCATGCCCAGACAGGGCCATAAATTCACCCTTCTATAAATAATTAACATGACAGTGCAATGTAAATCTGAGTCGACCCTGTTGGATACGGAATGAAGTTTGCTGTCATTATCATTCTGTGGTTGACCAAAATCTAAATATAGTTTATTTGATGTGGTAATCTAATGATAAACACAAATGATTTTGAACATACACATACACACACACACACAAAAGAAAACTAAAACCCAAACTCACATACTCCAACAACGAATGTCATTACAGGCTCTGAGTTATCTGACAAGACGCTTCTTTGGTTTACTGTCAGTTTGCATTTAGATTATCAGCTGCCACTTTAGATGGTCATTTATGTTGCCTTCCCAGCACCAACAACCCCGGCATAGCGCACCCCACGTTCTGACAGTACTCTGGGATATACTTCCAGCATCCATAGAAAGACATTTAAATCAACCCTGGCATGGGACATGTTATCTGGATCTTAGCTCTTCTGCAGACTGTGCACAGTAAATCAAATGAGGCTAACATGAATCAAATCAAGAACATATATTACATTAATTGCCTTATCAGATGGCTGTCTCAAATGCTTTAAGGTCTCTTGCAAAGGGTGTTGAGGCTATATTCATACACAGGGCCATCCTTGAATAACTCTATTTGAACAACAGTTTACAATAATAATTTCCAGCCTTCTTATATCTCTCTTAACCACATCCACGAGTTAAATATGGGGCTTTGTGTTTGTGTGTGTCCAATGTATATGTCACATTGGCTCCAGTGGTTTTCTATAGGATTATAAGTGTGCTCTGAGAAAGTGAGATTGGTCAACGGCACACCGATCTGCCACCTCTGACTGTGAGCATGATTCAATGTGATGTCCACTTTGTGGCCCTTTATTTGCTTCTGAAAGGAAAAACTTGTCTTTTATGTCTGCCAAGCGGCCCTTTCCTACCCCTGAACAGCTAATCATACATCCTGTCAACATGGCTGTGTTTTACACTAAAACCTGTTGTTCTGTTTAGAAAGCCCGGATCTGTTTATGGTGCAGAAATGATGCAGCCTTATGGTAAAATCAATAAAGTTGCACGGGTTATAACTATATGAATCTAAACGACAGCAGAGGGGGAGTAATTATACAAATAAAACATTGTGTTCTCAACAGGAAACGCACTAGGATATAATTGATTAGCATTTTGAAGGTGATAACGAGACATTCTGCGTTTTGCTCTGTTGTGTAGCGCGTCTGCTTGTGTGGATTTGAACTGTCGTGACGTGTCCTTGTGGAATGATCTCAACCGTGATGGTAATAACAATAATTATCTTCTAAGTGTGGAAAGTCAAAGACATGAATATTCTCATACAGCTTTAAGTTCAGCAGACAAGTGCTTTCACATGATTTCATCAGGACAAATTAACAGTAATTGCACACTGAATTGTTCCAGAAATATCAGATGCTGTTGCTTTCTTATAGTTTGATGTACAAAGCAAGGGATTTTTTTGTATGATTCAGTGGAGGCGTATAATTTGTTGATCATGGCCATGAGGAAATAACACTGAAAGAAAAAAACGTGTCCAGAAATATTAGTAGATCTAAAAACAAGCCCACATAAAACATAAGCTAACACTCAAAGCAACCAAGACTTTATAGCTGCATTTGGAAAAAAGGCAGAAGCTTGCCAAGTCTGCCATCACTTTTGATTAATTTTTTAGTTATTCTTTCACAGACATTAGATATTTGAAAAATTGTTATTAATAAGGACATGATTTCTGCAGATTAACCCCTCGTTCCTTTATCCCTGATCTAGAGACCTTTGGAAAATTGATCCTGTTAGAGTGATGGATGTCCTGTTTAAGGGTTTGTCCTTGTGCTAGTGTTTTTGCTGGAATCCTGAGGGCTCGTTTGTTTAATGATGCAATTGTATGTTTTTTTTTTTATCACTTCTGCGTAATGTCACATTGAACAAACCAAACCAAACAAATTGAGGTAAAACAGTCTTAAAGAAATCCTTCAAAAAGAAATAGATATCTTAAGTCACTTCAAATATTTAAATGGATACATTTTCAGTTGTTTTATATTTGTGACCATGCCTGTAAAAACCCAGCTAAAAGTATTTCCTTTTCTCTTTTTTTCTTTTGAGATTTACTGTTTTCCACATGAAGTCATCCTTCATAAAGATGTAGAACATTCTGTGAAAATATAACCTTTATATATTTAATATTGACTGAGTAAGACAAGTGAAATTAATGGTTGAAATCAAACTTTGATGCTTGACTTTGATTTTATTTTTTATTTTTTTTTACTTTTTTTGCTTCTTGGTGTCCAAAAGTGGCATTAAAATATGTGGACAACCTCACAGCTAATGGATGATAGTGCTGCGGTCATGTTGACCACTGTGTAAACAAAACCTGAACTGATGTCCATCACAGTAATACAGCCATTTAGCACAGGATGAGTGGTCAAAATGGGCTTCATTGTGGGGCTGCGTCATGGGGGCCTGTTATCAGGCACTGCACCATGGGTCCAACTGCCTGAGATAGAGACTACGCTGTGAACGAAGCCTTGATGTTGACACACAACATATTAGTCCCCCTGGGAATAAAAATGGTGCTTTGTCCCAAATTTCCATTTCCTCTCCCACTGTTTAACTGGCCTCATCAAACAAGGGCAGGTGGAGCTGGACACCATGAATGAAGGAGCATCTGAGGGATAAACAGAGGGAAGAAAAGAGATGTTTATTGTCCATGTATTTTTAAAGAGGGCATCTGCAGCGCTAGATGTGTAAACATAGCTTGACCCTAGAAAGTAGGAAGAAGTGGTGCTAAAGAGGATCTCTGGGTAAGAAATGGCCAAACAGGGAAAGTCAATGCAGGTCATTGAGCTTCATTAACACTGACACACACCTCTCTTCCATGTTATTAATGTACCTTATTACAGCATAAAATTGCATATTAACTATTGATCACCTATTACCATTCTTCAATAATCAATTCTAACTGCTTCAGCCGCATTCTAGTCCATCTTTATTTTAATCCAGTTTAGATGGCTCTTTTGTATAATGTTTCAAGCCAAGAGCAAAGTCAGTATTTATTGTTCCGTTACGTTTAAATAAAGGAGACGATCAGCACACTTCAAAGACAGGCAATGCTAAAACAATTATTTTTATAAAGTGGTGACCTTTTGACCTATGAGCTGCAGAATAGGGTGGTACAATTGCAGGGAGTATTCGGTCTGTTTTGTGAGAGATTAAAGGGGCAATCTGTTGCACCTGCCAGCCCAGCGTGTTATTATGGCTCACAAAGGTCATGACAGGTCCATCTTGCTCCCCAGCTGACTGATGCCAAATTCTTCAATTCATAATCAGCGTTGGAGAGCAAAATGAGGCTGGATACATTGAGGTCCAACTATTCTGCAATTTCAGAACTGTAAGAAAAAGGACAGAACTGCAGTGAAACAACAATCTTAATTGGAAATGAATCACCGTGCCAATTAGAGCCAGGTTTTGGGCTTCCCTGTCATGTGGGGGTTGTGTTAAAAAGAAGCCTGTGATCTGGACAGATCTCTGGAGCAGCAGCGGTGGGCTTCCAATACGATCCTATACCCCCTGAGTTCACAGGACACGTATCACCTGCGCTCAGCGCCTTGGCTCCATTACGGGCCTGCCACAGCTTTGGCGCTATTCAGCACATCTGCTCCTAGTGGTTCCAGCGTCTGCAGTCAAAAGCCCATAATGAGCTGCTCTCACTCCAGCTGTCCCGCTGAAAGCCTTAAAACAGATGCATGCTGGGAGCTGCAGGGATGGGCTGTCAGCAGGCCGATGGGCTTGACCCTTGACCCCCAGCTCAGCCGAACTTCAGCAACCTGACTGATGCCACCGAGATTAGAGCTCCCTGGAGACACACCGCCACACGTCTGGCTGTGGCTTCGCTATTGCGACATCGATTCACAAGATTTCCTTTTTTTCCACACAAAGGTTACAGACCGGTTCTTGTGTAACCTTTGAGCTTTAGCAGTGGAACAGCAAGTCTGTTATCCAAGTGCCTGATTGGAGCAGCCATCACTGAAGTGTGATTAGAACTCCACAACAGGAATTCAACATGGCGGCCTTCATTGAATTCCTGTCAAGTCCATGCAAACCAGAGGTGACAGATCTAATTTGTTTGTCCCGTTGGTTTCATTTAAGCTGATACCTTTAAGCTAGAGCCGCAGTGTGTGAAATGGCAGAAGGAAATGGGTATGAGGACAGTGGAAAAGAAAGAGAGAGAGTTCCTGTCCACTTGTCTTCATGGCTTCTTAGTATACACGTCTTACAGAAGGCCAGCTGCATCAGTCAAAGAACTTCCACATTTACCTTCTGAAAACAATCCATTAAAACTGTGCCCGGGCTGCCGGCCCTGCCACTCCACAAGGAGCGCGAGAAGGAATGGAGCGACAGCGTGAGATAGGGACACAGAGTATTAACCAGGAGTGAAGGCATCGTGTGAGTAGCACAGTCGGGAAGAGAGAAAGAACGAAAGGTAGGAAGAACGATGGAGAGAGAGAGAAGGAGAAAGGGATTGGAGAGAGTGAGTGAGGACACTGGCGGACAGCTACAAGATGGAGTAGCAGCATGCGGGAGATAAGCTGTCGAGGCGGAGACAGTGTGTGACAGTTCTCGAAGCGGCAAGCAGGCGAGAGTGTGACAGGGAATACAGAGAGCTGCATTATTGTTTAAATCATTGATTGCTTCCCTCCTCCTCAGCCCGTGACATGTGTGACACCAGAGAGAGGGCTGAAAAAACAGGGTGCAAAACCTGCTCCTCCTCTTCCCCTTTGTTCTTCCTCATTTCCACTGGATGCACCGTATACCTGCTGTCTTTATCCTAACCATCAGCTGGGGTTTGTCTTTCTATGCTTTTTTGCCACTGCTTATTTTCTTTCGCCACTTTCATTGGTGTATTTGTATTGCATTTAATAAAGCAGTCATTGGGTCTGAAGGTGTTATGGTTATTATTACAAAATAATAGCTTTTTCAGCTAAATAAAAATAAAAATATATTTAAAACATTTTAAAGGGATCTGTTCACACAAGAATGACATTTCTGTTTTCAAAATGTTTTTTTTTTGTTTGATGAATCATGATTTTTGTGTGAAACGCTTGCAAACGGTTTTCACAAATATGTGCGTACTATATATATGAACATAGTGAATGTGACCCTTCAAGTTCAAAGTATACACAGGGTGTCACTCTTTTCCTCTCATGTTGCTCTCTTTTTTTCCTCTCCAAGTGTAGGCAGTGGAGCAGTGGAGGTGTTGGGCAGAAAGTGGCTAACAGTGAGGTCTTGTGACACTCCCCCCTCCACCCACTCTTCCTCTCCGCAGGCCGGCTGTCTCTCTCTGCTCGCCCAGAGCCTGACACTGACGTGACACTCGTGAAATAATTATGAACCAAAAACACTGCTGACAGCAAACAGCCCGCTCCCCTCAATGATGTGTCACCCATGATTAGCATGGGTCCTGGCATCTTTGCAGCCCACAGGCAGAAGAGAAGGAAAAGGGGGAGGAAGGGGGGACAAGATGGACAAAGAAAAGTCTATGAGAAACAGAAAATTAAACAGAGGCATGAAGCGTAAAACCACCAGAAGTGGTAAATGGAGGGAGTGATATAAGGACGTACAAGGATTAGGGGTGGAGTTAGATGTTCTGCCGGTAGCCCATGACCGTGGGGAATAAACCCTGAATACTGACACCTGTATCTGTCGTCTGCTGTTAGGAGACATATGCCTCGCTTCAGGCCACCACTGATCAGCACTGGCAGCACCTCTCGATTATATGTGGTTCCTGACCTTTGCCTGTTAAATACCAAAGGTCGAAGCAGATGTGGCTGAATCAAGAGTTGGACAAAATTCAGAAATTAATTAAAATTTATGAGTGTGAATTTGAACTGAATTGACCACACCCCATAGGAATGGGTATATGATAAGACTTGCAGTTCAGAAACACAGGTAAAGCATTCTGGGATATGAAGCTTTCTTGTAGTTTTAATTGATTAAATATGATGGCATGTATAAACTACTTAAAGGGATAGTTCACCCAAAAATGAAATGTATATCCTTGTTTACTCACTCATGTTGTTCCAAACCTATTTCTTCTGGAAATATAATGAAAGTCACTGATGTCCAAAACAAAGACTTTCATCGAATGGAGAAAATAAAATATTATAAATGTTTACACAAATACATTTATATATAATTATACACAATAATAAATAGTGCAACTATAAATTATTTTAATACATTCACACACTGAATTAACAACCCAAAAATTTATCCATATAATTATATCAAAATGTTAATTTATTAAATATTACAAAATACTGATTTCTACAGCTGGCATTTCTTTTTTCTATCAATCTTTCTATCCATCTATCCATTCATCCAATAAATCTTCAAAAATTCAAACATTTGTTGAAAACTTTACAACAAGGCTTTGTCAAGCAAACATTTAAAGTTTATATATATATATATATATATATATTGTGTCGATTAATTTTAATCGTGTATGAGCACTGTGATACAAGGATGTGCATTTGCAACAAAAAGTCTGCTTGTAAATGTTTGAGGAAATGAAATCCATCAGGCGCTGTGAAGCAGGATGACCAGGCATTTAAAAAAGCAGACCACATCTCTCCAGCCGAGATTGATAGGTGGATTCACAAAGCCCTTCAGAACTCTGAGGAAAGCAGCTTTGTTTCCAAGACTGGAGGTATAAAATGCAGAATGTACATAACTCTTCTTAAAAGAGAGTAAATCCCAGTAAAACAACTTGTTGTCTGACAGTACATTTCACCTCACTATATCCTGAGATAAATCTAGAATGATCAAGCATGAAACACTCACCGTCCAGAGCTGGGAAAACACTGGATTTATAGACCTGGGAGTTTCAAAGAGCTACAAAACATCTAAAAGGCAGAAAACACAAATAAAAACATTTTTATAGAGTGTCAAATAGATGGGCACCCCAAAATGTTTTATTAGCCGTGTTTTGTGACGGGTATTCCTCTCCTGCCATGATGCCCAGGCCAGCGTTGAGCTGTAAAATGAGAGGATGGCTTTGTTGTGCTAACTCAGACTAGTCTAGACTAACAAGTGGGAAAAGCTTTGAAAATGAAGGCTGGGGTCTGTGTATGCAGGGCTACGGACGGGAGGGTTTGTGTCAGTAGCAGTGGGAGGGGTGGTATTGGCCAGGGCGGTTGGTTGAAGGGTGGCATGGTGAGAGAGACACATGGTGACACCACAGCTTTGAAAGGTTCATGCAATATTAATGTCCACAAGGTAGAATCCTGGCCCCAGGGGTCACCCAATTAGCTGGAACACACTCCCATTTCCAGTGTGTGTTCTGAGTATTCGGCACCATACCTTCTTTCTGACATCAATATGAATGTGTGTGTTTTTGTTGATATTCCCACACGCTGATAGTCGCCATGCTAGTTTCTCTTGTCTCTTGTTCTGTGAAGAAGTGCTACTGGCTGTAAAAAGCTAATGTACTCTTTTACTTTTTTAGTGTTTTACATAATTTGTTGGAAATAAATTTATTGTCCTGGCACAGATAGTGAAGCTAACAAACAAAACCGACCTTAGATTTGGATCAGGCAGTGCTCAACACAGATTAGTAAAGGACGGACATAAAGTAATGGGGTGAAAAAGGAGAAAATAGCTGAGATGTGTTGCAAGCTGAATTCAAACTCGCATGGCCAAGCTTCAATGCTCAACATGTTAATACATATGCACTAACTGCTTAGCCACAATTCCAATGATCCTAAATATATTTAAACAGAACATTAAAGTAAAGAAACAAAAACAAAACAAAAACCAAACAAAAAGAACTGCATTAAAAAGGGCTATAAATCAAGCAAACATTTTAATCCAATCAATTATATTATGCTGAAAATAATCAAATAGAACAATGTGTAAGATGTTCTAAAATATATAATACATAATATCTATAAATATAATGTTGTCCATTTCAGTCAGTGATATTGTGAACTTGTATTACAACTGAAAATAAATGTTTTATTTATTTTAAAGGGGGGGTGAAATGCTATTTCATGCATACTGAGTTTTTTACACTGTTAAAGAGTTGGATTCCCATGCTAAACATGGACAAAGTTTCAAAAATTAAGCTGTATTTTTTCGAGTATGGCTCTGTGTGACGTTAGATGGAGCGGAATTTCCTTATATGGGTCCTGAGGGCACGTCTGCCGGAAGAGCGCGCGATCCCGTAGAGCATAGCACTGAGAGCACAACAGACATTCACTGATCAGAGCGAGAGCATCGCGAAATGTCACAAAAGAAGTGTGTTTTTGGTTGCCAAGGCAAGACAACCCTGCACAGATTACCAAAAGAGAAACAGCATTAAGGGACCAGTGGATGGAGTTTATTTTTACAGAGCATCAACGGAGTTGTGCAAGTGTTTGTTCACCTGCATTTCGAAGATGCTTGTTTTACAAACAAGGCCCAGTTTGACGCCGGACTTGCACATCGTTTATTTCTTAAGGATAATGCAGTCCCAACGAAAAAGGGTCACGATCGTGTGTTGGATCCGCATGCGGTGAGTAAAACTGCTTCAAATATCTCTGTGTTGTTAACTTAGCTATCAGCGTGTAAGCACATCAAGTAAACAACATGCGATGTTGTCATCAACCTGCACTTTCCACATGTACAGCTTAAAAAAAAAAAAAAAAAGACGACAAAGTGGAACTTAGTCCTTTGCCAAAACCGCTAAGCAAATATATACAGTTTCAGTACATACCACATAGAGACGCCTTTGCTGATGCTGCTCTTGTTAAATTTCAGCCTCTGGATCTGTGTCACAGCTTCCAAACGCTCTCAACGCAAAAGCCTACTGGCGCTCGTGATTCTTTAGCTCCGCCCACGTCACGCCTCCAGGCGCTCGTGTTTTCCAGGAAAAATCTGTACAGACTATCTTTCTCTTATGAATATAATAAAACTAAAGACTTTTTGGAGTTATGAAGAATGCAGTACTACTCGTACTCAAGATTAACAGGATATTGAGTGAAAACGAGCATTTCACCCCCCCTTTAATGCATTATATATTTAATCCTGTGATGGCAAAGCTGAATTTTCAGCAGTCATCACTTCAGGCATCAGTCTACATATTTATATAAAATTTATTGTTGTGAATTAACATTTTAAATTGACAACCTTAGAATTAAATATAATGGATTATTTGCTTTTTGTCCTATTGTATGACAAAGCATGATGTTTTGTCCTGGCACTACTCAAAAAGAATAATCATGGTAAATGCATACGTGATTAAAGTCCCTATTCACTACTAACAGTATCTCTCTGGCCACTGTTAATTTATCTGGATGTCATATTGGGTTAAATGAGGGCTAATGGTTTGGCTAAACGCTATGAATTTGGGTGTCAATGCACTGATTGTGTTCTTATCAGCTCTCACAAAAAAGCAGCACTATCTCTCTCTCCCCTATGTCTCATATTTCACATTCATGTCTACAGTCCCCACAGTCACAGAGCTCTCTTGTGACCTGTAGATGACTGATATTAGCCTACTGTGGGCTGCAATGATCTTATATTTGTGTTGCAGTTAAGCCCTCCATGGTGGTCAGGGTATCATGATGTTGATAACTGTGAAAAGTTATGCAAGAGAACCAGAGTAGAGACAGAGCTGTGACATTTCAATAAAAATTTGACAATTTGGTCTAGCCATTGGCATAGATTTGTCCTTATAGCAGACTACACAGACTGCTGAATAATCCCAGACAATATTTGTTGTGATCCTGGTTGTGACTGAATGGCGGAAAATATATAATACATTCTCACAACATCCCCACACACAAAACAGATTTAACTGATCAAACAAAACAGTGGGAATTAATGATAACGGTCAATATCTACAGTGCTTTCCACTAATATTGGCACCCTTGGTAAATATAGCACCCTTGGTGAAAATAAATCTGCATCATTTATCCTTTTGCTCTTTCGTTCTAACCTATCATTGAAGTAAAACGATGGAAAGTGGGGGGGGGGGGGTCTCATGAAATTAATGTTTTTCTCTAGTTCACGTTGACCACAGTTATTGGCACCCAATTATTGCAACGTCCTTTTCCCATGTAACAGCTCTGAGTTTTCTCCTGTAATGCCTGATGAGTTTGGAGAACACCTGACAAGAGATCAGAGACCATTGCTTCATACAGAATCTCTCCAGATCCTTCTTGGTGCTTCTTCTCTTCAGTTCACCCCACTTATTTTCTATATGGTTACGGTCAGAGAACTGGGATGGCCATGGCAGAAGATTCATTTTGTTTTCAGTGACACATTTTTCTGTCTAATTTTGATGTTTGGTTTGGATCGTTGTCCTGATGAAATATCTCACCATGGCCCAGTATAAGATTTTAACAGAGGCTGTCAGGTTGTTATAATCTGTTGGTATTTGATAGCATCCATGATGCCATGTATCTAAACAAGATGTCCAGGACCTCCAGCAGAAAAATAGGATCACAACATTAAAGATCCAGCAGTAAGTTTAACCGTGGGCTTTGTGGTGGGTTTGCTGCCAAAAAGCTCTCTCTCTCTGTTTTGTATGTTTGTTTCATCTGACCATAAAAGATAGTCCTGTTTGAAGCTCCGGTTGTGTCTGACAACTGAATATGCTGGAATTTATTTTGGGATTTTTTGGAGTGAGGAGGATTTTACTTGACACTGGTGATATAGGGGCTGTTAGATTTTTTTAGGCTTTCATTTCGTAACTTGGCAATGTTTCTAAGATGGAAAAACTGTGGTTTTCAAAGACAAGTTGCTGTCTAATATAACACCCAGATATTTTATTGTAGAGGAAGTAACAGTATATCCGTCAAGATTCAAAAAGTAATCTACGAGATTCTGTGTACTGTTTTTTTGGTCCAATAAGTAATATCTCTGTCTCATCTGAATTAAATAGGAAAAAATTATAGGTCATCCAATATTTAAATTTTTTAACACACTTTGTTTGCTTAGATAATTTTGATGTTTCATCTGGTCTCGTTGAGATATATAGTTGAGTATCAAAAACATAACAGTGGAAACTAATCCCGTATTTTCTAATAATATTACCAAGGGGCAACATGTACTGTAAATTGACAATAGCAGAGGATCTGGGACAGATCCTTGTGGCACTCCATATTTTACTGTTAATAAATGAGATGACTCCACATTTAAATAAACAAAGTTGTAGTGATCAGACAGGTAGGATCTAAACCATCTTAAAGCCTGTCCTTGAATACCTGTATAGTTTTGTAATCGATCTATGAGTATGTCAATGGTGTCGAACACAGCACTAAAAATAGCAATGAGATTCAGCCTTGATCTGATGCAAGAAGCAATAATTTGTAATTTTAACAAGTGCAGTTTCTGTGCTATGGCATGGCCTGAAACCTGATTGAAATTTTTCATACAGATATTTTTTTTGCAGGAAGGAGCACAATTGAGACACAACTTTTTCTAAAATGTAAGAAATAAATGGAAGACTTGAAATGGGCCTATAATTTGTCAGTTCACTAGAATCTAGTTGTGGTTTCTTTAATACAATGCTTAATAACCGCCAGCTTGAATGATTTTGGGACATGACCTTAAGATACCGATGAGTTAATAATATTGAGAAGCAGTTCTTCTGCTACATGTAACAACTCTAACCAGTAATTTAGTGGGTACAGGATTTAATAAATATGTTGTTGGTTTTGTAGGGGAATGTACAGTTAAAACCCAAGGACCAGATATGATGAATGAAGACCAGGAGTCAGTGTCAGAGATCTGGCAAGCCTGGTCTCTACCAATCAGCAACGCTCACATTCACCTGAGTACTAACCAGCCACACCTGCCATGCATTACCAAACCAATCACCACCCTTATAAATACACTCACCCACACCGCAGCTCCCCGTCAAGCCTCCAACAGGAACAGTCTCTTCCCTCTTTTCTCCAGACCTCCTACATGCCAAGTGTAATGTATACTCACATTTTGGTGTTACACTAACTTGTGTCTTTGGTTCTGCTGCCCTTAGGACCGCGGATCACCAGCTCACTACCTGTGATTCAATGGTAGCTGAAATCTCCTATGATTACCCTGAGTTGATACTGGCTTCGGCACCTAAGGAGAAAGAGAACGTTTGTGAATGATCTGTGGCTTTGACGTTACAAGAACCCAGCGAACTCGCCTGTCTGTATGACCAATCCATGTGACTCTCAGATTACCCATATCTCATCATTGGAGATTCAACGAGCACTTGAGGACACGTATTCACCGCACCCTTGTACTTATATCACTCAATAATTCACTGTTCTGAATTCACCTACCTCTGTCTCCCAAGTCATCGTGACAGTCCGAGATGTGTTCAATTAATAATAATTTTATTTAAAGAAAAGAGTGTCAGGGTTAGGCAAGGAGGAACTCAAGTGCAGACAGGGATTCTTAACACAAAGGGTTTATTACAAAAGGGGAAAAACAAAACCCACGAGGGGGAAAACAACGGCTAGGCCAGAAACAAAACAACTTAACAGGACAGGATTGACATGAAAAAACAAACTCTTAAACACTAACTACAAACAAACACTCACGTTAATACAAAGACTTCTCAAAGGGGGTTACAAGGGTAAACTTCTCACAAGACTGACCAGTAGGAATACATGTGTGAAACAGTGAACCGACGCAAGACAGAGCACACTAGGAGATCTAAATAGGGGGAACAATCAAGACACGACAGGTGGCACAGATGGGACAATCAAGACACGACTAGGTTAACAAGGGGGGCGGTGCAAGGGAACGAGACAACACAAGCACATGGCCCAAAGACAAGGCCATGCGCTTGTACACAAAACACGGGTCTGTCATGATCCTGCCTCAAGACTAGGAAAAATCAAGGACACGAGGGCAGAATCATGACAGAACCCCTCCCTTAAGGAGCGGCTTCCAGACGCTCCTCAAGGGAACATCAAACACGGGACACGACTGACATGACAGACTGGGACACAGACACAAACCAACAAGACATGACGAACAACAACAAGGGCAAACATGAATACACAATGGCAGGGTTGGGGTGACAAATCAAAAAAAACAAACAGGGAAGGGGAGGGGGCGGGACCACAAAGTTCATGGGGGACAGACCAGGGCGGGTGGGAGGGGTAGGAATCTTAGGAGGACAGGACGAAGGCTGACGACGGGGGGTACGGGCAGGTCTGGGTGGTGAGGGGCGGGGAGGGGTCTCGGGACAACTGACAGGGGACATGACAGGAGCAGACAAGGGACGCGGGGCAACACTTACGGGACGCGGGGCAAGACTTACGGGACGCGGGGAGACGACATCTACTGGACACGGGGGGACAACATCTACTGGACACGGGGGGACCACAGGACACGGGGGGACATTAACGAGACACGGGGCCACATCAACGGGACACATGACTACATCAGCAGGACACGGGGCCACATCAACAGGACACGGGGCCACATCAACAGGACACGGGGAGACAACGGCTGGACACTTGGGACTTCTGGGGACAGGGTCAGGGGACAAGACAGGACTGACGGGGATTTCTAAAATTTGGACAAGACGGGACAAATAATCAGAAAAGGCTTTAGCAGCTAGGATAATTGGCATCTCCTTATGAGATGAGACCGACTGTACAAGAGTCTTTGCCGCGGCTCTCTCCTCCGCTCTCACGACTGCCGACTTGAACACGGCTTTCTTCTTTGCCGCCTCGGGCACGCCAGCGCTCACCGCTGCTGGCTCGGGCACGTTCACCGCCGCTGGCTCGGGCACGCCCACCGCTGCTGGCTCGGGCACGCCAGCGCTCTCCGCTGCTGGCTCGGGCACGCTCACCGCTGCTGGCTCGGGCACGCCAGCGCTCTTCGCTGCTGGCTCGGGCACGCTCACCGCTGCTGGCTCGGGCATGCCAACGCTCACCGCTGCTGGCTCGGGCATGCCAGCTCTCACTGCTGCTGGCTCGGGCACGCTCACCGCTGCTGGCTCGGGCACGCTCACCGCTGCTGGCTCGGGCACGCTCACCGCTGCTGGCTCGGGCACGCCAGCTCTCTCCGCTGCTGGCACGGGCACGCCAGCGCTCACCGCTGCTGGCACGGGAGGAGACAGGGTCACAGGACCGGCAGGCCCCTTCTTCCTCCTCTTCCTCCTCGGGCGCGGTGCAGAGGCTACAGCTGGGTCAGAGGCGGGTTGGGGGAGTTTGGTCTCGGGCAGGGCAGCCTCGGACGCCGAAGACTCTGAAGCTGACTCCCATGAAAGCCGTCTCCCTCGCTTGTTGGGGAGACTTAAGGTAGTGGGAGGTGCCTCAGGATCTTGGGAGGGACCTAACTGATCCCCCAGGGTTGCCACGGCCAGGACACGACCCTCCGGGATCGCCGGCAGCTGGGTAGGTGGGGGGGACCTCTGTGGCTCCTCCTGGGAGATGCTCTCCCACAGCCGGGCATAATTCCGAAGGATCCACTCCCCCTCGGGCGAGTATGGGAGGGTGACCCCCTTCCTGTCGGTGGGGGATGACATCCAACATTGTCGACGGAACTCCAACAAGTGTTGGAGCTCGGGGGACCTCCTGCCTGCTGAGTTCCTTTTTGGTCGGTTCATTCTGTCAGGGTTAGGCAAGGAGGAACTCAAGTGCAGACAGGGATTCTTAACACAAAGGGTTTATTACAAAAGGGGAAAAACAAAACCCACGAGGGGGAAAACAACGGCTAGGCCAGAAACAAAACAACTTAACAGGACAGGATTGACATGAAAAAACAAACTCTTAAACACTAACTACAAACAAACACTCACGTTAATACAAAGACTTCTCAAAGGGGGTTACAAGGGTAAACTTCTCACAAGACTGACCAGTAGGAATACATATGTGAAACAGTGAACCGACGCAAGACAGAGCACACTAGGAGATCTAAATAGGGGGAACAATCAAGACACGACAGGTGGCACAGATGGGACAATCAAGACACGACTAGGTTAACAAGGGGGGCGGGGCAAGGGAACGAGACAACACAAGCACATGGCCCAAAGACAAGGCCATGCGCTTGTACACAAAACACGGGTCTGTCATGATCCTGCCTCAAGACTAGGAAAAATCAAGGACACGAGGGCAGAATCATGACAAAGAGTTTGCAGTTTAATCAGAAGTCAGCTGTAATACTCTTAATGGAGTTCGTAGGACTCTCTGCGTACAATTAAAAAGCAGCAACAATTATACCCTGACAGAGGATACTAATTGCGTCAATGCATAAGTTGACAAAATTCTGAATGGTTCCAAAACCTAGATAAACTCTCCAAAGACGCTGGACATTGGCAGTTTAACGTTTTTCCTGGGATTGTCTGAGCATCTCCCTAAACAGAGAAATACTAACACACATACGCAGAAAACTTATCAGAACTTCATGGCCGCCTAGATGCAGTGATACGCTTATTTAGCTCTTCCTGTTCTATAGTTGTAAAGCACTGCAGTTTATCTTTGGGTGTGATGGATGAAACTGAAGTATTAGATGCTGCAGAATCTACATTTGTTATTGTATTTCTGATGTTATCTATTTTATCAGTGAATAAATTCATAATTTCTTCCAGGCAGATTTGTAACATCTTTAGTTGATTGGTACTTTTAAAATTATTGCCCTGATGGTGGAAATGGGGATTCTCATTTATTTAGCTATTTACAGCTACTTTCTATTTTGTGAACCTCAACAATCTTGTTCTGCGCATCAGAACTATATTCTTTGATTTTATTTCTTGTAATGGATGATTAAGGGAATTTGGGAATTTAGGGATATGAATGAGAATATACTTCAGTGATAATGTACTAATAAAAATTTCTAGGGGTGCCAATAATTGTGGCCAACATGCATTAGAGAAAAACATTTATTTCGTAATGTGTGTTTCCCCCACTTTCAATTGTTTTACTTCAATGAAATGTTAGAATTTTGTGAATGTTTTGAATGAAAGATCACAGCCACCTTTGCTCATATTTACCAAGGGTACCAATATTAGTGGAGGACACTGTTACTACATTGTGTAGTGTTTAGTGTCATTGCAAAATAAACAAGAAGAACCAATACAAGACAAAAAAAAATGATGGATGGATGGATAGATAGATAGATAGATAGATAGATAGATAGATAGATAGATAGATAGATAGATAGATAGATAGATAGATAGATAGATAGATAGATAGATAGATAGATAGATAGATAGATAGACATTCTGCTATTCTGCTAGATTCTAGCAAATACACATTAAATAATAAAATGAAAATGATCAAGTTGATAAAATTCAAGTAACTAAATAAGAATGGACAAAAATTTACTATTTATGTACTGTTATAGGTATTTGGATGTTTAAAACTACTTTTCATGATAGGTTAAATAAATAAAATATTTATCAACTTTGATGCTGTTGAAAAAAGTAATGTGACCTCAAAGTGTACCATTTTCAATAAATTGCTTTTATATTATTCCTACCGTACATACTTTACTTTTTTCCAATCTATCACCAATACAATGGCTACACTGGCCCCAATGAGTATAAACACATTTCTGAACACTGCAGCAGCAAACACTATTTCAGAATATTTAGTCCTTGTCTTAATCACAAACACGCTCATAAGCTTTCCAATTAATTGCAAACTTTCATAATGGTCATTTAAATGTAGCGTTTGGTTTTAGATTAGATCAATTATGCTAATAAATGCATGAAAGCCCATTTAAAACAATTCATACCCATGGAACTGATGTGGTAATATTCAGACCATTTCTCCCAAATTAAATGTCTATGGCTAACTTAAAGGGACACAATCTAATTTGCATTAATTTTTGTATTAATGACTACTTGAAATAAACTTTGCCATTAAATTCAGCAAGAATGATGCCTAACTGAGTCATTCTGAATGTCCACACTCGCATCTTTATCACAGCATTAACATGTTTTCCTCACTTTGTTCTATTTCTCTTTTTGCTCCTGTTTTAAGTATATTGGAGCTGATGAGACAAGTGGATGAGTGCTGAATGCAGGTGAAATGGCCTTTTAACAGCCAGTCTTCTGAATGGCCATCATGACAACAGCTCTGCCAAACAGACTATATAGTATGTGTAAATATGCATAGAAATGTATAAAAAAATATTAGATAAAAAAAATAAAACATACATCTACACTTCTGCATAAGCATGTATAAATACAAATAAATAATTGCATTTTAACCAGCTATTTGGTCTCACACACATTTTTTGGAACATAACTATTCTCATATTGGATCATATGGAAGACAATTTCTACCACAGACTTACTCATGCTTTGGTAGATAATATTTATGATCTAAATCAAAATTATGAGATGTTAAGTTGTAATAACGAGATAAAAAGTTAAAAATGACAAAAATAAATAAATAAATAAACATCAAAATGTCATGATTTTGACAGCAAAATGACAGAAGTTATAAGATACTGAGTTATGATTATGTCATAAAATGTCGAAAGTTGAAATTGTCAAAAACTCAAATTTTATGAGGAAAAAACATGATTATGACAAAGTAATAAAAAGAAAAATTAATTGACAAGCTATAATTATGAGATTAAAAAGTCATAACATTAAATTGAAATTGTGACAAAAAATACAAATACAATACAAATACAATACAAATACAAATACAAATAACAGAATTATGACAAAAAGTCAAAATTATGATAAGAAGTCGATGATTCAAGTCAAAATTATGGAATAATTATACATACTTGCACCTAATTGATTTAGCATCTCATAATTTAAACTCACAATTTAACTCTTATAAATCACATAAAAGAGTTTCCATAAGATCACACAGGAGAGAGACAGGGAATGCGATCAGGACACAATAGATTTGAACCTGTGAGCTTGCAGCTCTTGGAAGTTCACTCAGCAGTAGAGTGAGTTTGAGAGCGAGTCTCTCACTAAATGACCCTGTTTGCCTCCTCCACAGCTTCCAGGGGAAATTCAATTGAGCCCAGTGACATATTAGCATTCTGCTGATCAACGCTGAGGGTGGACAATCCACTTAACAAGTGAAAAGACTACCGCACAGCTCAATATACGATAACATCACAAACATACAAGAAGGTCACAGCTGGGGGTGACCACTCCACAACCCACATCACACAAACTCCACAGAACACTCTCGCTGAGACTTGCTTATACACACTGACTGCTCAAGACATTTTTTAGTTTCTACGATTATTAACAGCATGTGAGATGGCCTTAAGCTTCATGACCTGATGTAATGATTCCAAACACGCTTATAAAATAGACAGAATCAAATACAGTCTTGTTTTAATACAAAGGGTGTACATATCTGTTACAGAATGCCAATTCCATCACGTTCCGGTCCCTTCCGAGTTTGTATATTGTATTTTTCATAAACATATCAGTCTAGGCATTTACAACCATATTTCATATTGCTGTTCATATTAAACCGTCCTCAGCATTCCTCTAATAACTCCACATCAAATTACACCTTGCGCCACAAGCCCATTAGTCACTGACATCCCCCTCCTCAAAAAAAAAAAAAAAAAAAAAACCTCCATCATTATTTGTAGCAAACCTTATCAGAGCAGGCTGATTGTAAACTCGCCATAGTTTTATGAGCTTGTAAATACATTATCCAGGCTTTTGACTGTCACAGGCGTGCATGTGCTCAGCAGTGCTATTATACCATGTGCCTCTATGAGTGTGTGTGTGTGTGTGTGTGTGTGTGTGTGAGAGAGAGAGAGAGAGAGAGAGAGAGAGAGAGTTTGTGTGTGTTTGTGTGTTGATTGAAGTAATTAGGCACTCACTGGATGGACTTTAACTCAGCCTCACCAGCTAATAGCCAACAAATATATAAAAGCAATAAACTAATGGTGTGAGTAATTAAGCAAAGCTGTATTTACACGCGTGAGGGAGCAGCCAGCGTGGCTGGTTACTGCTGGAGATCAGCAGACGGTGGAGTGTTTTCTGCTTTGTCTGATAATCAGAGACTGAGAACACTCAAACAAATTAAAGCAGCAAAATTACATTTCCTTTTGGCATTCGAAGTGATACGAATGTAAATATTTTTACAAATATACAGGAAAGTGTTCGGGATATGACACAGGGTGGAATCAAACTTTAAAACACAACTATTTTTTGCATTTTATATATGATACATTAAATATCAACAGGCTGATTTGCAAATGACAGAAAAATCACATATTATCTAATATAATTCTTCATAGATTCTCATTCTCATCATACTTTATTTGTTTTTTTATTTAGTAATTTCATCCTCATTTTCTTTCTACTACTCCTACATAACGGAGCTGAGCAAGGCCCGAAGCCTTCTTTTCTGAACAACAAACCTAATCTACATACATTTCAGTGGGCTTTGAAGGATTTGAAGTGTGGCTGACAGCTCAGGAATTACATATCAAGAGGACTAAAAAGTGACGGTTTTATTGCACGCTGCAGTGTCCGTGGTGCATTTTAAAGGTCGCAAATGTAACAGTTTCACACCAAAGAGCCTTCTGGCGAATCTGAATACAGATAAGGTCCTCTGATAGATGATGCATAACAGCTCCCAGCATGCACGCAGTCCCAACAACCTGCAACATCAGTTCCCTTTAAAGCCCGGGTGTATCTTAATTTGAATGTAAGCAAGTGATGTTAAGTTTTCGTGATAGGTTAAGTTAAAACATTAGTTTCCACTGCACTCTGTCACGCTTGTCCATCAGGCTATTTCTTTGAAGGATCACTCAACTATGGGAAGGTTTTTCTTTCCTGCTGGAAAACAAGATGGGTACTTTCAGTTTTTTCTTTTTTTATACCTTGTGCTTTAAACATTACATATGGATAACAAATAGACAATGTCCAGAATATGACGTTGTTGCCACAAATGAATAACGCGTCAATGATTTCAGATGCAAGAATAACTATTTCCCCAGTCATTTTAGTAGAAAACAAATTCCGAGATGCTGATTTTTTTTCTGTCCAGCTCTGAGGATATTCTCACCTGCATTCTCAATATGTTTCCTGTTATATCAGTGTGTCCATTTTACCCCAGATCTTCAATATCTTCACTCCCACCAGTTCTTCTCTCAGTGTTGTCGAAGCCTGTGTTGCCTTTGGGGTAATAAGGGCAAAGGGAAAAATATTATGTCCTTTCACAATTATCAGCATTGCAAATATTAAAGTGTCTGGCTACATAGCAGAGGATACTTTGATTGGTATCCTAACCTTTGACTACACTATAAAGCAGTCAACTCCCTGTGCCCATATTGGAAGGGCTGGAATTTAATTCTGAAATGATTTGGGATAATAAGAAAGATGGATAATGTATGCAAGAGGGATATTACGTTTGGGCTAAATGCAGTTGGGGGGCCAGCGCTATTGGAGTTGAATAATCACAGTGAGTTATAATACGGGTGATAGAAATACCGCACTGTCACAGTCAAGAGAGCAACTCTTAAATCACATGGAGGAATGGAGGCAGAGAAAGGAGGGAGAGGAGACATAGTCAGGCCAAACGCACCCAACGCTGCACATTCACTAAAACTTTTATTAATGCACTCGCATGCCTTTGTTTTTGATAAACATGCCTTCCTGTCTTGCCTCCCTAACCATAACATTTAATTTCTCAAAAAAGCTTCATTGCAACGACGATTCAACGACAACATTAATCCAGAGTCAACTGTCTGGTGGCAGATTTCCACAATGACTAATTATATTTGCAAAGATCAACAGGCAGTCCTGATCATAGCTAAGGCTGTTTAATTACAGAACATGGTCAATTAAATCTATTATGTAATCTAGGTAACACAGGCATTTTTAAGCACTTTAAGCACTTCACTTTTAAGCATCTCTTAAAATGAGAACAGTTAAATCCCATTAAAAGGATACATAACATTTGTTGCTAGTTTTAAAGAAGGCAAAACACAAATTTCGAGTGTTGATTAGTATATGACGTTTTGCCACAAATAAATATCTGCATCTGACTCATTGCTGAATAATTTTTTGTAAACGTTAGTATATATATATATTTTTTTTTTTTTTTTTTCAAGATGCTGGATTTTCCTCTAACTCTGAGTATAGTCACAATATAGACATATCGATGCACTACAGCTTTAAATACGAACAATTAGCTCATGTTTTTGGGATATGTTGTGTTACAGCACTTTTAATAGAAGGCAAAACTCAAATTTAAAAGGAAAAATCTGCAGCTCTGACAGTTGCGAGTGGGTCAGGCAGGTTACACATCAAACAGAAGAGGAAAAAAGTGAATAGCGTGGGTAATAAATCACAAGCACTTCTTAAAGTACAGGGAGAAAATACAATAGACAGTTTTTAATTACACAAATATCAAACTCAAATATGATTCTATGGATTAGCATAATGAATTCATAATAGTAATGTTAAGTTTCTGCTCTGTCTTTGCCATGCTAATAAATCACATGATATTGTCTTTTATTTCAATTCATTCAGTTTCGCAAAAAGCTGCCAAACTCTTATCTACAGTGCCTAAATGACATTTTAAGTAAGGGGTATTTATCATTGTACTATGTCTGAATTAAATACACACTATTACAATACAAAGGAATCTATTATTTCTGATCTATATTTCTTTGGCAGGTGAACGCAGGATATGTCTTTAGCTTCAGCTCTCGTGCGGTGTGCATTATAATCTCACATAAAGAATAACATGACATAAAGTCTCACACCAGCTTGGCCACAACCGGTGTTTCAGGATTTAATTGTTCTCTATAAAAATCTCACCTCTCCTCTCTTTTCTGTGTCTCACTTGTCTCTTCCTTTTCTCTCACAGTCCTTTGGTTCCTTTTGTTCTCGTTGTGCCTATTTATCACTGTGTGAAGGTCGAAAGAGATATTATTAATCCTGGGGAATGAAGGCAGGGTTAGCGGCATGGATCGCATTGTGAGAGGGGTAATGATAGGCAGACGTGCTTGGCCAGTGGTCTGTGTGTGCTTGATGAATGGGGAGCAGGGCAGAGTGAGTGGAGCTGGGTGGCGGGCCGCTGGGCCATGCAGTCCCCCCCCTCCAACACTCCGACACCCATCCACCTGCCACTCTTTCATCAGACCTGCATTCAGATAAGAGCAAAAGCAGGGAAGGAATATATATCTACATATGTATTAGCACTTATATCCATGTGGAAACACTCTCCACCTGTTTGACTAGTTCATATTGCAACTACGTGAGTATGATCCTGTAATTGTTTTACATTTAATTTAGTGAATATGACAAATTCGGACCTGTGGCACCACTGCACCACATTTGCTTATTTTAGCCTGGAATGCTTTTTGATATAAGTCCAACATTGATTTGAAAGTGAAACTAATTCACTAAAACTGAAAACGAATCTTTCACACAAACAAAAACAAATAAGATTCTAGTTATTTGCTTAAACATTTGCGATTAAATAGAAAGAGTGGATGATTTAACGGTTCAAAATAATACAAATGCCATTTATACAGTATGTGTTCTAGGGGTTTCAGAACTGTTTAGCATAAACCATCAGCATAATCAAAACATGCGTGATTATGCAAATCGAATCAGCAAAAAGTAAAAGCAAAACAGATCATGAAACCACAAATTATGTAAATGTGTATTTATGTGTTGGATGGCAAATAAGACAGGATTTAAAGGCAGCTAATATCTGTGCAGAGATCTCACAACACTTTCTGCTCTGGAATTGTATTGTCAAAGCTCAGCGGTATTGACGTGAAGCCACTTGATGTATTTTCAACAGGAGGGAACATGATGGTTTCACACACTGCCCTTTTAAACACACTGTCATGACAGCTCTGACAATGCAACAAGCCAATCAAGCCTGTTCTATTACTCTAAGTGTCATGTCTGTGGAGAGCTAACACCATGGCTCGGCTCTTTCCCCATATACAGGGCCACAATAACACCTTACGTCAACCATGTCATCACTTGTGCCAACATGTGATTGCCACATTTACACCCTTGAAGGCATAAATAGATTTAGTAGAATAGGTTTTAGACACAATTATAAGTCATACAATTTTTTTTTTTGGGGGGGGGGGGGTCATTATTATTATTATTATTATTATTGTTATGAATGTAGAATGTAATGTAGAAATATTTACATATATGCAATATAATTTACTTGTTTAAGTTTAAATATTCAATTATTTTATAATTCTAAGTCATATATTATTAGACAATATTGTTATACAATTTTTGAAAAAATAATAATAATAATAATATATATATATATATATATATATATATATATATATATATATATATATATATATATATATATATATATATATATATATATATATTGTTCATTTATAACACTATACTGTTCTATTTTACTTGTTTTATTTATTTATTTATTTTACTTTTTTTATTATTATTACTACAGGAAATAGGTTAACATTGATGTGTGAGCAGTTTTAACACAATGGCCAAGAGAGTGGCTGTAAATTTGAAAACCTTTTGCTATTGAGACAAATTGGAACATAGAAATATTATTTGTTGTAGGTTCCTTCTGCTTCTGAAAGGAAACCACGGATGCAAATATATATAAAACATCTATAAACATATTTTGGAAACAAAATTCGGATCTTGAAAAAAGAAAAAAAAGTGATCTACTGACCAGCACTGGTCTCCAGCACCAGTAATTAAGTACTAAGATTAAAAAAAATACTCAATACACTATGAATCATTACCTCCCTCTACTCTGGAAACAATAATAGATTAGCATGAATTTAATATCACACTATATATCATAGTATTATTGCCTCATGACAGATGTAATTGAAAAACACTCATTAGGGCTTTGGGGGGTGTTTTATTCAAAGCCAAAGCCTCAAGCTGAGAAACATTCACGTCATATATCACTACCAGGGAAATCTCATGAAACCAAAGGATAAACGCAGGTGAACTTTGCAACATATGCTATAAAACGTACTTTCTTGTTCTAGAACAGCAACGCTAACACATCTGAGGGACATTCACATGATGCTCCTGTCTTCAATTTCCATGACATGACTGTTGTTTTTGTTTAGAAATATTTATTAATTTATTATCTGGTTACATCTTACTAAAAGAAAACACAACACGCTGTGTCTAACCAGTAGCTTTTGCATTTCCTGAGTGCTTACTAGAGCTCTCTGCCCTCTGGAACACTGACAGACAGTTTGAGAAAACTATCATTATTTTGTCCTCTTCCTGCTCATCTCTGCTACGTTCTGCAGAGCTGTGTTGGTAATATTTTACCTTTTAACTGCCTATGTTTGTGCCTCCGGCCTGTCTGATGTACATTTATCCAATTATCTTCTTACTTAAGATGCAATATGTCTTTCTGTTCTGGTGTTGAAATAGAAGGCCACCAATGTGCCGATGCTTTTTAAGTAACTGGGGCATAATAATTATTTTGAGGAATTGGGCTGTTCAGGACTTAAGGTGTCATGGTGTTTTATCCATGACCTGTCCTCCATCATGGCGAAAGCACTATCTCTGGAAGTGGCTGGCAATTTCATTAAGTAGGTAATATTTCACTGGCAAAAAAAGTTATTTTATACACTGCGTATCCGTCACGTTGTCCATTAACCGTCTCTGGGACTGATTTTTGTATGTGTGTGTGTGTGTGTGTGTTCTGCATTCAAGAGCACCCAGTCTGAGCAATGCTGACAACCTCCGAATCGACCGCTGTGATCTTACCTAACAAGCGTTCTCTGTGTCAAATTAAAGACAGCGCTCACCATAAGGAAAAAAAAGGAAAGAAAGGAATCCTGAACGTGGCCTCTGATCACAGCAAACAAGGTGTTATTTGATCCGGTTTCAAAGGTATCTGCTTACGCTAACACTGATCGAATGTACCTTATGTTTTGCTCCCAAATTTGATTTTACTTTCTTTGTATGCTTTTCAGATCACCTATATTTTTTAAAATGATAATATTGCACCTGGGATATCAGTAATTTGATACAAATAATGTGCATCACATAGGCTGATTATTTTAATTTAAACCATAAGTTACTTCCCCAAAAAACTTAACTTTTCTATTTATTTAATTACAAGAAAATTTAAATGCAGCTCTACCCTTTACATCTTGATATTTAATATTTAAAACACTTTTCATTTGACAACAAAAACTCTGACTGTATGACATGTGAAATCTCTTTTTATCTGTATTAGCAAATGGTTTATGTAACATAAAAGCTGTGGTTGTTAACCAGGTGGCTATGGCCTACTAGGTGGCCTCTGCAAACTTCCAAATGGGGCCACAAGAAGACTTCAAATTTGAATGAATATTTTATTATAAATATTAATGTTGTTATTAATATAGTAAAACAATCTAACTGAAAGTGACATTCAGCCAAGTATGGTGATCCATGCCCATACTCAGAATTCGTGCTCTGCATTTAACCCATCCAAAGTACGTACGTGCACGCACACACAAAGCAGTGGGCAGCCATTTATGCTGCGGCACCCAGGGAGCAGTTCAGGGTTCAGTGCCTTGCTCAAGGACACCTCAGTCATGGTATTGTCGGCCTCAAACCCACAACCTTAGGGTTAGGAGTCAAACTCTCTAACCACTAAGCCACGACTTCCCATTAAAACATGCAATCAAGATAAAATAACAATAACACATCAAAATAACACATTTTAAAATAACACATCAACTGTATCTGGGTGTAGTCGATGATGTGAATCAGTTAGTTTTTAAAAGTAGTAATAATTTAAAATTTCCCAACACTGCTTGACATCATGGAAGTGTTTGTGTAGCTTTTAAACAGTGAGCAACAGAAGGGAAGAGAGAGGTGACACATATAACAAATAGACAGTCATATCTGAGTCTTTCACAGTCCGGTCAAAATGGCCAATCCATCATACACTGGCCCTTCCTCATCAGCGAGCAATAAAAATGAGAAGGGAGCTCAGCGTGTCTGGCGGCATTCGGCAGGCCCATCAGAGACACGGCCATCATACTGGAGTCGGGAGTGACAGTGCATGGACCAGGCTGATTATGCCGCCATTTCCCTGGCTTGCGGTACGTGCCATATGATTTGGGGGAGACAACGATCAGTGTATGAATGTTATGGGAGGCTGTGCCAGCTTGTCAGAACATTAGACATGCTAATGGAAAAGCTCCTATCCACACACACAGGTGATGTGAGGTAAGTGTGTCACACTTGGCTGGACACTAAACTAATGGTGCAGCAACAAAGAGATAAACAGCAGGAAAATAGTTTTATGGTGAGAACGAGGGGGGAAAAACTCTGATGGAGACAGAGAAGAAGAGGCTAACAGCGAATAAGGATGGCAAAGATAGAAACGGCATACAAATTAGGAAAGCGGAAGAGTGTCAAGTGGAGATGAGCATGACGAGAGATGGAGCGAGAGGGAGAGAGACTCATTATTAGTTGTGAGTGACATGACGGGGCCATGATGAGCATTATGTCCTGTTGGCAGGGACGCCCAGTCAGAATGCAGCAGGCCTGCCACCTCTTCCCCCAAATCTGGGAGAAAACAAGCCATCCCCTGGGGGAAGAGACACACAGGCCTTCATCGCGTGGCAGCTCCTGACACCGTCGCGTGGCACAGGAAACCAGACGAGCCGGGCAGCCGACGGGTACAGCCAGGCATTATCATTCCTCGCTCTCATCCCAACATGTAAATATGTAGTTTGTTATTGCAATATGTGCCAAAGAGGACGCTAGGTGTCCAAATTCGGACACATGTAAATAGTGAAAGTTTGTCCAACTTGTTCCAGGTGAACGCGACCAAGAAGATGTCAGACGAGTGCTGTCAAATCAGCAGCAGGGGAAAACCGCCTTTGTGGCTCGTCTTTGAAACAGAACACGCGTAGAGGGATTCCTCCCAAGCACCGCGGGACGGTCTGGATCATCAAAAGACCTGTTTTGATGTCTGCGGCATGCCTTCCTAGACATGAAATCAAACAAAAGTGTACATAGGAAAAGGAACAATCGGTTAAAATTGCGTTAGGTAGTTAGTTGGTTGGTTGTTATCGCAAGAATGAGCTCGAGAATGATCATCATGGTGACAACTAACCCATTTTATCATCCGTAGCCATCTTTTCCCCCAGCTTGGCCACAGAGTGTGTCCATTACTGATGTTGCCTCCCCTGCCGCAGAGATCATGCCAGGCGTAAAAAGTCTCAAACTGTCAGCATCTACACGGCACTTCAAAAATTCATCAAAGCTAACAAAAGAGGGCATTGTGTCCACACCGGACCCCAACACACACACAGAAGTGTCACAGTCAGCCCACCGCTAGCGCTTTTCCCTCCACCTTTGTTTGATTCTTCTCATCCTACCCCTTCTCCTGCGCGAGCAAACAGAATATGAGTGTTAAAAAAGTGGCGCTCTCACTGGCACTCTTTCTGACAATTGCTTTATTGCGTCTTATCGAGGAATATGAAACTGTGTTGCATGACATCTCGCAGTAAGCCGAATAGATATGCCAATTCATTTTTTTTTTCGCAGCCAGCGATTTGACAAGCTAGACTGCCCCTCTTGAAAGGCATCAGTCAAGCGCGGCGCAGTCGCCCCCCTGGCTTTTCTCTCCCTCCGTCACCCTCACTTCTCCCGCCAGCTCTCTTTTTCCCTGGCAATCTGTAAGCCTCACCTCCAAAATTGAAAGGTCCAGTCGCTGACAAAAAGAATGAAAAGAAAGAAGAAGGCAGGGGAGAAAAAAGGCATAGTCCCTCCTCAAAAAAGGAAAGATGAGGAAGGTGGGGGGAGAAACTTTTTAAGTATTGCAAATATAAAATGATAAGAAGGATATGTGGAGGCTGCTCGAGATAACATTGTGGATATCATAAGGGGAATGGGAAGGAGAAAAAGAGAGAGAGAGAGCGAGAAAAGGTGCTAAAGAGATTGGTGCCGTAAGCTCCAGGTTGAGGAGATGACACCAGCACTAATACGAGTGTTTAAATATTTGATGCTTTGGGATAAAGGAAAATCGCCTTTGAACGGTATTGAGTGTCTGGGGGAGAATCTATTAGTGAAAATCTGCTGTGATTTGACAGCAGCACCTCGGCCTGGTATGTTATTCCTCAGTAGTTCCAGCAATCTCCTGCTCCTCTCTTGACTTAAATGTTTCTCTGCCTTGCTTCTGTAAGTGTTGATTATCACTTTCTCTGGTGGAGCAGGATTGTGAGACGAGGAATGAGAGAGACAGAGAGAGAGAGAGAGAGAGAGAGAGAAGTATTGAGAAGGACAATATCAAATAGGAATGAACTACAAAAAGGTCATTTCCTCGGGACAACTGCTTCTTAAAAATTTAAAGTCAATGTGTAATTTTAACATTCTTAGACCAAAGATAGCAGAATCTCTCACTGCAATCTTTGGAAACTAACTGAGGATTTACTGCTGGAACACTTAACTAACTCACAGCCTTACTTCCCTAGTGCTATTTTAGTGGGAATATGGAAATATGGAGATATGGAGTGGAAATATTTCAGCACTCAATTGAAATAACTCATAGCCTTACTTCCCTAGTGCTATTTTGTGGAAATATGGAAATATGGAGATATGGAGTGGAAATATTTCAGCAGTCAATTGAAATAACTCATAGCCTTACTTCCCTAGTGCTATTTTAGTGGAAATATGGAGATATGGAGTGGAAATATTTCAGCACTCAATTGAAATTTGGTGTTATATTACAACTGTAAGTTAATGTAATTTCTGCATCATTACTGGCACCAAAACAGAACTGCAAAAAATAATGTTTTCAAACAAGTCTTTTACTGACATCTGTCAGTCAAACAAATCGCACTGCCCCAAACTTGCCATTGGTTAAGTCAGTTTTGGTTTGTCTGATTCACTTGTGATAAAAGCATCTGCTAAATGAATAACTGTTCATGTTAAAATACTTCACAACTTAATTCGCAGAGACAATACAAGTAAGCTATTCATAGGCTGACCTGTGGCTGTATCAAATTATTCTGTGTATTTCAATGGTCCAAGACGGCAATGCTGGTTCAGCTGTTTAAATAAATAAGTCTTTCAGTAAACTTGCATAATAATCCTATATTATACTAGAAAGTTGTGATGTTATACTAGAAAGATTTTTGATGTTACTCATGTGTAAGTAACTTTGGATAAAAGTGTGTGCTAAATTAATTTATAATGTTAATGTAAAACCATGAGGTGGAGAATTTTAAATCAGTTTGAAAACATAAATTACAAAACTAGACAGCAATTTCTCTTTATATTAAAGAATGTAGGTGTACAAAAGACCTAAAGCAGTCATATGTAACCACAATTTATCAACCTGTACTCACATACACTATAAGCAACAAGTACTATGCAGTTTTGTTTCCCCTTAAGTTAAGTTCTCTATAACATCTGACAGCAAATGAAACATTACATTTCCCTTCTTATCGAGACCTGATTGAGACCAGACCCTGGTCTGACACCAGATTGATGTACTGTAAGCTTATGGCCAACCTTTACCCTGACAAAATGAAAGTATTCTAGAGATTGCTGGTGTTACTTCATGCCAAATAGCCGTTCCCCCACAGGACCCTCAGCTGAATAATGCCACTGCCTTCAATTTCTCCTAAAATCTACACATGGACCTCTCCAGAAAGGAATTCGAATAGAAAACTTCCACTTTTAAAGTTTACAATAAGTCCAGTTTAAAGTCACACAGCATATCTGAAAACTATCATATTATATTATATCATATTATATTATATTATATTATATTATTTGTTATTAATTGAACAATTCTGTGGTTTTGTGGCTATTTAACATTTTAACTGATCCAAACAAGTTCATGCTCACAGAGTACTGAAAACTTGACAAACAGTCATGCTTGGTCCTCTTACACACAAATACTTATACAACATCCTTCCCTTTTCTATGAGTCCTGAAGTTTGGAGAAGCTCACAACCCTAGTGAGGTGCATTGGGCCTATTGAGGAAGTGAGTGAAATAATACACTGCCACACACACCACATAATGAAGCAGACACACTCCATAATGCACCCATCCTGCCTCTCTCCTCCATCACCTTCATGAGACCAGATTAGGGTGGTGAGCACATTTACACACACGCACACACACAGAGAGAGAAAGCCTTACAAGCAAACATGGCTGTTTTGTTTCATGCCGTCACAGTGTCTTGTCACATTTTTCCTCTTGTCTGCCGTGCAGCTGGGCGACGGCCCCCCACGCATGGCTGACATGTAAGTGGCCTCGTCTCCAGGCGATCGATGGCTGCTGGCACTTCCTTCCCTGGCCAGGAAAAAACAATTAAAACCCATCGATCCTGCGCTGATCCGAGCCATGAATATGCAGGAGATTCTGCTTGACCTTCAAAGCTCGGGGAAAGCCAGGTGACTTCATTCTTTATGCAACTGGCACTACACTCACCGCTACTTTTTTTTTTTACTTGTCTATGGATATGCTTTTTATGGCCATATGTGGACTTCCTATTCTCACCCCATTGGCATTAAATCTCTTCTGATGTATCATGAAGCTCGATCAACTTTTATTGTGTTTCTTTGTCATGTTGTCACATTGGCAGAGCATGGCTCTTGTATGCCACTGTCTGCTGTGCTTACAGATGACATGTTAATTATTGTCTGGCAAGAAGCAAACCCTGAAGATGTGTGGGAAATATTAAGAGCCGTCTTTACTCTCTGTCTGTGCATGTGGGGCCTGACATGAAACTCTTTGATTACTAGCAGATCAATTATGCAAAAATAACATGCATTTAGCTAGTGGTTAGAATTTGAATGCGCACTCAGTAGAAAATGTTTAAATTACACAGAATTTTTTTTTTTATTTGGGTCAAACCTTTTGATCCAGAGTCATTCAGGCTATATGGTCAACTTAAGTGTTTTTAGAGCAAGAGCAACATGTATCAGATTTTTAGACATGGCATTTTCAAAAGAAATTATGCCAAGGGCCATCAGATATGGGCACTACCTACAGTACCTTGCAATATTTTCATGTCAGCATAGTATAAATTATTATAGCCTAATATTATTTCTAAAAGGCATATTTGTACAATATTTTCTAAAAATATATTTACTTGAAATTAGGTCTAAATTAAATTAAAGTTTAGTTAAATTCAGGAAAAAATGCAATAATATAGAAATATATAATGTGCCCCAGAAAACAAAAGATGAACACCAATATTATTATTTTTTTTAAATAATACATGCACATTTGAATTTAATTTTTTATTTCTAAATACTTGGGCTGCAGAATAAAATATTATTTCCAGAATAAAATTATCCATTCTTGTAAAAGGATATAATAATCATTTCAAGATTTCTGACCAGCATTCAGAAAACAAATCAATATTTTATTAATAATTTCAGAAAAAAAAGATTATAAATATGTGTGTGTGTGTGTGTGTGTGTGTAATTTCAGTTAAAAAAATAAACTATTTTTATTATTAAATATGTTCTTATGTTTTCTTTTTTAATTATTGCAATAAACTTTCCCTTGAAAGCCTTAAAATACTTGTATTTTGCAGACTCCATATTGCCCACTTTAAAAGCCCTTTGTTTGGGCTATCTGCAGTAGAAAAACAAATTCTATTTAAAATCTAATGCACATACTTTGCGCTAAAACCATTTTCTCTGATCATTTCAGATCAATTCAGATAATCTATCCAAGAAGCACAAAAAAAGCCTAAATAATATGTGTCCTTCATTTACACCTGGCTTTATCGAGGCTGATTATGTAGAGCTAAATTCAATAAGTCCCCTTTTATTGAGCTACAGCTTTGGTGAGGATCAGACAGACAACAGACTATGTGATGTGGAGTGATGTGTGTATGTGTGTTCTGTGTGCATTCTTGCATGTGTGGGTGTAAATGGCGAGTGTCAGCGTGGCGCTGAGAACCACATGGCTCTCTCTCTAACTCTCTCTCTCTCTCTCTCTCCAGGCTAAGCTAAAGCGACAGGGTGTCCGTTCAGGCTGGCGTGTTCTCCTGCTGTGAACCGAAGTGCTGCATGGGTGCAGCTGGAGAGGTTCAAGCTGCCATTTATCAGCTTTTCTTAGCATCTCTTCAGCCTGGCTGCCCCCAACACATCCATTGTGTCTGTCGGCCCCAAGTCACCTGACAGCAGAGAGAGCAAAGAGGAAGAGAAAGAGACACTGTGAGAAAGACTGAGAGAGAGAGAAAGGAATGGTGATACAGAATGACTACAGTCACACTTGCTTCTATCCACCACACAAATACTAATATGGGCTTGCTGGACCCTGACAATGCTCTCTTTAAAAATAACATAAAGTGCACTGTTTCCATCATGCATGATTGACATGGACCTCTGAAGAAATTGAAGAATTTTGCTGAATTCTTTTTCTTCTTCTTCTTCTTCTTTTTTTTCTTCCGGAAGTTATCATTCTTTTACTACAGTGTGGAATCACAGAGGTGTTTTTATATATATATTATTTTTTTTTATTTAGAAACTATCAGTGGCCAGCCCAGTCTACAGCCAGACACAGCACTACCACTTGTTTAAAGCCAGAGTGGTCAGTCTGGCAGTAAACACTAAGGGTATAATCAATGTAGGCCAGCACTCATTGTGAGGCAATTTCATTTGAAGTGCCATAGGTCAGGCCATTCTTATTCCACACCATACCAGGCCAGGCCAGACAGCTGCAACATTCAATATCGCTGGAAATGTACACATATTGAACACATCACAGGAACAGTTTCCCAAACCAACATCGATGGCCACTCTCAGCCTCTCTCCCCGGCACACGCTGTCTGGAGAGGCCACACATGCTCAAGTCTCAGTCACAGAATTTTAGAGGTGTGATTTTTTTATTGTTTTAAAATGTGGGATGGTATCTCATGAAAAGAGTTCTAGAATTGGCTGCTTTCAACACAGAGTCAATTTGTGATTTTTTTTTTTTTTTCTTGAATTTTCTTGAAGTTTAAGAACCCTTCAGAAATGTTGCTGAAAATTCAGCGTTGCCATTACAGGAATAAATTACATTTTAATATAGAATAAAAATATTCTAAATTGTAATATTTCACAAGATTATGGTTTTTACTGCATTTGTTAGCAAATAAATCCAGCATTGGTGAAAACATTCAAAAACATTTAAAAAACACACGCACAATTTTATATATATAATATAAATAAAAAATGAAAAAAAAAAAAATACATTTAGTATAAATATGGCAAAACTACCAAGTCTTTACCGCTTAAGATCTCTTACCAAACAAACATACCTAAAAACCTTTTCTTTTCCTCTTCATGTAGTCTTCATTAGCCACTCTGTCAGCTAACTGAGCTAAACCGGTTGGTTGAGTGACTTCAACTCATCTGCAAATAATTTAGCCACAATTAAACAATTTAACAATTTCCTTTAAACTGAATATCAAATTATTCAGTCAACTGCTCACACCAGACAGAATTATTGGCATGTGTTCATAACTGATTATCTCAGAGGCTAAGCAGTAGCTGAAAGCACAGCGCAGCAACTCAGAGGAAGCTGCCACAAACAAATCATTTACATTCATGCTGCATAAAATACAGGTGCTGGTCATATAATTAGAATATCATTCATAAGTTGATTTATTTCACTAATTCCATTCAAAAAGTTAAACTTGTATATTATATTCATTCATAACACAGAGACTGATATATTTAAAAAAAATTATTTCTTTTAATTTTGATGATTATAAAGGACAACTGAGGAAAATCCCAAATTCCGTATCTCAGAAAATTAGAATATTACTTAAGACCAATACAAAGAAAGGATTTTTTGAAATCTTGGCCAACTAAAAAGTATGAAAATGAAAAGTATGAGCCAGTTTGCTGGACAATTGAGAACAGGGATACCATGGTCCTTAAACCAGGTACTGGAAGCTTTGGCACTGTGTGCAGGTGTCAAGTCCTGTTGGAAAATGAATTCTGCATCTCCATAAAATTGGTCAGCAGCAGGAAGCATGAAATGCTTTAAACCTTCCCGGTATACGGCTGCGTTGACCTTGGACCTCAGAAAACACAGTGGACCAACACCAGCAGATGACATGGCACCGCAAACCATCACTGACTGTGGAAACTCTACACTGGACATCAAGCAACATGGATTGTGTGCCTCTCCTCTCTTCCTCCAGACTCTGGGACCCTGATATCCAAAGGAAATGCTAAATGTAATTTCATCAGAGAACATAACTTTGGACCACTCAGCACCAGTCCAGTCCTTTTTGAAGTGAGACGCTTCTGACGCAGTCTGTTGTTCAAGAGTGGCTTGACACAAGGAATGTGACAGCTGAAACCCCTGTTCGGCATATGTCTGTGCGTAGTGGTTCAATGGTTGTCTTTTGGACAACTGTCAGTCCAGCAGTCTTCCCCATGATTGTGTAGCCCACAGAACTAGACTGAGGGTAGCAATATAGGTGTTTAATCTGTGTGCAGGGTTTGTTGGTGCGTGTAAGATAGATGGTCGGACAGACACAGGGAGAGAGATCGGTGCCTGTAAAGCCACTGATGCCCATGTCTGTTTGAGGGTAGTCAATTTTACAGCTCAACTCCTACCACAGACCTGACAAATCAATAAAAGTTAAGGAGATAAATTATTTAAAGCCAACTCTAATTAGTTAGCTATTCCTGTTCCATAGATTCCTCTACAATATTGATGATGGAGTCCAGTTTACAGAACGGCAGCTACTTGCTCTCACTCTCACTTAGAACTCAATTTTCTCCAGCCCATCTCAGAGGATCAGATGTGGATAAGTGATTATTAAGAACAGTCTGATTATAAAGATTTAGATATGAAAATTTGCTTCTCCAAAAGGCCTAAGTATTAAGAAACTTAAGTAAGTAAGAATAGTGAGTAATGTCATACACAGAGTGGATTTTTTAGTGTGTTGGTGGTTGTATGTGAGCTGGTATTAATCCATCTAGCTAAAAAAAAATTCTGTGCGACTTGTGTGATTTGCTTTTTGTTTTGCAATCTATTTTGTAGAGCATTCTGAAAAAAGGACATGTGAGCTTATTTTTGTGCTCATGTAAATGTATTCATGTAATGCAAGCTAGGCTTATTATAGTTTGTGACTTATTCACAAAGCACTATTAGCTTACCATAGTTAATATTATGCTTTTAAAAATGTATTATTATTTGATCAAAAATACAGTAAAATTTTTACAATTAAAAATAAGTTTCAATATATATATAAAAAAAATGTAAGTTATTGCTTTGATTGAATTTTCAGCAGTCACTATACTCTGGTCCATCAGAAATCATTCTAATATGCTGATTTAGTGCTCAGAACCATTTCTTATTATTACCATCAGATGCTAAAATAAAGTAAACCGCATTTGCAAATAAACCACAGCATCATCTCAGTTCATTGCTAGTCATTTCCTCCTTCTATGTCCCAAATGTTCAGTATAGTATCTTTAAAATGGAGTTCAATAAATAATTTCTTCCTGGATATTGAAATAATATGTATAAGTAATGAACGTTTAATTATTACATTTAAAAAGTTGTAGCTTTTCCATTTAGCTCCCCTTTTGTTTTTTGCCTCTTCCTTGTGTGTCCTCACAAATCTCTTCCATCCTTTGTTTGGAAGAGAGTTGTTATCAGACACAAGGGGAGGTGGGAGGGTAGACTATTGATCATCTCGTTTAATTACCCCCAGCGTACCAAGAGGCCTAAATTAACTCCCCTCTCCCCTGAAATAGCCATGAATATTTCAGAGGGATGAGCATCCACAGTTTGTCTCTCACGTTCACTCCTGTTCATCTCCTATCTCACACATCTCTCCCTCTCGGGTCAACACAGCACTCTCAAACATGTCTACATCTGGACCATCTATCATTTGATATCTCAGAGTCTGAGATCATTACACATGTTAACAGAGACATTAATAGAGATATTCAAATAAAATAAACCCCCCAAAATATCCAATATTCTGCACATTTTTTTTATTTTTATTATTTAATTATTTTTATATTTTTGGTTTTATTTTTATTTTTTGGTCTACGCTTTATTAACTATGTAATGTGCTTTTGTCATGTTTAATAGTCTTTGTTGTCTTTAGTTTATATTTATTTTAGTTTTTTAGATTTTACTACTTCATACTAATTCAGTTAGTTTTCAAGACAGCATCCAGTTCTGATTTGTAATTATATACTTTTTATTATTAGATATAATATTTACATTTCATCTTATTTCAGTTTATTTTACTGCCTGAAAATGGTTTTTAATCGTTTTAGTTTCAGTTAATGATAACATTCAACATGTCCTCTCTGTGTGTGCTGGAGAAGGCAACAACATTCTCTGTATCCCCCAGACTCTGGAAGCCCCTCCATCCTAATGATAGGCTTTAGCAGGGACATCTGCATGGCAGCCATCCACTGACACTCTGTAATCCACTGCCGTGTCGCAAGCTGTCAGCCATGCCAAGCCCTGGCACAGACCACCACTGGGCCAATCAGCCAGCATTAGGGCGAGCTCTACACCCAGCACCTCTGAATAATGGCCAGGGCCTACAGCAGCAGCGAGACTCATGGAAACAAGACGGATCAGAAGCATACACCCTGTCACTGTAACTACCTCCCTAAATGCATTAATTCAACCAGATCATTACTACAAAAGGCAAAATGTTTTATAGCTATGTATTTATAGTTTGTTATATGTACAGTACTACTTGTTAAATGTTCAAATACTTTAAATAACCACATATGAAACATTTTTTAACATAAAATGAAGTCATAATTATCCATGCACAGAAGACTTATTAGGGTTAGGAAAACTGATTAGTATTAGAATATAACTCTGTTTAAAAGAACCAGCGCAAAACAATGATTCGCTGATTTGATGAGTCATCTATCAAAAGTGTTACTGAATCATTTTGTGCTTAATTTCTGTAATTAAATAATTGTATCAGATTTTGTCTAATAAATAACAATTCACTCAACTTGTGATGCGATACGATTTCCGCCAATGAGATGCAGATTCACTCTCTGACAGCAGGTGGCGCTTATGGGACAGCAGTGATATAGTGTTTCCCTGGTTACCACTGTAAACAAAGTGCTTATGAACACTAGGTTACTTAAATATGTTTACTGTACAGAGACAAGATGAAAAGAAAATATCATTTAAATTTTTCTAAAGACCATCAGTTTCCCTTAGATACACATTCATATAAACTCCTACCCCAAATTGTATCGTTTCATATCTGAACTGATTTGAATTGTCACATCTGCCTATTTATATAAATTTTCGACTGGCTCACGGGGCATTGTTACATCTGTAAAAATAAATAATTAAATAAATACTTATTGCATTTGAGTCTGTGTGTGTGCATAAGTATTTTCTAAAATAATAATAACAATTAAATAATTTTAATACAATTAATTTAAATGTATTGTTTCACAGCAACTCACATTTCATTCACTGACGTGCTTCACTCGGCAGCACTAAAACCAGCAGTGCACCTTACTTATCAACAACCTGCCAAAACAAAAGCTTGATGAATTTAGGTTTGAAAATGATGAAAATTATATATATATATATATATATATATATATATATATATATATATATATATATATAATTTATACAAATTGCTTTGTAAAGTTCTATGCTTTATATATTTAATATAACAAACACATAATAAATTGAATGATATACATGACTACATGATAAATTGCATGATTTCATTATTATTATCATTTACATTTTTCAAATTTGGTTATTTGAATTGCACCAAATGTTGAGTTGAGAAATTGACAAACACTTTGCCAATTAGTTGGACAGAATCTCTTCGGCACCCGGGAACAATTCATTCACAAATAGGACATGACTACTCTTCACAATACAGCGGCTAGACCTGCTGGAAGATGCCACAGAGATTATGTACAAAAATCTTGTCAATAAAATGTTTTTTTTCTTGCTTCCAACCGATTTCTTTTTTCTTTTTTTTCTGTTGATGCAAGTAATAAGACAAGAATATAAAGAAGACAACATTCCGGCTCCCCGCTGTAAGCTAATAAGCTGTATCCAGGCTCGGCGTTCGTGCAGCAGTCTGTAGGTAATATGCCTGTCAGACAAACCCTCATTTGTGTATCAGTGGATCAACAACTGCCTGCTCTGAGTGGATGGGAGACAGAGACACAGCAAGAGCAGAACAGCAGAGCGACGCCAAGAGACGAGAGGAGACACGGGACTGGGGCAGGAGCGAGGGAGGACGGGACACGCTGTTCTGAGGATGAGTGAAGGTTGAGCAGGGGGAGACATGGTCCCGCTCTCCCCTTATCCAAACTCTTTCTTAATTGAAAAGGAAGAGAGTATGGGCCGTTGTCAGGGCAAACAGTAGTCAGTCAGTCAGTCAGTGCATTATTCCACAGTGCTTGGCTATAGGCTCCCCTTCACTGGCTGTAATTTAAATGACTGTCAGGTCAGTGGCGAGAGCAGCACCTCTCCCACTAAAAAGGAGGCTGCCATTGCCTTCACCATCCTGCCACGCGGCTGATTGTCTCTCTCTCTTTCTCTCTCTCTCCCAAACCAAATGGCAGGGAGGCACAGCTGTCACCCACTGGTCACAATGCATTTACTTAGTGACAGAATTCTAATTAGTCGGCAAGGTGGTGTCACTAGACTGAGAAGAGTGGAGATGGAGAGGAGAGTGTGATAGAGGGAGAGGGAGAAGGAGGGGGAAGTCAGTTTGGGAGGATAAAGCAGGATTCGGATGAAGTAACACAGTGAGGTTGCAAACAAACTCACATATTTCTCTGCTCGTAGGACTAAATTAGTGACTCTACAGTCACCAAAGAAGCATTAAATAAAGCTAGAACTTCTAGATTTAAAAAATGGATGTCAGTGCTGTGACCTAGCAGTTGATCATTTAAAAATCTTTCCTGGTTTGAAAATAGTTGTGCTGCTTAATATTTTTGTGGAAACAAACATTGCAAAAAGTCTTATAAAGACTTTTTATCAATTTAATTCATCATTTTTGAATAAAAAGTATAAATTCATATTATGTATATATATATATATATATATATACTTACAGACCAAGATATTTATTTATAAATAATGATAAGTTTGAACAGTGAGTCATGTTGATTAAATAACTGGTCTGATGGTTCCACTTAGTTAATTCAGTGAAGGATTCATTAGACTGATTCAAACTATTAACTATAATCAATTCTGAATTGACTCATAAGAGCCATTTGATCATGAATCATATTCAGACAAACTCACACTGAAGTACCACCACTGAAATAAATGATCAAATAAAAATATTTAGTCAACCACATTTTGTACCAACATCTGTAAAACTACAAGTAAAAATACCTCAAGTAAAACCATAGCCACAAGAAAAACTGATGCATTTCTGACGTAACCGTATTCCTCTTGAGAAACACAGTTAAACCTAACAGTTATAGAAGCACTCGAAACAACCACGTGGACCTGATCGAGTGCAGTAATAGCTGGAGGTAGTGATGAGTGAAGCTCTAGGGAAAGCCCTGCTTCACCCCTTCCCAGGGTGGACTGCAGCGGCATGAGTGGGCCTCATCTCCTGCTCTCTCCACAGTAAAATGCCTCCTGAACAAGAGGCTTTTAAGGCCCATGAAGAGTTCATCCAGGTCCCATTACCATAGCTCAGAAGTGGGATGTTGACACCTGGCAGACCGAAGCACCAGAAGCAAATCTTGAGGGTGCTCTGGGAAGATAGCTAACAAGAGCCATTTCTCTCTCTCTCTCTCTTCTTTTCTGGCCCTTTTCCCCCGCTGTCTTTTTTTATCCATGACTTTCACCCCTAACAGCACAAACCAACCCCTATGCAAGCACCCATGGAGACAGGCAGGCCTGTCAGGGGTCTCCTCCAGTGTCGCTCAAAGGGTCGAGGGTGGTGCTAGAGATTGCGTGTGAGGGGCCCAGGTCACAGCGCATTTACTCAGTGACACAATTCTAATTAACCAGCTACTGCTGTGTCACTGCACTGCACAGACAGGCCCCTCAAACCCACCCATACATTCAAACAAACACACAAACCCCGACTGTAACTCGATACAAATGCTTCCGAATTCAAAAAGTGCGTAAGGTAAGATTTAAAAAAAAAACGAAATTACAAACTATTTAGAAGATATCTATTATACTTGATTGATTGAAAGAATTTCCCCATGATGACTATTTTGAGTGATTTTGTCACCTGTGAGAAATTTTTACAAGTTGCTCCGTAAAAAAAAAAAAAAAAAATGAGTTCCTCGTGATCTTTTTATGAGGAGATTATGGAGAAATAATTTCCTTAAAAGACACCGTTATATGGTTGTACAGGTTTCATTGCTGTGCTTTTGTCACATATTGCACTTCCTTTAGATGGGTTATTAAAATAATTGCAATTGATGACTAAAAAAATCTGCCAAAAGCTCTTCAAACTCATTTACTCAGACAAAGTGCTCATGCTCATTCCTCAAAACCCCTGCAGTCGCGAATCAACACCGCAGACTGAAAATTCAGAGACAACTCTATCTGTCATCCTACACTTTTGTAATTGCTCTAACCTGAGGTTTTCAAAGTCTCAGATTAGGTGTAAATAAATAAATAAATCTTTTTTGTGTGTGTATGTGTCTGGATGTGCATTTGGCTGTATTTGAGTGTGTGTGTGTGTGTGTGTGTGTGTGTGTGTGTGTGTGTGTGTGTGTGTGTGTGTGTGTGTGTGTGTGTGTGTGTGTGCATTAGAAACAGTCGATGAGGGGTTATTTGAAAGGCATGCCTGATAAAATGATGTTCCCAGATTCATTTGCACTTGGGCATAAGGATTAAGAGGACGGAAGCTGAAGATAGAAGACAATTGAACCCTGTTTAAAGCGTTTCCCTTTCTCCCCCTTTCTCTCTCCCTCTCTTTTAATTTGTACATGTGTCATGTCCTCCATCCCACCCCTCTCTCCCTATTCAAGAAGCTCGATTCATTAGCGGCTCAGGTGGTCAGCTCAAGGTTAAAGACAAAGTCAGTGTAGAAAGATAAAGGCTACGGCTATAAGACAATAATGGAAAAGTCAAATTAAAATCACTGCTAAGTTGGTTCTGGGGCGAAAAATAGAGATGATGGCTCCATTAATGAGGGGAATATGGCTGCCGCATTCCACGAATCTTTCTCTGATCTGCCCTTTTTAATTTATGCATCACTCTAGTGGAAAACTGGTGCAGGAAGTACTGAGTTAGAGAGGAAATGTGGCAGGGCAAAGGAGAAGGTCAGGTTTCAAGCTTCAAAATTCAGCTTTGTCAACATAGGAGTAAACCTTGCTTTAGGGGGCTTTGGATAGAAGGGAGAATCTATAGACCCAACAATCCACTGGCACCTTCCGACTTCAACCAGCTCCAATTTCTGATGTCAAACCACAACAGGTCATAAATCACGTCAGAACTTCCATGCAAAATGGATGACAGTAGTTAATTTAAACCCGAGAATGAGCTTCTACTATTTGGAGCCTTGTTCACTGAGGCCATCGCTCTGAATCTGGCGACCCATTCAGATGACCTCACTGCTGAAGTGGCACACCAGAGTAGGGCACAGGGGTGCAGAAGTGTGACCTATAGGAGGTTAATACATGCTTGTACATCATACTGAAAGGGTGAGCCTATTTAGGGTAATTTCACAAGAGTGCACGCCAGAGCTACTTCAGTGTTAAGAAGTGGCCAGCAAAAGTAGGGCCAGAAAAATTTTGTTTGATGATGAACTTCTGCACTGCATGGCCCCCTCAGCTTCCCCAGCCTTCATGGCTCGATTACACTTTGTATAACTTCACTGGCCTTGGAATAATTTATTTCTGCTAATTCCGCTTCTTTTGGTTCCCACCATGCTGGGCACGAGAACCCCATGCAGTCGCTGACCCCCCATCTCACTGCATTCCCTGCAAAAATGTAAAGAAAAAGCCCAGGCAGGGAAATTAAATGTCATCATAAATAATCCCTCCTACTGTACAGGCCTTGCGGGATCAGGCATTGGCTTTTCTCCATGTTCCCGGACAAAGGACGACAGAGCTAAGTGATCTTTGGCTCTGTTGCAGCACCCCTCTGAGATTTTCACGCTCTGCTTTTTTCCAAATTAACCAACCACAAGCGAGATCAGCAAAAAACAACGCAAGCTGTTTTATCACTCCCTTATTTTCACGTGCTTATTGTACTATGATGTAATAATCATGCTCTATGTAAATGACAGTGATATGAATGATCACCACCGGCACATAATGATGATCGCGTGTGTCGTAGAGCCTCCCCCGAGACAAACCTACATCCTTTTTATGGTAGTCATTCTCATAAAATGAAGAGCCATTCCTATGCATGGTGAGGACATAAATTAAGCTTGTTCTTATAATAGTGGAAATAAAGCCAGAAGGTTGCATGGGTTTATATATGTGTTCTTCACAAACAAGAAGCAACAAAGAAATCAAAATGATAGTTTTTTTCACATCTCTTGTCGATGCAAATAAGGGAGTCCTAATATGTTCCTGCTGTGTCCTGGAATTTAATGATACGAAGTCCCACTCCAGAACCCAGCCTCCGAACGGAGAGGAATCTACCACATGGGAATAAGATATAATGATAATCAGCTCACACTGTAGACACACATATTCCCATTTTAATGGCCCACTGTCCTGGAAAAGACTCATTAATAGGAGCATATATTCCCATACTTGTGTTTAACAAAAATAACAACCCCAAAAATACATAATATGATTACTGATTCACAGCTTTCCATTTGATTTTGGTTGAAACAACAAAGCAAAAGATGATGATAAATCCCCACCATGGAAGTATGTGTGTGTCTGTTTTGCGCAGTGTTGCTGTATTTGTGTCTAATGAGTGGTTTAGTGCGAGAGCTAGTTAGCACAGGGGAGTGTTTGGGCAGAATCGAACAGGCTGATTTAAGGTACGGAGGTCAAAGGCCAGCCCAATTATGTCCTTGGTAAGGGCGCCTCCTGGCTCTTTGATTCTGCGCTTCTAAAGGGGCAAGGGAGGGGCAGAAGTCTGTGGCAGCCGCATTATGGGGGTGTTAATTGGAGCATGTTGTTTTAGACAGCCAAGCCATCAGGGCAGGCCACAACACCACCACTGGTCTAATTGCAGAGGCAAAGGCCTTCGTGTTCCCTCACAACTGTACGCTTTTACATGTACCTGTATATCGCAAGCACACACTGTAGTCCATCAATGTAAAACAGTGATTCTAAGTTGTGCCTATTGCAGTATACCCTGTCAGCAAACACAGAGCATTAAAAGGTTCTCACATTATATTTTGAATAATCACAGCTTTGTTAAGGCATGTTGTGTAAAATTTAAATCATTGTGACAGAGGTAGGACGGGATTTGTTCAAACTCCTCATTTGCAAGCCTGTCACCCAGGCCACAGCTCTCTGTAATGTTTAATTACAGACTAAACAGAGACAGGCTTATAATCAGTTAACTCTGTTCAAATAAAGCCATCCTGTAAGGTGCAGGAAGCCTGTAATACAAATTCTGACATAAGTTCTCATAACTGTATCTTTATATCTCACATTGTGACACTAGATATACGATTTTGCATTCACAGTTACTACTAATATTCACAATGTGACTTTATATGTGGGTTTACACTCATAAGTATGACACTTTATATCTTACAATTACAAATAATTTCTTACAATTGTGGTATATATGACATCTGACTTCATTTCTCATAATTGTAATTTTTACAGTTACTTTTTTTATTACATTTTCATATTTTTATTATAAGATGGAAACAGGCTTTCATGGTTTGGTGTGCTGCAGAAAGACAACATTCAGATGCATTCAACAATATTGCACTGTAAATTATCATGACATCATTACCATCAGATAGGTCAGCTCAACCCAGATGGTTGTCCACATATCTACCTCTCTGTCCACTTCAGTGTAAGAGTGATATTTGTGTTGTGCTGATTATTGCTCTCATCTGCTCGTCAACACAAAGTAATTTGTGCGAGATTAGGTATTGAGCGGTTAAATTGCGTTTAGCCTGTCATAAAGCATGTCTTCTTTATTGGGGTGGCTCTCCAGGCCAACACTATCCACTGCTCTATAATCCAGTGCTAAGAACTCCCTGCTAGGCTACCATATAGCAAAAAAAAAATGCCTCTGATCAATGCTTGTCACAAAACTACAAGATACAGAAGGACTGCTGGGAATTTCAGACATGCTCAGGTGATTTTTGATTATGAGCTACATTCCCTGGTTACATCCTAGCTACACACTCCACTGTATCTCTAATCATCTGGTCAGAAAAAAAAGAAATATTTTGTTATTGATTGTAGATAAGTCCTGATTCAGCGCTCTTTTTATGGGTGACCATTATGACAGGACAGGAATGAGAAGTGCCCTAACTAGGAAATAAAGAGGTTTGGAGACAAAGTAACTCATTGGAATTACAGTTGAATTTCAGATCCAGTGCAGAAACAGATCCACAGATGTCTAAATTAAGTGATCGCATTACTTAAACTTTCCCGCTGAGAGCAATCACTCAGAGCTACTGATAATGGGGAATGGTGCCATTGGCCTTGTGTGTTTATTCATAGTGATGTGTGACTATGCCTTTGAAGCTGGAAAGAGGCATGAGGCTTCTGCTACCACAGGCACTGTATGAGCTATTGTGAACAGTATTTTGTGTATTGTATATTGTAAATCTCTCTTTCTCATTAAATTTAATCAATTTCAGATCTTGGAGCATTCACTGAAGTGATGTCTACAATTATGTTGCCTGCTTACAAAAACGTAATAAAATATATTTATACTTACTTTAATGTTTTTCTCAGATGTTTTTTTTTTTTACCCAAGCGAACTAAAAAAGAAAGGTTGTGAGAATTTTTTAAAAGATGGAATAAAGATACATAAAAAATAGCCTGTTCCATCTCCTGATCCCACTACTCAATCTACTCCATACTGTCCTATAGTAAAAAGATGTACTGTATGTACAATATATATAATTTTATGCAATAAAAAAATGAGGAAATACATCATATTTTCAGAAAATGACAACACAGTTGTGAGGCATTAAATTATATTTTGAGAAATAATTTGTAATTGTAAAAAATAAATTAATAATAGTGCGAAATGAAGTCCTAATTATATAAAATAATCACAGTTGTGAGATATAAAGTTACACTAAGAGAAATAGCTTTAATTGTAAAATGTAAAGTAATAATAATTGTGTGAAATAAAGTCCCAATTTTGAATATAAAGTGGGAGACATAGTTGTAATTGTGAGTGTAAACAGAATTAAATGTATGATAAATAAATTGTGAGATATATGTAACAATGTAAGAAATAAAGTTGCCATTTTTACAGAATTGTAAAGTGCTTACTTTTTTTCTTTCTTTTTTTTTTTTTTTTTTTTGGTGAATTCGTTCTACATAGAATTTAATTGAAACTGACTACTTCTCCTCTACCTAAATTAATTTGCAAGGAAATTATACTTTTCACAATTTTTTTGTGTTAAAAGGGTCATTGCTGTTGCTAAAAAGAACATTATGTTGTGTATTTGGTGTAATGCAATGTGTTTATGCGGTTTAAGGTTCACAAACAAATTATTTTTTTTCACACGCAGCATCTCCACAATGGAGGTGGCGGCAGCAACAATACTACAGCCAGAATCAAAGTCACGGCTCCTTTCTTTGTGTGAACATTTGGGCAGTGTTATGCAAATCCCACATCGAGACGTAGACATGTGGGGCATGTTAAAATAAGCCATTTTAGGAGGGCGTGGATGAGTCTTAACTTTTATAAAGAATATCTCTTTGGATTTGAGACTTTAATCTTTTGCAACTTTACAGATCTTCTTTATGCACCAAGAGAAAATGAAAATGAACAAATATTAACTTTCTAAGTACTTATAAAATAAATAAATAAAATAAAGTTAACTGTTCCTTTAATATATCATGCTTGCTAAAGTCACATGACTAATCCAGAATTATTATTGTGCTTACATCTTTCAGTCCTCTGCTAAACAGTTTTAAAAGCAGGTGAGTGAATCTCACAGTCCAGAAAGTGTCGGAGCTTAGTATAAATCAGTCCATGTCTGTGTCAAACAAAATACAACAAACCCACTGATTCCACAGCCCAGCGTCAGGGCCTTTCCACCCCCATGATACGTGAAGCATGTAGCCTGATGGATGGTCCCCTTTCCAGGATAGACACCATGATAAACACAATGCCTGAAGACAAACCATGCCCCTCTCTACAGGCCTCTGCTCCTCAGAGCCCCCGTTCCCTGCACACTTTCATTAATTCTGCTGCTTTTATTTATTCACATGCTCGTGGCCTGTTTTTTTTTTTTTTTAAGCAAAACAAATTGAAAGGAATAAAAGCAATCGTGAACTGTGGTTTTATATTCCTCTTTGTGTCAAGAAGTTTGGCTCAGGGTTATGCATCATGCCACATAGGTTATGCATAAGATCTTGGCTGTAAAGTATGATTAAAAGTGCAAAAGGATACTCATAAAGATGAGCTGGATAGAACAATGTTTCAGGTGAAAGGAGAAAATTTCTAAGACTGAAAATGATATCCAAATATGACAAACAAATGAATGCAAATTAAATGCACACTTGCTTGAGAACATCAATCTTGTTTCTGCACTTTATCAATTCTAAAGTTATAGCTATTGTGGCATGGTTCTCCAGTAGAAATATGCCTGAAGCATTATTCGGAAAGGCGCATTAATGACTTCATATAAAAATAAAAAATAAAAACACACACACAATTATCAGGAAAAACTTCTTATCCAACACAGCAAAAGATAAAGTTATATTTTCAATAATAAAAATATATATATATATATATATATATTTGTGAGAATGATTATCTAACAAGAACAAAGTAATATTTATATATATATATATATATATATATATATATATATATATATATATATATATATATATATATATATATATATAATAGAAAAATTATGTTATAATGTTACAATACATGTTATATTATGATTCAGTGATATTTTTAAAAATAGGGGGAAAAATAAACTGATTATCCAAACTTAAAGATATTATGAAAATTGGATTTTTTTTTTTTAATAAAATGTTTTTATTTTAACATTGCAATGTCAACTTTGTTATTGCAGAACCTTTTTTAATGTACTTTTTAATTTACAAATACAAAAATACAAATATGTTGTAATAAATAATATTTTATTTAATATAATTTATATAATTTATATTATTCATAAAATATTATGAAATGTTGATTGAATTACACAAGGCATCTGTAACACCTCTATACTCTGTCATTGATTGAGTACTAATACAAAAGTTTCCTTCAGCACCATGGACAGCAACTATATGGTAAAACAGTTTGTTTCCACCTTATGTCGGCTGATCGACCTCTTAAAGTCTCTTAAACACCCACTTTAGGACTGGTATAGGTTCAATTACAGTAGTTGGCTAATCACATACTAGCCTCCACAAGGTGAAGGCACTTTGAAGGTAGAATCTGATCATCAAAGCTGTAGTCATTAAAATCAGGATGAAAGAAGAATCTGCAGTATGTTTCAATAGCTCTCCTTCCTCTTCATTATGAAACAGATGAGGGGGGTGGGGGGGCAACAACACAAGTGCAATCAAATCAAGTTTCTCGACATGGCTTGTTCAGGGCCAACTGCTTCCGTCAGCAGGACAAGAGCACATGAGCGTGCAAACGGGTGAGGAAACAAGACAAATCCCCTGAGTGTAACTCAATAAAGGCAAAAGTGTCACATTGACAAATGAAGATGTGGAGATATTATTTATAGCTGAGACTATGTTAAACAGCCTGGGTTTGCTCTGTGTACTTTTACTCCGTTTGGGAGAAACGACTGGGCTAAATCTTCTTCTTGGCGGGTAGTGATAAATAAGGATGGAGGGAGTCACTGCCACTCTGCCGGGCAGACGGCAGGGATGTTGTTGATGCTCATTCATGTTTACCCTCAACCTCAGGCTGCTCCATCACTCCTCTTCCCCACCCTCCCTCCTCCTTATCTCTGCTCTGGCCCTGCGGAGGGAGGAATTGTGGGAAACAGCCAGTAGAGAAGCCTGACAGAGAGCACTGACTTTAATTTTGTCCAGAGGGGAATCAAGCCTCTCTCTCTTCTCCACCTATTCCTCGATCTCTTTCTCTCAACAAATATTTGTCCTCATTATTAATTAAACAGTGCGCTGAGAAGACAAAGGTAAATTGACGACAAACCGTCCTCAAGCCCAGCACACAAACAGCCATGCACAAACACGGCTCCGAGCAGAGCTTGTGGAAAAACAACTCGCCGGTTGTGATTTACGAGGCCCGTTGCAAGCAGACTCGGGCTTGCACCAGTAAGCTATTCATAAACAAAAGCAGCTAAATAATGAATGACTCTCTGGCTGTGTGGCCTGCCCATGTGGCGGTTAAATGAATAGGAATTAGTGGGGAGGAGTGGAGTTGGACCCTGTGTGATGTTGTTTATGTGTACGGGGATATTCATTTATCTCTCCCAGTGTTCGCTGCCATGTGGTGAGGGCTAGAGCACTGAGACTATAAAATGTGTGTGTGTGTGCTTCCTGTTCATTTTTGTCCTCTCTGACAGGCCACTTGTGGAGGGGATACGATGCCTAAAGAGCACATTTGTCTGCTCAAAATGAGTTCTGTACATTAGCATTAGTTAATGCCATACATGTCTCACATTAAATAACAATGAACAATTATTTTCATTTATTATTCTTGGTTAATATTTACATGTAAATACAGATATTAGATTTCAAATTGCAGAAATTAACATTAGTATTATTAGAATTTACAATAAACAATAGTATTTTTTTAATATATAGTATGGTATATCATTTAATTAGATAAATACCGTAGATGCAATAAAAACAGCTGAACGTTGATAGTTCCAGGGGACAAGGGGCTTTTTTCCTTTAATTTCTTATGTCTATAAATCAGTGTTTGTGTTTGTACCTAGTATTCCTTACATTATGGGTACCGAATGTCCCCACAAGTATAGCAATATTTTTGACCTTGCGGGGAAATTTTTTGACAAATCATACAGAATGAGTTTTTTTGAAAATCTAAAAATAGGGGTAGGTTTAGGGGTAAGGGTACGGTTAGTGGATAGAAAATACAGTTTGTAAAGTATAATAATCATTATGCCTATGGAATGTCCCCATAAAATATGAAAAACTGTGTGTGTGTGCGTGTGTGTGTGTGAGAGAGAGAGAGAGAATAAGAAATATTTGGTAAAAAAATATATATATTTTTTTATACTAATCCCTATCAGACTCTCCATCCCATTTCATTTTAAGCATTTTAAATTCAAAAAGTTAAATATATATTATAAAACCGCAAACATGGAAAAATACTGAACAAATACATAAAACATGGGCATTAGCTACTTTTACAACTGGGTCAAATGTTGATTTATATACCGCCCCATTTTCTTCAGTCTTTGTAGGTTTAGTAGAAGTGAAGGAAAGTTGCGTTAGAAAATTATAGAATAGAAGTTGTTTGCTCACAAACTATATTTCTAGACGTTTTAGGTGAAAGTTTGAAGAAAATGCTATTCTCAAATTAAACAAGCAAAACCTTCTAAATTAAGCGTATAGCGTTAGATCTGGCAGGTGACCTATAGGAATACGACATCTATCAGAGCATTCCTATATCATTCAGCAGCTTTTTTGCTTGCTCTGGAGCAAATTACCCTTCTCCATCCCCAACTCCTCCTATAACCACACTCAGGACTTGGATTTCTAATATTTCTTGTTGAATCAGACTCCTTTATCTTGAACAATGTTACACTTAAATTTCATTAAGTACATTAATGATATCTGGTTTGTTCTGTTCAATTTACCCTGGGGGGGGGGGTTTATTATTTCTGCTCTCCCTGCTTATTTATGACAGGCTGCATGAGTTTTTTGCCCAGAACAGAACCATACTGCCAAACCAAACAGTATGCTAAGTGTCTATCATTTTGACAATAGTGGCCCTGACAGAATTATAGTTTTTACCTCAAAGTAAGTTATTTTTTTGTAACCTCAAGAGGATGATGAACATAAATGATAGTGATTTTGCCTATGTCCCTATGCATAATTTCTAAATGATTAAACTGACAGTGTTACAACTGACCCTGTGTTACAGCCATATTCAGCCTCCTGCTAAAGAATACATTTACTAATGTAACTGTAAAGTTTTACCACAATCTCCTATCAGGAGTTCTAGCAGCTCAGATTTGTCTTCTCTAAGCCTCCAGGACTTTGTTTAAACTGTTTCTTATGTCCATGATTCAGCGGGACGTTAGGAATGCAAAACGCTGACCTTTCCTCTGTCCAGCGGCCCAGCCCTCAGTCAGCAATTGTGTAACGGCACCTGCCATCCTCCACTGGCCGTCCGTGCTTTTACGGGGGGCATATCTGTCAGCAGGGCTGAATAAGTGATCCGTGTGATCTGATAGCAGAAGAGGCCCACGGCCCACCGCAGCTCCTGATACCAGCCAGAGACTTCTCACCTGAGGCTGAGTGACAGCCAAACAGCAGGGGATGGACAGGCAACCCATGTCATTCATATTCATTCATACGTGAAGACATTTGCATGGACATGCTGGAGCAGACACTCAAGCCTGGTCCTGCATGCTACAGATGGGCAAGATATTCATCCTCATACTTAATATGTTTGAGTTTCACAAAATGTTCAAATGAATGATGAATCACCAGTTGTAACTCTAGACATCTAAAATCAATGATCAGCTGGTTTGAGGGGGTGCCTCTTAACTCATTAGGACCCTCACACTGATCCTAGAGCTTCTTATTGACTCTGAAGTGGAGAGTATGACAGGCAGCAGAGAGAGGACTAGCCCTGAGCCGTCCTTTAACCTCCAATGACATTTAGCTAAAACCCAATCTCCATCTCTATGCGTGCTAGTTCTGACCCCAAGCACATAAAATGTAGATACATTTATACTCACCTATGATCAGTCAGTTTAATATGTAAAGCATTTTTGAACATCTTGTTTTAAGAAAACTTACATTGGATTCAGATGTATAAACCATTGAAAAAAATGACTTGTTGACATCAGAGCTGTGTTGCAGTGGACACATGCTCAGGACATACATGAGCTATTGGCTCATGGGGAACCAGGTCAACCTGTTAAAAGCCACTGAAGGACTCGACTCTTCTCCTGTCACCTTTCACTCTCCTGGGGAAGCAAGTTTTCCAACATCCCCGTCATTTTTCATCCACACATTCTTTAGCTCTCACACACACAAACACACACACAAATTCTCCTTCCATCTCCCCTTCGTTTCTCAGTTCTACAAATGCATTTGTTCAATACCTCCAGCAAACAGATTAGAGGCTTCTTATCTGAGGCAGGAATATGTGATAATGGCTTTCACCAGATCCCTCCGCTATCACAGATTAAAATGGCTCTGGCTGAAGCATATTAGCAATCACTTTTTTTTTTCTTCTACATTTTTTACAATATTTTTTTTCTGCGTGCCATTGGATTTCTTGTCCAATCTTTTGTAGCAGGACCCTAAAAATACAAGGAGAAGTCAGTTTCAATCTGATAGGTGATTGTTGTTTTTTTCGTCTCCCTGTTGCTGATTTCCTGGTCTGCCATCGATCGATGCTTCACCTGGCTGCTCGTCACCTTGCTGTGTGTGTATGTGTCTAATAGTGTCAGTATGCAAGCGTGTATGTGTGAATGTGTGCACAAGTGTCCTTCCTTTAAACTTGATACGAAGTGATTGATCTTTGGGTCCAGTGAACAAAGGCAGACAACTAGGCTTGCCAGACAGGCACAATGCACTTTTCCACACTGCTACATGGCTGCTTATCAGAACTCTGCACTTCCTGCTCTCCACTGCAACACACTAACAGACACTCTATTTTGTTTAATATACAATAACTATGATCAGACTCCTAGGATTAAAGCCCAAGTAGGTTAACCCACCAGTTTACAACACAATCCATTAATAACTGTCCGTTTACTGGCTTCACGGCAACACCTGTCCAACCGGAGTATCGTCATACGTACCGCAGCTTACATGAGATCACAGAAGGAGACTTTTGACTGCAGTGTGCAGATGTACATTCTGTTCAGTGTCTGTCAGCAAAATTTGCCAAATGGATTGGCCAGCTCAGGAAAAAAAAAAAAACAGAGCTGAAAATAGCAAAAAAAAAAAAAAAGGAAATGACACACCTCCACACTAAATTGATCTGGTTGACCTTTAGACCTTTGCTTTGACACTTCTTACTCCCATGGGTCAGCTGTGAAGATCTGAGACACTTGCAGATTCCTCTTAATATTTGAGGCCCTACTTACACTTGTTGTTATTACTTTTCATTTACATTTTCATTCTGATGACAATCCGAACACACATCGAGGCACTTAGATATTATGAGACGTTGTTAGCTGAAACATTTACTGTATTCACTGAATTAAAAAAAGAAGAAGAAGAATAAATCAAAGGGCTTTCCGCTGTTTCTTGTGTTTATCCTTTTTACAAACACCTCTGCGGATTTTAATTATGCAGTGAAAATATATGAATAAAATATGTTTGAGTTTCACAAAATGTTCAAATGAATGATGAATCACCAGTTGTAACTCTAGACATCTAAAATCAATGATCAGCTGGTTTGAGGGGGTGCCTCTTAACTCATTAGGACCCTCACACTGATCCTAGAGCTTCTTATTGACTCTGAAGTGGAGAGTATGACAGGCAGCAGAGAGAGGACTAGCCCTGAGCCGTCCTTTAACCTCCAATGACATTTAGCTAAAACCCAATCTCCATCTCTATGCGTGCTAGTTCTGACCCCAAGCACATAAAATGTAGATACATTTATACTCACCTATGATCAGTCAGTTTAATATGTAAAGCATTTTTGAACATCTTGTTTTAAGAAAACTTACATTGGATTCAGATGTATAAACCATTGAAAAAAATGACTTGTTGACATCAGAGCTGTGTTGCAGTGGACACATGCTCAGGACATACATGAGCTATTGGCTCATGGGGAACCAGGTCGGACACAAACTTGACCCCATTTCCTGATCATATTCCCCCCTTCCAGCCCAATCTACTTTTCATGTGTACACATATATCGCTACAGTATATTACATATATAAAGAGATTTGGTCACACTTTATTTTAGGGTCCAATTCTCACTATTAACTAACCATTAACTATGACTTTTGCCTCAATTAACTCCTTATGTGCTGGTTATTAATAGTTTATAAGGTAGTTGTTAAGTTTAGGGTATTGGGTAGGATTATGGATGTCATGCATTATATGTACTTTATAAGCACTAATAAACAGCCAATATGTTAATAATAGACATGCTAATTAGCAACTAGTTATTAGTGTGAATTGGACCCTATACTAAAGTGTTACCAGAGATTTTATTTAAAGATAGAGATATATGGAAGGGTGGATAGACAGAAAAAACGATATGATAGATAGATATTTCTTTGTGTTTGTGTGTGTGTGTCATACTCACAAACGTTTGTTTCTGCAGAAGGAGTACCCACAGTGAGCTCCATTAACAGGAGAGAGGTCAAGGTCCAACATACTGGGACATCATCTTCTCGATCTTATCAGTGTTGTAATAATTTGATGATAAAATAACATAAAATAAATAATAAAAAGCACCGTAATCTCAGCCAGCTGGAATTAGAAACGTATACAAGGGTTAGGGACTGGAGGTGGATGATGCCCTTGGGCCTCTGCTGTGCACTGGCAGCGAGGGAGAGAAAGACTGAAAATGTCCTTCTGTTTGACATATTGCACATCATGTCGCCCCTCTTTTACGGTTCTGCAATCTTTAGCATTTCACAGAAGGTTTCCGAGTGCAGGTTAACTAGTAGCCAGGGGCTGCAGAATTCTGTGTGACAAATGGAACAGTCAATTGGAATGGGGGAGTGCAGCATGTAGGGTGAAGTGATGAAGTGATTGAGTCTTCCTGGCAGAACTTAGGCTAAAGCTTCCATGACTGAAAACACTACAGCAAAAATGATCATTTAAAAAACGTTATTAAATGTCAATCATTTTTACTGCCACTGATGTGTAACTGCATTTATTAGTTTGTCTATAATGCCCTAATATGACAACAAAACACCTGAAGAATCCCTCATAAGATTATAAGAAATTAATACTTTTAATCAGCAAGGTTGCTGTGTGACATTAAAGACTTTTTTAATGTAACAAAAGATTTCTATATTTTGTTCTTTTGAATGTTCTATTCATCAAAGAATCCTGAAAAAAAAAAATCACCATAGTTTCCAGAAGAAAAAAAACTGCTTTCAAAATTAATCAACACATAAATTATTTCTGAGGGATCATGTGACTAAAAACTTGAATAATGACTGCTGAAATTCAGTTTTGCCATCACAGGAATAAATTACAATATACTAAAATAGAAAACAGTTATTATAAATTGCAGTTATTACAAATTTTACAGTATTTTTGATTAAACAAATACAGCATGGGTGTGCATAGGAGACTTCTCAAAAACATATGACAATGCCATAATAATATAATAATAATCATAATAATGATCATATTACATATTACAATAATACATAATGTAATCATATAAAATAAATTATTCACATATGACCATATGTTTTTCTGTTTAATGCATCATCTAATCCTAGAGCCAAAATACTCACTTTAAACTTTAAACAGAGTTCTTAAATGTCAGTCATCTAAACTGGCACTGCTACGAAACTCCATATCTAAGTTCATTTATAATGTCCTAAAATGACAAACGAAGCACCTGCAATGAATCCCTGGAGTTTTGCCCTTTCACAAAATTGAGCACATTTAACAACCCTGTTAAAAGCCACTGAAGGACTCGACTCTTCTCCTGTCACCTTTCACTCTCCTGGGGAAGCAAGTTTTCCAACATCCCCGTCATTTTTCATCCACACATTCTTTAGCTCTCACACACACAAACACACACACAAATTCTCCTTCCATCTCCCCTTCGTTTCTCAGTTCTACAAATGCATTTGTTCAATACCTCCAGCAAACAGATTAGAGGCTTCTTATCTGAGGCAGGAATATGTGATAATGGCTTTCACCAGATCCCTCCGCTATCACAGATTAAAATGGCTCTGGCTGAAGCATATTAGCAATCACTTTTTTTTTTCTTCTACATTTTTTACAATATTTTTTTTCTGCGTGCCATTGGATTTCTTGTCCAATCTTTTGTAGCAGGACCCTAAAAATACAAGGAGAAGTCAGTTTCAATCTGATAGGTGATTGTTGTTTTTTTCGTCTCCCTGTTGCTGATTTCCTGGTCTGCCATCGATCGATGCTTCACCTGGCTGCTCGTCACCTTGCTGTGTGTGTATGTGTCTAATAGTGTCAGTATGCAAGCGTGTATGTGTGAATGTGTGCACAAGTGTCCTTCCTTTAAACTTGATACGAAGTGATTGATCTTTGGGTCCAGTGAACAAAGGCAGACAACTAGGCTTGCCAGACAGGCACAATGCACTTTTCCACACTGCTACATGGCTGCTTATCAGAACTCTGCACTTCCTGCTCTCCACTGCAACACACTAACAGACACTCTATTTTGTTTAATATACAATAACTATGATCAGACTCCTAGGATTACAGCCCAAGTAGGTTAACCCACCAGTTTACAACACAATCCATTAATAACTGTCTCTTTTACTGGCTTCAAGGCAACACCTGTCCAACCGGAGTATCGTCATACGTACCGCAGCTTACATGAGATCACAGAAGGAGACTTTTGACTGCAGTGTGCAGATGTACATTCTGTTCAGTGTCTGTCAGCAAAATTTGCCAAATGGATTGGCCAGCTCAGGAAAAAAAAAAAAACAGAGCTGAAAATAGCAAAAAAAAAAAAAAGGAAATGACACACCTCCACACTAAATTGATCTGGTTGACCTTTAGACCTTTGCTTTGACACTTCTTACTCCCATGGGTCAGCTGTGAAGATCTGAGACACTTGCAGATTCCTCTTAATATTTGAGGCCCTACTTACACTTGTTGTTATTACTTTTCATTTACATTTTCATTCTGATGACAATCCGAACACACATCGAGGCACTTAGATATTATGAGACGTTGTTAGCTGAAACATTTACTGTATTCACTGAATTAAAAAAAGAAGAAGAAGAATAAATCAAAGGGCTTTCCGCTGTTTCTTGTGTTTATCCTTTTTACAAACACCTCTGCGGATTTTAATTATGCAGTGAAAATGGCAAAGAAAAAATATGTGTAAGAGCACTCTTTGGGGAGAGAAATGAGATTTATAATCTAGTAAAATAAATCAACTAAATTGTGTAAGCAAATTGCAAGGGCGCAGGTTCTGTTGTCTTCACACTGAAAAAGCAAAATAAAAATAAAACCCAACAATATAATACCAATTTACTGAAGTGATGTAGCCTATACAATTGTGTGCAGTGTAACCTTATTACATAAATACCATTCAAAAGTTTGGGGTCAGTAAGATTATTATTATTATTATTATTATTATTATTATTATTTATGCTCATCAAGGCTGCATTTATTTGACCAAAATACAGTTAAAACAGTAATAATGTGCAGTATTATTACAAATTCAAATAACTGTTTCTATTTTAATATATTTTCAAATGTAATTCATTCCTGTGATTGCAAAGATGAATTTTCAGTGGGCATTACTCAAGTTTTCAGTGATACATGGTCCATCAGAAATCATTCTAATATGGTCAATATACAATCTCAAATTAAAGAGCATGTTACTGTAATGTCAGGTGCAAATAGGGGCTTTAGTGTCCTGTAAAGTTATATACGAAGTCCTGCTCCTAAATATTGCATAACTTTATGTAATGTGTGATTTGGAAGTTGCTGTGGCGTGTGTGCAGCTCCCAGGTCATGCGCATGTATATTAGCAAGCCGGTGCAGCCTTCGCACACATTCCTCACCTCAGCCATGTCATCGACAGGAATTTACTGCATGCAAATGAAGACGGGACGTGCAAGAATGGCTTGGAGATGAGATATACATATTTAATGAGATAAAATGTAAGGTGGAAGAAGGAGGTGGGGAAGGAGGGTTTAGGGTCCCAGATCCTCTCGTCTGCTTGTTTTTATAGACTGGTCCCTTACAAGCAACCAAATGTCACAGCTGCTGTTAATCCTTCTACATCTGGACTAATGAGGCAGCAATACACATAGTCATGAGAGTGCATGGGTGTGTCAGAAAAAAAGAGAGAGATTCCATCCACTTGTGTATATTTGCACATGTCTGTGTGTATCTCAGCAGTGCTGCCTCTGGAAGGTCCCTCATTTCCCCTGGGGGAGACGCTTACTGCCTTGGTTTCATCTGCGGTGAGAGTGATTATAGAGACGGTCTCTTAATGAAACCCTTCCATAAAAGTGTGTTAGGACAGTCATCGTCAGCCCAGCAGGGTATTGTCTTAATCATAGAATAAACCTGACATGGAGATTCTCAGAAAACACACTAACTAGATTCGTCTCAACTCAACTCCTGCTAGACAGAATGCCGGTTTTACTTATTGATTCATTTGGTTTGCTCATTAGGGCGCCTGTGTGCAGTAGACACTGTAGTGTAATGGAAGTGACAGAATATGTGGTGGATTTGAAATGTATCTATACTGGAAATGTATCTGACAGGAATCTAAAAGTACCTTTTTTTTTTTTACAGTGTGCTTTTAAATGGAATTGTGACTCAATAATTACAGCGTACAAAGCAGCATACATCTGCTAAGAGTCAGCATTCAATAAAAACACCTCACTAAAAACATTGTGACCTAAAAATAGTGAGAAGTTCTCACTGAGAACACATACAAAACACACACATACATTTATCTATACACATAGATACATATATATATATATATATATATATATATCTCACTAATCATTGTAAAAATGCAAAAAAGGTGTAGGTGTTTAGGTGTAGGGTTGGTGTAGGGCAATATTGGAACAGTCTAAAAACCATTACGCCTATAAAATGTCCCCATTTAGATAGCTAAGGAACCATGAGTGTGTGTGTGTGCGAGTATGTTTAAAATATATATTGTTTGTTTTTGATAAAATAATTTTTTTCCTATTTTTTTCCTGTGTTTCCTGCTTCTTCAGTCAGTTTCTCAGTGCAGGTCAGTTTACATTGAGTTCTGTGCTGTAATTGTAGGACAGTGTTGGTGTGCTGGTTTAAAGCTGCCAGGATCCTTAGAGATGAAGAGAGCCTAGACCTGCTATAGGTTTAAATCACTTGAAAATTGGTTCTTGCAAACTTGATTGTGTTGGTAAATGAAAACGTATGTGACTTTTGGTGTGTATCTGTACGTGTGTGTGAGTGTGTCTGAAAGTGTTTCTTTTTTCTGTGGCTTTCTGATAGAATAAAATTCCACAATAACTGAGATACCAAATCCATGATCATAAGAGGATGAATAGCCTTTCCTTTTCAAAAGGAAATACTGGAAATTCTAAATACGGTAATAAAGTCATTCATATTCATGCTGCTAAGTTTATGCATTTCTAGTTAAACATAGCACTGTGCAGGTAGCTATCTAAAACTTCACATGAACCTTAAGGTAATAAAGGCACACCAATAAACAGCTGCAGTTTAGTACAGTAGGTTGCATAAAACCGGCAGAATCATGTGGCAGCGAGTTTTCTCCATAAATTATTGAGCAGCCTACACATGCCACACAGCTGCAAAATGATAAATCATCCTCAAATCAAATAGAAACATCTCCATATGAACGTAATGAGAAAAACAGGGAGGCAACATATCATAGAGCGACGGGATGGAGCTTGTACTGTGGAAGGGGTTCTAGTGCCCTGGGCTGGCAGCATCTTCCCCATTACTCTATTGTGCTGTCCTGGCCTGGCCTGTCTCTGTCAGCATACCATTATTATGAATAGTGAGCATAATGCGTTGCCATGAATAGGATTGTCTGCCTGATTGTGATGTATAGTTTTTCATTACTGCGCCCCAGCCTCTGCCATTAGGCATGTGGAAAACTCTATTTATCCCCTAATTTGTAAAAATCCCCTCCCTGTCTGATAGCAATCAGAGGACTGTAATTGTCTGTGGAACAGTGACGGCTATGGCTTGATGAAGAGCTATGTGCGCAGAGGAACAGGCCACCGCCGGCCAGGCCGAACACCCCCGTTCAGCCGCCACAAACCCCGTGTACAACCCCGCACCTCATCCCTGGACACAATTAATAACCATTTGCAAATGGCAGACATGTAACAACCCTCCCATCTCCATCTTCCAGCATCTTCCTCTTGCACACACACTCAAGAGCGTACGGGTGAAAAGGTGCGGCGCCAGTGAACGGACAGGCAGGAGAAATGAAGATGTGGCAGGGTGGCATGTTAATTAATGCTAATGTAGCATGGAGCGATAACTTCATCCACCGTCGGAGCTCCGCAGTCTCACCATTCCTATAGTTGCCTAAATTTTACCGGCTCAATTAAGACTCGCTCCGAGGCTCTGTCTCTGTGTAGTAAACTCCACCATTAATTCCTACTGATGAGAACACACGCGGACAGCTAAGTCATTGTTGCAATTTTGGAAGACCACCTCCTCCATCCTCCACCACTGTAATTCTTCTAATTTGCAGGGCGGTCTTAATATATGCGTGTGCATTATTTTAGGCAAATTTGAGAGTTTTGCATGTTAATCGGGTTATTTTAATTTATGATACACCATTATGCAGATAATACTGAATTACTTCTTGATTGAAGGCCACTAGCGAAACCCCTACCCCCACCAAACATTGTACACACGGTGGTTGCACTCCTTGTAGTTAACAGAGTTTGTATTTTAGAGGATGCTTTTAAGTAGACGTCCATCTTGATAAACACTTTATGCATATCAGCTTCCACTAGTGGCCTGGCAGTGAGAATAATGGCTGTCTAATTGACTCATTTAGGGGCCTTTTGCCTACAGGAGGACTTTGCATTAAATGTTTGATCTGCCTAATTTCCAAACACATCATTAGGGGCATCTCTGGACTCTTAATAACAACTTTATGAGGCTGCTTTAAAGGTCTTGCTGCTTTTTTTCTTTTATTTTTGGCCCCTCTCTTCTTTCGCCAAGTCGCTAGTCATAATTAAGTCAAATATTTCAAAATATGGTAATGCAGAACCTGTTTGAATAAGTGTCTTCCATTTCCATAATTCTATTATGGTGTAGAGCACACTAATTGGTTGAGAGTGAGGGTATAGCTCGCTGGAAATGTTGCAGTAATTACAATCAGAGTTTATGTAAACACACTACCTCTATTCTCTAAAGGAGTGGACAAAACATAAACTGCAAAATGGATATGATATACTGAAGTGTATTAGTTGTTACACATATATATATGCAATAACTACTGGATAAAAAAAAAACATTGTGGAAGGAAGCAAATGCTATAGAAGAAAAGTGCAGACAACAACATTAAACTGATGCTTGACATTATTGTAGTAACATATACATTACTTCAATTGTGAAATGTGACTACACATATTTCCCAATAAATGAAAAATGTAAAGACTTTCTAATAAGATAAGATATTTAAATTCTTTTGTATTGTATTGCACATTAAATTGGTAGTAAGAAACATAGTATTTATTACTATTAATTTTTTTTGCATCATTTTATTTTTTCTTTTTTATTTATTTATTATTCTTTTCTGTAAACATGAGTTTGTGCATGTTTGTGATGATCATGCTCAGCAGCTCATCAGACATCCTGTCTGCCTTCCGTCCACAATGTCAGTTCGTGATGAGGAACTCATGATACTTGCTACAGAACTGAAATGAAATGTAGCCAATTGAAGCGGTTTGTTAAAAAAAAAAAAAAAAAAACTTTTAGATATTTAGATATTTAAATCCTAAATAATTCACTGAAACATAGAGCATAAATATTAAAATATATATATTTTTAAATATATATTATGTATCTTTTATGCTTTTTCACTCACTTTTTTGGTGAAGGGGGTGGGGGTGGGGTTTACAGGAAGAGAGGTAAATCCTAAACAAGCTTGTCTATGTTTAGCTGAGAGGACGTGCCATCTCTCCTCAGCAGACAGATTGCATTACAGAGCAATATACATCTTCCATTTAATCCCTACTAAGGAAGAGAACAGAGCATCCCAAAGTCATGCCACATGACAATCAAGCACAATTTTTAATCAGCGTTCCTGATTCAAGACTGTTTACCCTTAGCCTATTGTTACAGAGAAATGGTGTCAAAACACTTTAAGGGAGGAAAGGAACAGTGAGAAAACATTGGGCACACTTGTGTCTCCAGCATCTGTAATTAACCTTGATGCTTACTGCTGTTGTTTCCATTGATTTTTTTGTTTGTTTCACATGTGGGTGAAAATTGCACTTTAAGTTACCCTGAGTGTTTAAATTAATAATGAAACCACAAGAGTGCCCTCCTCTGACTTTCAATTAAAACTACCAAGCTTACCAGATCAATTGGGGTAGAGAGGAGAGGAGAGGAGAGGAGAGGAGAGGAGAGGAGAGGAGAGGAGAGGAGAGGAGAGGAGAGGAGAGGAGAGGAGAGGAGAGGAGAGGAGAGGAGAGGAGAGGAGAGGAGAGGAGAGGAGAGGAGGAGAGTTGCACTGCTGAACTGGACATGGTCGGCACAAGACAGCAGGAAGTCAGAAAACAAACAAGCATGTTCCAGAGGAAGCAGGTGCTGTAGGTTTGTATCTGTTGGTGTTTGGAACTGTGGATCCCGCAATCAGATGCTCATCAGGCAGATGCATCCGGGTCTCATGGCCAGCACACCAACAGACTGCAGCACCGCCCACACGCTGGCAACACAAATAACCAATCAAAAGGTCAGATGCCAATAGAATGATCACATACAGTGCTTGCAAGACAGCTGTGTATTTATATTTCTCAAATATTCTGGTAATGGTTTGCTGGTAACCTCTAGTAGCAAAGCTTTCTGGATTCCATTCAGACTTTGTGATTTTTTTAAATTAAAGGCAAATTTAACATTCGCTGATGATGATTCTCTGTTCAGCATACAATACATGATGATACATCTATGCAATTCTTTGCAGAAATGTAAAGATTTAGCTAAGCCCCAAATTATAATGAATTATTTAAGACTCATGTAATTTCAAACTTAAATGACTTTTCTTGTTACTCTGCAACACAAAATGTATATTTTGAAGAATTGTACAAGTTGTTCTTTTCCATGCAACTGCAATAATTGAGGACCAAGGTTTTCAAGCTTCCAAATGGGCAAAAGAAATGTCTAGAAATATACAAAATTAAATGAAAAAAATGGATATGTAAATAAACAATTTTAAAAAATCCAAAATATATTTTTTTCTATTATTAATATTATGTCTCTTGCTTTCCAAATGCTTAACAAGGCTGCATTTATTTGATCAGATAAAACAGTAAAACAAGTAAAATATGTTGTGAAATATAATTACAATGTTTTCAATTTTTGTCTTTTTCTTTTTTTTCTGGGTCACATGATCCTCCAGAAATCATTCTAATATTCTGATATGGTGCTCAAGCAGCATTTCTTATTATGAACAGCATATTATGATAGCAGATGTGCTGCTTAATACTTTTGTGGAAATTATTGACATTCAAAAGAAATCATTGGGAACAATGCAAATGTAAAACAAACAAACAAACATACAGATACACACACACATATTAAATACATGCTTGCTGAGCTATGAAACCACTTTTACTCATTCATTCTAGTGTGCAGATGATGTGGCTGCAGTATAATACTCTTGCTAAGTTATGACAACAAGAACCGAGTAATTTTCAAAGAACCAAAGCCTAAAGTTTTAACTAATCTTTTGCTGTCTTGAAAGCACTGATATGTCAGGAAAGTCAAGTTTACTCTCACTCCTCTGGCCAGGAGTTTGACTAGAGCAAAGCTTTAACTGTGAGGTAATGTTGCCAACCTGGGGTGAGTGATCTCATTGGAAGGCAGTTGAAAACAAGGTGAGGATCCAGTCAATTGTCAGGCCAATGTCAGAGGGTGAAAGTGCAGCGAGGTGACTCAGCGTTAGCCTAGGTAATGGCTTCCTCTTCCTGCTGGCCCGATGTCCTGCTTCATGGATCCACGTGGAAGCATGCCTACAATAACAGCCTCAAACATGCAGGGAAAAGCAGCAGGTAGGGATGGGGCTTCTCAGCTCTGCGTCAGTGCATTTATTGTCTGACTCTCTGACCACAAAGCAGGAGGATGTTTGTGAATGAGAAGACTGTTTCTATCTCCCCTCTGTCTCATTAAAAAATGCCATCATGCGAAAGTCCTTCATTGTAAGATACTGCATTTGCCCTCAGTGAAAAAAGATAACGAAAATGGCTGGGACAGAACATTACTGTGATTCAAAATGGTGCAAATCACACCAAATCATCTTGACTCAAAACAACAAATAATGGAACACGGCCAGAAGCAATGGATGAACGGTCCAGCATTTAATGGAGTTAATTCATTTCCCATTCCTTCAGTCCACGATCTTCCCCCAAAAACAGCTGCTCAGTTTCTGATGGAACTCATTGGCCCATGCTTGCTGAGCTGCTTGATTGCTTGGCACATTTAGTTATGGATGAGTGACACCTGCTGGTGGGTAACTTAAGCAATGCATCAAAGAGCATCTCCAGCCCTAGTTAAAAAAAAAAAAAGTAAATTAAATAATAATAAAAAAAAACCTAGCACAAGGCCATTAAAACCATTTCACCAGCTATTTGTAGTGGACCATGCATATGGCATTGTGGGAATGCTACAGCCTATTCAATCTCACCATGCAGGGCTCAACAATAAGGATGGCCCAATCCCATGTGAGAGAGTTTTTGTGTCAGTTGAAGGAACAGTCACCTACTTGGATCTTTTGGGCCACTGCTGCATTTCCACAGAAACATTTACATTTTTAAATGTTGTACATTCAATTTATACCTTGCAAACTATAACATCTGGTTTTATGTGATTGCATTCCATATTGTTTTCTAACAAAAATCATTTAAAAAATATAATTGTCATAACAAAATACATAAATAATAGCTTAACTACTGGTCCAACAGAAAAATATCCATCCTGCAGAGCTGATCACAGAGTGAAGAACAAAATAAGTCAAACTGGATCTGTATGGGAACTTATTTATAAAGCTTACTTTAAGTTTTTTTTGACTCGTGACTGGAATACCAAAAACAAATTTTCAAAAGTGGATAACAAAATCATAATATGTGCTTAAACCATACAGTTACAAGAAGCATTAAAATACACCCCCCTCAGAAGAACTAAATTGACTAATTTGTTCTAATCGCTAATGTAAGCAGTGGAGTCCTGGGAGGCAGGCAGTAGAGTCTGGCTCCATAAGAACCTGCAGTGAGTGGATTACACATGCAGCTCTCCTAAACCCAGCCAGCCCAAGCTGCATTAATACAGTTAAATATCATCCTTTAAATGAGATCTTCTATTTGCTCTGTGAAGAGGGCAGAGTGCACATATATGTAAAGGGATGGCGAAAGTGAGAGAGCGATGCAATGAAAAGGGAGGATTGTTTTTCTGGTCAATCTGCCTTTCTGACATACTCACTGAACACAAATATCATTCATTAACAGTAATCTGCCATTTTAACACTGATGTATGTTCCCAAAACACAAAGCCACTGGTTCACATCCCTGGCTATAAAACACAGGAACAGTTTAAATATGGACCTGCTGGTCCAGGGATGACTGGCTATCCATCTCTCCCTCCCTCCCTTCCTCCCTCCCTTCATCCTCTTGTCCTACCCTCCAGCAGAGCTCAGGTGCCGCACCATCACGCCACAAATGAACACATTTCCAGTGACCAGCACCTCTGATGGCTCTATGATTTCTGACAGGTCAACAGCTGGAGAGAGCTAAAAAAAAAATAAAAAAATAAAAAGCTAGAAAGAGAGAAGAGACCTTTTAAAATTATCCTGCATTCCAACTGCTTACTCAACAAAATGAATGGTGATGAAAGCTGATTAAGGCAAGTTAATGAACACTGTTACTCGGGTACAAATAACATAAAAAGAATGAACACACTATACACGTTTACAAGAATGTAAATGTGCCTCAACATTGAAACATTAAGGCTAGCGCTAAAGATGATTCAAGAATAGTAAGAAAAATCAGAAACCTACCACAAAAAGATTTCCAACATACTGAGCAGAACAAATGAAGAGATCAGATGAAAAATTCTGAAATTTTCTTCTAAAATTAGCATTTTTATCAGGCTTCTGTGTTTAGGTTCAGTAATTTTGCTTTAATGGCAATAGGTTCTTTTCTATTCTGTTAAAGTAAAAGAACTGAACACAAATATAGGAGCCTGATAAAAATGGTTATTTAAGATGAAAATTTAAAATGGCTCAAAAACAAAAGTAAAAAATAATTAAATAATAATAATTAATGATTGAGTTTAAATTATGGATGGTAATCCAAATAGCGGCATTGCACTATTAACACCAGAACAGAGCACTATTTGCGCTGAAAATCATTACTGTCTATGTGGTGTACACAACATGCAAATACAAAAAGTATATGTTACCAGTAACAAATAGTAAAAAAAACACTAAATGGAATCTGCCATCTTATTTTATCACCTAGGGTTGATAGAATTTGCTAGAAGAACATTCAAACTTTTTCTTTCTACAGAAGACGTTGTGTATTTCTTATACAAATGCAATGGCAAAACAAGACTAATGCAGCTATTGGTTCATTTTACCCATTTGAAGCTGCATAATAAAGAATTGATGTTTTCTTAGAGAGGGCCCTGGTGTTTCTGGAGATGACGGCAGACTGTGAATTACGGCAAAAATCAGCGCCAATCCCGGCCCAACTAATGCAGACATAAAGCTTTCTCCTACAAATGAATAACTGCATATCTTAATCAAGTTAGCATGCAGTTATTTCGCCTGGCAAATAAATATTTCTATAATGTTATACATGGGGCTCTTTGCCATCAGGGCTGGGCTATTAAAGTGATTACATTAAAGCCCCAATAGTGTGAGAGATGGACACAGAGTGACTTTTATGTGCCGGTGGGCCACAACATACAATTACAATAGCAAAAAAAAGTCATCTGGAGAGGCTGCTGTAATATGAGGATGGACACAATGAGCTGCCCTCTCTGTCCTCTCATTTCAATGCAGCCATTTTGTTTCATGCAGTGAGGATCCATGGTGGCTCAGGGGGTAGTTTGTCCTCATTAGAGCAGCTCTGAATGGGAGCGTGGCACAGGCGTGTGTCCAACACAATCTGATAAGACAGCTGAGGAGTGGGGGAAAATCAATCTGCTGTCGGTGTGACGAGGGAAGTGTGAGGAGAGATGGCTTCCGTGACACAAGAAAGGAGAAGAGGGTCAGAGACACAGAGTTTAAGTGAGGGGAAGAGTGAGTTATGTTGTTGGCACTCAAACTACAAAGATGATGATTTTGAAGAAGAAATGTGCTGACACTTTAAAGACTACATAGACACGTATACACACACATACACGTTGTGGAGTCAGTGCTATATTTCATCTAAATGCAGAGTGAATAAACAGGCTGGATAAAGTGGAAGCTCCACAGTTAAGTCATCATGACCTAATTTTTTAGATGCTCTTATGAGTCGTTACGTACAATGAATTGTGTAGTGTCTTATTTCCAGCTTTCCTTTTTCTCTTACTTCTCTCATCATGACTCAAAATTGGTCAGATTTAAACTACCGTACAGCATTTCGGGGCCTAAAATCAGTCAAAAACATAATTACTGTCATTACTTCAGTCTAGTGTTCCATGATCCTACAGAAATCCTTTTAATATGCTGATTTCTTGCTAAAAAAAAAAATAATAATAATATTATCAACGTTGAACTGCTTAATTTATATATATATATATATATATATATATATATATATATATATATATATATATATAGTGGAAACCAAAATGCAGTTTTTTCTCTTTTTTTAGGATTTTTCAAAGAATGAAAAGCTCTTTTTTTTGTTGTTGTTGTTGTTTTTGAATTATGCACCATGGTAATCATATTAAAATGCACACAATTACACCACATTTCTTAGTCATAGGTGCAAATAGCGCTCATGTTAATTTCTGCTAAGCCTGGACCTCTTTGTTCAGATTTTGTCTCCTTCCACATTAAATTTATGAAAATTGTGTTTCTAATATTCCTTGAGCCTGGCCCATAACGGCCTTATTAAATCAATTGGGTATGATTATGCTGAAGAAGAAAAAAATCAATGCCAGCCTGTTATTGCATATTACAACGTTATTTTCCACATTGATATTGATAATATGTATGTTTACATTTCACATGATTAAAATCAATGTTGTAAAGTGAGTTATGACAGCTCCCGTTGACGAGTCACATTTATGGAGCGTGGTTAATAGGGTAGTTAATGCTTCACATAGAGTGCCATCATTTATCTCTATATAGAAGGCTTCCAGGATCAGAGTGAAGGGATTTCTCTCTTTTTCTCTAGCTGTCTCTTGACGTTTCTTTTTGTCTTTTTTCTTTCTGCTGTTTTTTTTTTTTTTACCAAATATTTTTTTTTCAAACAACTGAATAATGCTTGTTTACTAAAATTATTATTTTGTTGAAATACATAGATATTTTTAATAAATCCATGTTATTTTTGCTATTTGTAAATCTGCTTAAGGACACAAAGTGTGTAATAAGTGTACTTCTAGTAAAATATTTGTAGGTTGATTTCTAAAATGTTATATTCATTGTTCTGTTTGAGAATCCCAACCATTATGTTTTGTCCAGCCATTGGTGCTGAAAATAGACACTTCACGTTCAAGTCCTTAATAAATTAACAAATCATTGAAATAAAGTGATTTTATAAAAATTTAGACGGCTGTTTACTTGCATTCATTTGGAAAACAAGGTAAACACAGAAAAACTGAAAAAGTTATTTACAGCATAAGTACATTATCATTTGACGAGAAGTGTGCAATTTTAGAACTGTCTCAATTTAATCTTGAAAATTTCCCCACTTTTGTATATTTGCCTTTGATTCAATCTTCTATTACAACCCAGGATTTGCTCTTCCATTCCTGCTCGAGTGACGCGCACATCACCCAAATGAGATTGGACTCCTCTGAAGGATGGATGCCCCTCTCCAAACTGTTTTCTCCCCTCTAAATAGCTGCGGCACTTTACGCTGCCACTCGAAGAGCATTTTGTTGGCGCTCGGCACCTATGATGGCCTCACTCCTAATTGTGTTAGGGGGCTCTTTGGATTATGTATTTTACTTTGGGATGCAATGTTTGCTGTGTGTTCCCCATATCATGTGCCTCTCCTGCAGTTTGTGTGTGTAACCAGATCTGCCCCAGGGACACCTCTGCAGTAAAACACAAATGTGGGGATACATTTGGGGACATAAACACATGGTAACAAGCACACACACTCATGTATCTGTACTGATATCTTGAAATTGAAAATACCACTGGAATCATCCACTGGAAATGTTTTTATATATATATATATATATATATATATATATATATATATATATATATATATATATATATATATATATATATATATATATATATATATATATATATATTTCTTGTTTATATGTTTGTCACATTAACAGCATGGACATACAGTATGTATGGATATTATGAAAAGAATACATTTGCATATTTTATTATTTGTAATATTTATACATTTTATTATTTGTAGTATTTATTTGTAGGTTTTTTTTTTCAACAATCATGTCTGATAGACAAAGTTATCTTTAAAGAGAGGTTCATTATGGAGGACATCTGTCGACTATCTGTAAGTGCTGAAACACTATGTCAGTGCTGATCATAAATCACCAAGTCATGATTATAAGACGGCAAGCATCTGTCTGCTAACACTTCCTGTGACAAAGGATAATTGAGAATCAGACTCTTAGGACGTGGCACCACGTTACGCCTCCCTGAGCTCACCTTACAGAGAACCCCGATCTCAGGGGCTCCCCTGTTCTTCAGCACAGCCCAAGGGGCAGAGAGATGAGAGAGACAGAAGCACAGGGGGCCGGTGGGTGGCTTCAGGATGACGGAGCTCTCTGGTTCACTTAGTGTCTGTCTCCTGCGCCGACTCGCAGCTGAGCCCTCCTCTGACTGGGACTTTATCTGCGTTCAATCATGGCACAGCTCCAGTAGGCCAGATCGTTGGCCACCCCGGGCTTCTGGACAGTGAAATATGGCCACAATTAGCCCCGGACACAGTTCAATGATGATAAAGCGCATTCGCACCTTTTACACCATGATTAAAAGGCCTGTCTGCTCAGCTACTGATAGAGAGACCTAATTCCACATTATTATTATTATTAGAATTCCTTGATTGTAATGCATTCGCCCATGCCTCCCTCTCTCTTTCCATCCCTTTCTTTCATCCAAGCATCGGATAGATGCCGAGGGGCTCTTTATCATTTACACATCAGCGGCTGTGCATTGCTCCCCTGTCTGCCCGATTTATTCCGCCTCTCTTTTCTATGTATACCTATACCACTCTATCTTTATTCACATCTATCAGCGCATACACAGGGCAGCCCATCTGCCCGGGGGCCACTTCTCCGATGCCAAACAAACAAGACACCTGCAGAGAATATTACACAGTTCCGTCAGCGCAGACCCTCCAATGTCATCCACGCAGATATGCACCCCACTACCATGGAACGGATACACACAAAAAGTCACACAGAGAAAGAAAAAAAAAACAGGCACAAAGTCACTCCTCACCCGAAAAGAGTTGATAAATGGAGGGGCCATAATGAAATGGAGACATCAAGGAGCATGAAAAAGAAAAGAAAAAAGAGAGAAAGACAGGGGAGGGGGCCGTGATCCTCCAGGAACAGAACTGTCTATGGAGAAAAAGGGGAAAAGAACAGGGGAGTGAGAAAGAGAGAGAAAGAAGCAGAGGAATAAGAAGGATCGCCTTTCGTCTGTGTTCCATCAAGGGAGAAATTACACATTTACTAAGGTTTTTTCTTAGGACGACGGCCCCCATAGATCAAACCACTGGATGTAAGAGCCAATTTTCAACATGAAATATAGACACCAAGAATCAATTTCACCTGTGTTCGCTCCCCCTCCTCTTCTCACACCGGCGGCCGGACCCATGGATCAGACCATGGTTTATGTCTTCCCTTTACCCATTCACTGCCCAATACTCCTCTGATACAAATGTCGAGCATGTGTAAGAAATAAGTATATTAATTAGACTTATTTACCTGGCTCTGTAATTGAGTCTGGAAATCTTCCAGAGGTAAAAACCTGCTCTTTATCCTTTTACCAGGCCGTCATGGGACACTATATTCCAGTATTTCGGGAATAATGAAATTAAGCGAGAACTATGAATCAATAAAAAATACGTGCAATTTGGTTATGTTTAAAATGCAAGCACAGTGTTTATAAATAATGCCCCAGCGTTATATGCCCATTCCCTGTGGGAAAATTATATGACGCTCCTAGCCCATATCCAGATATTATCAGGGGAGAGTGAGCTTGTAATGTCAAATTATTCTCATAGTTTGTTGTGTATGAATCTATGAACTTTACAACGTGTGGTAATGTTTATAAGCAAGAGATGTGCAAGCTCCTGGACAGCAGGAAGTGATTCTCAAGCCCACTTCTGCTTTGCTAAGATTAAAATATATACAGCAGATGTTCCGTTCTTTAGTAGATAATACAGAACAGAGAATCAAGATTTTTTTGCATAGCTGATGGAACAGATTTTTTTTTATCAAATTCTGTAAATGTACAGCAAAAATACTGTACAATTCATGTTAAAAGTTAAATGTGGTAAAAATGTAAACAAGTTTGAAGAAAATGCAAAATATGTAACAATTTAAACATCATATTTGCAAATTAAATAATTATATGCATATTTGTTGTAATTGTCAAAAATGTGTTTAAAATAATGATTCCTAAAAAAAATGACTGCTGCAATATACATGAACGGACATCTTACATTTTGGTTTTGGGATTTAAAGAATAAACAGATTTTAAGAGTTCTGAATGCTTTTCAAAGAAGTCTCTTCTGTGCATTTGACAAGTCTTCTGAAAGCGGTCTCCGCTGAAGTTCACCTACAGTCATTGTCTCTGTCAGAACACAATTACTCCACATCCAGGAAAGGGGCCCCGGCGATAAGCAGTGGGAGGATCTTCATGTAAAATTCACTTAGGTGCCATATTTTTCCTCCAGGACAAGATTAATTGTATTATAACTCGTTTCAGGGAAGAATAATGGCAGGGCTGCCGTTCTCCTCAAACACTCGGCTCACGGGTATTTCTTAATCCATCCTGCAGAATTGAGGTTAAGAGGGATCTCCTGGAGGTTATCTGACTCCCCTACAAGAGCGAGCAGAGATTGATGGGCTAAAGAGACTGAGATGCGATGGTCATATTCATATGGTAATGCTCCATTGTTGCAAGCAGCACATGGTTTTCTTAATCTCGGCTGTAGTGAAATTGAGCTGCGTGCTTTATCGTGAGCTGCAATGATGCGGCAGCAGACGCCACAAAGCTGCGTGTGTTCAGAATTAGACACGTTTTGTAGAACATGGATTATATCCAGTAGAAATCCAATATGTAAAATGATAACTCAATCTGTGACTCTTATGGGGTTTTCTTTTTTTTAATCTACAGCATGGATTCCAATGTATGAAGATATGAAGGATCATACTGATAAAAAAAAAAAAAAAAGATTTTAAACGGCTGCCTACCATGGATTATAGATATGGCCTATGTAATATCTTTTGATTGTATGTCATGTTTTTCTTAAATCCATCAACAATGTATGTATAACATAAATGTCAGACATTGTGTGATCACGACTAATAACACTGAATTTACTTTCTAAATTATTTTGACTGCAGTTCAGTATAATGCCATCTTGATCCTACCACTTTGAATGTTTGACAGAACGGCACGATACAATCTTCAAGCTAAGCCTAACTATACAACAAAATGATAGCCTCAAAGCATTTTGCACAAATTCTGTGGTATTGTGCTTAAAATATAAGTAAAAACTAAACTGAAATCAAAAAATGTAAATGAATTGATTTAAAAAATGGATGATAAAATTGACCGAATTTACTTTGTTAGCGTACATTAAAGACTATTTATGTTAACCACTAAGCCATGGCTCTGACCACATGATATTTACAAAAATGTTTAAAGAGGTAGTTCAGCCTAAAATTAAAGTCTCTGATTTACTCTTATATCATGGACAAATACAGTTTGGATGATAATTGATAAAGGATGACACAGTTTTTATTTTTGTGTGAACTATCCCTTTTAAAGTCGACATAAATTGCTGTTCGCAATTCATTTGATATCTTTACTTCCTACAGAAAAAGGACATTCAATGAGAAATGTAGGGTGAGAATTGAATCTCTTTTAGATTGTATCATGAAAGTGTAAATTACACATCAGAATGCAGACAGACTGAACTCAAGTAAGCTAAATCTAACTAGTGACATTTCCTGATCCAGTTCACTTTCTTCTCCCACATTACTTCCTGTCCTCTCAGTGTCTCTATAAATAAAAGTGGCATAAGGCCAAAAATAATCTTTTGCACTCTGATTTATCCAAGCTGATATGGTCACTGCAGCAAACCACCTGTCCAATAGCCTGTTCCTGCAGTGGCATGTGGACAGATATCTGTAGGAGGATTTGATTAAGTTGGATGCAGTATTTTTGACTGCTGGTCACTCTTTCAGTGTCCATTGGATTTCTGTATCTATGTGCATTTTTCTCCATATCATCTGCACACCGCCCAGGTCACTAATCAATAGGCAAATTAATCACTCAGAAGAAAAAAAATGTGACAAACCAATTATTAATCTGCCCTGTCAAGTCCAATACAGTAATAAATTTACTAAAAATGGTCTGCACTTCATCCATTCATTAACTGCTGATGGGTGGCAGACTTCACAATGTCACTGAATTTTCTCTAGTATTGATGCCGGCCTGGCAGCTAATTTACAACCTTACCTTTTGTGCAGAGCCCTATAGTCTACACTAATAAAATGGAGCTTGATAATCGTTAAGGGCCTGTCGGACAGCAGGCATGGCTCCATCAGCATGCACCAATCCCGCCAAGCACAACACCGTCTCCAAAACTAACAGGTGTGTACACGAAATATGGATGCGCCTATTACCAGCTTATGTGTGTTCTTGTATGTGTAGGCATACTCTCTACATCTGCAGTAGTTGACAGAAAGGCAGGTTGCACTCTGGGAAGAGAGAGCCACTCACTCTCATTTCCATAGCGGGAAGCCATCTCACTGACTGCTTGCACACACACACACACACACACACACAACACACACACACAGACACACACACAGCAGCCTATTAAGTTCACAGCAGACGATACACAACTCTACGGACCAATGACTGTCACAACAGAAGGCACCAACTTCCCTTAATCATTTACTTACAGTATGTCTTCATCAGCTTTTATTGATGGATGTTTTACACCCCACTAAACCTATTGACAACATAGAGATCAAAGACAGATGATGTATTGAGAAATCATTTACTGGGTGCAACTCTTCCTTTTAAATTCAATTCATGATTATTCCATGAGCCAAGCAGCTTGCGATTCTTTCTTTGCATGCGGAGTGATTGGAAATTTCATATATAAGCCTGGATTTGTTTTAGCTAGGCTTCAAGTCCAAGGCATCTCTGGTGGGCCCAGACTAAGATCATACTATTTATACACTGACTGTTGTCGAGTGTTGAACCCTCTTTCTCAGCCCCATGACCCTGAATTTGCATACAAATGAAGTTCTAAATGGGCTCAATGACATAATTGACTCGCAATTAGAAATATTCCAGAGCTGGTCACTTTGCAGTGGACAGAGCACGAGCAAACTGAGGGGAAAAAAGGCCTGTTTAGCATATTAATGAAGCTCATTAGATGTCACTTCACCAAGCTGACAAGAGGACTTATATATGCAATGGCCCCACAGCTTAATTTGAAATGTGAGTTCTCAACACTAATTGTTTTTGAGCATGTTTCTTTAGATCATTGCGAAAATCATGTCATTTCTGGCAGCTGCAGAAGACAACTGCGGGCAATACAGATTGCATGCATCAAATCTAATATCAGAATGTTTCCTTAATTCAAGTGGCATTCAAATGTGCAGATGGGATGTACAAGCATGACAAACATGAGCAAAGAAGGCAAAGAAAACAAATTAGCAAAGAAAAAAATACAACCTGATCAATCTTCTGTGGTGGGACGAGTGCAGGTCAAATGAAAATCTAAAGTAATGGCCTGACAGAAAAAAAAAAAAATTAATGTTGAACAACTGTACTTTTTGGTAAGCATATTTTTGGTGAGCACACTGGCATAACTTTGCCACAGTTTAATATATAAATGAATCAAAGGCAAACTGGATAGAGCAGTCAAGATGAAAAGTCTGTGGTCGAACAGCAAGTAGTAGTCTGAGATGCAGAGCCATCTTTACCATGTTTGTGACGGGCCACTGCAGCTCTCCACTGTAAAGAAGGGTAAGGAATGAAGCCAGGCTGCCTAATTATCCACTGCTGTAGTTTGTGCCAGCCTCTGCATTTGTGTGATGCGTGTGTGTGTGTGTGTGTGTGTGTTTGTGTGTGCTGAGGAGGTTGGTGGTTATCGCGCAGACAGCTTTAGCACCCCCACATTGTAAACACGGGCCCCAGTCGCTTCCCCCAGCTTGTTAACATCATCTGCGTCACTCAGCACACTGTTACTGTCAGGTCCTCGCTGAGCCTGCCGCAATCAGCATTAACCATGTCAGCCCCTTAATGGGCCCGCCATAAAACCAGCTGACAGGCCAGCCAGCGTCGATCTGTGCCTAAGACAAACTGCCTTCCCACCCTGCACGCACGCACATACACACACGTGTGCCCACACACACATACTGTAGACCCAGGCAACTTACACAGTCTAGTTAGCTCAAATACACACAGCCACACACACAAACAGTGTCTCATCACTCGCCATCTCCCCAGCCTGCCAGACTCACTAGTGCGATGGAGGTTGTGCTATGAGATTATAATAACAATAACAGGGCCACCCAGATCCATTCTGCTGTCAACACGTGGAGAAAAGCCACTTGATAACGCTGCTCTTTCTAAGCTGCCATTTTTCTACCATTCACTGACCCAACACTGGGTCTGTAACTGCACTGTGCAAAATAATACTCTATCATATCTATGAAACTGTGACATTTTTTGAGAACACTCACTGATTTTCCATGTTTTTTTACCCATTTTCTTTTTATACAATGAGCGCTTGCGATGTTGCATAGCAGTTCTCCAGCCAAATGGTACAGTAGTTGATGTCACTATCAGTGGCAGCTCGTCGGGGGAGGCACAGCTTCCACAAAATTTGAAAATGGGAGGTGAAAATGGGAGGAGGACGATTTAATGTTAATAAAATTCAACAGTTCAGGTCTCAGAATGTGTATTTTTGGTTTGTTATTTTTCAGCTGTACTACCATAACATGTTATTAAAATTGGAAAGAACTGCTTTTCTATAGTGAATAGTGACAACCGTTAAATGATAGAGAAGGGGAGGGGGAGGCTGGTGGACCACTGAGCTCTTGTGCCTCCATTGGTAAAAAAAATAAACAAACAGCCAATCTCCATCTAGTGTTCACTTTCAGAGCTGAGGAGTGCTGAGAAAAGAAACCTCGCAGGGGAGGCAAGCCTCCCTTCTTGTAATAACCAATCATCATAGAGATGTAAATTACGTGATATTAGTTTGAACGTCTCCTGCTGTGTTTCAGCAACCAGCTCCCGCCTCTTTGCCCATTTTTGATTATCCGGGAGTGGCGTACGTTGATGCACTGCCAAGATGGCGACGGTCAGTTCTGCCCACTTAGAGCTTCAAAAACGCTCTTCAGAAATCTGTGTGACATCACGGACCTCACGGACACTACGTCCATGTTTTTATACAGTCTATGGTTTTCAGACTAAAAGCAAACAAAAAGCCATTTTAAAGTGGTTAAACAAATAATAATAATAAAAATTATAATAATAATTAGCAGGAATCACCAGACCAATACAATTGTGTGTCTCTTCTATTTTAAAACCCAGGAGCCACCACTGGTCACTATGCTATCAAAACAGATACACACTTGGTATTTGCTGTTTTACACTGCATGTAATATGTGCACACATATACAAGTGTTCTGGAAAATCAAATGGCCTGGTGCTTTAAATGACCGAAACCTAGTATGTTGTTATTATACAAATTGGTGGCTTGTACCTTGAAAGACCTTGTTATGCAAGATGAACTGCGAACCGCACATTTCACATATTGGTCTTGTCTATATATTAGATGCATGTAAGATGAAATAAACAAAGTAAGTCTTTTGCAAGGTGAATCATAACTTCAGATGGGACCTGAATAGGACAACACAAAGTTATATAATTACTTTTTTGAAAATAATAATGCCTGACCATGATCTAATGGCAATATACAGTAGAATATTACTACAGTAATGGCATGGTTCATACAGGATCAACACTCAAAAAATATGTATATTTTGCTGCTTGGATATTGATATTGATTTTTTTTCATGCATTTAGTTCACTCATATTTGCTGTAGGTATAGGTGTTTGTGCGTGAGAGAGAGACAGGGTCACATCACAGCAGAGTCCGCTTTCTAAATAGAAACTTGTGTACTGCAAATACATATGAGCATCATCACTGTGTCTGTCACATGTTCCCCTTTCGGGCTTGAACTGATGGTAAAACTAAGGACATTATTTACTGTCTTTACATTTATGTTGAAAGCTGAACCTCACGTTTATGGAAAGGGGCATTACATTTTTGAAGCTTGCTTGTGGAGTTCGGCCAATCACAATGCACTGGGTCAGCTGGCCAATCAGAGCAGACTGTGCTTGTCGGAAGGAGGGGCTTTGTAGAAAATGGCACGTCTGAGAGAGGTCGGGTATAGAGGACCTACAATAATGTACAGTATTTGAAAAATAATTTGTTTTTTGAACATTAAGGCATGTCAGCATATTCCGTTACACCAAATACACAAAATAATGATATTAAAAATAGCATCATATGAGCCCTTTAAAGAATCTATATTAATATCTATATATGAGAATCGATTAATATCGCGATATCAATATTTTTTTACCCAGCCCTAGTAATTAGCTACATTGCTCAGACTGCAAATAAATAGAAACCGATCCCCCAAATGCAAACCTTATATATACTGGATAGTTTGCCAAATCTGCAATGAAATGCCATTATTACAGCTTTAACTGAGGGTACTATTGATTTCATTTGAGGGTGCTTAGCATAAGTCTAACTCTATTTGTACTGATTAGTTTTTAGATTTTTGTGCTAACATGATTCAGTATCTGAACAGGCTAACAATATCAGCTATTAAAGGCATGAGCTGACAGCATCACCTCAGAGAGAATGACAGCCAAAAAAAAAATACACACCTCAAATCACTCTACTGAATTCAGATGCTTGACATTCAGATTTCCACATGACTTCACTTCAACAAAACTCAACATCCTGAAGCTCAGGTCTTCTGCAGATCATTCAGGTTGAAGACACTCTCACGTACAGTGCCCTCCGTCGGGACATGAAAGCAAGGGGACACATGAGCATGTCAGATGCTGGCCTTTACGTAAACGGCTCTTGGGGCACAAAGGCTAACTACCTCCTCGCCCCCAGCCGACGGCTGCTTTTCCGGACGGTGCTCTGAGATGATGCCTCTCCAGGTAGACCGAAATGTCCACCCTTGCGAATGCGCTTGACCTTTCCCTCCCTGCTCTAATCTGATTGTGCCTCCTTTATGTAATCAGCCGCTAAAGGTCACTGAGCTATTTAACATGGGAACCCTTTAGCTATGGAATTTGCCTTGCAGTAAATTACCTTTATTATGTTTCACTCACATGTCACCCATGCAAAAAGCTACTTAACTCCTTGGGTGTCAAGAGTCTTACAAGCGATAATGTTAATTGTTAATCGTTACTGTAACACTGTCCCATTCCAGGGTAAATCATTTGATATATTGGTAAATGGAATGAAGTGACAAGGATTTTACACGAGGGCTACTCTGACTCACAGGTAAGTAAGAATGACCGGTCAAGCAAATTGAATGGTATCTCTGAAAATAATCGTGTATATATTTGAAGTACATTTGAGGCATTAATCCATCCATTGTGAGAGAGGGCACAAAATGCAACCACAGAAAATATCAAGGTAAATATCAAGCCTGATCATATTATGTCTTGATATTTATTAATGTTGACATGAAGCAAAGCATAGACCTTGAGCTAATATCAAATTCATACATGGACAACTGTCTGATATGTAAATATGAATGTAAAAATAAAATATTAGACTCAGTATTTCATTCAGCACTGGGCACTGACAAATCAGGAAAAATGATATATTTACAATTAAATTTGAATCTCCAAAATATGTTTTTCAGATTGACAGTTGTACATGAAGAGCCAATTATGTCAAAAATCTAAAATTCAGTTTTAATACAAGAATTACTTCTCTCTGAGAATACAGAGGAACGGAAAATGCCAAAACATTGAAGATGATTGAAGAAGAGCCCTGCATGTACTGAAGGGTCTATAGACATTGTTCTCACACCCTAATATGCAAAAGTGTTATGAAAAAACTAAGAAGAAACATAGTTATTTCAAAAAACAAACATAAAATTTGAAATGTAATGCAGGAAATTCAGGGAATGTCAATTTACAGTTATTCACTGTAAATTATAGTGCTTTTCACTCCCATTAATAGTATACTTCCATACAATTTCATGTGATGTCCAATATAGTTTTTCACCGTATATAGCAGGGGAATTTACTGTAAACTTTTTAACAGATTTATACTGTAGCATTTTTACAGTCTTTTACCATTAAATTCAGTCATTTTTTTACAGTGTACATTATTGTTCCTCCTCTATGCTCCTTTCTGAAATGCGTAGATTTTTACTTAGCTCATCGTTTTGAAAAGCGAGGTGTGCTCTAAATTGGCATTGTGTTGTGATTGGCCGAATACCTCAAGCGTCTGATGGAAATGTTACAACCCTTACCCTACTGTAACGCTGTGTCCCGGTGCAACAAGACAAAACTAATAAAACACATTACAAACAAGGTATTTGTAGCAACCAGTGTGGACATAATTACTGATTATAATGACTTATACTGTATTTTACGCATTACATTACACCTCACTGTGTAAACATAAAACCATATCTGCATTTGTGATCATAGAAATGACAAACAACAAGCACTACTCTACACTGCTCAAAACTCACGTTTGAATCATCAGTGGCAAATCCTTTAAATATGAAAATGTCCTTACAGGCTGTGAGTCAGCATTATGTGTCAGAACACCAGCATTGTAAGCTACTCTCCCAGGAAACAGTCCTTGTCCTCCGTAAAATGTGCTGCACGCATCTGAATATTTGGTTTGAACTGTTCCAGAACAGCGTTGTAAATACAACTTTACCGCTGATTTCTAGCTGTGTCCTCTTTTGGAAGACCAAACAAAGTAGTTTCGCTTTGACAATGAAACACACAGCATCTCCATGACATGGCGGCAGCAGCAACAATACTACAGCGAAATCTTGAAATCACATCATATGACCCCTTTCAGAAAAAATGTCTACAGTAACATCTTCTTCTCCACTCAAGGAGTCAACGACCAGATCTTTGGCTTCTTCCCATGTGATGTTAAGGGAAGTGAGGTCATTGATTCGGCACAAGGTCAACTGTGGTCAGCCCCTTCAATGCTGTTCTCCAGGTGGGAGTGGGACCCACAGAAATGCCTTCCTTGGGATGCAGCTGCTTTCCACCTGGATAATGTGTTCAGCCAGCCATAGGTGGCAGTGTGTAATGATTGAACTAATCATTTTACTAAGGCTTTTTCTTAAACTAAACATACATTAAGAAAAATTGATTAAAATAGAATTTGAAAATAGTGTTGTCTTTATAAACTTGAATAGCCTGGACAACACAATCTTAACATTTTGTGATTTTCCATAATTTTCATATTTTCCATCACCCTGGGAAACTGTCTAGGTTGCAGAGAATTAACACAAACAATAAAAACACTCTTTCATCCATACCTACAAAACTCGTGCAAATGTAACATTATAAAGCCCGCTTTCTTATGCAATGCAGTATCAGAGTATGTGCCTTCTTCACATAGGTCAAAAATACAAATTTCAGATAAAGATCAGTTCTGTCCTTCAGATTTCCCTTTCATTTCCACTGCAGGGGAACAATCTCTCTTTCCTCCACACACTGTCCATTTCCTCCACACACACTGTTCTCAAATGGAAGCATGAAATGGTAAGGCTCTTAAACCCTCACGCCATAACACAGCACAGTCCTGAAAAGGGTCCAAATGAGATAATTCATGTCTGTTTGCTCTAAATGGGAAAGCATCGTTTTCTAATAGATTCATATTTCACCCAGACTAAAAGCTTCCTCAGGAACAATTAAACATAACGAATGAGCATTGCCTTATTCAAACTGATCCTTTCACATATGCACCCATAACTCTAGACCAATTGTAAAATTGCCTCTTTGCGAATGTGCTGCTACGTTTAATATGATGTTACAGTCTCTTTCATTAATCAACCGCTAATGAGATTGAAGCCTTACTGTTGACCAGGGCTAAGTCCTGCTTACTCAGGTTACGATTCGCAAAGGTTCGCAAAGAAATGGTTTTCATTTACACAGGCTCTGCAGTCAAGTAAAGCAGACTGAAAATATAAATACATGTTCTAGAAAGCAACAAAACACAACACCATACAATGTCAACAATTGCTTAATTCTAGTGTTAATTACAGTACGCATCAAAAGTCCCAACAGATCTATATACAATAAAAAGTTTTAAAAGGAATATATTGCATCAGAACTACAGGAACAACAGCATCGCAGACACAGTTTTATGGAGAGACCTTTTACCTGTTTGATTTATTTTAACAGACTCTATTTTATTTAAGCAATCAGCTAAAACAGTAAGCTAAAGTAGAGCAAAACAAACCAAGAAAAAGGAAGTACTAGATCCGAATAAGTGTGGTAAGAAACCTCTGTAAATCCTTCTGGTAGTTTTCATCGCCTAACTCTTTTTAGTAAATTTAATTAAATACAGGATAAAAGTAGTACAAGGAGATAATTCCCAGTGAGACAAGTGGTACAAATTAGCATTAAAATGATAATGCTGCTCCATTGGTGTACTTTATCTTAAAGCAATATTAGAGTACACTCTTTCCTAGTGTAATATTCTTAAAAATGTATTCATGCTTATACGGTACCAATTACACACCTCTATTCGATTAAAAGTGATGTAACAGTGCTGAAAATGTCATCCCTTCGCAGTACTTATGACTATTCTTTCAGACTAGTGTCATTTAAATGAAAGACACCCAGTGCTGCAGGGCTGACCAGTCTCATTCTATTACCGAGACTAGGATTTAGTTTATTTTCTGACAGTTTGAAATTCGAGTGCAATAAAACTTTTACTTTTCCTAACAGAAAAAAACACTTTGGCAAAAGTTTTGAAGAATGTTCCTCTTCAGAAGCCAAAAAGGATCCCTAGATGGCTTGAGGATGTGAAATGAGTGCTTTAATGTGTGCCACAAGCTTCTTTCCAGCCAGGGGTCAGGTAAATACTGTTCAGATCAGATAATGTGGCGGTAATATTTTGTAGATCATGTTTCTATTATTTAAATGACATTGTGCAAGGGAAGGAATCACACTGGCACACGGAAAGGTTGAGCAGTGGAGGGAAATGATTTAATGTAATGGGAGGAATAAAGCATCATTAGTGCAAATTAACTATTGTCAGCCGAGGTGAACTTGTTGGGTGCTAATGCCATTGGCAGACGCTGAAGGTGGTAATTTATGCACGGGGGGTGGGGTGGGGTGATGTGAAGTGCACATCGGCATGCATTTAGCACCCAATGGCAACTGCGGTCACAGCCGTTCCATTGGGTTTTGTCTCCTAGAGTTTAAGTAATGCCAAGATGAGGAATGCCCATGTTTAATTCACGCCATTTATGTTTAACTTCAGGCCAGAAATGGGCCGCAGTCCATTAATTAGTACCAAACTGCCATTCAAAACATGATCTGCCGTGTACAGGTCACCCATTTTCCCAGGTTTGAATGGCTGCAGTTTTACCTCTGTCCCCTGCCAAGCAACATGATGGTAAAAACACACCCCATGAAATCACTTTCAGTGCCAGTTCTGTGGGTTTCATACTAAAGTTAACCTACCAAATAACATTTAAAGAGTCACCAAGTACTTTTTATTATTGCTGTGCAGGTTGAAGCTGCTGAGTAGTCTATTGGTGTTTCCAAAATTACTATATATATATATGTATTTTAATGAGAACAGAAATTACTAATTGCACCTTTAAATATCTATTTTGAGTGGGGAAAAAATGAATACACAGCTCAATGCTATATTTACACTTTCAACTACTTCCGCTTACTCTTACTCATTTACTAAGTTTGTTAGACTACAAAAGAGCATAAATGTTTTATAAGAGTAATTTATACTTTTACAATCGTGCTGTGTCCTGTTCTACCAGAACTGTAACTACTAAAGCAAACAATGGGTTTCAACTCCCAAATATTCTAATTCCACCCTGTAAGTCACTTCTGTCCCACTTACCAGTATTTTTTTCTAAGAAAGGTCAAACTTTCCATTTAAAATGTTCCGTATGACAGCAGCCGATATTGATATCACAGGAGTCAGGACAGACTGCTTTCTCTCAGGACAAGAGCCAAACTGATTTATTTTTTCTTCATTATCATAATAAAGAGGTGATTTGTTGCGCTTAATTAGTTTGGATTTCATGCCAGGATCTCCAACTCAATAATTCCGTTTTGAACATTTCTCCCGTAAGTTCCTTCGCCAACACAAACTATGACGAAAATGAAAACGTAAGCTGTATTTTGTTTTTTAGTAGTTTCGTATTTGTTTTAACCGCTATTATGTCATGGCAGCTTTGTAAAAAAGGCACTAGCCACATAATTTCTTTTGTTGAGTTGCCACATTCCGAAATGTTTCACATTGCATTCTCTGCAGTGCCACAAGGGGCGCTACAGAGCGGACATAAGTGTAAATGTCTTCTTTTTCTAGCAGCTACACTCTTTGCAGAACAACAGTTTGAAGTAAAATTTTAAACGAAAGTCACTTAAATATGTTTATAGCAACTAACCTGATTGATACCACGTCTGGCTTAATATTCTGTCCCGAATATTGAGGTTTGTTATCGCTAGAGCTTTTTTGTAGTTATTTTTCTTTCTTTTTTTTCTTTTTTTTTTATGTTCATAATTGTACCAAATATTTACACTGTTATCTTCCAGAAAAGCACATCAAATTAACATTGAAGTCCAAAATTCAGAGACTAGCCTACTGAGACCACTAGTGGATATAAATAACTTTTATATTGTTTTTATTGTTTAATTCATTCTAAACAAAATATAAATAAACAAACACCAAGACATTCTGAAATTCATGTACATTTTTAAATGAAAAAAAGAGCTAAATTCATGTTGCTGATAATCTGTAGTAAATAAATAGCCTAAATAAAATTAACAAAAATCTATTCAATTCAACAGATGCAAAGTATAAATATTTCCACTAGTGGTCTTAGACTGCTGACCCCATTATATACAACATATATATAAATATCAGTAAACACAGCAAGGGTTTGTCACTGTTAATTACATTTATATGACTGAGACAAAAGAGCAGCAGGGAGACATGATCATCTTTGCTGCACCACAGCTAGTCACTTGTGGTGGAGGAATAAACCCCTGCGTGTTAATTAACCCAATGATAAACAGGCTTTTGCCACACAAACACGGCCATTGTCACGAGTCTCCTGAGTATTTCTTACACAAGTTGAACCCCTTATAGGCTGTGTGGGAGGGGAAGAGCAGATTAATTCTGGTACGATAACAGATATGCAGATAAGTGATGTGTGTCCAAGGGTAGTGGCAGCTGTAGAGGGTTGTTTTTAAACATCAGGCTGCTGTGATGTTCTGACGTGGTAGGGCCCGTCATCGTGGTGACACATCTAAATCTGCTTAGTTGGCGAGGTCTAACAGATTATCAGCCAGATTTGAGTAATAGACTCCTCATTTAGCCTTAATGCGCTTTGCATAGAGCGAAACCTCCTCTCATTATTCTTTAAGATGAATCGTTGTCCCAGGCAAAATTTTAAAGATATTAGTCTACCGGCAGCTGCATAAATCATGAGATTTTTACTAATGGGACCAAAGCTAAACACAGTCCCACCCTCTTAAGCACACAAAGAAGATTATTATAATGATGTCAAGGTTGTTGCTCCCCAGGAGCCTCTGTTATTTTACATGAGGTGTTTTTTGCAGAAATATAACCCATTTAATAAAATACAAATACACACAATTGGCAACTGTTTTTTTATATAATTATTTCTCAAATAAATAAATGTATGCAATTTTTATTCTTATATATATTATTCTTATATATTCATTTTTATTTTCAGAACCGATATACAGGTATTCCTCAGAACATAACCCACTGGCTATGCAGTGCACTCTGCTGTTGGAAATAATAGGTTAATATACTAATTAAAAGATTAAAAACATGGCGAAAAATAAAACAGAGTAACCCATGGTTCAGCATTCAGGTTCAGAGTCTTTGAACAAAATGTCAAGGTTTTCTCTTGGCTTAGCTACCTGACACCACAGAGGGCAGACAGAGACCACTGCTCAGTCCAGATTTGGGATAATATCAGAATGCCCACTCAGACTAATGCAATGTTGAAGATCCTCTCATTATAACAGATGAGAGAGCAGAGCCAAGTCTGAAGCAAATCTAAGAACAACAACACTTTTTTTAATTAAAAAAGTATATATATATATATATATATATATATATATATATATATACACACACACACACACACACAGACACACTAATATATAAATCTATAAAAATATATGTAAACATATTTATATGTGTATATGTATATATCTGTGTGTAGTTTTATATTTTAGTAATTTAACTGAAGACACTAAAGACAGCTAACCAAAATGTCTGTTTTTCCTGTTTCAACTAAATAAACATTTCAAAAAGTAAATTTTTATGCAGTGCAGACCTTTTTGTTGTTTATTTCTAGATATTTCAGTCTTGACACCAAATCAGCAGGCTGTGATTGCATTGCTTGATTATTTTGATTTGAATTGCTACTGCACATTCCAATAATGCGTATTTGAACTTAATTGATTTGAGAATACATTAGTTATAGACAACATAAAGTTAATAATAAAATCTACATAAATATGAATACATAACATAAAGAAATATAATATATAACTAAATTAATTCAAAGTATACATTATATAAATGGGTTATAAATGTTTGTTTATATTTTAATGCTGTAAAAAAAAAAAGTTAGAAATAATTATGTTCTCTAATAGGTCATTCATACGTATTTTAAATGTGGCAAAAGTGTACTTTTTTAGGGCCAGGGTGTTTCTTTGCTCTTATATATCTTATATATACTTGAAAATTCAATAACACAGAACATATAACAAAGAGACTTTTGCCTTAGAGAAGAAGAGAAGCTGAAGTGTCAGCTGTAAGGCAGAATCAAAAGCCAGCTGCTTTGTTTCTGTGCCTCTTTAGAGCTTTTGTGAGCCCTTGCTTCTGGAGGGCTGTCACACAAGAGTACATATCTCCCCTTCATTAGACATACTTCCGTCTGCAGTGCCCTATATCAGTCAAATTAAACACACCCCACACTTGCTTGGGGACCAGTGTCGTCACACTTTTACACTTTCAATCTTTCAAACCGAGCCATTGAAACACATGCACTCTTGAACCAAGTCTTCCTCTAGTGTAGAATAGGTTTGTTTTTTTGTACATCTAATTCGACAGTGCTTTTAACAGGAGCCCACTGCTTGTCAGATGCGATGGCTGTGAAGAGCCGGAGATGTTCTCTTGAAGGGGCTCTGTGAAGCACAGTCACTTTGAACGATGTCTCCGAGAGAGGTGCTGTTCGCACGCTGAGGGCCTCTTTCTCTTCCTTCTCCCTTTCTTCTTCATTTCTCTTCATTCTCATAAGTGGAAACTTGGAAGGGGGGTTGGAGAGGTCTGTTGCAAGCCTAGTCCGACTGGAAGCCCTTCTCTCTTCTCTGAGTGTTCAATTCCTCAAGTTACACACCAGGGAAGCTTTTTATTTTTGTCAAAGCGCGGACGACTTTGGTCATGTCTCTCTCGCGCTTTCATCCCGAGTGGGAGGGGGGCCGACGTTCAATGTTCCTTTCGGTGGGACGCTTTGCTCATTAGTGGAAGGGACTTGAAGCTCTAGCACAACATGTCTCGTCTGAAACAGATGTGGAGGAAAAGGCCAGCGGGCCGGAATTGACCCTGCAGGCTTACTGTAAGCGCCGTGGGTCACTGTGCCAAAAAAGCGGGGGAGTAAAGGAGACGGAAGGACAAACATGGGCTGATGTGATGTGTCCGTTTCCTGACACCAGACATCCAAAGCTGCAAAACAAAAGATGACACAAATACAGCGGATGGAAGAGGAAAGAGCAGACAGAGACATCAGCTTATGGTTAACCTCTAAACCCGAGACACCGCATAGAATACAACACTGTTGACACATCAAACTTCAGGAAGGATAGGTCACAACCCAGGCATGAGCAAAAAGGCTTTAGTATTGACTGGAAGGGAAGTATCTTCAATTCGAAACCATCTCAGCAAGGGTTTCATGAGATGGAAGATTTATTCAACCCCAAATGTTAATTCTATCATCCTTTATTCACCCTCATGTCAAAGAAGATATTTTGGGGTATAGTCTGTGTTGTTTTGGACCTCATGGACAAAAATATTTAAACATATCATTTTTCAAAAATACCTTCTTTTGTGTTCCACCGAAGAAAAACATAACAAAAGAGTGAGTTAATGATAGTGTCTATAATGATGGGAAAATCAGAAAAAAGGGAAGAATGGATTCAAGTGCAGCATAAATTAATTTAATAAATATAAACCAAAAAAAAAAAAAAAAAAAAAGAAACAGGACAAAACAAGAACCAATGCTGAGTGTCTGAAGATATAAATGTTAATCTGCTGGATCTATTAAGTTGGTTAGGTCTTGGTTGTCTTTACTAGTGTTTAGTTGGTGTTCTTCCGTAGTTCTGTTTTTTGTTCGTTTTTTTATTTATCTTTATTAAGATTAGTCTGCATTTAGATCCAGGCCCCCTAATTTCTGAGTTCACCTGTAAGATAATACTGTTCAGATCCTCAGTAAGATAAGATCATTTAACAGTAAGATCATTTAAATCCTCTGAAACATTAAAACTTCTTCCTGGGCTATCTAATAACTCAGACTGTCATGACAGATTTACCGATTTCTCCTTGAATAAGGGCAACAATATCATATCAGATATTGCTCTTCAGAAATGGAGCATGAACCTAACCGAGTGCATGGCGATTGTATATGGCAGTATATCTTCACAAGCAGTCTATCTCAGTTATCCAAAGGGCAATGCATGTAAAAACAAATGTACGATTTGACATTAAACTCAAAGTAAAAGAGGGTGACAGTCACAAATACCAAAACAGATTTAGAAAATTCACAGACATCCCCCTCAGTGTTTGATGGCCATTGACTGTAAATGCCAATGCTTCATGTTATCTTTTAACTCCAGGTTATGATTCCAAAAAGTTATATAAAAATAAAATAAAATATTTTGTTTAATATGGTCGAGAGCATCACAAGCTGATCACCAGAAAATGTAGGCTACCGCTACGAAAAAGAGTGTGCTACTACAAAATAGCATAAAAATCTCTGCATATGGTAACTTAATGTAATAATTATATATAATAATTCTGAGCCAGTGGCGTTCGGAGGTGTTTTAAAATGAGGAGGCAGACCAAATTCTCTGTGCTTCACTGGGCTGTTTTGCTAATGGACATCGTTTTCAGACTCTAGCATTACTGCTGCATTGGCTGATACTGCCATCTGTTGTTCAAGGTTGGACATTGCACCCACCCAGGCCTACAGCACTGACACAAGCAGGTAGATCTTGGATGTTCAGCATAGCTTACTATCATAATACTTATTAAAATGCATAGTATATACAACGTATACTGTATGAACTGTATGCACGTTTTCTGTACTGAATACATGGATGAACTATTACATTTCCCAAAATGTGCAATATACAACAGAGCTTATTGACTGTATACCACACTGCAATGCACTAACATTGACCATTAATTGCTAGTGTAATGATTGAACAGAAATAATATTATTAATCTTTATTTATTCATTATCTTATCAGAAATAACATGTTTTCATGAAATTGGAATAAAATCACAAAATTACCACTTTTGGAGTTGCGTACACACAAAGTGATGAGAAATTAAATGATGTATTAAATATTGATATGTCATTTGATTCAGTTTTTTACAAATAGTATGCATTATACAATGTACACTGAGTATTCAGTCATTTGAAAGCCAGTATTACATTCTGAACATAGCCAGTGTCTTATGTAGAAATATAACCGAAGAAAATAGATGATGTAAATTATTTAAAAATATAAATACATTTCATTACAAAACTATTTAAGGAGCCTACTTTTCTTTTTCACTGTTGCTTGTCCCTAGTAGTGCAAACGAGGCTCATCTGCCAAAGGGCACTGTTTTAAATCATTCATCTCTGGGCAAGTGCTGTGTGGGCATTCAGATCCCCATAATGTTCAGCGGCTGACAGCAGCCATTTTCCATGGACGAGAGGGCTGAAGAGGCCTGTTGACCCCTTTCCACCACAATCTTCCCTCATCACACTGTGCGACTTCATTAACTCCCAGGGCAATTTCAGGACTTTTTCCAGGTGTTGTCATTACACAGTGTGCTGTCAATTACACAGGCCTGCTGCTTAAAAGAAATCCAATGATAAAAGTTCTATGAAAGCCAAAAGGTCATCTTCTCCTGTTAACCTCAGGATGAAATGCTTCAACTCCTGATCTGAGCAGCATATCAGATGTGATCAATAATATTAGCTGAGTTTAAATATTTTACTTAATTGCTTCACATACATGCTTCACAAAGTAGGAAGTATACATTAAGCCTTGAAAACAGTGGTGTTATAGCTAGATCGGTGAAAAAAAATGCCAAGCTATCACACAGAACACTCAAAGGCAGAGGGATGGAGAGACGTGCTTTACACGATACAGTAGGTGAACCATGGAAAAATGCTGCTCTCTACTGAAACTAATGTGCTACAGCACATACAGACAAAACAGTTATCACTGGACTTTAGCAAACAGTAACTCACAGCAAAAAGAGAAATATTCCAAATCTTACATTTTGGAGTTGTTTTCATTTTTTATTGTGCTCCATCATTTTATTTATGGTGGTAATCACAATAAACTTATTGCAATCTGAATCTGAAAACACACACAGATTAGATTTCTTTTAACTGTGGGTGGCTTTCCATGGACATCTATTGTTTTTATACTTATACCCTTACAGAAAACTAATACTATCACTAGTACTATCACATAATTTAATTTAAAGTCAGTCCTGAAACACTTTTTTCAAGAAAACACATAAGCAATGCATGCATCTTAACCAGCCGGACAGAAACAATAAACAATGTTCATCTGTCTAAACAGATAAATAAAATCCTCTCTTTCTCTCTTCCCTATCAGTGGCTCGAAATGATATATGAAGTGCCACAGACGGCTATTTTCAGAGCGACAAATGCCAGTGACTCGCTCTGAAATGTCAGACGTGACAGTCGGAGACATGCCATCAGAACCTCTGTCTGACCAATTTAAAGCCCTCCTGATCACGAGCTGGCTGACTGTCAAGACAGACAAAGGCCAATTTTACCTGGCTGGAAGTGAAATATCTTTCTATGACAAATATGAGGTGAAGATACTGCACTGCTGTTGAAGATATTCTATAATGCCGTTATATAGGTAGGATTAACTCTGTAAATGATGATTGCTTCCGTGGCAGCTGAGCACAAGGAACTGGTTTTATGTTGTAAATACTGGGGGGGAAAATGCAATATGAATATAAAGAAGCATTGTTACTCAATGGGTTTGTTTGTTGCTGTACTGAGTGGCCAGTCTGACAGAGCAGTCCCTGCTTTAGGGTAAAATAATGCTTTTTCAAGATCCATCCCGTCTGTTGTGATTATTGGATAAGGATTTTTTATGACAACCATCTTGATTCAAAACCGTTTGAAACAATGATTCAATAGGCTCAATATGCATTATTCATTAAAGAGAACAGACGCAAAAGACAATTCTGTCATAAGAAAATGACATGACATTCAGCCAAGTATGGTGACCCATACTCAGAATTCGTGCTCTGCATTTAACCCATCCAAAGTGCACACACACAGCAGTGAACACACACACACTGTGAGGACACCCGGAGCAGTGGGCAGGCATTTATGCTGCGGCGCCCGGGGAGCAGTTGGGGGTTCGATGCCTTGCTCTAGGGCACCTAAGTCGTGGTATTGAAGGTGGAGAGAGCACCTTCCATGCACTCCCCCCACCTACAATTCCTGCCGGCCCGAGACTCGAACTCACAACCTTTCAGTTGCAAGTCCGAGTTGCTAACCATTAGGCCACGACTTCCCCAAAAAGCAAAAAGCAAAAAGCAAAAAGCAAAAAGTACATTGTTTTAATCTACACAAGAGCATTCACTCTCAGGTTAGATAGTGCACACCATCAGGAGGAGAATAAATGAAAAACAGGCAAAGCTTAGAAACCTTTACGAATCTTTTGTTTCGAATCAGTGCCTCAGTGCACACTTCATACTGACTTCATAAATACTAAAATTTCAGTTTTTGCTGCATTCTCACTGCATTTACAATACTTTAACCAACAGATGCCCTTATCGTGCGGAGTTTCAAGCATTTCGAAAGAGTCAATTACTTTGCAATTGATTTGCCGTTTCAAAAACTTTTGTTGTTTTGTTGTGGAAATTGACAATATTTTTACAACTCTATTTTCTTGGGTCAGATGCACTTTAATTAGAGGCAGTCTTGAGAACTAGTGGTTACCTTTCTGATTCAAATTGGACAAATCTACAGTTTTATGTAGTGACATATGTAACAGATGTTATGACCTGTCTTGAGACTCTGGAAGTTCAAGCAACCGGCCAGCTTACTGGCAGTACTGACCTCCCTTTGCAATAGTTGAATTGTATCAAGCTTATTCAACAGAAGCTTTTATTTAAGAAAGGTGCATTACTCAAATACATTAAATTATCCATTTACAATGTCTAAATACACAAACATACTCGTTCACAATGTCTAAAAATCTCAATCATTGTAATAAACCAGTAACCCCCTAAATTACAATTTAATTCACAGCATAAAACAAATACATTAGAGATTAGGATACAAATGTAACCCTGTTAAAATTTCATGTTGAGCTTAGTTTTTTTATTTATTAAATAGCAGTCCTTTTATTTCTCAAATAGGATGGTTGGTGCACACAGAAATTTACAGTGTGTGTGTATATTTACAAGCTGATCAAGAATTGTGTAATCAGTGTTGAACTTGGAGACGCTTTTTTGTCATGGTCTCCTCTGAAGAACTCATGCAGCGGGTCAGAAACTTCCTGCACCTGCTGGAATAGTCCTCCGGACAGTCTCTGTATAGACTCACATGGGCTGGGGTGATGAAATCGAAACTTTCAACTGTCAGCCCTTTCTCCAGCAACACTTTTACCATCTTCTCCACATCCCTGTACCTGATCACCCTGTCTGCTCTGGAATAGAGGTACATCTGAGGCCAAGGGGCCGGGTGCTCCATCATGGCATCATAGTGATTCTTGTGAAAGTACTTGGTCACAGGATACAAAACAATTCTGAGAAGGAAAATGGCCACAGCAAACAGTGCCAGGAGGAAGTACTGCAGAAGCAGATTGACTTTGGGCCCTAAGGTAGTTTTGAGCGCTCTTAGGGCCCCTATAACGTTTTGACTGCCAGGGGCACTGTCCACAACTGTGCCCACCACACATAGAGTATTGAACTGCTTGTGACTGTGCAATAACTCAACCATGTAGCGGTAAAGCATGAAGCCCCCATTGCTGAAAACATGGAAGAAAACTGGGTTGTTCTCCACCTCGTAGTCAAACATAAGTTCAAGTAGTTTTTGCGCAGTGCTTCTTAGTTCCTTGTAGCCAAGTGATTCTGAAATAAAAACGGTCTTCAAAGGAGCTGTGTAGCGTAGAGTCACACATCCCTACCAAGAAAAGAGAAGCTGTCAGAAGTACACTATATATGTGTAACTATGGTCCACCTTAATGTCCCAATTTTATTAAATGAATCAGATTTCATTTTTTGTTTTGTTTTGTTTGATTAAGGTCACATTAATTGTTTTTTTATGTGCAGATTTTATTGTCTGAAGTATAAGTATAACATTTACCATATAAATCCACACTAGCAGATGATAAAGTTCTGTTCATTATAAGCCAGTTACGCCATCTGATGCTTTAAATGCTTAAAAACAAATGGGCTAAATATGATTTCAATGATATTGTTCCTGCGTCGTTGTCATTATAGCTGTGATGTGGATATATTCTCACAGAATTAGAATGATTATTAAAACTTTTTATAGTTATAGTATTACTAAATATTACTGAAATTAATACTACACCTATGATGATCGAAGAGTGAAATTTTGAATTACAATTTACCAAAAACGTTCTCAAAAGTTATTAAAGATATAATTCTCAATATGAAACATAAGACATATGATGTTTGAATAACATAAATACAAATATTAATAAAAATAATTACATATATAAAACAATATATCTTCATATATTCACATATATGAAGAAACAACAATATGTGTATGTTTTCAAGGCATAGGAAAATGTGTGACCTGTTGATTATAAATAGAGCTGTATTTGGCGAGATGTTTGTCTCTGCTGCCCGCCCAGCCCAGCAGAATAACTACTGGCTCCTTCGATCCACGCCAGTGCTTCTCTGTCAAGACAAGAATAATGCGTCCAAACAACCCGGATCCAATGATACGCACTTACAGTGTGTGAAATGAGTGGCCTATTCTATTTAACATCTCTAAACTACGGTTTAAACCAGGCTTCCATTCATTTGCTCTAAGTTAAATATATCTAATGGGCATATGCGCAGGGAATTGGGCAACAGGGCAACCCAGAGTTGCTGACATCCTCAGAACAGCACTTACCTGAGATCAGTGCCTCTGGAAAAACTATGTTATAGTCTATACCATCATCCCCCATATTTACGGTTATTTCCCCAGTCGTCTGTCTGCCATTAATAATTCACTTGAAACAAGTGTCGCGTTACACTGCTCTTGTGATGCTGAGAGGACCGTCAGAGACAGGGGCGATACACGAGTGAAGCAGGAAACATCAGCGTGCCATTGTTTCATACAACATCCGGGTCACGATTCACAAGTAACAGGCAACTTCAAAATAAAGGTACCTACAAACAAAAAACAAACCTTTTTAATAAAAAGTTAAAAGGGTTAATAATTGTATTCAGTTAACTAAAATTAAACGATTCAACAATATTTATGGTGTAAAGTGCAAGTTCTGACAATCTACTACAATGAAATTCATACATTTTAAGTATTTTAATTGTAAAATTTTTAGAGCCACTGTACGAATATGTATAAAGAAAGAGATTACTGTGGTCAAAGTTGTGTATATGAGTCAAAATTTATGTATTTCCATTACTAAATTGTTTTTAAAAATTGTATAAATCAAAGATGATCACAATTCTAGGGTGCTCGTAAGGTGATATGGTCGGTTCACTTAGTTTTGCCATGGCCACTACATAATAAATTGTGGGAACGTGATAATATGTCGTGGCCATGAGCTATTAATTTGAGGGAATGTCATATTAACTCGTGGGAACGTTATATTATGTCGTGGACACAAGATCATTTTGTCAAGGTAACAAAGCCATTTTTCATGACCACTACTTCTTATGTTTCGGGAACCGACCATGTCTCCTTATGGGCACAGTATTTTACAATTTACTTGTTTTTGTTTTCTTTATTTTTTTATATCTTTTTTTTTTTTTTGCAAAACTAAATGTGAACTAATTTTCACTTTAAATGTGAGGTTAAAACCTTTGGTAAGTAGCCTTTAATGCCTGTATGACAACTTTTTACATTTTGGACCTCAGAAATAAAACAAAAAAACACACTAAATTTTTCTGGATTTGTTTTATTGCGACACTTAGACAACAATTAAAAATACAATGAATGTTAGAAATAAACAGGACTACTTAAGATATTTGTATATGCCACGCCAGAATATATACTCAGATTAAACCAGAAAAAAACAAATAGATGGTTATTAGTTAGGTTATAATTGAAAGAAAAAAATTACAAATGCTAACATTTTCTGAAGGAAATCATTTAAATTAATAAATGCATTTGCTAAATTCTGAAAAGTTTAGAAAAAAAGTTCACAAAACTAACAATACAGAAGCTTGCAGAGTAAAGAAGGACATATAAATAAATATTTCTAATAAAAAATAATAGGTCAAAGCAACTACTACTCAGCTTACTACAACCAGAGTTATTCTGAAACATTGCATCATTCCCTTATTTCCCCCCTGAGGAGCAAAGCTTTCCCATCAGACAGAGACTCGCCGTCAGCTGAATCTGTTTCAAATGTAATAGACGGCACTGGAACGCTTACAACTTTATGTGTCTTTTCCAGCTTCTGCCCACTGGAGCTGTTCGTACTTGACCCTGGTGAGAGAATGACAGTATCTGTAGAGATCTCCGTGGACACACGACGGCCAAAGGTCAGGGAATTGACACTGGAACCATCAGCCTCACTCTCAGTCCAACAAGAATCACTATCTGAAGCAGAAGACAAGCGTGTCTTCCCCCAGCGGCCGTTAGCTCGCGCAGCATTGCCAATGCTAACCCCCAGAGAGCACTGGCTGGTGAGGGTTGGACGACGGGAACTGACACTGCTAGAACTAAAAGAGGAACGAAGATCTTTCTCTTTGACACGCAAGATGAGGCGGAGTACTGGAATGTAACGGGCAATAGCTGTCCGATACTTTGGATGCGTAATTGCGTAGATGATGGGATTATGGATGGCTGAGGCCTTGGCGATCACAGCAGGTACTGAATTCATGTAGGGAGTCAGGAGATGGGAATAGCCAGCCGTGGCGGTGAGGGCCACCACAGAGTAGGGCGACCACGATATTACAAAAAGCAAAATGACCAGGAGGGCAACTTTCGCCATCTTCCATTCATTCTGCATGCGTTCATACACCTTGTGTGTTTCCCCACAGTCCAACTCTCGTATTTCCTTCCCCGCAGCTCGGATAGCTTGGAAAATTCCAAAGTAGCAGCTGGCAATAATCCCTAGTGGGATGAAGAAGACAAAAATAAAGAGGAGGATGGTGTATGCACGCACTGATGGAGTGAAGCTCATATAGTCCCAAGAACAGGAAGTCTGAAGACCCTCTGGAACATAAGCACTCCAGCCAAAGAATGGTGGAAGGCTCCAGCCCAGGGAGTAGAGCCACACGACGGCCAACACCGCGCCTGCTTTGCGTCTGCTAACTCTGCTTACGAGGGCGAGAGGCTGAGTTATGGTGAGGCAGCGATCCCCAGCGATGGCGGTCAAAGTCATCATGGAACAAATCCCAAAGAGAGCCCCGCAAAAAGCATAGAGTTCACAAGAGCGCTCACCAAACACCCAACGCCTGTGCAGACTGGCTGCGAAGAAAACGGGCGACTGGGTGAGGGACATGAAGAAATCAGCAACAGCCAGGTTCACCACAAACATGTTCCCTGCGGTGCGAAGAGTACGGCTCCGGCAAAACACGTAGATCACCAGTGCGTTTCCAATCACTCCAGTGATGCCGACTATTAAGATGACAGAACCAATGATGTAGTGAGCATGATCAGGAACATCAACAGTGGGGAACGGGTGCGGAGGCTCATGGTGGTGGCTGTGGGTCGGCCCATGGAAAGGCACATGGAGCAACTTGTAGCTCCTGCTGCCCATTGGCTCCTTAAAGCCTGCAGTGCAGTTGATGTCTCCAGGGCCACAGTGATGCCCTCTCCATGAGGAGTGATGGCTCATGATGTATGGTTTGATGTCTCAGGTAAATTAATAGTAAACACAACTGATAGTAATTTTGTTTAGAGAAGTGAAAAAGGTGGTTAAATTCTCTTGTTAAATACCTGTGTTGTTCTCGTCTCTGTGTCGAGTCTGTAAATGGTGGCTCCCTACATTAGCTTTTTATATACTAATCAATGCACCACCAAGTTATTATTGATCAGTAAGTAGACTGTGGCTTGGCCTTTCGTAATGGACAAAAATTATCACTTGGCCTACGGTTACGGCAAAAAAAGAAAAGAAAAAAAAGAAAACACTAAATATTTTGATCTTGTTAAAATTACACTGGACCTGTTGCTATTTCTGGATGATTGTGCTTAAGTCTTTTTTTTAATAAGAAGAAAGAAGATATATTTGTATAGAGTGTTGGCAAACTTTACCCTGTGGCTATGAGCTAAAATTATATATAATATTGATAATAAATGGCACTAACATAGAGAAAGACATCCCCTTCCATACAGTGGCCTTATTTTCATTACATTATTTCAAGGTGGAATGTTTCATTTGAAATGTTGGCAGTGTGTTGTATAAGAGGTAAAGAGGTCACCAGGAGAAAATGTAGACCATGAAAAGCTGTTTCGATTTTTAGTCATTAACTACAAAAGTGTTTCCACTGTTTATTGCTTAGAGAAGTAAATTATCGCAGATGTTGATGGAAAAAAGCACTTTTTGCACCAAAATAAGGGTGTATGGATTGTTTTGAGTGGATGCAGTGAGCCAAATCAATTTATGCAATGTGAAAGTGGAGCACAATGACTGTTCCAATAAGGACTGATTAACATCCCTCATCATGGGAACAGCTCACTGACCCGAACATGGACTGAAATGATTCTCCCTGTTCCAGTTAAATAATGATCAGCCTATAGCCTTCAATCCTTTTCACGATAGAGACTTGACCCACTTTAGAAAAAGAAGAAGAAAAAAACAGCAGTTATTGTTAAAACTGAACTTAGTTTTATTTTGACGTTGAGTTTAGTGAGTGGTAAAAAGTATGTGAATATGCCATTTCTAATTAATGAGCAAACTATTTGGCAAGGCCCTTTGATTCCAGGGTGGAAAAATCTCAGAAATACAGAAATACAAATACTATTTACAATGAGTTTCTTTAGAATAGTGTGCTTCCAAATTTAAGACAACAATTTGGAAAGGGCTTTATTCTCTCTTCAGCATGACAATGCCCCTTTGTACACAAAGCAATGCCAATAAATTAATGATTTACTGAGGAAGGACTTGACAAGCCACACAAAACCCCAGATCTGAACCCCATTGAAAACCAGGCTCCATCAACCTACATCACTGTCTGACCTCACTGACACATGACTGATTGGGGGCATGTTCCCACATGTTTAAGGAACTAACGCTCAACAACCATAATATGCAGGGGGCAAGGAAGTCGACCGGAAGTTGAAGTCGGCTGCGAGCTGCCATCTTGTAGCAGAACTTCACTTGCGTTAGCATTCCCATTGACTCCCATTCATTTTGGCGTCACTTTGACAGCGAATAACTTTACATCTGAGGCGTTTAAAGACGTTTGTCCATTATTTATTTCTAAAGATACACGACAATGTGTAAAGGGCTCCATTACCTTCTATGTTACATTATGGCCCTGTATAAAAAGTTTTTGTAAAAAAATAGGCTAACGATTGCGTCATAACCACTCAACTCTCTGTCGCATTACCGTACAGACATGAGGAGAAGCTCGCTGGCAATTAACTTAACATGGCGTACTGGCGTTACATTTTAAAATACTATACAAAATAGTTAATCAGAATACTTACTCCTGCTCACTCACGACAAAGAACTCCCCGCTCAAGCTCGCCGTCTCTGCAAGATTAACGATGGCAGTTTGCACGCACAGCTACTAGAAGATTTACATCTGTCAGACAGGTTGCTGACGTCGTCAAGCCTCGTTTGAGTCTGCGCGTCAGAAATGGAAGTGCTAAAAAACGCTAAAAATGGGCTTCACTTGTCTCAATTGAGTTCCAATGGGGTCGCTGTGTCCATTTCTTTTAATGTCTATGATAATATGATGTGCTGTTTGGGTGTCGACATACTTCAGGCTATATAGTGTAAAACATCCTTGTATGAAGATTCCATAATTGGTTGACTTTATACACAATAACTGACCTCGAGATATCACTTGCTAATTACATTGTCAAGTGCATTTCGTCATTCAAGGATGTGTGTCTAGTAGCAGGCTTGAAGGTTGAGGTAGGTCATGTTGCTAGTGTTAATCTGTGATTTTTTTTTTAGGTTGATAAGTCTATATCTTTACTTTCAGGAGTACCAGCAGTCAGGGACGTGCACAGACATTTTTAGGGGCAGGGGCTCAAGTGAAATAAAGGGCACTTCTCATAATTAAGTTTTTTTTTTTTTTAAACAAAAAAGTATATATATTCCTTTTAAAAAAAATAATTAAAAAAGTTAATTAATTTTATCTTCCTCAAACTCTAATTTTCAAAAGATGTCCACAAAATAATCAGTTCACACAGAAACCATGGTCTCCTTAGTATTCACTAGGTTTATAGAGCAGCAAAGGAAACCATGCCACAATGTGCATGTTTTGAAAACATTTTCTATGCTACTAGCTTCAAGTATATATTTAGAATAACCAAAATAACTGCATCAAGCAGAGGGGTGTGTTTTACTAATAATTTGTTTATTTTGTTTGCACAAGGCACTACATCATTTTAATTATTTTGGTGTTATCAGAACACATAACACTTTAAATCAACACAAATATTCACTCTAAACTGAAGAGGGTTGTTGCTGCTATTTTGTTAACTTTGCATTATGCTGCCTGCCTGGCCCTGCACTGCAAGCATGATTAAAATTAATTGTTTAAATACTTTTTGTTTCACAAGCAAAATAACTTTTTAGCTTCACACAACTAAGCATCAGAATACTGAATTGCCTTAATGTTTTAATCAAATACATTAATATTATTATTGCTATGCATGTACACATACAAAATAACTGATGGTGACTGACAAGGACTTAGTTTCACATTTGAGGGAGGACTGTATCATCACCATCATCAAATAAAACCTTCAAAATCCACATTTAGATGGAGTTTGTTTTAAACCTACTACACTCAAAAAATATTATGTGGCTTAGTAAATATTTAACTTAATTAACTTAATAAAATCTCTGAAAATCTTACTTGTTTGAATTAAACTTACCAAAATAATTGAGTAAAAATTAAATAAAATTAAATAAAAGCCAATGTCATGTATGTATTTGTATAGAATATTATTTTATAAAGGTTTAGAGGAAATTAAAAAAAAGTTCATTAATAAAAAGTTAATTTATAAATATTGTTATTTTTAATTTTTAATGTTAACTTATTTCTACTCAGTTTTATTTATTAATGTACAGATGCATTTTTTTAGAGTGTAGCCTATCCTCCATCTGTTTGCATCTGTAGATTTCTTCCAGATTCACCAATTTAGATTTCTAAATTTCAGGGGGAAATACTCTTGATGTAAATCATTAACTAACTGGGGACGTTCTTATTTTATTAACTTATTTTATTACATGGCTTGGTTGATCTCCAATATAGAATGCGGTCTGTTATTTCTCAAAGAGCGCTTCAGAACTCCTGACCTGATATTTAGATATACTATTCTTCAATAAATATATTTGTTTGACAGGGAAGCTGTGCGCAAACAGGAATATATATTATTTTTTCAAAAAAAAAAAAAAAAAAAAAAAGCACCCCAGAAAAAAAGGCACTTTCTCTCCAGGAATAAAAAGGGCAGGTGCTCAAGCCCCCTTTGATGTCTATGTGTGCACGTGCCTGCCAGAGGCATGAACCCCTTGCCAGGTTTGTGCACAGTTTCCTTGACGCATCTGATCCCATTTTGAATTCCCATTCCAGTCCACATCTGGGACTCATTCTCAGAGCTAGATGTGATGAAATAAGACACATTCATTTTGATTCCATACATGTTAATTCTAAATATGTCAAATGTGTTTGAACAATATATAGAACAGAATATATAGAAGAGTAACTAATATGATGTTTATTTGTCCGATTTTTACCTATACTTATCCACCCAATAAAATTAAGAAAATAACATTCACCTACATTCCACCAAACTTATTAAACCGTGACTCGAGCTCTGATCAAATATTATTTAAAACCATGACATTATATTTCAAAAGCAATGGCACATGGAATTTACTTAATTATTACAAGAAGTGTGCATAATTAGCAAAACAAATACTGGCACAGGTGACAAGGGAATGACTCTCCAGTGTGATGACGCTGTGAATGGAGGTCTAAGCTCTTCTTCTGGATGCTGAAGTGAAATGCAGAGCCTCATTGTTAGTTACAGATGTAGTATGAAATCAAGTGTAGTCTGTAAACTTTATGACAGACAAATGCAAATACCTGCTGTAAGGACACTCCTGGCAGCAGTAAGGCTTTTCTTGTGTGTGTGTGTGTGTGTGTGTCCTTAAGTGTCCTTGTAACAGAGAGCTTCTGTCAACAGAAGCATAGGAGCACTGCGAACACCTTTATGGCTTCTCACCTAAAGCAAGAAGAAAAACACATCAAGCTTCCACTAAAGTGGACACATGTGTTTCAATCCCCTTGGCTAAACTACAGTAGAGACTAACATTTTCATCTGCAAGTCAAAGGTTACTGGTTGGACGTCTTGGTATATATTTTTAAATCCACTCATTCTAGGGAACAGTGGAGAAGAGGGAAGAATAGTTCAGTTAGACAATCATTGAAGCATTGTATGAAGTATGAAGCATTCAGTGTTTTGTACTTCAGAAAGGCTATTGGGCACTGGATATATTAATATCTAATTCATTAAGTGTTATTGTACATCATGTTATTGCCAACACTCTGAAAAACAATGATAATGTCAGACGTACTGACTATAGATAATGTGATCAATCACAACAAGATATAAACTAGTATCAGCTGCATTAAACACAAAAGTAATCCAATATTTCAGAAAGCAAGCTAAATTTGTGAATGAACTGTTATGTCGTTCACAGTTTCACTATATATAAGTGTGTGTGTGTGTGTGTGTGTGTGTGTGTGTGTGTGTGTGTGTGTGTGTGTGTGTGTGTGTGTGTGTGTGTGTGTGTGTGTGTGTGTGTGTGTGTGTGCGTACCCCACAACAGCACATCAAATGGCGTTGTATCTTTAAATAACTTGGCTTGGGTTGTAGACGTCAACGTGCGATTTAGGGACCACTGCGTAATTACCATACACAGATATAACGTAAAATGTGCCATTTGCTACAATTTTCTCTGTAATGACAAACCTAAACAATATTCTCATGAAAAAAAACTTAATTCTGAATTGTTTAAACTAAGTGTGTGGGCAAAAATAGTGAACAATAAATTAATGACGACTGTTCGTTGGCACGTAATTTTTAAGATCCCTTCCTTCATGTTAGTTCTTCTGCGTTTCCGCCCGTGCGTGGTTTGTTAGAGGTCCAAACAATTGATTCATCGATTCAGTGATTCAGTTTATTTGTCCCTATTTTCAAGGTACATTAATGTATACTGAGAAGAAAATGTTAACAACTTTTTAAATTGATATTTGGAGGACAGTTTGATCGCTTAATTTTAAGTTAGTACTGGTAGCATACCTGACTGAATTGTGAATCGACTCTCTTTGTCAATCGACTCGGCAAGAAAAATCAAGATGGCGAACATGGACGTGTTAGCCAAAACAATAGCAAAGGATAATGTGTAAGTAACACCTTTACAGACTTTATATTGCATCATTTTGGTATTTAAATGAATAAATATATGTTACGTTTATTGAGAAAGAAGAAGTTTCCTTACAACTTTTTTTTAACAAGTAGTTTTCTGTCAGTATCGGTCCCGGTGGTCAACATAAACCAGCTAACGTTAGATTTTTTTTTTTTTTTTTGATTGTATATACTTTAAACCAACAACAATGGAACATACGTCTTGAATACCTTATAACTGTGGTCATTTATAAAAACCAGACTATCTTGGTTTTGTTTTCTTTATACATTTTACTGTAAATTACTTTTTTCCAGAGATGATGTAGAGAGCTCTGACAGTGTGCATGAAAAGGAATATGTACCTGGTGAAGACGGAGCTAGTAAAGCAGATAACATGGACATTGCCAGGGTGGAAAGACACAAGAGAAAAAAACACAAACATCGGAGCAAGCACAGAAAACATAAAAATCCCATGCCAGATGAGAAGGACCACAAGCACAAGTACAAACGCAAACATAAGCGGAAACACAGAGACTCAATCCGGGATGATCAAGACTGTTCTGCTGGCTATGGAGCAGTCATCTCTTCAAAGCGATCCAGACTTGATGACCTTGCTGCTCTGGAGGATTTGGAAAAACAAAAGGCAATGATTCAGGCAGAGCTTGATAATGAGCTGATGGAAGGGGCAGTGCAATCAGGTATGGGACTGATATTACAGGGTTATAACTCTGATTCAGAGGAGGATGAGGAGATCCAGCAAGCTGTGCCAAATGGTGAGCAGAGAGAAGATTTTGATGAGCAAGTAATAGCAGTGGGACATGCTGGAAGATCTCGACAGGACTACATAGATGATGAAAAAATGTATCACAGGCTGGAAGACAGAAGCACGTCTGACGAGACAGTTCTGGCCCATAAATCAGAAAAAAAAGCTAGTAAGAATGGGTTAGATACAAACGTTAGTGAGAAACCTAGTGCTTCCATCCAGGCAAGGGAGCGGAGACAATCCCAAAGCATTGAGAGATCCAAAGACAGTGGTCAGAGGTCTAAATCTCCTGTGAAGTCCAAGGGATTGCCATCAAGCAACAAAAAATCAACTACACGGCCTGAAGAGCAAATTGAAGACCACAGATCCTCAGCAAGAAGAAGCAAGTCTAGTTCTAAAGAAAGAAACACAAACTTGCCAGAATCTGACACAGAGAGAGACAAGAAATCAGTGAAAGCACCCTCAAAAGAAGTCTCATCTGGAAAAGAGAATCAGTCTCCTAGCAGAAAACAAGGTCGGGAACAGCCCAGGGGCCACCGCTCACCTGAACGTGTCCATGTTGTTCAGAGCACAGACAGGGCATCCAGACGGGACGGAGCTTCATGTCACAACAGATCCCCTCCAAGGAAAGACCCATCTCGGTCTCGGCAGAGATTCTCCAATGACAGGTTCTAGCTCTGTTTGTTTACATTTTTGATAGATAAATTATTATTACTGATATTGTTCTTATTAACATACCTTGTTGTGACCCAAAATTAAACTCACTTTCATATGGTTTTGTAATATTCGCAGGATGCGATCTCGTGATGCCGCAGGAAGCCATAGAGAGCAGAGTCCCTCTCTGAACTCTAGACGAAGGTTAAACCACTCCCCTGTCAGACGAAGGTCCCGTTCTCCCAGGAGACGAACCAGCAGGTCTCCTCTCACACACAGGTGACTGTGGTGTGTGCTACCATTTAAAAATGTGCAACTCCTCATTACAGCTATCCAATAAGCTTCAATGAGCTAAAAGTAAATGCACAATGAATTTATATCTATTTTACACATTACCTCTGTAAAAATAGCGGTAAAAGATTTTGGTTTGCTGTCCTTGAACGAGGGGCTTCAGTGGAATTTTATTTAATGTGATGCCCATTGTCATAATGGGCATCACATTTACATCTCAATGCTGTTTTACTTTTTATAAAATCTCTCAGTAGAATTAAAATGGTATTAATAATGTGTAGATCTAGGATGCATGACAGGATGGAGCGCAGACAGAAGGTGCGTTCGACATCACGGGAAAGGAGGAAGCGACGGAGCAGGGAAAGAGAGGACATGTTTAAGGGCAGTTTATCCGAAGGAATGAAGCCTGAACAGGAGGACTCAGATGATGCAGTGTGAGTATTAATGAAAATGTTTTGCTTTTATGTTTAGTGTTCCTGTAGCTCAATTGGTAGAGCATGTTCAAGGTTGGGGGTTTGATTCTCCGGGAACACATGATTAAACATGATAAAAATTGATAGCCTGAATGCACTGTAAGTCGCTTTGGATAAAAGCGTTGCTGATCATATTCGGACTCAATCATGAATACTAATCGGTGTCTAGGCTGGAGGATTATGACGTTGATGAAGAGGACGAGGAGGCTTTGATAGAGCAGAGGAGACTTCAGCGCTTGGCCATCATTCAGGTTAGAACATTTTTGTCTAGAGTGTGGCTATTTTAGACGTACATGTATGTAACATAAACTAAAGATTGGGATAAATAAGACTTTTATATGAGGTAGAAATGAATACTTTTATTCACCAAGGATACATTAAAATGATCAAAAGTGACAGTAAAGACAATGTTACAAAAGATTTCACTTTCAAAAATGCTCTACTTTTAAACATTCTATTAATCGATTAATTATAAACAAAAATGTATCACAGTTTAAAAAAAAAACATATTAAGCATCACCACTGTTTGGTTATATGTTTCCATCCCCCATACTTTTGAACAGTAGTGTATATAATGTGATTGTATTTGTAATGTGTCCTGTACAGAAATATAAGCCAGTAAATGAGGACAGTAACCTGTCAGGACTCTCAGATCGCGGCAGTCCTCGGAGTAGCACTCAAAGCAGATCGCCATCACCTGATGACATCCTGGAGCGTGTGGCTGCTGACGTCAAAGCCTACGAGCAAGAGAACCTGGACACGTTTGAGGATAATGTGAAGGCCAAGCATAGTCTTGTTTCTCAAGAACAAAATGGTACGTCATCTGCAAAATATTTTAATTAATCAATCCATCTAGGGATGGATTAAAAATCCTGCTAATACATATGCAGTGATCAGAAAATTGTGAATCATTTTTGCTGCCTAATCGCCTATTTAAATTTTTTTTGCATTTTGTTAGTTTATAATATTCGTAATAAATACCTACACATAGGATATTTCTGTGACAACACTAGTAACTAATAACATTTGCTTGATGCTACATCCATGCCAACAGGTGTCAGTACAAAATCAATGGATTGTATTAGTATTTTAGGGAGACAAAAAGAAAGAGTGATTGAAATTTGAGACATGAAACATTTACTCTGATGTAATATAAGGTGGTCTGATACATTATCAGCAAGTCTACGTTCCTTTTACTGCATCATTGTTCTTTTTCTTTAGGAGGTAATCAGAAAAAGCCACCAGCGCCTGATATGTTCACAGAGTCAGATGACACGTTCACTGCTTACTTTGACGTAAGTAGCCAAGTTTCTGCTTTCCGATGCATAGCTCAATGGCTATACAAGCTCCAGAATTTGATAGAATTTGTCCATTTAAGGGGATCTCTACAGGTAGAGTTGCATAGTCCTGTGCAAGCTGTTGTTTTTCTGCTGGAAACTTTGTTCAAAGCTTTTTTTTCCACAAGTATGTAATCTGACTCTGGTGCTCACTGGATCTCCAGGCCCCTCAGACTTTGAAATGGTCTCTTACAGTGTCAGTCACTCGTTCATAAATGAACATTTTAATCAACTCTTAATTCAATCATGCTGACAGTGACAAATCCAAATCTAATTTCTCTCCACAGAGTGCCAGGTTACGGGCCACAGGTATTGGCAAGGACTTTAAGGAGAACCCAAGTCTCAGAGATAACTGGACAGATGCAGAGGGCTATTATCGTAAGTTGTTGTCCTGAAGCAAATGCTGTATTTTAATCTACAGAAAACTACCAAAACTTTATAATAAGATTGAAAAATATCTAAGGTCTCATGTTAAAGAGGACATCAAAAACATGATTGTTCTTTTAATGTATTCAGGTGTGAACATTGGTGAGGTGTTGGACAAACGGTACGGAGTTTACGGCTACACTGGACATGGTGTCTTCAGTAATGTGATCCGAGCCAGAGACTTGGCCCGAGCCAGTCGGGAAGTGGCAGTGAAAATAATCCGCAACAATGAGATGATGTAAGACACTTCCCTTAAAAGCAGAATGCTTCGCCTTTAAACACTTCTGTCTAGTACAGTTGGATTTTTTTTTTTATCAAACCACAATGTGTGGTGTTGGCAAAGTCCACAGTTTTAATGTTCTCAATAAATTGTGTCATGGGGATTTATTTGGACAGGAACTGAGATTTAGAGTAGGTGTAGATGTGGTCTGAACGTGACAGATAGCCACATGTTTTGTCCCACAGGCAAAAGACGGGTCTCAAAGAGCTGGAGTTTCTGAAGAAACTGAATGACGCAGATGTAGACGACAAGTTCCACTGTTTACGGCTCTTTAGACACTTTTACCACAAGCAGCATCTGTGTCTGGTGTTTGAACCACTCAGGTACATTACAGTCAACAGATTCACATGCATCAAAGCAACTTGAGTTCTTCTCTTAAAGCAACTTTTTGTTTTCTGGCTGTAGCATGAACCTGCGGGAGGTCTTGAGGAAGTATGGTAAGGATGTTGGGCTACACATCAAGGCTGTGCGTTCGTACAGCCAGCAGCTTTTCCTGGCCCTCAAACTCCTCAAACGCTGCAGTATCCTGCATGCTGACATCAAACCCGACAACATTCTTGTGAGTGACAATTCTTGACCACAGATATATGACACTGACTTCCATCTCTGTCTTATGACATAACATAACATGAAACTCTTTAGGTGAACGAATCCAAGACCATCCTCAAGTTGTGCGACTTTGGCTCAGCGTCACATGTGGCTGACAATGACATAACACCTTATCTGGTCAGCCGCTTCTACAGGGCACCTGAGATCAGTAAGGAAAAACAGAACCAATCAAATTAAACCATCTTAGTACACTGAATATAAAGAGTTTTAATAAACGGATCTGAACTTGGGTTATGCTTGTTGTTAAGCTTAAAGAGTTTTTCTTCCTGTTTTTGTAGTCATCGGAAAGTCATATGATTACGGAATCGATATGTGGTCTGTTGGCTGCACTCTCTATGAACTATACACAGGAAAAATCCTTTTCCCCGGAAAGACAAATAACCACATGCTGAAACTTGCCATGGACCTGAAAGGAAAATTGCCTAATAAAGTAAGAATTCATAAGATATTACAAATTATAGAAAAAGAAAAAAATAAATAAATAGACTAAATATTTTTTCATTATATTCACAGATGATCAGAAAGGGTCTGTTCAAGGACCAGCACTTTGACCAAAGCTATAACTTTTTGTATACAGAGGTCGACAAGGTCACTGAGAGGGTAAGTTGTAAGGGCTGCATGGTTTTGGGGGAAATATTATCTAATTGTAATATTACTGATTTTTTTTTTTTTAAAAACAGCGTACAACTGTACTGTAAAATAAAATAAAGTACAACTGTAGACACCTCTAAGGGAGGATACTTGTACTGTACCCCAAGAGAAAACCACTGACTTTGCAACTCTGCAAAGCCATTTTCTGAATCTTTTTTTTTTTTTTTTTTTTTTTTAATGATTCATGCAGCCCTACTTTTATAACTATGAAAAATTTCTGTATAGATTATTTAAGACTACTTAAATCCATTTTTATTTAACCTTTTCCCTATTTTTCCTCTCTACACCCATGTCTCTTTCTCTGCAGGAAAAGGTCACTGTCATGAGTACCATTAACCCAACAAAGGACCTGTCGATGGATATGGTGGGTCGCCAGACGCTACCAGAGGACCAGCGAAAGAAGGTTGTTCAGCTCAAAGATCTGTTGGACCAGATTCTGATTCTGGATCCTGCCAAGCGGATCACCATCAACCAGGCATTACAACATCCTTACATCCAGGAGTGCATATGATCCGCAGCAAATCTCAGAGATTTATGATGCCTTTGTATATGCAGATATGACTCGGACAACAAAAGACGTTTGCATATTTCATTGGCATGCTGTTTTATTTGTAGTACATTTCAGATCAGGACAAGATTCAAGATTTACTTTATTTTATTATTATTATAATTAGATGACCTACTGTAAGCTGTAAAGAGAAAATCTTTCAAGATAATCTTTATTGTTCAGATTACATGCTTTATACACCACTTCTGGCTAGAAATAATGTCAAATATATTTGATATGCTCAATGTTCAGAGTGTAAAAATATCCAGTTCACAGACTTCATATTTTATGTAAAACTCTAGAATTTTATGTAAACCAAATATTGCTCAACCACCAAGGACTGTTTAGATTGCGACTTATTTAAGACCAGCATAAATGCTGTCTATATCCACCCTCCCTTAGGTGTGAGAGTGAGAACTCAACCTGGCGTGCAGGCCCACGGCATTGCTCTAGGTGTGTCTCTGCAGAATCTGAGGTCTTGGGTCCTGCTTGACCTGGTCTGCAGGGAAGGCCTCGTCTGTAAAGGCAGGTTGTACACCTCTATCGGTACACTGAAGGTAAGCGAATCCTTCCAAAGCAAACGGCATCAATATTTTGCATTCTTTTCAAGCCCAAAAATAAAGTGTCTTCATAATGCCCTTAAGGCTTCTGCATGTTTACACAATTTAAGTAGGAGAAATGGACATGCATTGAAACCTTATCAACCTTTTGCTCTATACCAAAACCTAGTAAGGCATCATATATATTATAATATCATATCATATAATATTATATTACAGTTCAAATGTTTCAAATAATTCCTGTGATGGCAAAGCTGAATTTTCAGCAGCCATTACTACAGTCTTTGCTGTCACATGATCCTTCAGAAATAATTATAATACGCCTGATTCCGTTGCTAAGAAACAGTTATTATTATTTTCTGTGTTACAAATTATTGTGCTGCTTAGTATTTTTATGGAAACGATGATTACTTTTTTAGGATTCTTTGATGAATGTTCAAAAGAACAGCATTTATTTGAAATATGACTTTTGTAACATGGAAAATGTCTTTACTGTCACTTTTCCATCCACTTACTGTAATCTTTCTGAATGAATGTATCAATTTCTTAAAAAAAAAAATAAAAAAAATTACTGATACTGTATTTTAAAAAAAAGTGTAAAAAAAAAAATTAAAAACTATTTTACTCAAATTTTGTATGACATGACAACATTTTATTATGTTTCATTATTTTAGTATTTTTGATACAGTATTGCAGCTGAGAACCTATGTAAAGCATTCCAAATCATTCACTTTTGAGGGTGCTGCCTTTTAGGATGCAATAGGTAGGGAGGCGGCTTCACTAGATTTTGGAACAGAGCTTCTGTTGTGATGTTTCTCACAGACACAAAACAGTCCGTATGAACGAAAAGACTATTGCTTTCTCAAAAATGGAAGAAAGCGGTTACGGTTGATATTAAGGGTAAGAGTAAATCCAAGTATTTGCAATGGACTTGGCACCTTCAGTGTACTGCCTCTGACAGACAAACCTCACCTTTTTCAGAGTTGTCACACTTATGTGTCAGTTTTTGTAAAATTTCAGTATGCATGAGACAGTGTAATATGTATGATTCCTATTCACTACTGTACAAATGTTCTGGTTTATTTTTCACTATGCTTACATATTTTAGATGTCTTTTTTTTGTGACTGTTCTTGTGTTTGTGACCATGTTGTCTTTTGATACAGGGGTTTTCCCGCTCTGATCTATGAATCTGCTTGTAACAAGCGGTAATTGCTTCTTTATTCATATCTCAATTCCTTATGTTTCATATCTCAAAGACAGACCTGTCATAGAGTATGCTGGAAGAATTATATGCCTGTTATTTTTTTGCCAAGCTTGTCCTGCATGATAATGGAATAATTAGAATTTATTGTAAATTCACATTATTTGTTATCATTAAACAATATAACAATAAAGCTGTTTTGTGGTGGAAAAAAAACATGAATTTAGAGTTCCCACAAGTTGTCTGTCTTTCAAGAATTTTCACTTGAGTTCATTAATAACACTGTAATAACATCATAATAACACTGTAAGAACATTACTCCGTGTCTTTGGAACCTTATGGTGGGTTTTGACACTAACTGCTGTTTGTGCTGTTTCTCCCACTGTTTCTTTGTGTTCGAGTACATTCTCTGGCCAATGGAGACATGTCTGTCCATCATCCTCCTGCCTGCCTCTGCTTTCAAAGGGACGAGACCTCTTCAGGGCTCTTTATCCAGGTCACTTCTAAAGGCATGTTTAGATCCAACACAAAGCAAAGATCTGATTAGAAATGAACAGCCAGTTCAGAGCGCTGGTTCTCATGGGATTAATGTTCACATCTCATCTGTAGTATCGATAAATGGCCTTAATTTTACATTTCTAATGCAGTTTTTTGGGGCTGAAGATATGAGATGATATCAATGAACTTGACTGCATACAATGGGTTTTTGAACTGCCAAAAAACCCAAATATGATGATAAATATAAAGACAGCTATATATATTCTTTTTTTAAAACCCCTTTTTTTGTATGTTTAAATGCAGTGAAATATAACATTGAAAAGAAAAATGAAAAAGACAACAGAATAATGATCACAGAATAACCTATTTGTATTCAGCTTTGTGAGGACCTTGCATTGACTTTATCCATTGGTGTGTACCACAGAGGTTCGTTCTAGGAACGTTTTTTATTCAAGACCTAAATGGTCTGATTTATTCACCTTTTGTTGTCGGTTGATGATTGTGTATTTCCCCAGGATATTTCAAGAATGTGTGCTTTCTGTAATGTATCAAGATACTGGTATATTTATTCTCTGTATTGTAGGTGCTGTCTGTTAAAGAAGACTCTTAAAGGAAATCTCATCTGGAAAAGGTTTCTGTTTTAGAGTGAGCTCTTGCGAGAATTAAGCTGTAGGTTTTAAGCTGACAATATATTATGTGGTTTAATAAGTAGTTCCTCATTTAGCCTCTGATAAAGGTTGACTTTTTATATTTAGTCAGATCCAGATGTATTCATAAAGTACAATACAATTTTTGCCTAAACCCAATAAATGCCTCCTAAATTTGCAATTTATATGCTATTCATTCATATAATTCATACAGCACCATATAAAATGTATATATACAATCCTAAAATAAAATAAATTGACTCTACATACATAAAAATTACTACAATCTGGTATTAGACATTCCAGATTTATCCACCAAAAGGTAATGCATTTCCTTTTTAAGAAATACATGTTTGGATGTCGTCCACAAAAGTAACCGTTCCTTAAACCAAAACTAACCATTTTCTATTTTATTTTCAGGTTAAGTGTTAAAATGTTCCCTTCTTTCATGGCCACATGTGACTCCCAAGTGTGAGAGAGATCTTGACGGCCAGCTGCTGTCCTACTCTATTATTGAAGTGCCTTTCAAGAGCTCATCTTCTTATCCAGTCAAGGGGGAAATTACCAACATCTGTGCACAGCATAACAATACGTTCATTTTTTGTCAGAATATACAGCCAGTATTTCACAAGAATATTAATAAATGGTGAATTTTACAATTACTTATTGTCTGGTTTTATTTCATTTTTACGTAGAAGTCTCTTGATCAATTAACAACACTGTATTACAGTTAGTTTGCTGCATGTGGTTAGCTCATGTCCCTTATCACTGTTTCTATATCAAAAAAAAGCACCCAAAAGTCCACAAATACAACAAAGAGCTACTGAAGAAATGTTTTGGGTTACTGTGTAAGATGTTTTTCCCCAGAACTGAAGTTATTTTCCTGTGGTGACTGACAGCATACCATAAATGTTGTTGACTGAGCACAACTTGTATTCAATTTAGAACAATAAATACAGTAGCATGTACATAAGTAATAACACGCTGTTAATCTTCAAGCTTAAAAACCTTAAAAATAATTATGTTTTCCTGCATAGAGCTTTAGCAGGAACACTAGAATGCTTTGGCATGGCTTTCTTTGTGGGTTTGCATCTCTCTGAACTATTTGGACTATTGCATTTTTGTGACATGCTCGAATGAACAAAAAGATCTTGAACAAGGGCTTCAGTCTTCTTTAATCTGTCCACAACAGAATGTGGCTTCGTAGGTAAAGCCGATGGCTGCTGAAATCCAACCCACACCTTCCCAGTATTTAATGAGGGCCGATTACGTCGCATAGAATTTGAATGTGTACTTGTAGAAAGGGTGCGTTTTGTATTATCTTCAAAAGCTGAATTATTTCCTTTAGTCCTTAAGTGTTCTACCTGAGAACAAGGGCTGTCCACACGTCTCATACGACTGACGCTTCGAACCAAAGCAGTTGCTTGACTAGATCTGGCTGCTTTTCCTTGTTCGTTCTGTATAGTCACAATTTGAAGTTTCTCCAGCTTTATCATGCATGCAGCCATAGCTGTGAGAAAAAGGTTGGATAAACACAGGTTGTGCTGGCTGTCCAAATCATCTGCTTTGGATAGCAACAGACTAAAGTTGAGCTCTTTAAGTGGAAATGGAAGTACCTCAGGATACACTTGCTCTCCTGCTCCTTCTGCAAGTTCTAGATCTCTATCAAATGAGTCTGGCCTTAGGTCCTATTCTACAGCAGTTTCCCATAGAGGTTTATCTTAATAGAGGTTTATTGTCTTTCTGTGGTTCAGAGAGGTCACTGTTTTCAGATTTGATGGATTCAGATGGTCCACTATTGTATCTGCTACAAAGGGAATTACTGATTGCCTTGATTTCATCTGGTCTTTCGTCCCCAGGTTGGCAAAGCATGATTGTTGCAGCATGATACAAAGCTACATACATTTCAACAAAAGGTTAAGATTTCTGGCAAACACATAAAGTCTCTGTGTCAAGTCTATTCAAGATATATATTTTACATTAAACGCAAATTAAATAAAAAAACATAATAGAACACCTATTGTAAATAATACTGCCACTGCCAGCATTATTAGGAATATTTAAAAAAAACTTTACGCTTAGATGAGCCTGTCACACTAATGGCTGGCAATGCCTGACGGGTCAGTAAGAAGTCAGTATCTACTTACACTTGGGATGATATTGTTTGGCTGCAACAGGTGGTTGGTTACTGTGCCATACAGGCATTAGACATACTGCCAACCAAAGATACCTGCAAAAGAAAATGCATTGCACATCTTTAGGATGAACTAAATAATACTCCATTACAGTTGCAGCTAAAGTAACTTCATATGCAGAAGAAACATTGATAACGGTTGTGTGTTCACTGCCACATACATGTACTACAGACTTTCCAGTCGCTGTACTGAGTAATGTAGATGTCCTGCGAACACAGAATATTCAAACAAGAGTGTCAATAGACAAAGGATATGTCATCTAAAGTTACCTATGTGGACACACTATGACTAATATGTCTAATAAAACATATCACTAGCAGAAATTTTAAAAAAATGTATGTATTACTATTTGAAACCTTTTGTTGGCAAAGACAAAGTAGTGAAGGTTTAAAGTAAAAAAAAAAAACGAGATATTTACTTCAAAACTACAATTGATGACATGCTACTAAACTATGATAATATAAAGGTTCTGTTTCTTTTGGGTCCCATGTAGGGTCATATTCATAGGAATAAACCCCTTTACCTTATCACACTCTGTTGACCAAGAGGCACCTGCAATGAAACACACTGTCAAAATAAAACATCCCTGCAACTCTGGAACGAAATTATGAAAAGTGTGCCGTAGACATGCACTCACCTTCAAGTGGTGGTGTGAGTTCTGTCCGAAAACTGCTTTGGACACGCCAGTTACACTAAAATGATAACGATAGACACGTTCTGATTTTGCGGAGTTAGATGTGTTCCTAGGTCAACATATTTTGTTGACCCTGGAACAACATTTTCCTCCAAAAATTTATTCTTGGCCATATCCCTACACCTAAACCTAACAGTAACCATGAGTAATCCCTAAAATCAGAGGAAATTATAGATGAATGACACTGATGTACAAGCACCAAACAGTGATTTTAAACTTCACAAAATCTATAAACTGGTTCTTCAAATCTGATTGGTTAATCACAATGTTGTCCCAGGAACAAGTCTCACTTGGTAAGATCAGGTTCTGCTACATAAGCCAAATGCAGACGACAAGTACAGACAGATTTCTAGTCAGTTATGTGCTAGTGAAACACTCATATTTCTAATACTCATTTCAAATTTGGATTCGCTTCAAAAGTCTCCCACTGACACTTTCAGCAGGTAAGCGTTCATGTAATGCTAATTTGCATACTGAGATGTGATTGGTTTTCGGTTTTATTCTATTTACATATTACGTTGTGATTGTTTTCTTCCTTAATTACATGCATGTAACTTAAATATTACTGCCACTTACAGTAGCTGCAGTAAAAAAAAGGGTAATTAGTAGGTGCGCTGCAAGCCAATTCATTATTGTGCGACTTCGACCTGTTTTTATCCTTTCGACCGGATAAGAATGTGGAATGTTCTTTCAAGTTTTCTTTTTCTTTTCCCGGTGGTAGCATAATTTTGATGAGTGAACTTCATTATATCTCGTCAAATGTATTCATAAATGTCAAAAGTGAAAGCACCTCTGACTTCCTCCTCCAACACAAATACTGCAAAGCTAAAACCATGGCATCACTTCACTACCTTTTAGTCCACGTATATTAGCTTTGTAATCTGTGTGCTGGGATCATCATAAACACTGAAAACGAATGTTTTAAACATGTTTAACGTTTTAAACGTTTCCTGCTCGGAAAAGAAATGTGCATGTTCATCACTAGGGGGGGCTTTATAGACAAAAAGGGTTTTAAAGGGGTCATATGATGATTTAATTTTTTCCTTTCTCTTTTTATTGTTTCAAGCTCTTGGTGCACAAAAAAGATCTTTAAAGTTGCAAAAACTCAAATCCAAAGATATATTCTTTATAAAAGTTAAGAGTCAACCACACCTACCTAAAACAGCTCATTCTAACACACCCCATGTCTATGTCACTGTGTGGGAAGATTTGCATGACACCGCCCAAATGTTCACGCAAAGAAAGAAGCCATAACTTTGATTCTCGCTGTAGTAGGCTATTGTTGCTGTTGCCGCCTCCATTGTGGAGATGTTGTGTGTTTCATTGTGAAAGCGAAGCTACTTTGTTTGGCCTTCCAAAAGAGAACGATATCCACTTCGTCATGCCTAGAGCTGATCCGTGCTGGTTGCTGAGGAAATACATCAACTTCACGCTGTGAATCGCCTGATCGGCTTTCACCATGGACAAAGTGGAGTCCAGTCCAGGTTCGTCACATGTGGTTGCCCATCGGCCATGTCGTTCCTCACTATAGCCTGCCATGTGTGATGCTGTGTTTCATTGTGAAATGAAACTACTTTGTTTGACCTTCCAAAAGAGAACAAAACTAAAAATCAGTGGTTAAGTTGTATTTACAACTCTGTTACAGGACAGTTCAACCCAAATATTCAGATGTGTGCAGCACATTTCCTGTTTCCTGTGAGAGTAGCCTACAATGCTGGTGTCTGTTTCAGTGGGGCAGGACTGAAATATGAGTTTTGAGCAGTGTAGAGTAGCGCTTGTTGCTTGTCATTTCTCCAGATATGTTTTTATGTTTTATGCAGTGCAATGCAAAACGCAATGCATAAAAAGTCATTATAAAGTCTTTATAAGTCATTATAATCAGTAATTATGTTCAAACTTGATGCAACAAATTGTTTATAATGGGTTTTATTGTTTTTGTCTTGTCACGACGGGACACACAACATCACACTTAAGGGGCATAACATTTCCGTCGCATGCTTCAAGTATTCAGCCAATCACAACACACTGGATAGCTGGCCAATCAGCATACACCTCGCTTTTCAGAACAATGAGCTTTTTTAAATTTCAGAAAGGCGGGTCACAGGAGCAACAATAATGTACAGTATGTGGAAAATAATTAACCTTAAACCGCATAAACACATTGCATTACACCAAAGACACAACATAATGTTCTTTTAAGCAACGTCATATGATCCCTTTAAAGAAAAACATCTGACCAAAATATCGAATTAAGCTTGTAGATTTGATTGATTTGATACGTTACAGCATGCATGTAGTGTTTATCTTTTTTGTTTTATTTATTTTTATTTTGTTATCTTTTTTAAGTTTAAATAATTGACCTCAGATTATCACTGGTGAGCCAGCGTCAGTCACATGTGCCTGCACTGAGTGGAAAGAACATATATTGGCTTGTCTGCCACTTCCTGTCGTGAGCAGAGCAGACAGACAGATTTAAGGTGTGTTTGTACTTTGTGGTTGTTTGTCCCTGTCTGCACTGCACAAATACATTCAATGGCACAGAAACTGAAAGCAACTGTAATGCCTTTAACATTTAGGATTCAGTATTAAAAATAAATAAATAAACCAAGAATAAAAAAGGCAAAGCTATGACTACATTTTATTCAGCAGTTTTTTAATCAGTAGATAAGGTAGATTATTATGTACAAAAGTACACATTGTGCATTAATTTGAATTCAAGGTACTTTTTGATGATGCTGTGTGTTGATTTTTGAAATTCTTGTGTAGGGTGGGTGCTAGCACGTGTCTGTTCTCTAGCGAGTTTCTATACGTGTCTTCCCACAAGACCCACAATGAGTAAACCAGACAGATAATGTGCGTCATAGCCCCAACGGTTCTTGATACGGTAAGCATTTGTGGCCGTCTGCCAGGTTTGAATGACAAGTATCACATTTAAAAGACTAGTTATTCTCACCTTTAAGACAAGCAAAGAAAGTGTGAAATTATACATTTCCACTGGGAAAGTACCCTCAAAAGTCATTGCCCTCTGGCCGTTGCTCACTCTAGCCCACCTTGTGTGACGCTGTGTTTCATTGAGAAAGCGAAACAACTTTGTTTGACCTTCCAAAAGAGAACACAACTAAAAATAGGTGGGTAAGTTGTATTTACAATACTTTTACAGGACAGTTCAACCCAAATATTCAGATGTGTGCACTGAGTACTTATTTGTGGCCATCTTACAGATTTGAATGACAAGCATCACATTTAAAAGACGTTAGTTATTCTCACCTCTAGGACAAGGTGAGAAAGTGTGAAATTATACGTTTCACTGGAAAAGTACCCTCAAAAGCTCTTATTTACTAACTTATTTAGCCATAAAGGGAATCTATTAGTACCCCTTAAGCCACCATTTAGGGGTAGATAATGACAAACATTTTTTCTGACCCTGTATCTAATATCAGTACATGATGGAGAAAATGTGTTTAAGCAAAGGCGAGTGAATGAGAGACAGGGAATAAAAGTACAGTTATGAAGCCTGCATATGAGGTTTTATTGACAATTTTTATATTTCATTATTTACAAAAGGAGCAGCAAATACATGTATACATAATTTTTTGGTGCGATCTAAAAAGAAAACATAGACACAAATACCCCGAATGTACACAACTGGCTTTAAATCATGACTAAAAACATTCACAGTTATACTTTCGCAGCAACGAAAAGACAAATATATAATATAATAACATTTATAAACATTGATAATTGTTTGGAAGAAAAATACTTTTCGAAGAAATTCAGTGCTCGTACACGACAAATCATGTTGTTACACAACATTTAGATATTAATGCTGAACAAGAGATGGAAAATATTGTTGCAGTTATATGGACAAAACGGTGACCATGCACCTTCCCTGTCACAGCACAGTTCGTGGACTTGACATTCGTATTAATGGCCCAGCCAAACAAAGAGAACTCTTGTTATGCAGTTCAATGCTGCAGCCATCTCATTGTGGTGAGCAGGTTACTTCACCCTCTCCCAGGCAGAATGTTTTCAAGCAATGATCTTATGGAACCTCAGACTTCTGCTTTGAAACCGCGATGCAAAACTCACACCTGCAGCCAAACAGAAGCTTTTGCTAAGCAATCGTCACTGACAGTGTTCTGACACTGATCACAATGAAAGCGCATTGGTGGTATCTGTGTCTGACATAAGAGAGGGGCGTGGCACTTTGGGGCTCTTGAGGGTTGTAAGACAGCCAAGTTTTTGGAAAATTCGAATGACATCTTTTCGGAAACGCACTCCAACGAAGGCATAAAGGAACGGATTTAGGCAGCTGTGCATGTAAGCGAGACTCTTCATAATTTGGCCGGCAATGTCAAAGCGTTTGACTTCTTCGCAGTTTGTGATGGTCATATTGGCTGCCTGAGTGGCTTCAAAGACCAACATGCCGTTGTACGGAAGCTGAGATACAACAAACACCGCCACAACTGCTAGGATGACCCGCAGGGCCTTGTGCTTCTCAAAGTTCCTTGTCTTGAGCAAGGTGCGGACGATGTTGGCATAGCAGAAGATCATCACTATGAGAGGGATGCAGAAGCCCATGCAGATCTGGAGAGCCAGGACCAATATTTTAGTACGATTGTTTTCATTGTTCCAGTAGACCATCGTGCAAAATTGATTGCCCTCATCGTCCGTTTTTGACCGAGCAAAGAGAAACTCTGGAATGGATAGCACAACCGCAAGGAGCCAGACTAACACGCAAATGAGTTTGCTGTACAGGAGACGATCCCTCTTGGAGTTCTGCGCTTTGGTAGTCTGGACAATCACTATGTAGCGATCAACGCTGATGCAGGTGAGTAGAAACATGCTGCTGAAGAAGTTGATTTTGTAAATGGCAGAGACGAATTTACAGAGCCCCAAGCCAAAGGTCCAACCGAAGATGGAATCGACGGCCCAGAAGGGCAGAGTGCAGAGGAAGAACAAGTCGGCCAGAGCCAGGTTCAGTAGATAAACATCTGTCATTGACTTCAGGCGGTTTTTGAAGTATGAGTATATCCAGACTACAAGACTGTTGCCAATGGCTCCCAGAATCACAATTATCCAGTAGAGAGCAGGCTCATAGTACTTTCGAAACTCTCGCACTGATGATCTCTCACATATTAAACCGTCTTCATAATCACCCATGGTTGTGGAAGAGTCTTCATAATCCTGTGAAATATAGTAAATCATGTCTTACTTAGCTTTTAGTTTATTAACCCTGATACTGTGCATTTAAATTGTAATCTTGTTGACCTTAAAGATGACAAACATTATAATGGGACAGCGTGCACTTAAAGTGAATATTCAGAAATCACTTACATATTCTGTAGCTATCCCAGTGAACGGGGTCACAGAGTCATTTGTGTCCATTGTTGATCTTCTCTATTCTTAAATAAGAAAAGAACATATAATAAATATAAAAAATATATTCATATTGACAAAGATTCACTTTTATCATGTCAAAGTACACTTTATAGTATATTCCCAAATATCCACAATCAGAAACAATGTATAGCATTAACCAGAATGGTTGAATTTGTTCTGTTTAAATTAAATTAAACACTCAATTCGTTAACATTCTCTCAACATGTTTCTTTAGATAAGACAAGCTAAAGCCAGTACTTACTCTATGTTATTTGAAAACTGGTTCTAGTAATACAGATGAGCTGCTGCACACTTTCGCGCTGTGTTTTGGCGCCGTCTGGAAAAGGTCTGTTTTGCAGAAGCTTTTAAGGTTGAGGTTAAACCACAAGTGACGCATGACATTTGTTGTTGCTTTCATAGATCCACCTCCAATCATAACAGCATATCAGAAATGTTTGTTTATGAGCCTTTTTTTATACATAGTACAGCATATAAACTATATTGTTTTCATTTCAGTTTTGAGCATAACGAGTTTTAGATGTGATGCACTTGTTCACACACGTGTCTGAGAATGCTTCTCAATATCATGCGGAGATACATAATTGCACACACAGGACTAAAATGTGCTTCACGCAGAAATGAAATAGCACCACCAGCAACACCTTAACCATCTTTTCTGACTTAAGAGATTGTGTACAGAGTGAAAGTCTAAAGCATCCCTTATGTATACTGTCTCTCTCTGGACATCCAGGGAAGAGTGTTGGTCCCCCTGTTCACTCATTTCTGATGTTAAACATCTAAAATGAATTGTCATTTAATTAGATTTTTAGTTTGCCTATACTAAACTCTTGTATTCTCTCTTGATTAAAATACAAGAAAAAAATAATAAGCAATCACCTTTAACTACCATTATCTTCCCTTTTACAGGTGAAGGCCACTGTCAAAGAAACCCGGTCTTCCATACCACCTCAGCAGCACCACAAACTGATGCCATGCTGAATTGAGGCAGTAATTAAAGCAAAAGGAGCCTCTACCAAATATTGAGTACATGTACAGTAAATGAACATACTTTCCAGAAGGCAACAATTCACTAAAAAGGTATTTTTATTGGTCTTATGAAGTATTCTTGAGAGTTGTGAATTGGTGGGTTTTTGTTAAATGTGAGCCAAAATCATCACAATTAAAAGAACCAAAGACTTAAACTACTTCAGTCTGTGTGCATTGAATTTATTTAATACACAAGTTTCACAATTTGCATTGAATTACTGAAATAAATGAACTTTTCCATGACATTCTACTTTATCGAGATGCACCTATACAATGTTTTTTAGTCACTGGTCAGTCACAATGTCAGTGACATGACGGGATATAGATTCTAATAGCAGAACTAAAACAATGACCATACATTGACGAAAATGAGCAATGACATGCACAGCAACTTTTTGCCACAATACAGATAATACACACAAACTTTTGACCCTGACTAAGCATTATGACTATAACGCTGGAAGTTTTAGCGTAACTGACTTTTAATATTTTAAATTTACGTTTACACACACCACAAACAACACAATTAGATGATATCTATAAAGCTGAATGTTTTTACACATTGTCCTTGCGTGCGTGCTCTCTTGCTCAAGTGTGAATCTTCGTGCCCCAGACATCCTGTTTATCATTAATATTGTATTACCAGACGCATGTTTCACTTATTCTCAGAGCTTTATTATGCCATATCCTGTGTCGAAGGACATACTTCCTCATTATCATTTCAGAGACAGCACCCCCTTTCAAACAATTAAAAATGAAATAAAAAATATTTGATATAAGTTGCAAAAAACAACTTTCAAGCTTAGCATAGAAACACAAGATAGTATAGGTTGTGCTGCTGTTGGATGGCTTCTCAAAGACATTTGGAAGATTTTTTAGGTTATCTTGGATCTGTTGCTGTTGCTGCCATTTCTGAATGCAATACTGATTTCTCAATTTATCTTATCGCTCATTTCCAGTCATGATTTCCAGTGATAAGACCAAAACATGCACTGCTCTGGTAAAAACTTTCATTTTGGGTGAAAATTTGTTGGATATACTGATTCGCAATAATAGGAAACGGTTGGATATCACAAGAGGTTTGACGTTCTCATCATGTCTATTATTAAACCCGGTGGCTTCTATAGGTGTCCATTACGCAAACTAACCACCAAATGTTCCTCTTTCTATACAGTTTTCGATGACCAGGTCAAACGAAACCCATGTGCACACACACACATCTCTTTATCTGAATTTTCAGGCCTTCCTCAAACTGTGGTTTGAGTCCTGATTGGCTAAACTGAAGAGAAAAGAAAAAAACTTGAGGTAGCATGTGATTCATGTTAGTCTGCCTGAACACAGCTAAAAAGAACTAACTTTGACTGATCCCCTATCTCTGGGTTATTTTACTGAACTGAAAACTGTTATAAAGTGATCAATCACTAGTGTAAACAGAAGCCAATGCAATCCACATCTTGTTTAAATCAGTGCAAACTGATGTGAAATTCAGTTTGATTTACGTGGTGTCCCTTCTCAGTTTGCATAACAAACCTGCATTACCTAGCAACGGTTGTGACACCGCGAGATGAGGACAAACATTTGTCATGTAGTACCTTGTACTACTGAGAACATTCTGCGGTGAACCTTTGCACGACATGCTAAGACCACAGGGCTACATGGAGGCACAAAGCACATATTCACACAACCCCTCAGAACTGTTTGAATATGGAGGGTTTATAAATTAACTCATACACTTTGTAGAAAACCAAAAAAAATGTAATACTATTATTTGACATATGCCGTGACATAAAGATTTCAAGTTGTTAGTCTGCTGCTTATCTGTGGCTTGTTTAGCTTAAGTCCCTCACTCTTTTTGTTTTTCTAACTCTCTGCTCTAACATAAGGTTAAATTGAGGTGTAGATCTGTTTGGGTTTGTTTGTTTGATTGAGTCCCTACTCTTCCATTATACTCTTGTAAGTCACATGCTGTTTTGAACAGTGTCATGAGCCCTGTGCATCACAGTGGTAAAGTGCGACATTAAAATAAAAAAATAAAAAAAGTGAGAAAAACAAATGACATGATGGTAGCGTGATTTTACAAGCATAACTTCCTCAATTTTATAGTTGGAGCAACACGAAATCTAACAACAACTGTCTGAGAGGAACTAAACTTCTGAAGGCGTTTATCATCATTGCGTCTAAAGAAGTTCACACTAACATTTATTTAAAAATATTACTATTGAACCAGCTAAAAACACAAATACATAGAAGTCACATACTTCTGGTGGCTTTTGCGGAGTGACTAACTAAAGTAAAACTACTAACTTTACGAACTACATTTTTCAATAACATTGTCATAGTAAAGAGCTATTTTATCCAAAAAGCACAGGTAGCACAACCGAACACCACAAGATTGTTTGGGATAGTTCATCCAAAAATACAAATTCTGTTATTTACTCACCATCAGGTTGTTCCAAACCGGTATGAGTTCCTTTATTCTGCTGAACAACAACAACAAAGAAGATTGTTGACAGTAGCCATTGACTTCCATAGTATTTTTTTTTTCATACTATGGAAGTCAGTACCATCAATTGTTTGTTTGCCAACATGTTCTTTATATGTTTAAAAGAAGAAAGAAAATCATCCTGTTTTGGAACAACGTGATTGTGAGTAAATAATAAATAAATAGTTTTTCTTGTGGTAAACTACCCCTTTAAGGTTCTACGCTGTGCAACGCTGAATTGTATTATCAATTTTTATATATGTAAACATGCTACACACACATTTAACCAAAGTTTCCAAGTTAAAAGAAAACTTATATATACATATATATATATATATATATATATATATATATATATATATATATATATATATATATATAAATATATATATATATATATATATATATATATATATATATATATATATACATATATACATATATATATATATATATATATATATATATATATATATATATATATATATATATGTGTGTGTGTATATATATATATATATATATATATATATATATATATATATATATATACATATATACATATATATATATATATATACATATATATATATATATATATATATATATATATATATATATATATATATATATATATATATATATATATATACACATATATACATATATATATATACATATATATATATATATATATATATATATATATATATATATATATATATATATATATATATATATATATATACATATATACATATATACATATATATATATATATATATATATTATTGCACTCTCCCACGTCTTACTTTTCTTTTCTTTTTCTTTTTTTGAATGGCCCTTAATTATGGAGCCTCTAAATGATGGGAGTGGGGATGGGATGGGGTCACTACATCCCATTAGGGACCTAAAAGACCCAACCAGGGAATAATCAAACAAGTTCACCTTAACTGTATTCTCTCGTATAATAGAAAAGTCATTTTTCTAGAAATGCATTCTACAAATTCCATTAATCTTAAACAGTCCTGTCTCTCATATGTATTGAAGAGTCTGATACATTCAGTTCCATTCATTCAGACCACTCAGATTGAGTTTTTCTGTGCTTATACTAAAATTATATGATTTTGTCTATGTGAATGAGGCCTATTTTTGCTGTAAACTGGTACTGAATGCCTTAGCATAGTGGTTCCCAAACTGGGGTGCACCGGGGATGCACGATAGAATGTTTGTAATGGCGGGGAAAAAGATTGTCTTTTTATTATTTTTACATATTTAACTGAGGTAAACTTCACATGCGAAAGTTTTATTAAGAAATACAATTTCACATTACAAGCTATAAATTACTCATGATTTAATTTCATTTTACAAACACATCTGTGTCACAATAGCCCCACCCTCTTCATATTAGGCGCTAACTGATAATTCGTTTTATTTTTCATCAAAATGGACACCTGGTTAAAAACAGGCACTTTAAAGAAATCAAGGGAGAAATCGTTTGCATTTATAACAGATTTCTTTATGTTTTCTAATTTACAGTAAATATTTGTATTTAGTTATTGCAAATAAAAATGTGAAGTTTTATTGGAGAGACAAGGATGGGACTCCACACATGGGCTGGACGGCTGCATTCATCGAGACTGCATTGACTGGACGCCTCCCAGCATTCAAGAGGACACTGTATCATCTGCATCCGAGATGTCTGATGTCTCTGTGTAGAAAAGTTGAGGGAAGTCACATGCAGGCATTGCAGCAAAGTCACATGGCGAATGCAAGGGCAGCTCAAAAACTCCACAAACAGAATTTCACTTCTAATCAAATGGTTCAAATGATTGCGTATGTACCATGAATAATTTCGTTGACCTTTATTTGCCCAGCTGTTGGTAGAGAAAAAGTGACAATGGAAACAAAGACATAGGCACATAAAAAGACATAAGGGATGAGCAATAATAATTATTTTTCAAATCCATAACATTCATAAAATTGAACCAGTTTCTGTCCTACACTGTCCTTACATGTTAGAGAAAAACTTATTTGGGGGGATTCCTGGGGGGGTGCTGGTGTGGGGCAGGGCCCTCCCTGATGGAAAAGTGCATCTAGCACATCTTATGATGCCATTTCTATTATATCAATTTGTCATGAATTAATGCACTGTTTCCCTCATAAAAAAAAACACAGATCTTCACTTTAGCTGAATTTGCAAAATCCAGATGTCAACAACTGCGTCATTTCATCATGTGTATAAAAAAGGGAAAACAGAATAACCATCCAATCTGCTGTCACGTCAAGGCCAAATTTTGTAATTGTAGGGTATATTTAAAGGCACAGAGATACAAATCCACATGTCTTTCCTTATACCATGGAACACAAAAGTGAATTTTAAAGCATATCTTGACTACTCTTTTCAATATAATGAAAGTGAATGATAACTGGGGCTGTAGAGCTAGACAAAAATGGCAATTAAAAACTGAAAAATTTAATATTTTCAACATGACTTGATAACATATTCCATCCATTAATAGTTGTTTTAAATCAGATCTTTTACATGAATCGTATCCAGTTCACAAACCCGTCTAAATGATTTATTAACACATCGGACTGATCTGGTTCACAGTGATTATCAGTGAATAATAATTACATACATTAGAACTCAAAATTTTCCTTGTCCATTCCACAGAAGAAAAGAACGTCATAGAGGTTTGGAATGACATGGGGGGGTGTAAATGGTGACAGAATAGTGAAACTTTGGTCATCTATCTCTCTGTTATCTCTGGAAGATCTGTCTTTGTCATCTCCGTCATACAAAAATCAACTCATAGCCGTACTAGCAGACACATTCTGTTGGTATGAGCAATCATGCAATGTATGCTCATAAATATAAGAGTTTTTTTAACAGTAAGCAAGCAAACACTCAGTAAGATACAACCGTCTGACCACAAAAGCTTTTCAAAGCAGTCAGGAAACTCCCTGATGACAGTCCCTGATGCTTTTGGTGCCATCCCTTTTGGTTCTTTGTGATTTGTTAACTGGCTGTAGCGTTTGGTTTCAGTGAAACTTACAAAAGTGGTTCTCACCTGAAAAAGTGTAGGACGGCTCTGTAAACTCAGGCACTAAATTCAAATTTATTTATGACTCTATTTATAAACTGTGATCAAGCTACTAGATGGAATACTTGTACTTCATGCCACTGACCATCACCATTTAAAATAAATTAGTAAAGGTGATTATGGTGAAAAACTTGACCTAAAATTTAAATGTAAGTAAATTGTGACCTAAATTCCTGGTGTTGAATTAATCAAAAGCATGTTATATGTGAACTACCCATATGATTACAGCATGTTTTCTTGAAGTCATCTCCTTCCAGCAATTTTCTGTAGGTGGAGATCTCAACATCCAGGGCGAGTTTGATGTCCAGCAGCTCTTGGTAGGCCAGGATCTGTTTGTGAAGGTGTGCTTTTGCCTCTTCTATGGCTGATGTGAGGCTGGCGATCTGTGTCTGGTACTCAGCAACACCCACACTGGACTGGCCCTGGGCTTCTGCTAAACTCTGCTCTTGAGTCATGTCCTGAAAAAATAAACAACAAATTTGTGTTTCTCATTTTGGATGACTTCAAAACAAACAGATGGGGATGTTTCAAAGAATAATGTTTTTTATTGTTGTCCAGAATTTTACCGTATAGCTTTGCCATACAGCGTCATAACAAGTGCCAAAAATCTTCACCTAATGCTTCAGCACTTTCATATTTCATATTCTCAGACACTTAGTTTACTGTAAATGATGTAAAGTTCTTGAAGCGTCTGAGGTGTCTGGGAAATGTGTTCTTTTGCAGCATCTCAGCTACTCTTGTGGCATTGGGGCTTTTGCAGGCAATATGACATGCCTGAGAATTTGATCAACAACCGCTTCCTATGTCATCTGTTTCCTGTCTCAGACAGCTGTGATTTCTTCAAGAGATGTTTATTATATGCTGAGAACCTGCACTGAAGCTTTCTACCACTTTCTCAAGGGAACTGCTACCGTTGAGCACTTTTACCATTTGAAAACAGCTACAAATACCTTGATGAAATTGCACAACTCTTTTAAAAGTGTCTTGCTTTGGCCAACATCACACGTGAGTTTGTAATACACTTCAGGCTTTTTTTTTTTTTTTTTTGTAATTACATCATAAAATCTTAAGTTATACTCCTACAAATGTTATGTCATAACAAAAGAAAACACCAGATCTAATGTCAAAAAAGTAAAACAAAAAGGAAACACTCACTTAGCCTTCAGTTCATGGGCAGTTCCACGGACATTGTCCAGCTCAATCTCCAGTTTGATGGTGTCGGTAGTGAGAGTTTCCAATGTGCTGCGATACTCTGTCAAAAAAACACTGCAAAAAAAACACTCCATACAGAAAGAATAAGCTGTAACTTGTCTCAGTGGTAAAGTATGGCGTCGGCTGCCTGTTAAACCTCAAAATAACCTCTGACCTGCAGGCATATTTTCTTTCTGGGTTTTCAATTTAAATGCTGTATTTCAGTGAAATCTTAATGATGAATTTCACCCCTAAGTTCATGTCATGCAATTTGACCTTACTGAATACTAAGATTTAATTCCCCATCAGAAAATGTAAATGCCTTAAATCTCTTTTAAATGTCTGGAGAAACATCCCAAAGATATTCTCCCCAAAACCAAATTTGATGTGTTTGCTTGAGGAGCCACAGAACATTTTGAACCTGTGAATAATTACAGGAAAAGGACATTATAAATGCTGATTTATAGAATAATGCTCCACAAAAATCTGCCAGTGTTGTTATTGTTGACTAAAACTAAATCTATTGCATGGAATTTCTGTAAATTATATATAGGGTAAATTAGCATTATGGCTGGAATACACCATAGATTTTGAACAATCTGAAAACAATTGAAAATATGAACAGATTTTAAAACTCTAGTAAATACTATGTTTTGTTGTTGTTGTTTGTTTGTTTTACAGAGAAAAACATCAGACACTAAAGGACTGAGGAACACCCAACAAACTTATTCAGAAATGTATGCCTTGTTTCTAGGAGACAAATGAAAACAAAGCTAAAAAAAAAAAAAAAAAAGCTGACATTGACACATTAGGAAGTTTTCTGTGAGGTCAGTGCTTGGTATCGGTGACATTAATGAAAAGTGGAATCTAGCAGACTTCTGTTTGGTCTTGGAAGTCTCACGGGCAGACTCTACTGATGGATCTGTGTCTGTTGTGACAGGTGAAACTACCTTCAGTCATTTTACAAACTCATGGCATGCCCATGGCATGATCAAACTCACCTGCCACATATGTGATTTCACGAGTTCACATCTACGTATATTAATTCAGTAAGGTTATGCGTATTTGGCGTGCTGTCCGGGTGGAGGGCTCCGAGCTCGGGATGTGGCCCGAACCCAGAGTACTCCCCCCGGTTGTGGTAAGAGTAGATGGATCTATAGTGAGGAGAATGGGGTGGAGGAGGGATGCTGAAAACTGTCAATGAACAGAGGTAGGTTCTGCGGTTATTTATACCTTGTCATGAGTTGATTACTGATTGGTCTCCACTTGTGTTAATCAGGTTAATGAACTGCGATTGCTTCTCCCGAACTTTGTTATAAAACTACATTATGTGAAAATACCCTGACCAATACATGACAGAGAGAAAGAGAAGGGGGAATCACACACTTTTGTTTTCCTATCAGATGAGGAATTGTCTCTGGTTCAGTGGAAAATGTGACACTTTTTAATTTCACTTTTTTAACGAATGTCATAAGTGTACATTGCACTTCTCCCAGGGTTATTTAGAGGAGGAAGAGGTTTTATTCCATTGATTATTTTAATACTTGGGGTTTATTACAAGAGTCAAACTCATAGGTTAGGATAATCCGCCTTGGTTTAAAACATAACAGTAGATATGTTTATAATGCAGAAATAGCCAGCAAAATTCTGTTGACGAACTTGGCTGGAAGACAAAAAGTACATCAAACTGTACCTTAGTAGTTCAGAAGTCCCCTTTTGAGATATTTTCAAGATATTCTAACAGCTCTCTGCTATGAGAAACACATGCAAAACCAAAGTTGATTCTGGGTTACATGCTAAAATTTTGTTTTTGTACATTTTCAGTTTCATACAGTAGATCATGAAAGCCCCTGAATCGACCTACATAGCTCATGGAACACAATCTCTTGTGTAGTGGTGCATCTGCTTTTAACAAAGCCTCTGGCCTTCTCAGTAATCAGTGAAAGTCTCTCATGAATAAGTTTGATCCTCATTGGGCCATTCTCTGGTGATGTGTTAATAATATCTAATCGGCGAGTGTGATTTCACCAAGTACAGCATGTTCCTGGAACAGCATTCCAATCAACCAATCAGAATTGAGATATAACTTTTCAGGAAATATCTGTTTTAGGCTTACAACCAGAGTTAGGTGCCTCTACACCCTTGTTAATCAGCTATCATTTCCCACTGATTTTAGGAATAAATTATGAGTACGGTTAGGTTTAGGGGTAGGGATTAGGTTAAGTTTATATTTTTGGACAATAATGTCGATCAAGGATCATCAGAAGATGTTGATCCAGAAACATGTCTTAGAAAGATAAAAGCCAAGGATAAAGATTTCCCAGTTATCAACATCACATCTTCATTATCGGACACAATATTACTATAATCTCATAACTCATATTACTCGTATTACTCATACACTATACAAGCATTGTGCAGATCAAAGTGTCCTAAAGTGGCCTACAGTGTTAACATGGCTGCAAGTGTGATGCTGTAATACAACAGTTTAGTAAATTAATATTGAGAAACTTGTAATTTGTTTTAGCATACCAAACAAAGCAACTGCAGTGATGTCATTGCTAACTAAGTGAATCATAATTTCTTCACAAATGAATCAGTTGAATGAATGATTCAGTGACTCACTCATTCAAACACCCACTGTGTACAAATTTGAATACTATCCTTATATTAAATTTAAATTATGCATTTAGCAGATGCTTTTATCCTAAGCAACTTACAGTGCATTCAGGCTATCAATTTTTTACCTATCATGTGTTCCCGGGGAATCAAACCCCCAACCTTGCGCTAGCTTGCTTGCTAACGCAACGCTCTACCAGTTGAGTTACAGGAACACTATATAGTATATGAAATTTGAAATAGTGTATCCCAAATCGTAGTATGTTCAAATAAGCATCCCAGAGGTACCTGGATGGTATAATATTTCTTGTGGAAATTGAAAGTGCAGATCCATCCACTCTCTAAGGGCTAATATTGCTGGTGAAATGATGCATGTAACTATGCAACAGAACAGTCAGTTTAAGATGTAATTATAACAAAGTAGTTTGTATGTCCCAAGTACTTCCCAAAGCTTGTCTACTATTCTGCTACACTCTCAAAAAAGTATGTTCTTCTTCCTCACAAAAAGAGTACATACTTTTAGGCCATAGTATAAGTTGGTGAATTGGGACACAGCAAACCATTCCTGATGCTTGGAACGAATTAGTTGAATGAATGACTCATTCAAAGCCACTAGTCGCCACCTACTGGCATAACAATGTAACCTGCAGAAAGCGTAAATGAAAAATCCCAACAGTGAAAAATGCCAGTGCTGCTGGAATGAATGGCTCAATGTTACTAGCATACTCTACTACTCTCTTAATGTAAATTTAAGCAGAAATAGAATGGCCTACAAATAGTACGATAATACAAATTCAGTCTAATCAGAATTCTTCCAAGGCCTCTCTGGCAGTCAGCAGAGAGGCCTTGCTTTTCAAGTGCACAAACTATAAAAAGAAAAAAAAAAGACAATTTTAAATAAGTTTAACGAACAGAAAGTGCTTGAGCAGCATAATGTTGCTATGGTTACTTGATCAGGGTAGGTTGCTGTGTTAAACAAACAGTCAACTTCACAATATTTATAGCCTCTATATAAATGCACTTTTTTGTATGAGTGATTAAATACAGATAAATAAAATCTTATCACTTTCTCATGGGAAACTTCTGACTTCTCTGATTAGAGGTCAGATTAATCAATTTGCCACCAGCAAACAGGACAATGTGGTGAAGATTACTTATCAAACGCAAAATCATGTTGTGAAACAATTAACTCTTTATACTTTGATAATAAAGGGTGAAATAACATTCTGGATTCATATGCACACGCACACAAAAGTGCTCCCTTGGGTCATTGTGATGCTAGTTTAGTTTCCCCACTGTCATTGTCAAACATAGTCATACATACCTGTACTGAGAGTGGGACCTGGATTGGTCTATAGAGCTTTCCTGAGAAGACCACTGTGCTGAGGCAGCCAAAAAATGCCTAACGCTGATCAACAAAGAGCAGTGACCAGCAACACCAGGTTTCTGTCACAATAGTACTAAAAACAAAGAGCCTGCTTTCCAGAAGAACAGGCCACCATAAAGAGGGACGCACTCTTAGCTGTTGCTGTTTAGCTGAGGGGAGGTCAGTGGATATTTACGCTCACTTTGTGATCATGTCTATGGACTGATAGTGGTCTGTCACTTAAAAAGCTTCAGGACAGGAATGCCTTTGCCACGACGCCGATCCTCCTTCCTGGGCCAGGCTGCTTCCGAGCGGCCCGGCGGTGTTGGTCGCATGAGTGCTGCAGGGACCTCTGCGCCTCGGGGGGTGTTTGTAGGCATGGCTCCCACTGGAGGTACCAGCAGCCTGGGTGCACGTGTGTCTCGCAGAGCTCTGGGCATCCACAGCGTGTTTCTGCATTGCCTTAGAAGCACCAGTGTTCCTGTGGTGACCCAGCCTGGGCAACGAGGCCAACAGTTTGGCTTTGACAGCCTCAACACGTGCCTGCTGGAGTACCGCGATAAAGTTCATGCTCTGGAGCAACTCAACCAACAGCTGGAGGAACAGATCAGACACTGCTTGGATCGAAAGGCTGTCAGCGCTGGAACATGGACTGGCCTGAAACAAGACTGGGAGGATGTTTATATGCAGGTAAGAGGATGTTTGACAGGTTTGGAGAAATACATCAAGCATAGAGTGTACAATAAGGCGTTTATTTCTGCTTTCTAACAGGTCAGTGAGGCCATCCTGGACAATGCTCGACTTATGCTCCAGACTGAGAATGTTCAAGCCAATGCAGAGGACTTTAAAGACAGGTGTGAGTGTGATTAAAACAGCAACAGATTTGGATCTTATCCCTAGCTTTTATCTCATTGCCATCAGTGTTTCTATGCATGTATGTGTAGGTATGAGAATGAGCAGCCATTCCGTAAAGCACTCGAAGAGGAAATTAACTCTCTGTACAAAGTCATTGATGACGCAAACCTGACCGGGTTGGACCTGGAGAAGGAGATTGACAGTATGAAGAATGAGCTAATGAATCTGGACCAAAATCACATGGAGGTGAGATAAGACAAGCTCCACAATCGAACCCTCTTCATGAGAGAGATGTCTCATTGGGAAATTGGTATTTTCTTTTGCTCTTCTTCAGGATGTTAGAGCGATCTATAAGCAGATGTCCGACCGTGAGGTTGATGAGCCAGATGCTCCCACTGAGACCAGCCTGGACCAGATTCTAGCTTTTATCCGCTCTCACTGGGAGAAGGTCATTGAGAAAAACCGTGCTGAGACTGATGCCTACCTTGAGTGCAAGGTAAACCACAGAACATGAACCCTTAGAGTTATTTATTAGGAAATAGACTATTTTATCACACAGTGCTCTGCAATCCTTGATTCTGAATCAGTCAATCACTTCATCCTGGACCAAATATGTGTGCAAAATGACCACTAAACTGTATAATTAACTAATCTGTATAATTTTAATCTTTTGTTTCTTTCATCTCACATAAAATAATTTGAAAACATTTTATGGTCATAAATGAATTAGGTATCAGGAATTAACAGTGAATTATTATTATTTTTTTTACATCATTTATTATTTTATTTTATCTTGAGCACCAAATCCACATATTAGGATGATTTCTGATGGATCATGTGACACTAAAGATGGAGTAATGACTGCTGAAAATCCAGTTTTGGCATCACAAGAATAAATGACATTATATAATTATAAAATAGAAAACTGTTACCTTGAATAATACAATTTCTTGGTAATTATAATTTTTTATATTGCATGTTTGATCAAATAAATGCTCACTTAGTGAGCATAAGAGACTTCATTAAAAAAAACATTCATTAAAAAAAAAAATTACATGCCCCAAACGTTTTGAACGACTTATATAAGATTAAAAATATAATTTATTATTGAAGAAAAATAAATTAGTATATGTAGAAATTAGCATTAACCGAAATTTAATAAATGTTGTAAAAGTACTGTTCATGTTTATTTTATGTTAACACAAAACTACTGAATAATATTACCGACCTTTTCAGCTCAAATAAATATTTCCATCAGGACCACGCCAGTGTCACAATCACTTTATTGGGTTTATTTTGTAATAATGACCAGCTGACTGAAAAAGTCATAATATGACAATCCCCTATTTGTAAATGTGCAGCAAACTGAAAATGTGGCCAGTAAGCTGAGTCGAGAGGAAGAGGAGTTTGAGAGTCTGAAGACAGAGTGCAGTGATGCTGGGTGCAAGATTCAGAGTCTGCAGGCCGAAACCGAGTCTATTAGAGCTCTGGTAGGACAACCTTCTCAAAGCAAAGATCATAAAGCACAACAGTATTCAATTCACTAGACTGAACTATGCATGATCCCTGCAGAAACGTGGCCTGGAGAACACCCTCAATGACGCCAAGCACTGGCATGGCATTGAGCTGCAAAATCTGGGCTCTGTTATCGCAAAGCTGGAGGCGGAGCTCAACGACGTCCGCGGAGACATCGAGCAGCAGCGCCGTGATTACGAAACCTTACTCAACAACAAGATGAAGCTGGAGATGGAGATTGGAACATATCATGGAATCCTGGATGGAGAGGAGAGCAGATTCTACTCCTCAACGTAAGGCTCATTTCTATCTGCTTATTACACGAGGATAAGACAACTAAAGTCTTCTTCCTCGTTCCTCAAATGCAATGAATCCGGGATCTTCAAACTCGGTCCTGGAGGGCTGGTGTCCTGCAGAGGTTAGCTCCAACTTGCCTCAGCACACCTGCCTGGACGTTTCTAGTTTACCTAGTAAGAGCTTGATTTGCTGGTGTGTTTGATTGGTATTGGAGCTAAACTCTGCAGGAAACGAGCCCTGCAGGACCAGATCTGGAGACCCCTGAATTTAATTCCTCCCTAGTTTTGGATCTGAGATCCCAGATCCCTCAGGTAACCACAATGTTGTTCTGTACTGCAGGTTCCTCGGTGGTTCTTCAGTACCTGAGGAAAGAACTGATCCCACACCTGGACCACAAAGCAGTGCACAGACCGAAGGTTGTGAATATTAAGCTTAACATTAATGACAACAATGTTTTGTAGAACATATTAAGAGATGATCAAGATAAAAAAAAAATGTATTTTTATGTCTTCTATCAGGTTCTAATGCTCCTGGTGCTCCAGAAGAAAGCAAGCCAGAATGATATATGATTTTATTAATCTTTGCAAAAATGTTGATTTTCATTTGTTTCTCCTCACTTGTAATTTACACCATCTATAGACTTCATGATTACTGTGCAGGTTAGAAATAAATAAATGATATATGACATTAACTGAAGATGCACTCATAAAATACTGAGCTCAGTTCATTTTTATTGAGCATTTAGCAGAAGATTTTCTTTACAAAGAGTCTTCAGTTGTTTCTCTGACACTAGTCTCTATGATTCAATATTCTGATGTGCCTATATCCTATTTTACTCCCTCGGGCAGCAAAGCCATAAATGATAGTGTGGGAAATATGAATAATTGACTATGGTCAAAACTGAAGCTCCTTAACACATTAATAACACCTTGTGGTTATAATGACACGTCTATGAAACAGCCACTTAGACGTTACTTCAAATCCATGTTATCTTTCTAAACTATCATTTCTTTGTTTAGGAAAACCTCAAATATCACGTTTACTGCATGCATGAGAAAAAAAAGCACAACGCTATAACAAAAGCCAATAGGTGACTGACATTCCTTTTTCAAATAGGTGATGTTTTTAAGGAAAAACAGTCCTGAATTTACACTTATTTTACTGAGAATTTATTGAATATTTCTTTTTTTTTTTTAAAGTGCATGACTTAAGACACGACAGTCGGAAATAGCATACTAAAATATAGTTGCATAAACAGATTACACAAGATTTCTAACATAAACTGAAAGATATTCATATTTAGGGGTATTCATTCAGCAGATGTCACTTCTCTGGTCTCGTTGGGTCTCCAATGACAGAGAAGCATCCAGCACAGTAACGGGCCGGTTTCTTCGTGTTAGCAGAATTGGCTCTTTTCATGCGGAATCCAAGACTGCTGACCCTCACGTCCTACAAACGTCAGCACAGCTGTAATACTCCACATACAAACAAAACAGGTTTGATTATGTAACGTCATAAACATGCTTCTCACCTGTGAGTTTCCTATTGTTACACTTTCTGACGGCTGTGGATCTGATTTTTGGATCAGTAGAGGCGTCTGCAAGATGAAGAACGAATGCATTACATCAGTTACAGTTAGTGTTTTTAACACCAGAAGCAGCTCCAAAAGAAAAAAAAGAAGATTCTTCTACCTTCTGAAGTGGCTCCATAGGAAGAGCAGCTGAGAGGTTCAGCACAGAGATGAGCAGTAACATCATCAGGGCTCTTTTCATGTTCCCAGTCATCTTCAGTCTCATACTAACTGAACAAGCAAACGCCCGTTCAATTAAAACACCACTCGAAGGGTGGGACCCAAAGCTGTTGTGCGTCACAAAGAAAATTACAGCACAAGGCGCCGTTGTGTCCATAAAATCAATCTTTATTTAAGACATTTAGGAACTATGTGAAAAAGAATATTTTAGTCCCACACAGAAGATCTCAGTTAATGCCGTTCCTTGAGGTTACATGGAAATGTTTAAAAGCTAACAGGGGCGGCAGACTCGATGTTTGTCCCTGTTGAGCTCTCCCATCTCAAAACGGAGGTAGCCGAGGATATTCAAACACATACAGAGATGTGATCCATATATATATTAGATTTCTGTAAAATGTAAACTTGATTCTCATTTATGTGACAAACTACCATGTGCAATGCTATAAAAACAGGACAGATTACAGCTAACAATAAATTAGAAGAAGAAATACTGCATCGCAATTGGAAGTTAATACAAAATGAATCAGCAGAGAAACGCAGTACTGGTATTATGAGAATATAGAAACCGTATTAAAAATTCACAGTCAGTAATCCTAATTTCAGATGTGTTGTTTGAAAACCATCAAGTTGAAAATGTATACCTTTATACAGTTACGAAACACAATTTGGATAATTTTTGCACAAAACATGAGGGAATGTTTCATTTAAATCTCAAATACTCACAGTTCAATAAGAGGATGTGAAGCCACTATACTAGATAATCCTGAAAGCACATATCTGAAAATAGTCCTACCTCAATTTCCCTTTCACTGCTAAGTGTGCTGGTTCTCGAAAATGTGAAGATCAAATTAAAAGTAAAAGCAAGTCACGGGATTGGATGGGTACACCACAACCCATCTATCCCAGCTGGTGATCTGATCGGTCATCCCCAAATCAAAAAGACGTTTTCTTTCAGCAATTCAAGTCAATAAAGTGGTCAAATAAAAAAAATAGCCCTATGTTAAGTGTAAAGTCATGGCACATCTAGCAGATGTTTTGCACATACAAATAAAAAGTCAGTTGCTCACATTAAATTCCCATCAATATCCCAAGTAAAATACCGTTAGTACTTCGAAGCAAGAACATTTTGTGATAAAATATGATTAAAAACAAGTTTATCCTTCTTAATTATACTCTCCCAATTATGGCATGGGTTAACAGTGATTAACTTTCACCTGTCTAGAAATCTGAACTGGCTTCCAGTATAGAGGAATAACATTACAACTTAATATGTATACATTATGATGATACTCCCCAACAGCTGATGTTTTAATGTGCCCACGATATACACTATCTGATAACAGTGCAGAAGTGTGCTTTTTAGCAGCGGCCCATTTCCTGTAAATGTCTTCGAAATGCACGTGTTAATTCTACATTTGGTTGTCAAAAAGAACAAAACAGGATTACATCACCATTAAAGGTGTACTGGCAAATCTGCTGTTTAGGCTTTTCTCAATAAAAAGCCTAAACAATAGGATCTCTGATACAAACATGTGAACCAAGGGCCATGAATGCCTTTTGTTACACCACTCAGTACAAAAGCCATTTCTTTTTAAATAATGAAAATGTCCTAATGGGCTGAGGGAGGCTGTGGAGTTAAGCAGGCTGTAAAGGTATACAGCCCACCCCTACACCGCCTTCATGGCAAACCATTGGTGCCATAAACGTCCAACGGTTAGTTTCTGGGTCATACATTTCCATAGAGCTGAGATTGGACTGTCCATCATAACCTCCCACTGCATAGAGTCGACCACAATTGGCCACCAGAGAAATGCGGCTGCGTCGAGTGTTCATGGCCACTAGGTGGCTCCACTGATCTGCTACTGAGCTGTACACTTCTGCTCCACTGAGGAACGCAGAGCCGTCATATCCTCCTGCCACGTACAGATTGCTGCCAAAGGCTGTGGCGCCATGCCGACAGCGCTTGTTTATCATGGGAGCCACAGGGTGCCATAACGCTGTATGATGGTTGTAGTACTCCACCTAGTGGCGGGAAACATCAAACAACAAGGTAGATATATTTAAGGAACATTCACAACTTTACAACAAGTGTACAAAAGACTGCAAATATGTATCCTCTTCCTGTAAATTGAATGCTGATGTTTACTTACTGTGTTAAAGATCTGTAGACCATCATGACCACCCGAAACATATATCCTGCCTTCAAATAAAGTAACACCAGCAGCACTGCGGCTTGCACTCATTTCTGTAACTATCGTCCATCTGGTAACAAACACACATAAACACATGTAATCAGACATATGCTGATTGCAAAGAAAGCTATGATGTTTGTTGAGATGGAAAATAAATGAACACCTAAATGGATAGTTCAATAAACAGCAAAATAGGGTTGTCACAGGTCCAACACCACTGAAAGGATTCTTGATGCCATAACATTTTTTGCTATCGAAGACATCTTTACTTAAATCATTAAATATTTATATATTGATACATATATTATTCATAAATAAATCAATTAATTAATAAATTATGAAAATAAACATGGCATGTGGAAGCACTTATAAAAGTTATAAAATTAGGAACAGAAAAATCATAAGCAAAGGGATAAATAATATATTAACAACATTATTATTTAATACACAGTAGCAAGCCTATTAGGCTGTGTTAACATTTTCTATCTGCTCATATACTGAAGACTGCATGATTGTGTACAACCTTTTGAATTACATATAGTTTGGCCAAGATTAATAAAGCATTTAATTATAGTGCAGTGTAAGAACATCAAGTTGTTAGAAAGTTTATCTACATAATATTATTACAATCATCATTACATGTAATAGTTTAAAATTCAACTGATGACTAATTTGTGTAATGTTAATGTAAATTCTAAGTTGTTGGTCTCTTTTGCAATATAAAACAGCCTGATGGAAGTATTATATTATTCAATATTATAAAAACATTTTTGATATTCTTTTGGTCCACATTTTAATTTCTACTTAATAACAAAATCATTTCCATTGCTTATCACTTGATTCACAAATTAATGAAAAGGTGGAAGCCCTACATTAACCCTGCATTTTTCTTGAGGAATGTATGATTACCTGTCAGTCTCTGGAGAATAGCACTCAACTGAGTTTAGAGAGGACTTGCCATCATATCCACCACAGACATATATATGTCCATCAACTACGACTGTTCCCATTGCACTAATGCAGAACAAAGAGAAGAAATATAAAAAGTATTAGATATATTTCACATGTATCGAAAACTTGTTAAACTTGTTCCAGTTCTTTCTCAATTAACAATTCAATAGCTTTTCAAATTAAACATATAAATATGACAATTTCAGGATTTCCTACCTGCGTTGTGTATTCATGCTAGCAACTTTGGCCCATGTGTCAGTTTCTGGATTGTAAACTTCCACCGTTCTGAGCCGCGACTGACCGTCATAACCACCGATGGCATAAAGCAGCCCGTTCACGACAGCGACACCCACTCGACTGCGGGCTGTGCTCATAGGTTGGCATCGCTCCCAACAGTTTCCAATGGGATCAAATACTTCCACAACGTTTAATGAGTCACCTGTGCATAAAACAATGACTCAACAAAAACTGACACTGACACGTTGAGTAACTAGCACATGAGGTTTCTGAAAGGAGGAGGTACCAGCACTATTGAGGCCCCCAACTGCATAGATTAAGCCCGCGATGGAGGTGCAACATCTCTGTCGTGTTTTGTAGGCTGGGAGGTGTGGACGTCGCTCCGGCATCAGATGGTAATCTTTCGCCTCATCGACAAGGTCCCTGTTGGAGTAAAAGTCCCCAAAATGATTAATCCCACATCCTTTCAAAAGTATTTCTAAAAAACTGTTCTATAGTCTCAAAATTGTTATTTTTATCATATAATATCTGAGAATGGAAAGCGTTCTCAGATATAAAAAAAATCACATGCAATATTTTAGATTCAAAAAAGTGTGTGATGCCAAAAGGTCCAATTAAGGAGCATAAGTTATCTCATAAAGAAACTTGCCTGCATTTGTGGCAGCAGCGCACGAGCTCATCTTGTTGGACTCGGTCAGCAATAAACTGAGGTCGACATAGAGGCAGTCGGGTTTTAGACATTAACTCTGGTAACTGCGACTCCCGATCTTCACGTGAATGCCATACCCAAGCAAGTACGGCCTCAAACACCTACAAACAACAAACAAGGTCTGGTTTTCTTCTTTATAATGTCTCAAAAGAAAGGCCCAGAACGATGACACAATGACAATATGAGATCTACATCCATTCATTAAGCTACATCCTTTCTTTACAATGCGTCACTACAATGTCTTCATCCAATCTCTCCAGAGACTCTGACCTGCTCCTCTGCTTGGACATTGAGCTCATCGCAGCCCACAAGCTCAAGCACCTCCTCCGGCCGAAGGGCCAGGAACTCCTCAGACAGGGATACCTCGAAAAAGTGCTGGTGAACGAAGCTGTTGGCTGCATCATAAAGCGTGGTGCACATCATAGTCTCTGCAAACTGCCGCACACCAAGGCAATTCTTTGGATGCAACCTGTAAATTAGGAGCAAGTCTGGAACAATGAATCACTTTAATACCATGACCTGAAAGAGGCCTATAACAGTTATTGACTGTAAACTGGGGCGCGCGTCCTAAAAGCAACAATGGTCACAAGCTGCATCGATACCAATGGAGCTCAATTAAACTTGCGACCGCAGTTAGCTAACAATGCTTTTGGGAAACACCCGACTGTGATTGTGATGTTATCATTATTATTTAATCACATATTAACTCCTTATTATAAATGTTGAAACTGATGTGCTGCTTAATATTTTTTTGCAAACAGTGATATATTTTTTTCAGGATTCTTTGGTATTCTTTTTTTATTATTATTATTGAATTAATTGTTTTTTAAACAGAAATATAATTAACTTTTGTTCAATTTAATGCATCCTTGAAGAATTAAAGTTTTGGGAAAAAATTTTTTGAAAAAAATCTTACTGATTCATTGGTCTTTTGAAGAAATTGTTATTTATTTATACATTACCTCTGTTGTAAGAAAGAGCAGCAAGCATCTTTGACATTTTGGAGCTGCAGGAAACTGGCCCCTATCAGAAGGGCCTGGACGTTTTGTTGGTCTATGGCTATGTGTCCGTTGTAGGCAAAGTTTATTAGGGCTTCAAGTGCACTGTTTAGATGCAAAACAGAGACGAAAACTCTTACGTTCATATACAAACAACACAATAGAGCATGTCTTGATATCTCAGATATCCCTTTGAGGTTTGTATCTTCACCTGGGGTCCATGCCCTGCATGACGATCTCATCCTGTTTACACTCCACCATGTCATTGGTGAACATGGCATGGAAGTACGGAATAGAAGCAGCAAGGACTATTCTGTGAGCACTGAATTTGTGCTCTCCTACCTGCATAAACAGACAGATACACAAATCTTGAACAGAAATCATCCCATATATATATATATATATATATATATATATATACAGAAAAATGTCCTGGTTCATTGTTGATAATTGCCAAATTAAAAATTTGAAACACCCAAATGAAAACATATTATGACCATTCTTCTGGCCAAAAATTAACAGACAATTAACTTTTAATGAATGTAGGAGCATATGTGGAAAAAAAAGAGCAGTAAGACATTGGGAAAAACCTATTATACTGAAAACTGTAGTATAGGCCTACATCCTATTACTGTTAGTCAGCAAAAACATGCATACAGCAGGTCCAGTGAAGGAGATAAAGCGGATTACTGCTCTCTGTGACCCACATAAAGGGCTGATGATGCAACAGTTAAAGCACAGCAGCGGATCAGAGACTGAGCACATCTTTCATAACCCGACGCTTCTCCTAATGCGGTTTTATACAGCAACATCATAATATATGTCATAATATATGACATGTAAATTTAATGGTCATAAAATAACTCTTCAAAACATTTGGTTCTTTAATTACAGAATGTAATTAATTTGTCTAATTCCCAATTATTCAACTATTATTTAAAATGTTTCACTACCTCCTAGTTTCTGTAAATAAAGAGGTTGGGGAGGGGCTAATTTGTCATTAGAGCATTAGTACCAAAATGATCTTAGCCTAAATGTGTACGCACACAGCCTTCGAAATTTGTCTCTGGGCCTTGGAGTCAGAAACATTAAGAACATTGATGTAAAAGGCTTACAGTCACTCATTATATATCAGTATCTGAGTCTGACTGTTAAACAATTTACAAACATTTTTTGTATACAAAGGATTACAAACAGTAGGCAATATTTAAAAAGCCAATCCAGTTCATTCTAATTCATCAATCTAATTAATTATGTAAAAAAATAAATAAATGCCAGAGCCAAACTGTTATAATATTTTGCCAAAATAAGTCAAACAGCTCAAGATATGCTGGCTGTCACTGGTGTTTCTTTTAAAATCAGCTTCACAATGTAGTTAAACATTAAACATAAGGAAGTGACAACCTATTAACAGACCATGGAAGGCGAATTCAAACCCCAAGTAGTTTAAAAATTCATCTACATGTTCAAATAATAATAGAAACAATAGCAGAATGTACTGTTTGTCCTCCGTGCTTTAGAAGTTTAGTTTATATATACAGCTCTGATGCAGATGATGAGGATGTTAGCTATACATGCTAACTAAATAACAAAATAATAACAACTCGCTTTCCAACTATACATACAAAATATACATATATCAATTTAAGAGCTACCTGCAATGAGACAGATAACAACAGTTAACAAACGACTAAACAATTTGAACATTACAGTTGTTCCTTCCGCTGACATGGTCTGTACTCCACTAGCCTCTCCCATGCTGACAGCCCAGTGCTACTTGGTTAGCATTTCACTAGCGAATTAACCCTAACAAAGAAAAGCACAGTACCTTTAGGGTAACATCACACAGTTTCCCTTGTCGTCGGATCTCCTCCATCACTGCATATCCACGAGCGGGCAAATCGGCGACAGAAAAATGCATCAAATCTTCTAATTCTTCAAAAATCGTGTCACTCATCGTCATTGATGGATTGGCAACGACACTTTTGGTCCAAACCGAGACGCCGTAGCTCGAGCTGTATTATGAGTGCCCTCCACCGGCGGTGTCTGCTCCCTTTCATGCAGGGCTCATACACGGATCAAATCAGATTTATGTGGATGTACTGGTCTTATTTGTCTGATTCACATGTAGGCCTACATTATGGCTTAGGTTGAGTTCAGACTACAGACCAGATCTATAGTCTTTGACAACATAGTCCCTCACAGAAACTCACATGACAACTATATACTTTAATGTGATAGTTCAGTGTTTTTAGGATATTTTTTGTCATGAAATTTATCACATACTACTAAAACTATGGGTCCTCATAACTTTATATAGAGTAAAATAAGTAAATGTAAAATAATCGTATGAATGGTTGTTCTCAGGCCAGGAATGAGCAAAACGCAGTACATATTTCCACTGCTTTTGCCAACCTCTGGAAGAAAAAAAAAAACACCACCTGGAAAATCTTGTCTGATGGACTCCAGAGCTAAGACATTCAGACGGGTGGCCTCGCAAAGCAATACAGAAAGACAAACTCTTCTCAGAGTCTCTACAGATATTCTAGTTTGTTGAATCAGATCTCCAGAGCTGTATGTGTCTAGTGTGGATAGATGATAGTTTAAAAGGTTACATTTTAGATTTAAGTTAATGAGTTGCAATAAAATAATCTTTATTGTTTACTCTAGTTGTAAATGGCTTCTTCTTGTTCAGCTGACAAAAACCAGAGCTCGTACACTGTAAACACAACCGACACAAGTACCCAAGATCGATAATGAAGTGCCAGATAGCCTATTCATAAAATAGTGTTTATTAAATATTAATTTGTAACTACAGGACTTTGCCAGTAGGTGGCACAAAATTTCCAGTAACATGACTGAATGTTCCTACGAATTCTAGTTCATCTAGTTTAAAACTGAACAGACTCAGTCATTCTGGCAAACTTGGAATGGCAGGAAAATAAGTCTTTCAGGCAGAAGAGCTGTTAACCTCGGGGATAGTTTAGCAGAAGTGACTGTACAGCTTTTTAGAAAGCAAAACAAGTCATATAACAGAAGTGTTGGCATACTTGGTGAAATCAACACTTTAGTGTATGAAGACATATTATGTGGTAAAAAAAAAAAGTGAGTATTTTCATACATATAATTTAAAAACAAAACATTAAAGTGATGTTCATGTACAACTGCTGATGACTGGCACATTATTGGCAACACATGTATTAAAACTACACCTAGTAGCAACATATGTAACTTCTCATGGGATTTCGCAAGAAAGAGAGTGAAAGGTATAAAGGGTCAGTAAGTGTGAAATACTCCACAAGCATATATATAGTGAGTAGTCCTTAACAAGTATTTGGACAGCTAAGACTCTTTAAAACGTGTAAATGTCATTGTACACTCTAGAAACAAATTATGCAAGACACTTTTCAGAACTAACTTCCCATTTCATAGAATTTCTGTAATTTTACTTTTAACCAACTAGTCTCATGGGTAATTTTTTAGGGCACACTGAATGAAGTTCCCCTCAAGTTTCTTAGCAGTGTGAACAAAGGTCGGGTGTAGTTCACTTAATTAAGAATAGACATCTCCTACTACCTTTGAGAACCAGAAATTGTCCAAAGTGTCCTTAAATTAAAATATCTGTATTTATTTCAAATAGAATCAGAAATGAATATTTGTCAAGTATACTGTTTCATTAAAAAAATAGAAGAACAAATGCCCTTTGATTTGAAAAACTGTTAAATTATCTTTTTTTAAGTGCGTCTTAAGTGCCCAAACACATTTTGGAACCACTGTAGCGAAAAAGTGAGAAAGGGTTTTAAGAGTATGTGGAAGGTTTTCCCACCTGCCTAAATCCTGTCACTCCTTTTAAATACTAGTTGCAACACTCTACAAGTCTTGACTTGAGGAAGCCTAAATTACATACAATTCACTGTTTAGTCACTTTACTAGAAACTCAACACACTACTGTGTTGAATGGCATGCCAAGGCAACATTGCAAACTTGTTTTATCATTTGAACTGTTGTTTCATGTGTAGGCCATATTGTTTATAGACCAATCACCCTTTTCCATTGTGTAAATTACGACTGGGGTTGAGTAATCTGACATGCACTGAAATGTTTTATGACACGGGACAGTAAAAGGATCACTGTGCAAATTGTCTAAGCTTTACGGTAGCATATTAAAAAAGAGGAAATTCAGAAAGCCCCAGCCAGTCGGGAAAGCTGGACTGAGGTGAAATGATGCTTGTAGGTCGGGCTCTTTAGCACACCGTGTAAGTGTAGGGCGGGCTGCGACTGAACCTCCACAGAGACCCACGTCTGTCACGTACGAGACCGCCTGCTATCTGGTGCCTTATCCTCTTTTCTAAGATCCCTTAAGGATGGGGTTAAATTCAGCATAGCACTGCATATTTTATCTCGCTTTTAAAAGCGCTTTTCGCAAATCGTGTCGTGTGTTATATTATTTATGAGCGAGCTGTAACTCTGAATCGTGACCAGCGATATTCGTCACTCTTCGATATTCGTTCATGAAACACGTTTGCAGCGACAACATTGCAGCCTAGCTGGTCTTAAAGGGGCAGTGAAAGCAGCACGAAAGGGTAAAATGACTATGTCCGTCCCAGAGAGCATATCGGGGTCCGGGGGGAAAGAGGAGGAGAGTGAAGATGAGAGTGAGATCCTGGAGGAAAGCCCCTGCGGCCGCTGGCAGAAGCGACGGGAACAGGTAACGTTACGTCTCGAGGCTAATGGACAAATGAAGCATCGCTGTCATTTTCTAGTAAAGACGACGACTGGATGGGACTTAATTGTGTATTTAACTGTTTTTTAAGTATTTAAAAGGCTCTGCTAATGCAAACAGATAGCATGGTGTGTTTGTGAGTGTCTTCGCGATAAAACAATCCTGTTGGTTTCTGTCCACATGGAGATTTTACAGTGATTTGCAGCAGTTAAACACCTGAAGAATTTCTAAAAAGCAACGTAAATCGAAGCACTTATGCTTTAATAACAAATATTTGTGGTTGAAGGACATTTAACAGCATTTCGGAAGTGTTACAAGTAGTTTTCGCATTTGAGTTCACGCACGGCCCCTCCCCCATCATCCACGCACGCCGCGGATACAGCGCACAGAGAATAAGTTGATGTTATTTTTATTTGTTTGTTTCATGTTCTTTTCTTTTTTTCTTGACCTTTTATCTTTTGTTTTATGAGATAAAATGGGCGTGTTGGTGTCAGCCCACTCCTGTTGGCTCGTGTTGAGGCGTTAAGATCTTGGCTTTCTTTGAGATAAGTCACAGATACAGTATACTCAAGTTTATCAGTATTGGCACACGTTCAGTCCATCTATCTTACAGCACACTGGAACCTTATAACCTTATCTTTTAACCATATACTACTTAGTAGTGTTAACTGTGAAACTTTTTTTTTAATGCTAAATAAATTATGATTTAGTTTAGACAACCCTTCCCACCTACAGTGTAAAATCTACCTGTTTGATTTACACTTTTCAGAAGCATGCAAACTGGTTGACTTCTAGTAAACATGCTTATTTAGTAAGTAAAGTAAAGTGGACTAGTTATTGCATGTCTTTCTCTAAAGAAGTATTTCTGTCATCAGGTTCACCCAAAAGTGAATTTAATTATTTAAGTTAGTTGATCTTGTTAAAGCATTTTAAAGCTTAAGTTTAAAGCTGTTTAAACTGACTCAAAATTATATAAAAATGTAAACAGAATAATATTATACCTGTTATATATCAGGCCATTTTTATTAGAATTCTTTTTTTTTTTGACAACATTCGGTGGATTATGTCACCTTTATTTGTATAGCACTTCATACAGTATTGGTTGTCAAAGCAGCTTTACAGTGTTAAACAGGAAAATAGTTTGTCAATAATGCAAGAAGACAATAACGGAGTCATTTTTCCAGCTAAAGTCAGTTTGTTGATGATTCAGTGATGTCATCATCCTGTTCAGTTCTTTTCTTTTCAATAAGTCTGTGCAATCAGTCAAGGGTCCCACTAAGCAAGCCAAAGGTGACAATGACAAGGAACCAAAGCTCCATCAATGACAGAAATGGAGAAACCTTGGGAGAAACCAGTCTCAGTTGGGGGGCTAGTTCTTCTCTGGCCAGACGACACCAGCATGGCGTGGTTTCATTCCAGCCTGCAACACAGGTGCAGAGGACTCGTCTGGTTCTCGTGGCCTTGTGCTTATGGTTGTCTGGGGCGCATCTAGTTGACTTGCTGACAGTCAGGTCTGTTAAGATCGTCTCTAGGTGCTGATCCACCATCTGGACTCGATACGGACTGGATCTGGGTAGCTACAATTATCTCGGAATAAGAACGAAAGAGACTAATATTAGTGTAGATGCAATTCTTCTTACAATGTAGCGAGTACATGGGGTGTTATGGGAAGTGTTCGCGGTTCCAGTTGACTTAATTAATCCAGCCTAACAATCCTTTAATGGATTTGAATTATAGAAATGCGTTAGTATATTATGTGTATGTCAAGTTAATGAGATTGTTACTATGTAACAGTAACTTAATTAAAACTAATAAGAAAAAAATTAAGCTTAAGCCAAACTAAATTAATTTGAAATACCTGTTAATATTTAATGAGTGCTTAAAAGCATGGAACATAATACACTCGCCTCATGTGGATATTCATAAAAGTTTTCCATTTTATGTTACTAGTCATCCTAAATTTCTCAGAGGTCAAGGGAAAGTCTCAAGAGGGGGTGATTTATGTGTTCTTTTTCCATGATGCTTGATTGTGAGAAGCAATAAAGATGCAAAATTTGATTAAAACATTGGGGACAAAGTGGCTGGAGCACAATTAGTAATTATTTCCTCCTTGTGAAAGGCTTTGAGAGCAGGAATGTTATTAGTATGTGGCCTGCTCTTATTGCGTCAGTGTTGTTAATGGTGCCAGAACGCAAAGTGTTTGCTAAGAGGAGGACAGACGTGCTTGTACAACAAGAGTGAAAGTTTTGTTTTGCAGTGGTGTGGTGGTTTTCTTTCCTCAGTGACGCTGACATTTAAATGAAGAAACGTTGGACATGCCTCACAGCTGCTGTTCTGTGGGTTGTTTCAGTGTGAGTGTAAGATGCTGTAATGTTGGGAGTTTTTTGGGTAGTTGCAAAACTCATGCATTTATATTTGTTTCGACAGTTTTAACCTCGTGACATTAGGATTGCCAGCCAAATAGTTTTTTGTAAAGTGGGCTTTACTACTAAAAAAAAAAAAAATTTAATAATAATAATAAAATTGGACAACCCACCAAATGTTTTATTTATATTGTAAATAAATTGTAGCACACTCCATAATTGAAAAACGACAATTGAGATCTTTTGATATTGCATTTATTTGACATAACATCATTAAAAGTCGAGAAATGGAAGTCTAATTGCACGTCCACAATGATACAAGATAAAATTCTTCAGATCAAAAAAATCACTTTGAGAGTGTTTCCAAGATTATTGTTCTGTGCCATAATCATGGCAGTTGGAGTGGACTCTGCTGTTCTTTTAAATGGACAATGATTTTTAAAACTTAATTGTTATTATTATAGTAATCAGGCTTAATGTGAATTGGCCCTTATGCATTGAAGATGTGTATACTACAGAGATCTCAACATCACAAACTGTACACTGACTGGACATAAAGTCTACAATCAGAAGTTGGATATTTTGCTTTTGATAAACATTATTATCATCAAATTCCTTCATTTTATCAACAGAGTTTTTGAGCAGATGTTTACCACGGTTCATCCCCTGAGCACGTTTGTGAGTGGAAAAACTCAAAGTGAAAATGACTCAGTCTGCAGATGGCTGGGCAATGATGTTTTCTGGCAGAAGTGTGTTATTTTTCACGTAGGAATGACATCCAAACCAGTGCAAATCAAAACCATTGTTGTTTTCAATTGGCCTTTATTCTAACTTTTCTTTTTAATCTGTATTCTGTTGTGACATGTGAAGCAGCAGAAATGAATTGGCACATTTTCGAGTTTAGCTATAATTAAGGCTGCAGAATAGGGAAGTTATTGGAGAGATTTCTGTGATAGCAAGCTTGTTATAGCTCTCAAACACGTTTGTTATGCAACTGTTTTCCAAACGTTTTGCTGTTTCTCAGAAGACTTAATGAACCCATTTGTGCAGTTTGATCAGAATAATTAATTCATGATGAGAGATAAATATGCAATGCACACAGTTGTGGTGTTCTACTGAGTATCATCATGGCTGTATCAGTTTCAGCATAAATACACAGAAATGTATTTATGCAAGGCAGTTTGAGTGATGTGTAGAGACACAGAGGAGAATGTTGACAAAGGAATTGTTGAATAAAGTAGTCATTATTTTAGTTTTCACTGATGGCAGATGGACTATCCTGATGATGCTTTTCATACTTTTCTCGACCTTGACAGTGTAACTTACTTGGCAGTCTTTGGTACAGTCACAAGCCTCCCGGTTTTCATCCAAAATATCTTAAATTGTGTTCTGGAGACGAACAAAGCTTTAACAGGTTTGGAACGACATGGGGGTAAGTGATTAAAGGTCCCATGGCATGAAATTGTCACTTTATGAGGTTTTTTAACATTAATATGAGTTTCCCTAGCCTGTATATGGTCCCCCAGTGGCTAGAAATTTTGATAGGTGTAAACCAAGCCCTGGGTGTTCTGCTCTGCCTTTGAGAAAACGAGAGCTCAGACGGGCCGCTCTGGAATCTTCCCCTTATGTTGTCATGAGAGGAAGGTTACCTCCCCTTTCTATGCTTTGCCCGCCCAAACATTTACATTTAATTCAGTCGCAATGTCAGTACAGGTGTTACAAACAGACTTTTACGATATGGATTCAACTGCACTGACGCAAACAGTGAGTAACAGTTTTAATTTCTGTTGCCAGACAGTGCGACTCCTGTGAGGCTGGCACCTGTCCCTGAACCCTCAGGCGCGCTAGTGCGCCCATTCGCAAAAAAGGAAACCACGCCTCTACTACCGCAGGCGTTTCTTTTTCCATATTTTTTTATTTATTCGAATAAAATTTAAATTTAGAATATTCGTTGACAGCCCTACTGCACACTTGCCCAAACTGCCGTTATAATGAATGACCTTGTTATGCTGTACATCTTACTGTATTCATGTCGATATTGTGTTTGCTGTTAGTTGTGGTGAAAGCATTTTGTTAAAGAAAATGCTTTGCAATGACGAGATCACTGCATTCACGTGATAAACAGACTGTCTACTCAATGCAGCGATTCATGTGATGAGAAAATATCTAAAAAATAACGCTTTAATCAACACTTCCACGATTCGTTAACCTCGACAGCTGTAATAGTAAAAGTATTTGAGAAGGTTTCCACATGTAATACGCAATCGAATGCAAAGATGTCAGCCAATCACAACAGTTGGTGTTTAGTCTCACAGCAGACACGCCCCTTCAAACAGAGTAATCAAGCCAGAGGGCTAATATCAGGATATAAAAATGCCTTTTATTTTCTAAATTTGTTATGTAAATACCTTACTAACTATATGAGTACACCTCGGGAAACATTAAAAAACATTACAAAAAAGATAATAATCCACATCATGGGACCTTTTAATGTCAAAATTTTAATTTTGGGTGGAGTATCCCTTTAACTAGTAAACTACAAACTAAATCAGTGAATTATTAATGGTATAACAATTAGGGATGTCAACGATTAATCGATGATCGATTAATTGTCGATAAGAGATGCAATCGATTAAGGCTATCGATGGTCGGTTAACCGATTCAATGTTGGGCTCCGTGCGGCTCATGCGCACTCAACACGTGCGAGCGGCTGTGAGTGACGGTGACGATATATAAAAGCATCATCATTCATTCACAATGTACAAATTAAGCTTTTAATGTGATTTAAACTTTAAAGTACATTAAAATAGAAACAACATAAAAGTTCTTCAACATTAAATGCAATAGAAATGAAGTTACTAATCATTTCATCAGATAACCGTTTTATATCGTGCGCTTTGCAGGGCTGCGGGACACAGTGACAGGACAGGTAGTCTATTCATTCCTACAACTTGTTAATTCATTCCTACGAATTATTAATGTGGCAATTGTCCATGTTTCATTAATTTTGTTCCCTAAATAACCCATGATTTAAGTGAAATAAGGGAACAAATTAATAAATCGAACGAATTCATGAAATCTTTAATTTCCCTTCCCATGTTTACCACAGTAAGAGATGCGAAAACAGTTATTAAAAGCGAAAGATAATAAAATAAACCTGGGAAATTAGAGGGTTAGACTATGAAGATTTAGGAAAAGAAACGATGCCTAAATATACTGAATTTGTGGAAATTCGTGACCAACCGGCAAACCAGAACAAAGCCGCGTAAATGAAGACTATGGGGTCCAAAAGCATGGTCGCGATCTAACATTTTCCAGTTAACCTATTATTCCTCTAATAAACAAAGCTTTTATACCACACTTGTCATAATCAGATCTTATCATTTCTAAATAAATAATTGCTGGATTCAAAACAGCGTTTAATAGGCGCTGTGACCGACACATTCCTGGAGCATTCACTGCTGTCACTAAACGATGACGCCGAGCATCGTTCACAAGTTTCTGCATGGACCTGACTAGGGCACAGGTTCTAAGCCCTGGGACAAAATGGGATGCTTTAAGGAAAATTTATAGCCTACTAAGTAATAGGCCCAACATAAAAATAACAATTTTTTTTTTTTTTTTAAATAGGCTATGCGAAATATATCCGACTTAAATAGGCTAATTAAGATTAACGGATTTAAAACAGAAGTGTGGGCGCTCCATAAGTTCACAAAAAAAAAAAAAAGGATGACAACGCATTCTGTTTGTTTGCTTTATTTTACAAGAGCACAAATCTTCTGTTTTTATTGTGAGTGTGCACAAATGAAAGTAAACACTTTTGCGGAAAATATATATATTTTTTTTTATGTCTCAGCTGTTTCGATCGCCCCGGAGCCTGCTGCACACGTATATTCTAGCGATTCAAACTTACATCGCAGTCTGTTCATTATCAAAATAAAATGTCAACTAAACATTAAAAGGTTACACTGGTCAGTTTAAATAGACCGTAGTATACCGGTCCACTCTGCTGTTATGCCAAGGACGTTTTTGCTCATATGAAGAGGATCATCTTTTCCGTCTATATGCGAATGCGTGTTAAGTACAAGCCTAGTTTACATTATAAATAATAGTTTAACATTCAAATACATTGCGAATATGGAAACATTTCGATTTGTGCCGAATGAGACATGAGCAATAACCTCCAAATAAATCTAGCCAAAGCCGCGCTCGCTCATCCTCGTCTGCACGCATGCACTGTCACGATCTAATGCGCTGTATGCCGAATTTTTAAAAATCTGACATTTTCTAGGACAGAATCCAGCAGGATCAAATTAATGTGAGCAACTGTGTTTTGGTGCAGCAGCGCCGATGTAGTTCACGTAATGTGCAGCGCAGTCACACGCGCTCCACATTTCGGATAATTTTATACAATAATGTCAGTTGAAAACATTGCAATTGTGCTTTAAAATACAACAACGAGCACCACAAAACCATTTAAAGAGGCGCGTTCAGCGTTCTCTGTGCGGGATTGGAAACTGTCAACAAAGTAAAATTACCTCAAAAGTATGGCGCGCTCTCTTCATTTTATCAAATGATCATAATCGCATCTATTCATTTTATAATCCTGCTACTAGCATTTTATTCAGACTAAAACCTCTTTAATTCAAGTGAGAAAGCGTTTTGTGTGTGTGTGTGGCTTTTGCACATCCTGTCATACCGCTGACTGTGTGCCTGCAATAGACGCATTTTGCAGTATTATGGTTAACGATTAATCGATTAATTGATCGTTAATTTAAACGACGATCGATCATGGAAATAATCGAAATTTGACATCCCTAATAACAATTGAATAATAGTGAGCTAAATATTTTGAAATATTTTTATATTTAATTTGAAAACTGAATACTTCTTTTTTTTCTTTTCTTTTTTTTCTTTTAACTCTAGAAGCTGCTAAATACATGCAGCCAGTACAGACTTGCTACTGTAGTTTTGTTACTCTGAACTAAGTCTGAATCACATTATGCAAAGGTAAAGTTTAGACACTGGCTTAGATGTTTTGTAACTTGCTACAGTTATCACTGTCAATCATAGCAATGACTCGCAGAACAATTTAGCAGATTCACTTGCATAATGTTTGACACTCGCTCTTGTCATTCCTGAAACAGTATACAGTAGTGTATATATAATAGAGATTTAAATGCAGTTTCAATGCAGCTTTACAGTATCAAAATAGAAAAAGTGTGTCAGTGCAAAAGGACAATAGTAAACACTCAATTTTCAGTTAAGTATACAATGTGGTCTTCTTAGACAATTTTTTGTTTTGTTTTGTTTTTATTGTGGTTGGATGATGTAGAGAAACTAAGCGAAGGGCGCTCCCCTTATAGCACAGCTAATTTTAATAGTTGACCGGAAATGACTGAGCTGGCCAGGAAGTAACAGTGCATATAGTCTATTCAGTCCTCACACTGCTAAAGATTTTACAAGAATCTGTGAAAAATGCAGACTAACTGCTTAAGGTCTTAAAGGTGAATAAGAATGGGTAATTTGCATTTTTCACAATTATTTCACAAGTCTTTTGTCATTCCTCAAAAAGAAGTAAACCTTTCTACTGGAGGCCCTCATAGTGAGGCCAGAAGAAAAGGCTTGTCTTAAAATAGCTCAGCAGGTCACTCACTTCTGTCTTTAAGAGGTTTGCCATGTTTTAGTTGAGCAAACAGAATGTCCCTATGTCTTTCAGCATTAGTTAAGTTGGAGGACTTTGGGTGCTGACCACTTTCTTTTCTGCAAACTTTCAAACTACAGCAATTGTTTTGGAAACACTTGGTTATTATGAATCTCCTAACTCCTGATTTACAGATTGTCTGTAGAAATCCGATGTCTTTGGGTTTTCTTCTTTGTGCTTCATCTGTGGCAGGGTGACAGTATATGCCTTGATGGTAGAAATGGTAGATACATATGCCATTGACGTGATCAAATTCAAAAACGCCATTTTAAGGCCAGTTACGCCTTAGTAAAGGATCATTCAGGAGTTCAGTCATAAAAAAAAAAGAAGAAATTATACTTTTGTTGAACAAGAACACATTGAATTGATCAAGAGTGGAAATAAAGACTTTTAATTTTAAATATTTATATTCAAATATTTGCTGTTCTTCTGAACTTTCTATTCATTAAATGCCGCGTTTCCACTGCTGGAACTTTACCCAGGAACTTTGGGCTGGTGTGTGTCCACCGCAGGAACCAGGATCTAAATAAAGTTCTGGGTAAAAAAAAAAAAAAAGTTGCCCCTCAGAAAGTCCCTGCTCATGAGAAAGTACTTTTTCGAAGGTCCAGAACTTTTGGGGGCGGGACTTGGGCGCTAAACGTGCTGATTGGTTGAGGTCACGCAGCATTGTTTTTCAACCACCATTTATTAAGATAATTTTCAAAGTATTACTGTTATTGTGTCATGAAATGTAATTTTAAAAGTATTTCAGGCGAGAATGTAGTTGTTTTAAGCTCAAATCTGCGGTTTATTTATAAAGACGTCACCTATATAAAAAATTTTTTAACGATTTCCGAGGCGATTAGCTGGCTATATAAAATATAATTCATTTTTGATAAATCTAACATGTAATCTTTGGTCTTTAATCAATTTACCTATTAATATGTTAAAATTTAAAATAAAAAGAGGCAATACTGTGATATATTTTGTTTTATTGTAATGTAGGCTATATGTGACAGATTTCCCTGAACTATATTTCTGCGGCTATTATTATGTTTAAATGAAAACGAGCAGAGGCAGTGGTGTTTGATATCATATTTTGTCTTATTGTAAATATACACTGAGGAGAATTGAGGTAGCCAAGGTGAGCTGACTGATGATTCAAGTGCGCTGCTGTTTGCAGAATTACCGGACTTGCGTCGTCCTGTCCACAGGAGATCACAATCCCGAGTCCTGAGTCGAACTCACAAACTATAGTTCAGTCCGAAATATTGAGGGTACAAATCCGAAATTTTCATCATTTGTATTGAGAAACGGGCACAAACTTAAGTCACCAGAGTATTTGCCTAATCTTCACAGTGCTTTAGACTGAGGTGGAAACACAGAAAGCAACAGGTTTGTGGGGGGAAATTCCTGTGAAAAAAAAAAAAAAAAAAACGTTCCTGGTACAATTGTTCTTGGTAATTTCAGTGGAAACGCGGCTAAAGGGTAAAAATGTATCATGCTTTCCACAAAAATATTAAGGAGCACAACTCTTTAAACTTATTTCAGCATATTTTAAGGATTTCCGAAGTGACACTGGAAACTGGAGTAATGGCTTCTGAATATTCAGCTTTGATATCATAGGAATAAATATTAAAAATATATAAAAATGGAAAAATTATTGTAAGATTTCAGAATATTTTCTATTTACTATATTTCCAATTAAATAATTGCAACCTTGGTGAACACAAGAGACATCTTTCAAAAGCATTAAAAAAAACAAAAATGTTTAAACTGTTGTGTATATTGTGATATATTCATAAATCATTATCAGGTTTTGATTATGCCATCAACTCCTGGTGTGCTTATGAGACACTCACTGGCCCCTTGAGTTCTCAGCCACTGAAAGGTGGTGATGATACATGTACATGAATTAACCCAGTGGTGAACCCAGTGGAGAGGAACTGCAGATTTATTTGTGTGTGTGTGTGTGTGTGTGTGAGAGAGAGAGAGAGAGAGAGAGAGAGAGAGAGAGAGAGAGAATGAGCAAGTGAGTGAGTTAGAGTGTGTGCATTGGCTAGTGGCCAGTGTGAAGTAAAACCAGCAAGCGCCATCTGTCTCACTGCATTAAGCCATCCATATGGTATTCTCTCTCTCTCACTCATTGCATGTTCTTTTGTCCAGATTCTAAGAAAACAATAATGTTGGTCTTCTTATTCTGACCAATGTTCATCTTCATCACACTATATTATCAAGATCCTCTCTGATTGGTGTTTGGCACTGGGCTCCAGTAGATTGTGCCAACCTCTTTCAAAGATCCCAGATCTCCAAGAGGACTGGCAGAGTGGGTTTCCTGCGACAGCCAGAGGATTAGTGGTTTGTTCACAGAATGTTAAAATGGTCACACATTAATATAAAACTACAGTTTTTATCGTTCTTTTTCACATAATAAATGTCAAGTCAGTACTTTGTAAGCTTGTTTTTGTACGCTTCTATGTGACATTTTAACTCCAGTTTTTTAATCTGGAATGGATGATGAAACGTATAGCTGAACCATATAGCTTCTTAACATTAGCTTTGGTTGATGTTGTCTAAAAGTGATAGTTCATCTACAAATAAAAATTGTCGTTCCAAAGTAGTTTGACTTTCTTTTTTCTGTGTGACACAAAATATGATACTTTGAAGACGTTCAGGTCCAAACAGCATCTGACCCTATAGTTTTATTATATATATTATTATTTTTTTCATCAAAATAAATTGTCTGCAGAAGGAAGTCAGTCATACAGTTTTGGAATGACTTGAGGGTGAGTAAATGTTGATAGAATAATTATTATTATTATTATTTTGGGTGAAGCGTCACTTTAAGATTGGTGTTGATCATTATTATGGATATCGGAGACCCTCTGTTCAAGATCTCTCATATAGAAATTATCCTAATACCTATATTATTGTATTTCTGAGGTTTTCTGTAACACTGAAATTTCCTCTTTTGTGAATTCAGTGTAAAACTGTCTGTAATCTGTCAGTTTAAAATTCAGAACTTTTTTTATTTTATATTTATTATTGCTCTCAATTGCAGTTAGTGTATTCGATTCACTCTTTCCCTCAGGACTTGGTCTGATTAATTGTGCTAGAATAATCTGCCGCACCTCTTCAGTTAGTTAAGACAATGTGTCTATTCAGAGATTTGAATTCAGAGACGTGAGATGACAGAGATAGGCCATTAGTGTCATGTGTGAGCGAGTCTGTAGAATTAGCTTTTGATGACAGCTTGAGTATTTCAGCTCTCTCATGCTCTGAGAGTCCTAAATAAATCTCATGTGACTGACTAACAGTAACTAGACCAGAACTTTCTGATTTCACAGATACAAGATTTAACTGGAATTTCATCCAGCGTGCAGCTTTACTTCCACTGCTGGGGGTTAAATAATCCATAAAATATGACTTATAAGATTTGTTTTTTTACATGGCTCCTATGGTCCTGGAAATCCTGGAAATTTTTAATTGTGTTTGCCCGGCCTTGAAAATGTAAATTAACAAAATCATAAAAGTCATTAAGAAAAATACTCTATATGTACATTTTACTAGTTTTGTTCTGCTTTTTAAAAATTTTTTATTTGTGAGTGAATCTTTAATTTATTTTTTTAAGTTTACTTGGGTGTTTCTAAAGAACTGGCATTGAGCAGATGGTATTTTTGATTCATGTATGGATTACACTGTGCCTTTTTTTGTGTGTGTGCATGCTTTATTTTCCCTTTTTTATTTTTATTTTTTAGAATGTCACAAGTAAAGACACTCCTTATTTCAGCTACCCATATTCATGTGTCACTCTTGTAATCTAGGAGAACTTTGCTCGGTCTCCTGTTCACTTATCACCAGGACTGTGATTTATATATGTGTTTAGTTTATTCTAAAACAAGATTGTGTCTAATAATTATGATTGTTGTGTTCATACTGGTCCCTTAACCCACCTAAAAGTTAGGTCTAAACTACTTGTTTATCTTTTCAAAGCTGGATCGTTTTGGTTTGGTTGCTGCAGGTGTTATTCTCATGCCACAACCTTGAACAAATGCCAGTTTTCAGAACTTTGCGACAGGAAGCAAAAGCTATAGAGGAAGAAAAAGAACTGCTTGAAGAGGAGGCAAAGCTTTCAGTCCATTCACACCATGGCTTCTCACATCTACAGAAACACAAAGCAAGGCATTCATAAGTCATGAGTGCAGTGACTAACACACTTTTGCTTAGACATCACATCATGCTTTTAGTCTATAATGCTCTTTGTTTACCTTTCTCTCATCGTCCTCCTCCCTACATCTCCTTTTGCTAAGTCATCCGATGTTGCCTGCTACTTATTGCACTGTTCTTTATTTATGATCCTTCAGCATTGATCGCTCTTCGCATTAACCCCTCATTCAAACTAGAGCTTTCGATCCTACAGGCCTGCTGTGACCGTTCCTCACTTCAAATCATGTCAAGTCATGTTCAAACCTAGTGGCGCACTTGCCGTGATGTGGCTTTTAAAATGTTCCAGTTTATGTGATAAAGTTGTGCATTAGTCACCACTGGCCTGTATTTGGGCTTCTGGCATAGAGAATAATACCTTTCTGCAGATCACAAACAGCAACTGACCACATACTTATCAAATAATGCAACTATAGACCTGCCTTAGACTACTTAAATTCCTGGCTTACGTTTCATCCTCCTACTTCCACAAACACCTCTACCTTGCCCGGTTTACCCAGAAGCAAAGCTGTTCATCACTTAATGCTGATTTTGCCAATTCTTTATTTCCTACATGAATGAAGGATAAAAGGTTGAGGGGTTTGGGAGAGGGATGCCCCGAGGCAAGAGCTGAAAATACTACACCTCTGTCAGCACTCTTTCTTTAGGAAAAGTTACAGAATACAGCTTAAGCTTGTAGAGCGTGCAATGAAAGCTTGATGAGTGTGACACTTTACTCCTAGGATTATCACGTTGAGTCCTCCTTTTGAGTGACTGCCAAGTGTGTGAATCTCAGGAAGGTCAAACTGATAGCGTGCTCCAAGTGTCTTAGTACATTTTCTGAAAATCAGTGGTTTTTATCCTTGTCCTGTATGTGTGATTCATTGCATCCTGACCATTTCTAGTAACTAAATGGGAAATGTTGAACCACAGTCATTTTTAAACCAGGATTAATGTAGCCTTGGGTTACCTGTTCATATTCAATTAATCCTGGTAAGACTTTCAGAAAGATTCAACACTTTACATTGATTAACAGGGAATAATTGTGTTCATTGGCTGGGCAAGTGTAATATGTGGGCAGGTTATTATAGATACATATTTCCTGATTCAGTTAGATTCTGATTCATTCACAAGCTCTAGAGTCGGTTTAAATTTGACTTTTCAGTTGAGTATATTTCAGTTATATAAGGTCTGTTTTGCTTGCAAGTAATTCTTTCTCAGTTAACATTAAATATAGGAAATCATCTAACTTAGTATATTAAAAATATTAAAAATATCAGATTTCAACAATAGGGCTCAAACCTGGTTAAATTTAGAAACAAATGTAATAATCAACATAGTTCAAAACTTCTATTATATATGTGTGTGTGTGTGTGTGTGTAAAAACCTACATTTTTAGCAGCTGTTACTCCAGTGTCACATGATCCTCAAGAAACATTTCTCATTATAATCAATGCTGAAAACAGTTGTTGCTTAATATTTATTTATTTATTGTGGAAACAGTTACACCTTTTTTTTCAGTATTCTTTGATAAAAAGCAAGTTCCAAATAATATCACTTATTTAAAATAAAATCCTTTCTAAATATATACAATAGAAATCTTGTATTAATATATTTCTAAACATTCAATTATTAGTTTTTATTTATTCATAATTGATTTTACATCTGCACAAATTTTAATGTATTTATAATTTATGATAATTATCAGGCTCCCACGCTCTGCAGATTGAAGTGCCTTTGTTTTTCATTTCATGAATACCAGCATTTCTGCTCATCTCAGGCAACTCCTTAATTTTTTCTGTGAACTTTACCACAAGAATGCGGTGTCTCCTTCATGTCATGTCATGTGTTCATTTCCACCTCCAGACCCCTAAGTAGGGTGCCTTCAGGCTGTATTGGTGGTCATGAGTGAGATGGAGTGTAGCTTGTTTTCACATCTGGAATTGGGTCTCTATCCAGCGTCTATCAAGTGTGTTACAAAACCTATTTTGTTCCAACATTTACAGCAAAGTGGAGACATGAGTGTCTCCTGTATGTCAGTTAAAGCTGTGGCGGCAGATCACCTTTGTCCATCACAAAGGCAGCTGCCCCATAGAGAGAGGTTTATCGTTTGTTCCCAGACAAGACAATCAGTTGTGTCTGAGGGGCCCAGTAGGCATCTGGGTTTAGCGTGCTGAATTCAGGAACCATTCATGATGATAATTGTGATGATAAAAGCTGAATCTGCATATTAAGTGCTGATTCATCCAGGTATGCATGCAAATCCATTCACATTTTCTCTTTGTTAATCCTCAGAGATGTTTGATAGGATATATAAGGGGAAACTGAGCATGCACGGTTAGGTTTCCAGAGATGAAAGTAGTTCCACAGAAGAGCAACTTATTAGATTTCATACATTATGCAGGAAGAGGTAATACAGCTGGAAGCGTATCTGTGACAGACGCAGGATAGGGGATGAAAGGGCAGGAAGTGAAGATCCTAATGTTTGTTTTCATCGGGAAAGCTGTTATTTGGGTTCATGTCAGAAAGGATTTCGAAGCACTGTATGTCAGATGATATCAGCTGGTTTTATGGGCACCGTGTTCCCTGTTATTTGCTATTAAGAGTTTTTTTAACAACTTCTTCTCAAACATTCTTTTTAAAAACTCACACACAAGAGACCAGAAACCAAACTGTACACCACAACATTACTTTGACAGAGGCTTACTTCATCAGTGGGCTTATTTTTATATGGAAGATGTTGAACATTGATTTTTAAATGCACTAGATCTTAATTTAATAAATCTTTGCATCCTATATGTGCATCACTAGTGCTATGAGCTACATTAGCCAGGCTCAACCGCCTGTGATTATACACATAATTTGGAGACGCCAGCTGGGTAGAAGGTTTTTTATTTGTTTACAAAGACATTCCTTGTCTGTTTTTGCGGCAACTAGGGAATTAATTAACTCCAAATGTAATTGGACATGCTTTTAGTGTCCTTGTGTTCTCTGTCTTACGTAACCAAGCTTTGCTTTGCTCAGCCAGTATTAGTAAAAGTGTCATAAAACTTGTTTTTTGTGATGAAAATTTGAATCGGCCAGTCTTTTTAATGGCCAATATTTAACCTCTGAGCCTGGAACACAATGGCAATTGACAGTGAGTGTGCAGTTTTTAGGATAAGACTTTGGAATGTAATCATCAATCATGCACATCATTTGTGCTTGAACTGCTACTTGACTTGACACAATTTAGCCTAACAAACTTTAAAATGATTTTCCAACTTGTTCTACTCCTATTTTGTTGTGACTGAATGCCCTTGACCAATTAAGAAGCTCTTTGTTGAAGCATACCAAACATTGTTATCAGTTTGTAGTCGTATGGTTTTAAATCTGAGATCCAGTTGAATCCAAAGACCTTTAGAGGGCAGCTGGATCTCAGCGTGACTGGATCATGTGTCTGTCGCCAAAACCTAGCGGAGTTCACCGATCAGCCGGAGGGGAGCGGATTCAGCCTATAAATATAGAAAATCAAAACATGAAGATGCTTGTTGGTTGGTTTGCTTTTAGGCAGTTGTGATAATAAAAGTCTGCTTTTGTCCAAAAAAAAAAAAAGTGGAGACTTGAAGTGTTTGGAGAGCAAACAGCAGTTTCTGTACTTTAAACTTAATTTACAGCATTCCAAAGACAAAATGCAGGCAAGAATTAACAGGCCATTCAAAGTCAGTGTTGTCATGCTCGCTCCTCATAGCCCAAACCACAACGTGCACCATGGGATAGTTGTGGAGCAAGGGGGCGGCAAGGGGGTTTGTCCTCCTCCTTCACAGAAAGACTAATTTCCTGTACTAGCAGTACCAAGAAGTTGATACTAAAATATCACATTTGCAAACACTGTAAAAAGTTGTGCAACGAGAAGTAAACATTGCAGATATGACTGGCTAAATGGTACTTTGTATGAACTTGGCCGAGTCTGGAGTGCCAAACTCACTTTCGCCCTTTCCTCTTTCTCCATGTCCTTTTTTTCTGTTTTAGGTCAGTCAGGGAAATGTCCCAGGTATTGAGAGTGCGTACTTGGCCATGGACACTGAAGAGGGGGTGGAGGTGGTTTGGAACGAAGTGGAGTTTTCAGACAAGAAGGTTTTCAAGTCCTTTGAGGTAGGACCATGCTTGTTTTCCCAAATCAGTGTTATGGCTGGGATACTTAGTATGCTGCTCCACAAACATCTGCGTAATGTTACTTTATTGGAGTATCATCATGCTGGAATAGTGGTACTGTGACAGAAACAACACTTGAAATGTGAAACCAAGAGTTGATGTACTTTGTGTTATGCAGGAGCGGATAAAGGAGATGTTTGAGAACCTGATGCAGGTGGAGCATCCCAATATTGTGAAGTTTCACAAGTACTGGTTGGACATGAGAGAGAGCAGAGCGAGGGTGAGACAGATGCAAGACACACATGCTAGAAATGAACTTTGCCCTAAATTCAGACTTTCACGTTTTCTTTCATTTCGTGCCCCACAGGTAATTTTTATCACTGAATACATGTCATCTGGAAGCCTCAAGCAGTTTTTGAAGAAGACCAAGAAAAACCACAAAACTATGAATGTGAAGGTGAGATGTTTTCTCAATCATAGAAAAGTTAGAGGACGATGCCACCTTCTGGCAGAAATATGACAAAATCATAACACACTGGTACTATCTGTATGTCTCAGGCATGGAAGCGCTGGTGCACGCAGATACTCTCTGCACTCAGGTAGGACATTGAGGATTAAGTATCATCTCCTGAAATCACCTGCACATTTGCTGTTAAAGCTGAAGTCAAATAAAAATATTTTCCCAGCTTGATATACAGAGACAGCTAGAAGTCAGTAAACACTGTGACTCTGTGCCACTCTGAAAACATTTCTTTGGTTGTTTGAGCATCTTGACCAACCCAGCATAGCAACACTGACTCAGAAAAGGGTGTGAGTTTGGGGGGTGGGGCTGTCAGTTTGTTTGGCCAATCACAGATGAGGGGAGTGTGGGACAGTTATGTTTCATGACACTAGAAGTTACACAGTTCAGCTATTCGCTTGTTAAATCTGACGTCACGTGTCACTGCTTCCGTGTCCAAACGCTCTATCAGATACCACGAGAAAACAACAAAAGATGCGAATATAAACTCACAATGTGATATAATAATACCAGGAAAGCTATAATCCTAACCTTTTAACTCCATACTGAAGTCCCAGATAGCCAGGCAATGAAAATATAAATAAATAAATATACAAATTATTTGTGTTTGGGATGCTGTGAGCACGGAGACTGTAGTGTACACCGTAAGTTTCAAAGTGTTTAGCTTAAATGATTAATATGAATAAACAGTGCTCATAAACGTCTGCTGAGGTCGTATTTTCAAGTGAAGCCAGTTGAGACCTGGATAAAAAAATATATATATATATAATTTTATTAGCTAAATCTTTTTCTCTTTAAAATGTATTTTATTTTTAAAAAAAAATTTAAAAATCATTATTATTTTAATAATGCATTATTATACATTTTCAGTGTTTCGAAGGATTTGTGTGTGTGTGTGTGTGTGTGTGTGAATACAAGTACTAATGTTTTATCTTTTCTGTCTAGTTACTTGCATTCATGTGATGCACCCATCATCCACGGTAACCTGACCTGTGACACCATCTTTATCCAGCACAATGGCCTCATAAAGATCGGCTCAGGTTTGACACTAGCCTTGTGTTTAAGGTTTAACTCGAAAATTTGATGTTTGATTATTTTTAACATGGAACATCTGTTTTTAGAACAGTAATATGTCTCTTCTTTCTTTTACAGTTTGGCACAGGCTGTTTGTTAACGGTAAGTCCATTCTGAGCTCTCTATGTCATGTGCACAGGAATTTGCTTATCTTGTCAGAAAGAAAACACTGACTGTACTTTGACTGTTTCCTTTCCTTCCTTCCTTAAACAATGCTTCGTATATTGGCCAAAAATCCTGGCAGTTAAATAATGTACTATAATAATAATTGTCAGCTTTCACAATCTAAGACATAAAGAAAATAAGGCATGCTTTGATTTATTTTGGACTCTAGCCCATGTGCTAGAGATATTGTACGTTTACTGGCAATCATTTTTCCATTCATATAATGTAATAAAAATAGAGTTTGAATGTTGTGTGTTTCTCTTAGTATTTGCTGAGGCGATTCATGGGAATGTGCATCAACATCGAGATGAAATGCGGAACCAGCATTTCTTTGCTCCGGAGTATGGCAGTGAGTATCCGATGCCTTTTACTATATTATCATGATTCTCAATCTGGAAAAATTAGAAAAAAAAACTAAAAACCTGGGCATTTATTTATCAGCAAAGAAAATTTGTTTTGCTCATAATTTGTAATACATTAGAAAACTGCAAAATATAAATTGTACTTTCATGACATAAATATAAATGTTCACTTTCATGACATTTCTTTGTTTTCTCTTTCTCAAGTTGCTGAAGATGACTACGCCATTGATATCTTTTCATTTGGCATCTGTGCCTTAGAGGTCTGAGTATTACTTTAATGATCCTTTACTATCAAAAAAAATAGCAGATTATAATAATTACGAAAGAAAGAGATTATGTGTGACTTTGAATTTTGTTTTCCCTGCTCACCTTTAGATGGCAGTACTGGAAATCCAGGCCAATGGAGACATTTCAGTTTCGAAAGAGGCCGTTGATCATGCTGGACAATCACTTGAGGACCCTCTCATGAGGGTAAAAGATTTTAAGTGTATGTTTATAGCTAATACAGCTCTGTTGAATGTTTGGGGTTTACTGTAATGCCTTCATCACTTACACTGACAGGAATTCATCCAGTCGTGTGTGCACACCGAAGCCAAGACGAGACCTACAGCTCATGACCTGCTGTTCCACAGAGTGTTATTTGAGGTCCACTCCTTAAAACTGCTTGCTGCGCACTGCTTTATCAATAACCAGTGTAAGTGGGACATGGAAAACACTTTCGTGCATCCTTTCCTCAGAGTATAAATGATTTAATTCAGATCTTAAGTTCCACCAAAGAGCAAAAAACTTTAGCCTTGAAATGTGTTTGCTATATATCTAAAAAAAAAAAAAAAAAGATTGTATGCCTTTGCATTATCTTCTTTATTATTACAAAGTGAAATTGTGCATTTTAAAATCAACTGTTTTTATTTGAATTTAATCTTAATTTCCAATTCCTCACAAATCTATATGTATGTAAATCTATATATTAAATACATTAAATAGAGATGGTTTTTTTAATTTATGTTTTTATCTTAAACATAAAATAAATGTTATGCATGGCACATTTATGCAAAAGGAAATTGTTGCTCCTTCATATTTCTTTTTGGTTAAGGTCTTAAACGTAGTTTAATTTTCTCCAGATCTCCTTCCTGAGAATTGTGTGGAAGAGAAAACAAAATCTTTTGATCCTAATGGCATCATGGCAGAGATTAATCATCGTGACCGACCTGGAGTCCATCTAAAGTAAGTTTCTCAAACAAAATGTTTGAAGTTTCTGATTGTTTCCCACTTTCCTCTGACATCCTTCTCTCTTTATTTTTTTTTTTTTTTTCAAGGTACTCTCACGTTTCTCCTCTGGAGCTGGACAAATTCCTTGAGGATGTGAAGTGAGTCACAGAGAACATCAGCTGATCTTAGATTTAGACTGTTTTTGTCTCCATACTTGATCATTTAAAACCTTTCTTCTGCTCAAACAGGAACGGCATATATCCCCTCATGAACTTCGCTTCTCAGCGGCCGCATCCTATCCCTCGCGCTCTTTCTTTGTCACAGGAACAGATGGAGACTGTGAAGACCCCAACCCCAGAACCACAGGAGACTGAAACCAGAAAGGTTAGAATATGATTTATGTTCGAAACAATGTTGAGAGTTACTGACTCCTGATCTATTGCTCCATGAGACTCTGTCCTCTTAAAAACCTGGTGTGTTTGATTTGTGCAACAGAAAAGAGGCACTAAATATTCAAATCCTTGTGGTTTCATACAGGTTGTCCAGATCCACTGTAATTTGGAAGCGAATGAGGAAGGCACAAGGAGTCACGTAAGTGACCATTTAGTTTTGCTTAGCTTCTTCACCTGAAAAGTTGTGGACATTGTGCATCATCTATCCTTTCTTTCTCTGTAGCTCTCTCTCTTTTTAAAGATGGATGACAGGCTTCACCGTCAGCTCAGCTGTGATGTTTTGCCATGTAAGTACATTTTAAAATATTCAAATGTGTTCTTGTTGCATTTATTTTTTGAGAATAAAAATGAGAGTATATGAGATGCATGTAAATGGCTGAAAATATCTTCTTCTTTTTTTCAGCGGACACTCCCAAAGATTTGGCTAGTGAATTGGTTCACCATGCTTTCATCAGTGAAGTAAGCTTGAGATCTTCTAAACATCAGGCTTCTTCATGCCTTTCAATCACATTTAAAGAAAAGAGCTTATATTATATTTATATACTATACTTACTATATTTAAGAATATACCATTTGCTATATAGTTTGTATTGTTTTTTTTTTACATGTGTATACTGAATATATTCTGAAAAAAAAAATAATAATATATATATATATATATATATATATATATATATATATATATATATATATATATATATATATACTGAAATGTATAGCTATTTGGTGTAATGGCAATTTCTATTTGGTGATGTGCATTATGCAAATAAATTACAGGGTTAAAATTTGAATTCTATCACCCAACCATAAGCAGTTTAACTGAGGAATTAATAGAAAATCAATACTTGTATATAACACATTGTGCATGATAAATCTTTAGTCCTCTAGTGTGTAGGCCAAACAGAAAACCTCAAAAAATAGCTTTGCTTTGTGTGATTGTTATTATCTTGTTTTTGTGTCATGCAGGAAGACTGTGAGAAGTTGGCATGTTTTCTTGAGGATGCATTTTATAAGCACAGGTCAGGGACGTCCACCTCTCCTACTGCCATGGCTGTGATGAACTAAGCCCAACTGGTCCCATAATAGACAAACCGAGATTGAAGACTGGGTCAGAGCATGAGGAAAACCAATGGTGAGAGATTCAGAAGAGGGAAATGAGACCAAATACGCAACATTACATGAATGAAGGTCAGGAAAAGATGGCTTCAGAGTAAGTTACGGGACTGGGGAGAAAGTCTCACACCATACCGCATGGTAGCTGCACAAACTCCAAAGAGCTCAAACTGTTCATTTTGATCTTGAAGGATCTCGAAATACTGCTATCATCTCACCATGATGAACACTTCTATCACTTGCAGAGATTCTGCCTCAGTGCCAGCATTTTGATTGTGATCAAATTATTTTTTTTTGTAATAACATCCCTCCGAGTCATTGTGTCTATATGGCATAATCCATTGTCATCTAGCAAAGGACAAAATCTCAAACAGACAATTTTGTTCCAATATAAATGTGTTATTTATTATTTTAAACTATTAATGCACCAACTTGGTATACATGTTTAAAAGTTCAAGCAAGGAAATGCATCAAAATGTTTAATTCTACTTTTCTAAATGATCTTGTTCTGTATGCTTTAACAAGCTGACGTTGAGTAAACAAATGTATGGTACTATGACAAAAGTGCTCTTGGAATCTGTTGTACTAATGTATTACATCACTTTATTTTTAGATGTTAAAATGTGTTTCTAGCTCTTAATCTTGAATGATTTTACTGAGTTTAAGATGTTGATCTCAATTGCTTTTTTATGCAGATAGTAACTTAGCAGATATTTTAAACAATGGCAATAATGGTATCCTTAAGTATAAGATTACAATTCAAATGTTTGGGGTCAGTAATGTTTATTTTTATTTTTTAAGAAATAAACTTTTTTTTATCCAGCAAGGGCACCTTAACTTGGTCAAAAGTGACAGTAAAACTTTTACATTGTTGTGAAAAAAAATCAGTTTTGAACTAAATGCTGTTCTTTTAAACTCCTATATTAATCCTAGAAATTTTATTTTATTAGAATATTTTAACAATATTTCTGTTTTACTGTATTTTTGATCAAACTTAATGCAGCTTAAAATCTTACTGACCTCAAGAATGTTCCATCTGATATTTGCTCAGTTTTAAGCAAAAAAGCAGGAGAGCATTTAATCCATATTTCTTTTACCAAGAAAAAGCTTGAACTTGAATTTTTTTATTTATTTGCCGCCTTAATGTGAATATGACCTGATCCTAGATCAACTGTCTGCTCAGAGGTGTTATAAATATGGAGGTCCAGTTTACTTTTAATTATTTCTTAGTCCCTTACACTAATTAATTCATGGTGATAGCATACAATGAACTGACGTTTACTGAATCAGAAGAAACAATGGTTTACTTTAATAAATCCCTCCACTGGGAATGAAGGGCTTTTATTCTATTTGGCATTTACATATTACCACAGTATGCATGTTTTGTGTCATGTAAAAGGAATCATATGCTATTTTGTATGTATTCTATATGTGAGAACTTGAACCTTGTCACAGCCAAAGATATACTGGGTGCAGTGCTGGCAAGAGTGGGTACTACATTGCAAATATAGGGTCCTGTATTTGACTAACACTTGCATTTTTACAACAGTATTCATTCTGTGAAAACATCCATGTTGCCATTCCGTCCAAAGCAATAGTATCTGTTAGGGATGCTTTCAGTACTGTACTCCCCAATGGCTTCGAAAATATTTGCATGTCAGGAAAGGAATGCTTTTAAAGAATTGTTCTTTTTTTGATATATTGGCATGGTTGCACAATGGATGTATTGCACCTTCGGAAAACTATTACAAGGGATTTGTATTCTCCTTTTATTCTTGCTAATTCAAATGATTCATATGTCATGAAAAAGTCACCATCCTCCCAGTGTTATTATAAGACTCCAATGTCTTGCAATGTAATACATTTGTACGTAGACGCAAGAGATATGAATGTACAGTAACTGTTTAAATATGCTCTTCCTAATTCCTGGTGTCCTTTCTCATCTTAATCAAATACATTAACCAGGCTTTTGCTTTTTTTATTTGTGTTGAACTTGTATACTGTGACATGAAGTACTATAACATTAAATTATAAAATGAATACTTTAATATGGCTGAAGTTATTTATTTTGTGTAATAGCATAAAAAGCTCTCATATAATTAATGTAGGTTTCAACTGATGTAAAGTGCTCTCAGTACAAGGGGACTTTTCAGGTCAGGTATAGGGACAGTTGTCACATGGTTTATATGCATACAATTTTTTATTATTATTATTTATTTATTTATTGCCTATTCTACTGTTTTAATGTTGCTGAAAAACACATAACTTGCTGCTTATTGTTAGATGATCACTAATAGCCTAATATATAATACGATTTATTAATATATAATAATTACATGAATACGTGTCTAGAAACTTTCATAAGCCCATTTAGATAAATATTCACTGCAGTAAAAAAGGTGACGAATAGCCCAGACCCTCTATGTGTGGGCTTTTAAGCTATTTCTCTACAGTAGACATGTTAATAATTTTTTTGCTATCGTCTTATCAGAGGCACCGCCACATATTGTCTCAATAAAATGATAAACTGTTTTATTGTGCATCATTCTGTTTTTTCAACGCGACTCGCGTCGCTTTCCTCCAATCACACTGCAGCTGCGCGCCTCTTACCTAACTCTCTCTCGGTATCGCGAGATTTCATAGTCTTCCTCGCCGTGCGGACGTTAGCTCTGGAAGGTGTGCTCCATGGCGGTGGCTGTTTCAGCGGTAAATGTAATATTTTGTTTAACTTCTCTCTTATAATATACACACACACGGTAGTATTTAAAGAACGTATAAAAATGTTTTCGGACAGAGGTTTCATTTAAAAACTTAGAAGAACAGGGGAATGGCTAACTAACGTTAGCCTAGCGCACCGAGAGCGGGATTTTCTCCTAGGCCTGATGCTGCGTGTCTTTTAAGAACCACAGTGGTTCAGTCTTTCTCGACGGATTATTATTGTTAGGATTTGTTTAAAACGGTTGATTTTAACGGTGTATTGCTATGTTTGTTAACCACACGCGTGTGCTCTCTCGCTTTCTTCATTTAGATGAGCTAGCGTGTTAACCCGCTCACATTGTCCTCCTGAGCTGAATCAATCCCGCTGATGCTGCACGGTCCAGAAACTAAACGCTCCGGTTAAAACTCTTTACGCTGTTAACATTTATTTGCAGTTACTATTTGCTTTTTAAAAAAAGTGCATTGTCGTCGAGTAACTTTAATCTTTTTGAGTATCATTAAATCCAACATTACATAAGGCCTAATGTCCTGTGAGAGTGTATGGGACGCATTCATACAACTGATTTTATTTGTTTTTAACCTCCTAGTCAGTGTGATTATGTAACTATTTAACGTTAATGTGTTTGTATTAAATCAGAGCAGACCGCTTAAATGTTCTATTCAGAGTTCATCGTTTTCCTAACTAACGTTAGTCTGTTTTACAGACATCTCTAAAGTCATGCTATTATAAGTAACGTTAGGTTGAAAAACTTAAAAGTTTCCCCTTTTAACCTGTGAAATGGACGCCGTGTAACGTTACATGAGTTTACTGAAACCTCTCTCTTTCCTTATAGACTCTGTATTGAACAGTAAAAGCTCCCAAAAAATAATCTCACAAGACCCCCCAGTGGAGAGCAGGTGCTAGGTAAGGGGACAATCCACTGCTCAGCCCAAGACCACTCTTCCCCTTTGTTTTGAAAGGGGTTTGCAAAGAATTTTGTCTGATTGCCTTTCAGTTATTGGAGTATTACTCATATTTGATAAACAACAGAGTGCATCAGACAACCTATACTTCCTTTTTATGTTGTTTAAGTGTCACCAGTATATGTATAATGAAGTGTTAGAGCTATTAGGGATTGAAAATTTATGGAAAATATGTACGTGTAAATTCAGATTGGCTGTTAATGTTTTGATTTAAAAAATATATTTAAATGAAAGTTATACCCACAATATTGTAATACTTGTAATGTGTCATTGTTATACAATCAGAACGATTATTAAAGTTTTATAGTCATCCTTATTGTGAATTGGCCTTAAATTACAAAGTTTCATTTTGGGATTGGGGGGGGGGTGAACTGTTCTTTTCTTTAAGAATTATTGTCATAGGACAGATGTGTACAAAATATTCTGTAAGGTTTTTCACCCAGGGCTTCATGCCGTTAACATTTTAGAGGCATCTTTTTTGCCCCCCCTGGATTTGGATGTCAGTGATCTCAAATTGTTGTCTCCCTATCCAGTTCTATTGTTCTAAGTAGGTTTGTGTTTTTCTTTTCCTTTTTTCTTTTTGTCGTTTCTCCTTATGTGTCGTCTGTGCTGTAGAACATATCTCTTGTCTTGACTGTACTATATTTCCAAAGCCAATGGCACAACCTTTTGGGTTCAAACCTCCTTAAGGGGGGCAGTGCACCACTCTGGAGTTCATTTGAGCAAAGGTACTTAAGTTTTCTCTTGTGTAGTATTAAATAAGAGGGCTCACTTTAGCATTATGCACTCTAAGGGTATAGGCTCCTCCAGTGACCGACAGAATCAAGTATCTCAGTGTTTCCACTGAGGGGAGAAGTCACCATGTGGTACGAATACATGGTTTCCCCTACCATATTCTGAGAGGCCTGTTAATTAAATGTAAACAGAAGGCTCATTATCAGCGGCCTTTCTGTTCAATTTAAAATGTCTTTAACAAAGCCCTACACTAAACTGAAGATATCTAGCATGTGCTGAGATGTAGAAAGCTGTTTTAGAGCAAGCTCAAAATGATTTAGATTCATTTGCAGTAATGTAAATATGAGAACTTGTTACCAGATCTAATCCTAATACTTTCTTATGAATTAAAAGAAATGTAAATAATTCACTTAAGATGCATTTTCTACTATTATTCAATAAAGTATTATCCAGATTTATTATAGGACTGAGTTTGCTCTTAACCTAGATGGTTTTAAAGCTGTAAGTTGTTCATTGTGTATTGCAGTCCAGTGTGTGTCTTGAGTAGATGTGCAGTTCTGCTGCCGCTCACATACATCAGGCCTGACAGATGCCTGTGCTCTGTGCAGGGAGGCGAGGCTCTGATGATGGAGAATGGACAGAGCATGGCCTCAAAGCTCGGCCTGCCGCCCCTCACCCCAGAACAGCAGGAGGCGCTGCAGAAGGTGAGACTTTCCCCCGACACTGCTTCTGCAAATGGCTACTGAAATCAGTGATCGATATCTGACTAGACTTTACTAAACTCAAAAACAACAATTATACAAAATGTGTATCAGACATAGGCCATCATTTATATTTTTGTGATTGGTTAAAGCTTATTTAGTTGCTTTTTGATGAGTGCACCGAAATGAAAATTATTGGCCAAAACCGAACAAAATGAAACAATCCCGAACAAGGTTTGACCATTTTTTCCACCATGTAGTTTGCCTTTTTTTTTTTTTTTTCGTTACATAAATAAAATAACCAAAATGTGCTTTTTACTGTCTTGTTTTGCTTTTCAAAGAAAAAAATTACAAAACAACAAATTTAAAAATATTTAACATTTTTAACATTCTAACAGACACTATACCAACAAAGCACAATTTAGCTAAAAATTAAGGTGTAAAATTATGTATTTTTTGGCAATCAGAGATTTTTTTTTTTTTTTTTTTTTTTTTGAGTTGTCAGTTGCTGGAACAGATGAGAAGGCACTGCTGACAATTCTTTTTAATGTCCACTTGCTTTATAAGCATGTGTTTGTGCAGTGCACATGTAAGCAAGCAGTGGACAAGAGCAGAGCCAGTGCTATGCCTTCGGTACTAGTGGCATCTGATTATCTGCTAGTACTATTCTCAATAGCTGGTACACTTTATAAAGAAAATTATCATTCTCATTTAATGTTAAATTTTTTTTGGCAGATTTGTGAAATATTATACTTGACATTACATTTTATAGATGTATTCTGGTTTAACTGAAGCAGGGTTCAACATTAAGCCTCTACATTAGGGATGGGCATTTTGGGAAATTATTTATTTCAATCATCGATAGGTTTCAAAAACGATTAATCGGGGGTGGGGCTTATGGGGGGGGGCATGGCCATAATTTATATAATGAAAAAAATAAATCTGAAGATTATGAAATTGAAAAATGAAAATCTGTCTATGAACACATGATTAGGACAGATTAGATTATGATTATGATGAAGCAATGTTATTAATAAAGGAGCAAGTAATATCTGCATGAGGTGAAGAGTATACCAATAAACGGAAGCGAATTATATGACACATCCTATGATAAATCAGATAACTGAGATGCAGACGTAACATTACAACTTGTATCAGCACAATAGGATGCTAAGTTACACGTTAGACAGAGAGAGAGAGAGAGCGAGCGAGTTCCCGCTGATGCGTTTTCATGACAGCGCGCTGAAAGATGGGCAAGGACAGATTTTACTATAGATTCCTAAAAAGTTCTCATTATAAATGTATGGCAGATTTGTGCTATATTTTCATATACGTTATTAAGTGTAATAGTTGTAATTAAGTTTTATTTTTAAGTTAAGTTTTATTTTCCATAAACCACCTGCGCTTTTTCGAAGACATATGAAGTGCATTGCTTATATGAGCATGAAACGAATTGCTGATATGAAGCGTTTTCAGCATAACTGTTCATGTTAATTAATCAGACACTAGCTCTTGCAACTTTTATTTGAAAAAAAATCACCGATGCAAATGTGAACTTGACCGAAAGTGTAAGCTCGGATTGCACTTTACAAACACAAAAGTACAATAAATTCACACTATCGTTATTTTTTTATTTATTCTAATATTTTGTATTCAATATTTATTCACATTCTGATCAACCAAAATATTATTTAACAGCATGGAAATCACGGATTATTGCTAAATAATTGAATACGTGTTAAGATATAGATAAAAACTATGACAAACAAATAATTTTGTTTTCGTCATTTGTACGAATATGTTTAATGTAATTAGGCTACAGGTATATCCAGTGCATTTTTATTTTATAAAGACCATTTCATTATTTGATTTAAAAATTAACACACAAAGATACTTTTTCTTTTTTAGCTACTTTATTCAACTGCATTTTTTTAACAAAACATCTCCCAGTATAACTTTAGCAGCATATTTTGATCCAGCGGTGAAACATAGTTTTTAAAAGATAAAGAGAAAAGTTCACCAAGTTTAACCAAACTACTATTATAAGGTATAAAACAGAGACCAAATAGCCTAGATATTTTAACTATGGCTAAAACTCAAAACTAAAATAATAATTATTTTTAAAAAAAATGGATATTATATTTACCACGACCGGTGAAACAATCAAATGTCTATTCAAAAAGATAAGGCGGTCTACGTGCTCCGATGAGAGCCGAGTGCGCAGCCTGTTCACATTTAGAGGAATAAATTCGCTCGGCTGGAACAGATTTTGTAGGAGCAGCCAGGTACCACAGGTACCAACCTTCTCTGTCCCTGAAACTAATGGGCAGCAAATCTTTCACCACCATTTCAGCGAATAGCTTTGTCGTCTTCTCGGTTCTGCCTGCGTTGCATTTAGGTGTTACGGCAAGTGATTCAATGCTCGTCTGAGTTGCCGCTCTGTTATCGCCAGATATTTTATGTACACATTTTAGATGATAGCTGATTGTATTTGTTGTAGATTTGTGTGACAGCTTGGCGCTGTACAGCTAACCCTGAACTGTATTTTCATAGTTCTTCTCAAAGGGAAGCCAGCCATCACTACGTGACTTTGAGGCCATGGTTATCTGTCTTCTTACATCTTTTGAGGCATCAAGTGGGAAGCTAACCAATCAGAGATCAGGGCGCCGCCCAACGTGCTGCCATAACCAATAAATAAAAGAAAATAAATAAATAATTTTGATCATCGTTTACGTGATCGATCATCGCTGTCGCGATCGAGTACTCGATCACTGTTGCACATCCCTACTCTACATGCTTGTCTTTCAGGCAAGTAAATCGGTCATTTATCATTTCCAAGTAAAAAAAAATATTGTCTGAAGAGAAAATTATTTTTTCATAGCATAAATGTAATTCTGAATCCATAAACTTGTGTTATGTTAGTTTTTACTTAAATTTGTGATATTTGCCCTCTTAAATTGATTTTCAGGGCATTTTCTTTTTTCTTTTTTTTTTGCTTCTATAAGTGGAAATTTTTATCCTAACCTTATATAAAGCATGCCTCATCTTTAATGTCAAATTCTGAACTTTTGTTACCAGTCAGATTAAAAGAGATACGTTTACACAGACTGTTTAAAGAAGCTCAGAGGTAACATGACTGCATTTACAATGCAAATATATTATTATAATTAATTAATTATTTATTCATTTAATCTATAAATATGAAATGTTGGTGATAATGCAGTGATGCATGAATTTAAACCACCAGTCGGTGGTAGCTGGCTGTCTTTAAATTGAGTAATTTATTCAACTAATTCGTTCAAATGTCTGATTCATTCAATAATGAAGCAAATGACTAGCAAATCAGTGAATTGTTGAATCACCCATTTTGTTACAAAATGTCGCTGTGGCTTGCTTGGAGATGAGCGCCTGTTCTGGTATAATCTGTTGAAATAATTTTCATCGGTCAGTATTGTCTAAAGGGCCAAAGTTGCGCAGCCCTGGTGTAAAATGTAAATCACTTAACTACTTGTTAAATGAACAGTTGTATAAAGCAAGCAATGTTTTTTGCAATTGTGCTGATGCTTGGGAAAACGAGGAAAAGATCTTTCACGTGCCCCTTCAAAAAATCCAATTTTCCATAAAAGCAGACGTACATTAATGTCGAGCTCAGTGAAGTATGTTATTTCTGACAAGAGAGCTGGCTATTTGGGGTCCTTCTGAGGTGGTTTGAAGTTATTTTAATAAGTATACATTCAGTGTTATGTGCTCTTAATTGTAGGCAAAGAAGTATGCCATGGAACAAAGCATCAAGAGCGTCCTGGTCAAGCAGACCCTCGCCCATCAGCAGCAACAGCTCAGCAGCCTTCAGGTAAACCTGACAGCTCTCTACACACACCTTGGCAATAGATTCGCCATTGGGTAGTACATTTTTTAGTTTACTCGCCAGACTGATATACTGTTTTTATTAGGGATGGGTATCGTTAAGGTTTTAACGGTATTACTACTCTTACCGATACTGCTTAACGGTCCGGTACTTTAACGGTATTCTTATTGGTACTTTGTGTTGTGTGTGTGTGTTTTTTTTTTTTTTTTTTAAGAACAAGTTGAGAACAGAATTAACATTTCTTTATTTTTTTATGTAAAATTAATAATGGGCTTGTCTTGGACCAGAGGTGTTAGGAGGAGTTGGTTGGTTCATAGTAGCTGCAGCTTTAAAAAAAAAAAAAAAAAAATATATATATATATATATATATATATATATATATATAATAAAATGGTTGCAAAATGTGGCAATTGGCTATTTTGTAAACTAACTTGAGGTGCTGTGCATTTAAGTTAGCCAAATAAATGTTTACATTTACATACTGATTTTTCCTTATTTGGAATTTTAAAAACAAGTAGAAAATATGTTGATTTCATTCTCATTTTTCCCAAAAGAAATCAACAGAATTTCTACGTAAGGTTAGTAAACCAGGGAGATTTTACATTTATTTTAAATGACGTGAACAACGTTGATTCAACATGATTTTAGCATACATACCTGACGTAGATGGGGCAACAACCAGAGACGAGCTAGCTAGGCAGTCGATGCACATAATGCACTTTTGAAAGATGCTTTGACAGATTGCTTGTTTCCGCCCTTACATGCAAATATTGTTTTGCACTTATGACAACGAGGATTGTCAGCATTAACTCTAGTGAAGTATAACCACACTTTGGAACGTTTTGCTCTCTCCGCCATCGTCACTCTTTGTAATAAGCGGGAGTTTTCGTACTGTTATGCGTGTACCGCGCTCGTTCTTGTTGTGTGGGACTGACAGACACAGATCTCACGGACAAACGTCTTATTATGATCGCACATGAGAAATGTTTGGTGAGATTAAATGTGCACGACAACATTAAGCAGCAAAAATACATAGTACATTATTTTTTTTCCTCCAGTACCGAAAGCAGAACCGATACCATCAGATCTTACTGATACTACGGTCTTTCATAATTTAGCCCCGGGTCAGTTTAATACTGGGTTTCGGTACCCAGCCCTAGTTTTTATATGTATATAAAAAGCTTATTTATAAAATGACACAGATTTTTATGATGATTAAGCATTATTTGATATTGTGTTTAAAATTAAAACTTGATAACCATGTATGAATGTATATTTGTCATTTTAACTAAACTTACAACAGTTGGTGGAGCTTAAGATATTGTTGGTTCATGAAAATTAATCCCTTTTTTTGCTTTCGCTCGAACTGATGATAGAAAAATACAGTTAGAGAGTGGTTGTGTTTGAAAAAACACCACATTGTTTGTTGTATACACAATTTAATCATGATTGTTATTATGTATCATAATGTGAGTAATATGTTTTCTCAAGATCCTTTCAACCTTCATCTGACAACTTCCAAATGTGGTAGGCAAAAAGCTGCACAACAGTGATGGACTTACCAATTTGATTTATTTTTCCTGACAGCTCCCTAATTCCCTTCAGATGGCCTCATTATCGATGGGCTTTGGAGATCCCCTCTCACCACTACAGTCTGTAAGTCCAACAGTTTCTCAAAGTAATCTCAGTAATCTTCATTTAAATAACTTTTTGAGAATACGGTAGATGTTATTTTCCCCTCCTTTTGTTGGCATACGGTGGTTCAGTACACGTGTGTAACGGGCAGAGGTAAAGAAATGCCAGTACTATGTCTTAGGTGCCAGCATTTTTATAGTCTGCTGGTTCTTTCCTGAATCATTGGAACAAGCCAATGAATGATGAGCTCTTATGAGTAGATGCCTGGCATGACCCCATCTGATCCATGAATTTCTCTATTACAGGTTGCAGCTCAGAGGCAGCGGGCACTAGCTATAATGTGCCGTGCTTATGTTGGGTCCATCTACTACGAGCTAGGAGAAGACACCATCAGACAGGCCTTTGCTCCTTTCGGTCCCATTAAGAGCATTGACATGTCCTGGGACTCTGTTACATTAAAACACAAGGTCAGAAGTCCTTTTTTTTTTTCTCCTTTTTTTTTTCTTTTTTTTTTTTTCTTTATTTTAACTGACGATAAGCTACTCTTTCTGCAGGGCTTTGCATTTGTAGAATATGAAGTACCAGAAGCAGCACAGCTCGCTTTAGAACAGATGAACTCCGTTATGTTGGGCGGTAGAAACATTAAAGTGAGTACTTTGTAAAAAATTAAGTTTAAGAAAGTTTATTTTTCCGAGTCCTTTATACATTCAATAATGTCTGATCGGTCATTTCAACTCATGTAGGTGGGACGACCAAGCAACATTGGTCAGGCTCAACCCATCATAGACCAGCTAGCTGAAGAAGCACGCGCCTTCAACCGAATTTATGTGGCATCTGTGCATCCTGACTTGTCAGACGAAGACATCAAGAGTGTGTTCGAGGCCTTTGGAAGAATCAAGTCATGCACCCTGGCGAGGGACCCCACGACGGGCAAACACAAAGGCTATGGCTTCATAGGTGAGCAGGCGGCTGCTTCACCCATTCGGTTGCATATAAATGTATCTGACTGAGAGCAGTCAGTCATGGTAGAATGCTGTTCTCTACATGTCTCGCAGGGGATAGAGAAGGGTGGGGGCAGGTTCCTCACATGCTTTCATAGTAAGTTTTTATTTCTGTTGTCGTTTTCTTAGGCTCTGTTACGGACTTTTGTGCCATAAGTGCCCGCTGGTAATTACTCAGTAACTGTCTCAGAGCTCTGGTAGATTAATGCGGATTCTTCTTAAAGCTGTTGAGTCTTAGTCCTCCTTGTTTCCCCTGTAGAATATGATAAGGCCCAGTCTTCGCTGGATGCAGTGTCCTCCATGAACCTGTTCGACTTAGGCGGCCAGTACCTGCGAGTGGGCAAAGCAGTCACACCACCCATGCCCCTTCTGACACCAACGACGCCAGGCGGTCTTCCTCCCGCTGCTGCCGTAGCGGCTGCTGCCGCCACTGCCAAAATCACAGCACAGGTGAGCATTCACACACCTTGATTATCTATTGTTAGTCAGGGAGAGAGAGTGTGCGTGTGAGCAGCTGCTTCCTTTGGCATTAAAAAGCCTTTCTTTGTAAAGTAAGGCAGCGTGATTTTAATTCGCTTAGCGGGCTAGAACAAACACTTGCTGTATGTGAGGGTTTGATTTGAGTCAGTTTAGGCTTTGACTGGCATGAAGACACAAGTTATGAAACAACATTACTTATTTGAGACCGAGCTTTTACATGCAGAAAGATAACATAGCGTGTAAACTCCAAAAACAGATGGCATGGAATCTGTCCCAGCCGGAGAATCGGACAGAAGACTTCTTCAACTGTCTGGTAAATCCTTCAGGAAATTCTGTTCAAAGCACGCTGGTGCCTTTTTGTTTTGTGTAGAATATAAGTGTGGCGAGAGTCTTGTCTTCAGGACTTCCCAGTTACACTGATGCTTATTTCTTTATAGTGTGCCAGGTTGAGAATATTTACTAGTCCGGCCCATAAACTTAAAAACTGAGCAGCTTTAGTTGCAGGTGACTTTTAAGTAGCACCTCTGCCAAAAATTTTCAACCTTCATTATGCCTCTTATCTGTAACTTTTTTGGTTTTGGCCAACATAATGAATATATAAATCTGGATGTCTGCTTAATCTCTTAAGCCTTGATAGTCATGATAGTTCTTTGTTAATGTGTGTGCCTTTAATATTTTAATTCAGAGATACCTTTTCTATTGTGGATTACTTCCATTTTATTGCATCTGTGCTACAGCATAGATCATGCTAAAATTGTTATTGTATGCAACTAAATATATATTGTAAATTTGTATGATTAGTAATGTAATTGTCCTGTTTTCGTCTCATGCTTGTCATATATAGTTTAAATTATGTTAGGCAAATAAATGCATAAGTTTCGAACTGTTATGTTACAGTGTCTAAATTAATGTATAGTTGTATAGGAAAAGTATAGTAATGATCCGTTTAGCTTGTTTCGTTCTTGACCTTTACTTCAGGTCTTGGGCCTTGTTGCATGAATGCCTCAATGTTTAGATGAACACTTGGAGCGAACACTTGATTGTTTCATTCAGAATTTCCTTTAGCTCTTAACTTTTTTTGGATGTTTTTTAATACATTACCATACAAAAGTTTGAGTAAGATTTTCATATATATATATATATATATATATATATATATATATATATATATATATACGTTGATTAAGGAAAATGCATTCAGTCTTGAGCATAAAACATGTATCTAAAATACCATTCAAAACCTTTAATTTTAATCTACTTTGCCAACAGAAATAAATTCTATTTAATGCAGAATTTTTAGCAGCCATTATTCCAGTCTTCAGTCTCACATTATCCTTCAGAAATTAATTAGCAATTATTAAAACCATTATTAATGTTAAAAAGTTGTGCTGCTTAATATTTTAGTTTAAACCATGACACATTTTTTTTCTGGATTCTTTGAGTATAAAGTTCAAATAATTACGGTTTTATTTAGCTTAAAATGCCTCACTGATTTTCATCTTTTAATTAACGCCGTTTAAAAAAGAAAAAATGTGTTTGCAAATGTTTTAGGGACAGCTGAACATATAGCACATTAAAAAAATGAATGTTGCCTGTGCCTGTGCCGACAGGGGAAAAAAATGAGATGGTAGACTACAGATATTTTATCAATTAATGCAGACAGAAATCTAGTTTCTTAATTAGGGATGCTCATTTTGGTTAGTTTTTCCATACCAACAACCACTGCTTCACAGATTCACAAATGATCACACACTTGCAATGCTTCTGAGAACAGTGGAAAAACAAAATAATATAAATAAGCCTACACTAAATATATTTCACCTTAATTAAAGGGGGGGGTGAAATGCTCGTTTTCACTCAATATTCTGTTAATCTTGAGTACCTATAGAGTAGTACTGCATCCTTCATAACTCCAAAAAGTCTTTAGTTTTATTATATTCATAAGAGAAAGATAGTCTGTACCGATTTTTCCCGGGAAAAACACGACCGGCTGGAGGCGGAGCCATACTCAAAAAACTTTCCGAAACTTGTGACAAACCGGAAGGAGTATTTTGGGAACAAAAATACTCCTTCAAACGTACAACTTAATTTTTGAAACTTTGTCCATGTTTAGCATGGGTATCCAACTCTTTAACAGTGTAAGAAACTCAGTATGCATGAAATAGCATTTCACCCCCCCTTTAACAAATTAAGATTGCAAAATAAAAACACACCCCAAATTCTTATTTGCACTTTGAAGAACTGGCATAGACTTGTTCTTCACGTAAGTTATAAAAATAAATAGCAGGCCTAACTCTGTGCACAACTAATGTAGTTTAAAATAAAATAAAGTAACATGTTGATGTGTTGTAGGAATTGTCTGGAGCGCAGCCCGTAGAGCTTTATTGAATATAATGGAACTTTGTGGGATTGCAATCAACTAAGATGAGTGACTGCTTTTTAGTGATTATAAGTAGAGGGCTCTTTGCATGCTTTCTAAGATATAGTCCATTCAGAATCTCAAATTCACTCCTCGATAACCCATTTATCCAATGCTATGACTTGCCATTGTGTTTCATTTACTAATACAGATAACTAAGGGAAAGTGGAGCAGGTTATCAAGTATGTGTAGAATATTTTTCTTTTACAGTGCAGCAAACTTAAAAATAAAAAAAAATTTAAGCTGTTTAACTGAAAGTATTCATCTGGCAATATTATTTTTGGTCAATATGAGCATCCCTATTCTCATTAGGCTCAAAATAAGCTAAAAACTTCCCATTTTTATGCAGCTGGCCCAAGGCTTGTCTGAGTGTGTGAAGGTCTGTTTGTCTCATGTCCTGTCCCGTGACATGCTTGTCCAGTCGTGGTGTTATGTGTGCTTTTAACGGGCGCTGTCCAGGCGGTGTTCCTATATGTCCCACTCTGTTCTTCCAGGAAGCGGTAGCGGGAGCATCTATTCTGGGGGCGATGACCGCGGGGACAGGCCTGAACCTGCCTCAGCTCCCACAGGCCGTCATGGCAGCTCAGGCCCCAGGGGTCATTACAGGTAGGTACATTCAGAAATGGTTTGTTACATCAATATGTTGTCAGTACTGTGGCACTCTGCAACAAAGTGTTTTCACATGTGTGCCTTAATCGTGTTGTATGTTTTCAGTATTTTCGTTCTGCATGTGGTTTACGTGTCGTGTAAGACTGGGGCCCTTCACTTGGGTGTAATTTGCATTCGGGATGCACTGAATGGAATGGCACAAAAAAAAGCTCCTAAAACTGTCTGAGAAAGACGCAAAAAACATTACAAGCACCGACAGCAAGAGACTGTTTAGTACTGCATTACTGTATGATGATTGTAAAAGTTACAAAAATGCAAGAACTCCAACTTTCATAAACGTTAGGATGGTAATTTTACTTTTTGTTCTGTAAAATAAAAAGACTGATAATAATTACAGCAGCTCTGTTAATATATTATAACATTCACACGTAGAGTTCAAATTGGGATCTTTAATATTTTCTAACGTTTTAAAAGGCTCTTCTGCTCAGCAAGGCTGCTTTTATTTGTACAGTAAAAAGTACATGCCTGATTCAAGAAGGCTGTCTGATGGCCAAAAAATATTACCTCGCTAACTTGTTAATTTTGTTAAATTGTGCATTGTTGGTATAATTTCTGCTAGAATGTTAAAAGATTATTAGTGTTAAGTATTTTTAAAGTTTTTAATCACTTTTTTTTGAAAAGCAAGAAAAAACACTAAAAAGCACAGTTTGGTTATTTAATTTATGCAAAAGTAAAAACAAAAACAAAAAACAGGCAAAATGGAGTAAAACCATGTTCTGTTTTGACTTTGGCCAAGAATTTTCGATTCTGTGCATCCCTAATTTGCATGAATGGTAGCATTTCATGTATTTTTGAAAACAGGATTGTTAGGAATATGCGCAGGTGTCAGACTGAAAGATAATTACAAACATATGCCTTATTTTACTTATTCTTATCCTTATTTAGCAGGCATGACCTCCCACATATTACTTAGGGCTACAAGGTTTAGATGGGATCACCAACTTTAAGTGGTTGTGCTCAGACTTGTTTGTTTTACTTGCAAATCTCTTTTTGAACCCTGACCTTAATCTCCCTCTTCTACGTTAGTTTAAATGTACACAATCTCTCTCCCTCAGGTTTTTGTTGACCTACACAGTACTCAGTTTAACATGGCCTGTCGTGAGACGTGTCCACTAATAGATTTCTCTTTTATTTTCTCTTCTCTCCTTTGTCTCTCTCTCTCTCTCTTTTTCTCCTTTTCTCTCTCCTTTCTTCCCCTCCCTGTCTTTATTCTCCACATTCGCCATGACCCTTCCCTTTTGCTGCACACTGATCAACCAAGTTTGAAGAGGACTGTTTCTAACCCCTCCCCTCATAAACAAATCTCTCATTCCTATTGGCCAGTGAGTCTCTCAGATCCTGTGTGGGGTTTTTTTTTTTTTTTTTGTGGAATTGATCTTGAAGCCAAGTCCAGAGAGGACAGATGTTGCATCAAAGAGGGGAAAAGTGACCCCATCTAAATTGTTTTTCAGTGTTTTAATTAAATGCTCATCATTGTCACAGAGGAAAGCAGGTATAGAGGAAGGATGTTGAAGCACTGCCAGATCTATCTGATATCTACAATGGTGGTGTTGTTTTTTTGTTTTTTTTTATAATGCTTAATTTCTATCATATAGTGTGTGTTTCCTGGTCTTGTTTAGATAAATGTTTTCTGTAAGGAATAGTTCAGCCAAAAATAAGATTGAAGACATTATCCAATAAAAATATTAACATCCATTCTAGCAGACCTTGGAGCTGTAACCCATTTTCATTCACACATTAAACATTCTGTTGACGAATTGATTGTCAAGTTTTACATCACTGACCACATATGATCTAGTCATTACAGTTAACATCTGGAGGAGAAGGTTATCAGTCAATCACCTAGATTTAGATTTTCCATACTATTAATTCTGAAGACAGTGTTGTAGATTATTGGTTTGAAACATGCTTGACTGACTTTTTCCAATTATTGTAATTGTGTTAAAAAAAAAAAAAAAAAAAAAAGACACATGGGTTTGAAACATGCCACCCTAAATGACAGCAACTTTTTCTTAAACTGTGCTTTGGATATTTATTAGAGAACCGTTCTAGTAAAGGACATAGAAACTGGTAAAGCTATTTTGCTCAAATACAGAGGTATTTTATAGATGTCTATAAGAAATGAACGTTAGACCACATCTAACATACTCCTGTGTTTCTGTGCAGGGGTGACACCAGCGCGGCCCACACTTCCTGTTGTGCCTCAGGTGGGCCTTGTGAACCCAGTGCTGGCTTCTCCACCATCACTGTCAGCTGCTGTGGCTGCAGCCCAAGAGGCAAAGAAGGAAAAAGAAGAGGAAGAGTCCGCTCTAGACGGCACGGGGCAGGAGATGCTCAGTGAACAGGAGCACATGAGCATTTCTGGCAGCAGCGCCAGACATATGGTCATGCAGAAACTGTTGAGAAAACAAGAGGTTGGTTCTCAATTTATTAAAGTAACTGGATTCATTTTTAGTAGCACTTGTGCTCATGTTAAATTTAGGAGCACCTCCTGATGAATGTCAAATCTGAACCTTCCTATTATGAGGTGTTATTTGACTCTTTAAAGTGATTTGTATGGGCTTATTTTTACCTTTTTATAAAACATCTATTTTAACAGTTTTTAATTTGTCCTCTTTTGTCAAATTAATAAATTTTAAACTTTTTTTTCAAATTGTGGAATTAAAACGGTTTAATGAGGCTTAGAGGTGGAATGAAATTCATTTAAATTCATTGTTGTGTAAGTAAAGTTTTGAATGGTGCAGTCTGCAGTCTGAACAGGCTTTAGATGAAACTAAAACAAAACTGCCAGTAGATGGCGACAAGTCTTTGTCACTGAATCATTCCTTCAGTAGATTAATTCAAATAGCCAATTCATTAGTAAACAAAGTGACTATGAGTGGGTCAGTGTCTTCGCTTAACTTCTTCGGTCAGTGTCTTCGCTTAACTTTAAGTTTGAGAGGTTGCAGAGCTCAGCTCTGATTAAAAATGCTTGTGTTTTGAGTGATGAGTGGATTCTGACTAACCTAAACATCTCTGTTTGGCTATTGCATTCAAGAAATCAACAGATTTATCTGTGAATGTCTACATTGCTTAACACTGCAAAAACATGTCAATTGAAACTGTTGACGTTCTCCAGTGTGCAAACGCTAATGCACGTGTTTGGAAAATCTGTTCTGCCAGTATGCTATTAAAGAGCCCCTGATGAGTTACACAGGTGCAACTAAATATTTTTTAAGTTGAAATGCAGTAATTTTGGTCTGACTGTAGAGCCTATTTTAATATATTTTAAAATGTAATTTATTCCTGTGGTGACAGCTGATTTTTACTCTAGTCATAAGAATCACATTATCCTTCAGAAATAATCTTAATGTGCTGATTTGGAGCACAAGAATCATCAGTATTGAAAACAGATGTGCTGCTTAAATTGTGGAAACAAGGATTCTTTAAGTAAACTGCATTTATTTGAATAAGAAATATTTTGTAACATTATAAAATTCTTTTGACCAATTAAATGCAATCCAATTAAATGCCTCCTGAATAAACAAAAAAATAATAATACTTTGGAAGTTGTAGAGCAGTGATATTTAAACACTATACTCTATACTCTATACTCTTTCCAGTCTACGGTTATGGTGCTCAGGAACATGGTTGGACCTGAGGACATAGATGACGATCTGGAAGGAGAAGTAACGGAGGAATGTGGGAAGTTTGGAGCCGTTAATAGAGTGATCATCTATCAGGAGAAGCAGGGCGAGGAGGAGGATGCTGAAGTCATTGTCAAGATCTTTGTTGAGTTTTCAGCAGCATCAGAGATGAACAAGGCCATTCAGGCACTCAACAACCGCTGGTTCGGAGGTCGCAAGGTCATCGCTGAGGTGTATGATCAGGAACGGTTTGACAACAGTGACCTCTCTGCATAGACTGTCAAAAATACATCCTGCCCTTCATAACCTTTTCTTCTCTCTCCATCTCTCCCTTTCCTCTTTCTCACTTACACCGACACAGCCGCCAGACGCTCTTATCATTGGTACTGGCTTCTCTTTATAACTTGTAATTATTTTTTATCGATGTTGATATTAATATTAATGATCCCTCATGGGACAGAGACAAGGAAATGCTCATGAATATTTTTTTTTTATTATTGCTGTACTTTAATGTGAACGACTGAATGCCCCCTTCCCTCCTTTTTTGGGTCATTGATTACTTCCCATTCCATCAGATGTTCTCCAAGTTCAGTTGCTTTGTCATTTCCCCCCATTATTGTTTAAAATATTGTCATCCGCCTGTTATGCTCTTGGTTTCAAATTTCAGAACAATAAATTCTTTAAATATGACACTTGGGTCTGTTTCAGACTTTTCTCTTTATGAAATTGTATAGAAGCTCCTCATTTTGAAATGCACTTAAACAGCGGTTGTTTTTGTGATTATTGTCCTGTTTAATAGATTAACTGGAATTAGGGTGATGGTGTAATAGTTAAATAAACGTGGTATAAATAGTAAATACAAATGCAACCATGAGTGAAGGGTAATATTTGCACATTTTGCTTTGGGTTCAAATCAAACATTGAATGTTTTAACAGTGGTGACATGAACTTGTACTTTGAAAGCAGGAAAACATGGTAAACATGGCTTGAGAATAATTTTTCTATTTGAAATAGAACTATTTAACTATTTCATACAAACCCTGATTATGCAGCCTTTTTTTTTTTTTTTTTTTTTTGGAAAGGTGTTCCTGGAGTACAAAATATAAAATTCAGAAGGCTCATAAGTTTGAAAGGTGTTAAAAAAAAATTCTTTAATTTTCAATATTTTAAGTCTGTATATCAGTAAAAAAAAGGGCGGGGGGCCTCTTTACAATATGTAATATACAGGTGCTGGTCATATAATTAGATTATCAAAACATTTATTTCACTAATTCCATTCAAAAAGTGAAACTTGTATATTATATTCATTCATTACACACAGACTAATATATTTCAAATTAATTTATTTTAATTTTGATGTTTATAACTGACAACTAATGGAAATCCCAAATTCAGTGTCTCAGAAAATTAGAATATTGTGAAAAGGTTCAATATTGAAGAAACCTGGTGCCACACTCTAATCAGCAAATGAACTCAAAACACCTGCAAAGGCCTTTAAATGGTCTCTCAGTCTAGTTCTGTAGGCTACACAATCACGGGGAAGACTGCTGACTTGACAGCTGTCCAAAAGACAACCTTGCACAAGGAGGGCAAGACACAAAAGAGACTGGCTGTTCACAGAGCTCTGGGTCCAAATACATTAATAGAGAGGCGAAGGGAAGGAATAGGGATAACCGCACCCTGGAGAGGATTGTGAAACAAAACCCATTAAAAAAATGTGGGAGAGATTCACAAAGAGCGGACTGCAGCTGGAGTCAGTGCTTCAAGAACCACTACACACAGACATATGCAAGACATGGGTTTCAGCTGTCGCATTCCTTATCAAACCACTCTTGAACAACAGATGGCGTCAGGAGCGTCTCAATTCAAAAAGAACTGGACTGCTGGTGAGTGGTCCGAAGATGTTCTCTGATGAAAGCAAATTTTTGTATTTCCTTTGGAAATCAGGGTCCCAGAGACGCTCACGTCATGTTTGCGGCTGTCTGCAAATTATCATAACTGATGGACAACTATGCCCTGGAAAAAAAGAAAAAAGCCCATGATGAGGCCCGTGCATCACTTTTAGGTACTTTTATAATCCTGTTAAACTTTTTTGATAACATTTTTTTTTTTTTTTTGATAACATTAAGTAAATAACATTGCCGCAACTGCCTTAATATTCTCTTGAGTTTCCATGTCCCCTTCCGAACATTAACAAAAATTTTACTACGAAAAAAACAATATACATTTCAAATGCCTGCAAAGGGCACAAAAGGCCTAATAATTACTTTTGTAACAGGGTAATCAAATCCTTGTTTAATATTGACCAAACATTTAATTAAATTATTCACTTAATCTTTTAATTTTTTGTCCACCTTTTTTCGATAGAAATGCTAGCCTACATAATTTCTTCAACAAAAACATGTGGACATCACAACCCTTACAAAAACGAATCATTGTTTTTATTGAAGTAAAATTTTCTTGTGTGTCACTTCTGAATGCTTGAGACTATAAAATCAATCAGACAACTGCATTAGTAAATCATAGCCATAGGCAAGTCTGTAGGTATTGCAATTTTTAAATAATACAATTTAATTACAAGTTAGTTATTTACTTTTATATTTTATTAAAGTTCTATTTTGACCCCTATAGTAGGCGTTTTTTTTTTTGTTGTTGTTGTTGTTTGTTTGTTCTGATTCTGATTAATTATCTTCCTTTATGCCTCCACGGCCCCCCGATAGCCTCATAGACAGTAAAAGATTTCCTGCGAGCTTCTCTTCCTGTCCATATGGTAATTTTTCTACTGTGTGACACAGAGTCGCATGTTATGACGCAATCGTTAGCCTATTTTTTTTTTTTTTTTTACAAAAACTGCTTCTACATGGCCATAACGTAAGATACAAGGTAATGGAGCCTTTTGTACATTTTCGTGTTTCTTTAGAAATAATTAATGGACAAATGGAGTCTTTATACACCTCAGATGTAAAGTTATTCGCTGTCAAAGTGACGCCAAAATGAATGGGAGTCAATGTAATACTAACAGCAGGTGGGGGTCCGCTAGCCAATGGTGGTCTGTGTACCTTTAAAAGCAAATGAGCTGCTGCTTCCTGCGCTTTACCAGGAGAGGGCGGGGCCATTCAGTCTCTTTCAGCAAAATGAACCAATCTTTTTCGAGTCATTTAGTTTTTTTTTTTTTAGTCGAAATATACTTAAAAAGTTACGTGTTACTTCCCTAATATGTTTATTAGTACTTACGCAAACGTTTATCACACTACAAACAATACAAAACTATAGTTTAATTATAGATTAATTCATTGTTAACCTGGGTCTTCAGTCTGTGATTAGTTCACCTCATCTCTTATCTGACAAGTCTTCCATAAGCTTTAACCATAGACTGAATAAAAGGCTTTAACCTATCGTTATTTCTTTTGTCACGTGATGTGACAGCATTAGATAGAGAAATTAATTTACAAGCTTCTTTACAAATAGGTACATAGTTATTATTATCATCATTATTATAATTATTATTTACTCCTAAAGTTACTGCATTTCTGGTCTCAAATTGTAGCTTAGTCATTCCAAGAGCCTACATATCTGAAAAACTATGTGCACCTAGGGCAGAAGTTGATTTTATACGCAAAGGGTGGTAACAACAAATGTTCATTTAATTTAGTTAATGGAAGTTAATTGATGAAGAAAAATCTGTTTAGAACATTAATTTTGAAACCATCCTCACTTTACAGCATTTTTACACGAGTGCCTAAAACCTTTAACAGTACTGTAGTTTGCTGGTAGGTTTCTTGAAGAATCTTGGAGACGTTGCCACAGTTCTCATGGATTTAGTCTGGATTTAGATGATGAGATCAGATCTCTGCGGCGCACTGACTGCTTTCAGACTCTGTGCAAACAAATTATTACAATTAATTAATGGCAAAATGAATATTTGGAAATGTAAACCGATATTTCCTACGGTCACACTACAGCAAAACATAGAAATAACTGACTTAAAACCATTTTTAGCTGGTGAAAACACTAGTGCACAAATAATTTTGGTGTTTAACAATTTTTTTTTATCTTTTGAAACTTTTAAATGTTCCTATAAATACAACTCAACAACAACAAGACATGTATCGAAACATTTAGTTCCCTTTATTCCTGATTTTTTCTTTACTTCAGCTTTAAAAAGTTCTTAAAGACTTAAAAACCCTACAGAAATCCTTTTTTATTTTATCCTCACAGGGGAGGGCCTCTGCTTACAAAGCCAACCAATCACAGCTGTAGGGATCTGTGTAGACATAACACCAGTAACTGATTCTGAAAGACATCAGGCAAGCAGCACAGCTCTTCAGTTACTGGTCAAGATGAGAGGCGTACTGTTCCTGCTCAACGCTCTGATCCTGCTGGAGTCAACAAAGGGAACGACATATGATGACTTAGATGATCATGATAAAATAATTGTTGACAAGGCAATAGAACAAGCTAATAAGGATTATGGAAAAGGCAAACACCTTGACTTTCACACCATTGCCAATAGAGTAAGTTATTTAACTCATAGTCTGTCATTTTTGGGTTTGTTCAGATTTTTGGTTTTCTGTGCATGTACTTAAAGTGTTCCATAAAGAAAGTAAGCTTCTTCTACATTTATATTTGCTTGCCATTTTTATACTAGTTACATGTACGTATTTCTATGACAGAATAGCAATATGGTCAATGTGATACTGAGACCCACCTCATGTGACAAGAAAACACCGAGTGTCCACCGGAAAAAATGTACACTCCAAAATACTGCAGTAAGTTTTCACTATCAGAGAAAAATTGTCAATGTCTGTACAAGTCATTGTAGAAAAACCTGACAGTTTTACACACTTCTGTGGTGTTTTTCTCAGCCTCAGGTTTCCTGTATTGACTGTGAAGGAACCATGGAACGATGTTTACTTCTCAGAAAAATGGACGAGGTAACATTATATTTTACTATATTAGTCCATTGGGGACATAAACCTCCTACATTCACAGAACACCATCATGATCCATCCTGTATGTTGACAAGATATTCCTGCAATCAAAGGTTCTCGATGTTCTCATTGCAGATTCAAAAAAGGATTCAGAACTGTCCCCCGGCAGTGATTCATCATGCTGGGTCAGCATTTGCACTGTTTCAAAAATCAGGAAATGGACAGCAACAACCTGGATGTGTTGGATGCATCTGAGATGTAACAATTATCAAGCTCAATTGCAACTGGCCATTTGAAGAAAAATAAAAACCTTCACATATTACATTATATTTATATATAATTTAATATATACATCTATATAATGTAACGTGAAGGAATTTTTATATTAATCATTTTAAAATTTCTAACATTTCTTGTCTTGCAGGCTTAACATTTGTATGCTTTTGATTACTAAACGTCTACAACACTTGAGCCAAAGTTACTGTGTTACAAAAGCGGATGCATATGAACAAGGCGGCTAGATGTCTGTCTGAATATAAGAATAACCACAACATCTCATAACATGAGTAACATACTTATGTAACCAGGTCTTCATATGAAGAACAAATTATATTAGACAAAAAATATGAAATATGAATTTTTTTCATGCTCACGTGCAGTATAACTGTTGTATCTTTTTGTCATGAGGATTCTCTGTGACTGTTATGAGGTCATCTTGGCTGTGATTAAATCATATCTAAAGGCATTGTCTTGAGTCTGTCTGGTTACTGCAGGTATACAGAAGATGTAGTGGAACACTAGACAGTCCCCAGCGATAGTTCACACTCTTAGGCGAAGGGTAACTGTAATTCCTAACTGAATTGTCTAACGTCTTGATCTCTAGTGTGGTAAAATAAGTAACCTGAGGATAATTTTGTTGTTGGTTTAACTTAAACCTTGTGCATTGTTCAAATTCACTACTCTTTCGATATGTCCGGGATGAGAACATCCAATACATTAAACTGCTGTAAAAATGTATCAGATAAATACATTTACATAAATCTATTAACCAACATCTGCCCTTTTCAAAACTACCAAATGTAAAAAAAAAAATCCAAAATTGTAACTATTTAATTGCCAAGTTCATAAATGATGTCACTGATTTGGGGGGGGGGGGCACACACAAAATGACTTATTGTCAATATACAAGTAATTGTGGCTGGATATATGTAAGAATATATGTAATAAGAAGTTCTGAAAGTGCTGTAATTGTTTGTGTGATCACTCTGCTTACAGAAGGTTGTGACAGACCCAAATCTTCCTATTGCATTGTTGCATTTTCTTAGTTGCCAAATATCATAATGTAGTGATTACTTTAATTTCTGGCGCTATGGCATTTTCTGCGCTGTTTCAGAGATATTAGCACGTCTCTAATAAGATCAGTCACAAACATGATCCCTACACGATCTAATCTAAAGCATCTTATTAACTCACTGTCATCCACTGTCTGCAACACATTTCTTCTGCCTCTTCGTCTTTCTGCCATTTTCTACTCTGCTAAAGAAACTCTTAAGCCTCTTAAAACTCTTAAGTCCTCGTCTGTGCTCCTAACAAATTTGACCTTAAGACCTCTTTTAAGGGTTAAGATGCTTTCTGAATTACTTTTTTCTGTACTAGGATTTTTTCTTTAATTTTAAGAGTAAACACCCACATTTCTAAGAATTTTCTTAGAATTTTGTCACTAGGAGCTACTTTTTGCATTAAGATTCTTTATGAATATGGGCCCAGAAGTTTGGCATGCAAGTTTTTAAATCCACTTGTTTTTCTTATGGTCTGTACTTTTCACCCTCAAAAGGCAGCATGTGCTTAAACGCACTTCTTTTTTTTATTGTTTACTCCATGTAGTTCTGAGAGCTGAGGTGCTTATTTAGATTTTTTCAGATACATCAAGGTAAGTGTGCAAAGGTCTCTCTCTCTCACACTCTCTCTCTCTCTCTTTCACACACACACACACACACTATAATTTGCTGTTATACTCCATATAACTCCATATACAAGCCAGAAACTAAGCTTTTTTTGCACAGGCCCATCTTAAAGGTTAATGGTGCCACCTAGTGATGAAAATTAAAAATTGTACCTCTTCCCAACATGGAAAAACCCCAACAATCAAGAATTCATGATTTTATGGTGTCATGGCTTTGAAATCAAAAAAATGTCCTTTTAATGGAAGTCAATGGGGCAAAAACAGCCACGAACAACAAATGAGCAAATGAGCCGCTCCAAAAATGTATCAGATAAATATATATTTATCTGATACATTTTTGGAGCGGTTTAATTTAGTGGATGTTTTCATCCATGAACATCACAAAAGGGTAGTTAATTTGCCCACAGTGTGCTGTTGAGTTTTTGAAAAATTTCAAAGCATTTGAAAAATAAGATTTGTCACCAAAAATCATTCCATTTGCTGAAACACAGAGAAAGTTGTGGCCTAAATAATAAGACTAAACTTTACCCCCTAGTGAACGAAAACGTCCCCAACAACGCATAAGGGTTAAGTTAGGTGCATAGGGGAGTTTATACCAAAAATGTAAAATGTACTTGTCTGTTGTGATCGACAATCACAAGCTGTCAATAAAACTTTGTCTCTGCAAAGAACAACCTCACCAAATGATGCGCCAAATGTTTTCTATGGGTGAAAGATCTGGACTGCAAGCTGGCCATTTCAGTACCCGGATCTCACAACTAATTACTCACAATTAGTACAGTGTCCCAACTTTTTTGGAATCAGGTTTGTTGATTCTTGCAGTTCTTATAAATTATTTTCACCAATCAATAATCATGGATAGACAGACAGACAGACAGACAGACAGATAGACAGACAGACAGACAGATAGATAGATAGATAGATAGATAGATAGATAGATAGATAGATAGATAGATAGATAGATAGATAGATAGATAGATAGATAGATAGAAAAAGCTATAAAGACTTTAATTGTGTATTAAAATATGGGAATCTGTATAATTACTGTATAATTTGTTCTGTATAATAAATACAATAATTTAACATTATTTTGTTATAAAATCACAAATTTGCAATTTATTAAATTTGCAATATATATATGACAGGAAAAAAAAAATCTCAACTTCTGACAAACACGTGTTTCCGGACTGCCTCTGTTGACTTCCGGAAACATGGCGATCACCGGGGCGGCGGACGACCACTGGCGGAGTGCAAGGGGAGTGTAACGGAAGGCTGTGCACCGCGAGGTTCAGACCCTGACAGACGAGTCCTCCGCGGCGACAGGAGATGGGTCTCGTGCATGAGTCTGCATCGAGATCATAAAAAGAAACAGCTCAGATCAGGCAGCTTTACTGTCACCTGTGCTGATAACACTGACTTTAGCTGCTGGGCAAGAGCCGTGCATGTGGATCAAGCCATGATCGCACCACATTCACGCATTATACTAGCCATATTGTAATAAAACTGTCGCCGTTTCGTGACGCGGAGCAGAACAGCCGCAGCTTCAGCTCGCAGATAACGTTACTGCCAAATCATCGGTGTGAAGTTAGCAGTTCGTTAGCAGTGCTCAGCTCTGCTCCTCTTCCGGGCCCTCAGCAGATGCTCCATAAATTCTGCTTTTACAACATGTCAGCCCTGTTAAAGCCTTTATTAAAGATCCGTTTGTTAATCCACGCAGCTGTGCAGCACAGTTAGCCGTCGACTCGAAACTATAATCTTGCCAATGCCAGCAATACCTGCGTGCGAGCTCATCCTCCTGACCCTGCACATCCATCCATGAACCATCCTCTGAGATAAACATGTAAGCCTGCTGTACAAGACATTAGCACACGAGGACTAGGAAAGTCATTTTATGTCTAGTCTGTTTTATAGTGGTACATTTCTAAGACATTTTAAGCTTTTTACTGTCACTGTACAGGTACAATGAAACTATTAAGAGTGTTGAAGAGAACGCTGGACCTTTAACTGTTAAAGGAACAATCACCTTAAATGAAACTTCTGTCATCATTTACTCACCCTCATGTAATTCCAAACCAGAATGACTTCGTTCTGTGGAACGAGGACAAAAAACATCATTAAAGTAGTTAATATGACTGCATCCCAAGTCTTCAGATATACAAAAGCTTTTTATGAGCTAAAAAATTGTTATCAGTGAAAATCATGCTTGACAACTGTGATCACCAATTGAGTTGATTGTATGGAAAAACTGAAATTATTTTAATTATTCAAATGATTCTAATTTGCTGAACTATTTCTGCTTGGTATCAATGTTGAAAGTTGTTGTGCTGCTCAATATTTTTGTGGTAAGCTCCATTTTAGTAGCTATATGTTGTTTATATGTCTATATTCCAAGACAATTTAAAATAACTGTAGTATGTTTCTATTTCTGTGATGACAAAGCTGAATTTTCAGCATCATACTAGTGAAGGTCTACAGTGTCACACGATCCTCCAGAAATCATACTAATATGCTGATTTAGTGCTCACAAAATATTTTGTATTATTATCAATGTTGAAGACAGTTGTGCTGCTTAATATATATATATATATATATATATATATATATATATTTTTTTTTTTTTAAGAAACCATGCTTCATTATTCAGGATTCTTTAATGAATACAAAAGTTTAAAATAGCAGCATGTATTAGAAATATAATTTCAATATAAAAGCCTTTACAGTCACTTTTGATATATTTAATGCATTGTTGTTGAATGAAAATGCAAAAAACTTTACTGACCACAAACTTTAGTGTACGTCCTTGTCTGGATAGCTGTTTTATATCTGGATCAGCCTTAGAATCAGTATAATTGTATTATTGCGTATGAAAACCATCCTACTTCATAAAGGAGGTCTGATTCAGATGTGAGGACGGGATATCCTCTCCTCCGCTCAGCCACTGATGGAAAGGGCACATCAGCCTGACGATTCTGAAGTTACCGTCTATTTCTGGAGCACCTCCTGTCTGATTCATCAGTGTGGAGATGAGGTTCTATAAGTGTTGAACCATAATGATGCATCTCTGTGGTTTAGCACTGAACACTGTTGGAGAAAGACTGATTAAATCATATGTACTATAAAGTATACTCCCTAAAAGATGTGTTTCTGTTTGTAGGGGTGTTCTTTTGAACTTCACTGTTGGATCACCCTATATACCATGCTGGGGCTGCCTGTCTTTGGCCTCTTAACCTGCAGGAGATTCTCCTTGCCCCACCAGCCTTCTCGCCTACTGAGTCTAGGTGCTCTCACTAGTATGTACAGCACACGTATGTACAGCGGTGGTGGGGGGAAGCCAGGTCGCCGCATCGGCCTAATAGGAGGAGGGCCACCCATGCTGGAGAGCCACCATCATCCGCTCCCGCCTCATCACCCTCATGTCCATCAGCCTCAGAGCTACCCAGCCGTTTATCAAGCCCGTCTAGACACCCACCGGCCCCACTACCAAACCCACCAGCACTTCCACACGCACCCTCAAGTCACCCACCTCCCCCCTCCACACTACCAGCCCCATGCGCATTTACACCACAGCAAGAAGAAGACCTGGAACTTCATCCACGAGAAGATGAGCTACGACACTTTCTTCACTATGAAGCGGCTGATCGATCGCTCACGCACCGTGGATGAAGTTCTGCGCTGGGTCACCCAGAATCCAGGGAAGATCTCGCACAATCATTACCCCATTGCCCTTCAGAAGATTGGTCAGCTCCTGGTGCTGCAGCAGGCCGGAGGTCAGGCGGGTGGGAGCGGAGCAGGGGGCGGTGGAGGAGCAGGTGATGGAGTCTTGCCTGCGTCCTCCGGAGGAGGTTCGGGGGAGAACGCCATACGTCAGATTCTGGATAATCAGGATTTTCAGATGCTGTGTGATGCCATTGTCAATGACTGCTCCAAGTTCGACAACTTCAGCATTGTTAACTGCCTTTATGCTGTTGCTGCTCTTGGTGAGTCCGTAGTGAATGTACTGTAGTTAGATAACATGGTATGGTACTTTTTGCACTGTTTTTAGATTGTTAATTAAGCAAATGACATTGACATTGAAATTACGTGCTAGAAAATATTCATAAATAATTTATTAATAATATTTCAAATAATAATTTGTTTAAAGAATAGAAAAAGAGAAAGTCTGACATTTCTGACATGACATTTCTATATATATATATATATATATATATATATATATATATATATATATATATATATATATATATATATACACACACGTATTTTTCGGACTATAAATCGCACCTGAGTATAAGTTGCATCTGTCAAAAAAAACGTCATGATGAGGAAAAAAACATATATAAGTCGCATTTATTTAGAACCAAGAACCAAGAGAAAACATTACCGTCTACAGCCGCGAGAAGGCGCTCTACCCTACTCAGTTTAGACTACAGGAGCACTGAGCGTTATAGAGCGCCCTCTTTGCGGCTGTAGACGGTAATGTTTTCTCTTGGTTCATTTCTCTCGGTTCATGTCAAATTAATTTTGATAAATAAGTCGCACCTGACTATAAGTCGCAGGACCAGAGAGAGAGAGAGAAATTAAATATTTATTAAGGAAAAAAAAAGTTGTTTATTGAAAACACAAAATGTTTTCTGTACCAGCTTGAGTTTAAAAAGTTATTAAAGCAAAGTCCAAATAACTAAGAATTTTTTTCTTTTTTAAATTATGAAAACAAAAATTAAATAACATAAAAAATTAGCTTGAAATGGCTTTTTTCCGGAATGAAAAATATTTAGCATATTTAAAAAGTATAAAAACTATTAAATAAATAATAAAAACATATTTTTACAATATATATATATATTTTATTTTATTTTATTTGAGATTGTTGTTTGAAATACTTGTTTAGCATGTGACACTCTTGACACTGCTTGATATGTCATGTCAATGACCCAGTTACAGTCTATAGTTTCTTGACATAATATTTGAATATAAAAACATGTATCGTTGTATTGATCCTGTGTGTTCTCCATCTCACTCAGGGCTGCCCAGTGACTCTCAGATCGTGCAGGTTCTGGAGGAAGAGTCCCAGGCTCGGCTGTCCCAGTTTAACCAAAAGGACATCTCCATGGTTTTCAGCAGCAGCATGAAGCTACATCCATCCAGCCAGCATCCCTTGATTGAATCATGTCTCGCAGGGCTAGAGAAGAACATTGAGCGGGAGCGCCACCCTCAGACGCTCTTCCTCCTGCTCTCCTACTACCGCACTAAATGGAGAGCGCTGCGGGCGGCAGATGGAGTCTCTCCTGAGCAGCTGGTGGTGAACCGGAAGATCCTGCGGCTGGTGAAGCACACGCTGGCCAGCGTTAGCAGCGTCAGGGACCATGAGATGGCTCTGCTGGATGAGATGCTGTCAGCTTGTGCTAGGGAGGCTAGCAACAAGAGCCTGGAGCTTATCTTCAGCTCTCACCTCTTCTACCAGAACAGACAGGAGAAGTTTGTGAGCAGCCTTGCAGGTGAGTTAGTGACTCATTTGGGGGGCAGTAGTGGCCTAATGGTTAGAGAGTCAGGCTTGTGACACAAGTCTCAGTTTCGAGTCTCTCACTACCTTTCAAAAGCCAAGACCTTTTTTAAGTGTTTTTGAAAGTAGTTTCTTATGCACGCCAAGGCTGCATTTAATTAAAAATACAGTTAAAGCAGTAATGTGAAATATTACTATAGAAATGTTTATATTTGAATATATTTTTTAATGTAAAATAAATTTTTTTCTGTGAAAATGTGCAAAATTTGCTAAATGATAGGCTTCTGATAAACAAACAGAAATTATTATGCATAAATCTGACCACTTGATATACAATGTATTATTTTTCTTTTTTGCTATTTCTTTGTACTAAAGTTTTTTAAATGGCAAAATTTACTGTTGCCAAGAACTGAATGGGGGATGAATAATGAGGCTACCTGTAAACCCTTTTTTATCTTTTTAGAAGAGCTGCCTAAAAAGGTTGATGGCATTACGCCTTACACCATGGCCCTCATCGCCAAATACATCGCTCGCCATCGTCTCAGAGAGACGCGCTTACTAGACACCATCGCTGACTTCTTGGTCAAGAAGGGTGAATACTTGGACAGCAAGGTTAGACGACGTATCCAATTTCAATACAAAGAGTTGTTTCTATAGGAAAGAATCGGAGTAAAATACAAACTAATTTACATTTTCCATATTATATAATGCTGATAAAATCAAATGAGCAATGTGTTGTATGTATCTTTTCCCCTTTGCATATTTCCTTTGTCTAGGTGATCCAGAAACTTGTTTTCCCGTTCAGTCGTATGAGTTATCGGCCGGCTAATGAAGCTCAGTTTTTCTCCAAGCTGGAGATGGTGCTCGAACTAAAGGCCCTGAGCTCTCCGCTGGCCACTGTAAACATCCTCATGTCTTTGTTCCAGCTGGGTCATTTCCCCGGGGTTGTTCTTCACCGTGTCTTCTCTCCGTCGTTCATCAGTAATGTCACCAGTGAGTTTACTGAATGCTTGTTTGTGGAGTGCTAAGAAGACTAGTGCTCATCTCTTGAAAAGATAAAATAGTCAGCCTTTAAAAATCCTTATTTGCTCAGATGGGTTAAGGCTTCGTGTTTTTATTTTTTAATGTTTAATGAAACTGAGAATATCCTGGTCACACTCATGCAAACACTTAACGGGGGACAGATAGCAATAGTGACCTCTGCTGGTGGATTTATTTTTTCTTTACATGATAATCAGTGCAATTCTCTAAAAGTATACTTTTTTTACAGTAGCAATATTTTACAGTCCACTCATACAGAGACCCACCAAACAGAATTGCAAAACAAAATGAAGAAATGTATAGGTCATATTTCATATTATTAAATCCAGTAGAAAAAATACTGACATGATGTGTGCTTTACAAATGATCAGCTAAGAATTGTGGTTCATTTTCATGAAAATCATTTTAGAAGTCAATTGGTTTTTACAATAGGCTTTTTTATACAAACGTTTAAGTTTGGGGTCGGTAAGTTATTTATTTTTTAAGTCTTTAAGTTAAGTCTATTATGCTCACCAAGTCTGCATTCATTTGATTAGAGATTCATTAAAAACAGCACAATTGTGAGATGTTATTACAATTAAAATGAACTTGTATGAAAAAAAAAATTTATTCCTGAATTTGCATCAGCCATTACTCCAGTCTTCAGTCACATGACCCTTCAGGAACCATTCTAACAAACTGATTTGGTGCTCAGGAAACCTTTTTTTTTAAATTATAATCAGTGTTGAAAACAGTTGAGCTGCTTAATATTTTTGTAAAAATCGGGATACTTTTTTCCAGATTCTTTGTTGAATAGAAAGCTCAAAATAACAGCATTTAAAAACTTTTTTGTGACAATGTTGAAGTGTTTCCTGTCACACCTGCTCTGTCTCTTGTTTGTAGACAGCCCGTATGCCCTGATTGTACGTCGCTACCTTTCACTACTGGATGCAGCCGTAGAGCTGGAATACAGGGACTACACTGGACCCCGCCTCCAGGAGACCCACAAAGTGCTCATGTTTGACCACGCTTTAACTGCAGACGAGGTGAACCGCAAATACAGGTAAGTGAGTTTCAAAATCTTCCTGTATCCTGAAACCCAGAAGACGTGTGTCATCAGTTAGTCCAGGTAACCGTGAGCTCGGAGTGTTTGTGTTGCAGTTATAAAGGTCTGGTTGCAGAGGCACTCCGGCAGCTTGTTGGTGAGCACGGCTACAAACAAGATGAAGTTCTCGCACCAGGATATTACACAGGTCATTTTCTTGTTGTAGTCCAGCTATTTGTGTAGAGGTCGCCTGATTTTGGTTTTTGGATGACTGATATAAAGCTGAAATAGGTCAATATGATATCGCTCTTTTTATTGTAAAGATTGTTGTGTAAACATGCATAATTTCTGCAATAAAGGTTATTTTACATAAAGTTTACAAAAATAATTAGAAATAAATCATAAAGTTTCAAAGTAAACTAAAGCCCAAAAAATAAATCACAATTCCACTTCCGACAAATTGAATGGCCGATGATGATCATTGCAAAAAATACCAAATATTGGCCGTGGCTATTGCATGCATGAAATTTAACATTCTTATTAAATTTGTATTTATTATTATTAGTATTAGTAGTAGTAATTTTGGTGTTAAAATCATGTGTATTCTCTTGCAGTTGGAAATGTAATGATTCACTAAACTTGATACAATTGACGATAATGATTGTACAATGCAAAACAATTTTTTTATTAATAAGCAAAATGATATTTAAGTCAACTTCTAAATGAAAAGTTGTCCTTCTATTATTATTATTGGATGGACAAAATGCTCCACATTTCTTTGTGAAATTAAAATAGGTAGAATAACATAAACTAAACTGAAATTTTAAAACAAACCCCAAAACAGCTATGCTAGTGCTCTTTCATTTAAAATTAGAAGCAACCACTGTATTTCAATCATGATCCACCCATTCAACATTAACAGTTTTGTACACTTTAGTATAGGGTCCAATTCACACTAATAACTACTTGCTTATTAGCATGTCTATTATTAACATATTGGCTGTTTATTACTGCTTATAAAGTACATATAATGCATGACATCCATAACCCTACCCAATACCCTAAACTTAACAACTAACTTATAAACTATTAATAAGCAGCTAATAAGGGGTTAATTGAGGATCATAGTTAATGGTTAGTTAATAGTGAGAATTTGACCCTAAAATAAAGTGTGACCACAGTTTTTAAACTAAATTGAATTGCGTACTTTGATATTTGAAAGAAGAAACGGAATGGTCTGACTTTAGCTTTGTGAAACTATAATACTCCATAAAACACATCTACTTGAAACAAAAGAAATGAATGTCGTGCTTTGTCTTCTGGCAGATTTCCTGCTGTGGATCGACAGCACGGGCCGCGTCCTCCCCATCAGAACAGGCACAGCTTCAGCATCATTAGCAGCAGGCTCAACCGCGTGTGTCGTACTGAATCTCAAATCTCCAGAGGGGACTGGCTCTGTCGCAGCCCTCACTACTGACTTCCAGAAGTTCTCTCCCTTTGCCCCGTCACTGGAGGAAGGGGCCGACAAGAGAACAGGAGAGGAGTCTGCCTTCCTCTCCGCTCATATGCGTCCCTCAGCAGCTGCAGCGGTGGCAGGCGGATCTCAGAGGGTCGGCCCTAATGGAACGGTCTCGCTAGACTACAACCCATATTACACCACTTCAGATTATTACTCGACTCTAGCCAAGGAACACTCTCTGGAGAGCCAGGACAGCTCCACTCTCAGTAGCCCCTCAGACTGCCTGACTCAGACGGGACCCTCCATTCCAGGGGGGGTTGCCACGCAAGACTCCCTGTTCCAGTTCTCCATTGGAAAAATCCTGGAGGATGAGGGAGGTGCTGCGACAGAAGGCAACCCGGGGCCAGACTGTGAGATCACTACATTTTACGAAGCTGTTTCATTCCCAGAGGGAGGCGAGAGTGATGTTGTAGCCGCTTCTCCACTGCAGCTTCACAACCCAGACAAAACTGAAGCTGACCGGACCACAGGAGAACAGGTGAAGAGGTCAGTCATTCATTCAGTCAAATATATATGCCATCTAGGCTTGAATGTCTTGCTCTTAATCTTTAATTAACCCACTCTTTCTGACCTTCCTCACATGCAGGGTAATTATGTCTGTGAATGATAAATGGCATTACTGCCATAATTCTGACGTGCTGGTTGGATCCAGGGCAATGAGAGACCGTCACCTGCAGTTACTGGGCTACATCATACTACAGGTGAACACTCTGCAATATATTTGATTTATTCACTTTTTAATTTCTTGCTGTCTTAAGATATCATATGTGATGTCTAGTTTATTTTAAATAGTAGATACCCACCAATATTTGCTATCTGACTTCATTTTTGATAGCAGAATATAATGTTTTATGTTGCATTTAATCATTTTTATACAGGTAATATTACAAATCTGTAATCAAACTTAATCTAATTGCAGCTATTTTTCTTTAAAAAATAAAGCTGTACAGTATACTAAAATCAGTAGTAACAGTCAATGTATATGTACATATTAACCTGTTAACTGTCACTCACGTTTTTGAAGATAGACTTGAATGTGGATGATACAAACATAAATTTTTATAATTCATGACTGAAAACATTTTGTAATATGATTTTGATGTATCATTTACATGGTAATGCAATGTCTGATTTTAAAATGGGTTTTGAAGGATGAATTTTGAGATTTTGTGTTTTCAAGTGATATATAACTTCTGATGATTTCTAAAATGTGATAGAGAAAAAGGCAACGAGGAAGTCTTTTTTTTAAACAAAGGTCAAAAATCCTTTTGTAATGTAGATTTTTGAGGGTGCACTCTTGTCATAAATTGATCTATTACTTTTCCTACATAATTCTTAACAAAAAATATTGGTATAATATATATTTGGGAGTCTTAGACCTTTCCAACGATATATAGTTTGTCAAGATTAGATTAAATTTGATTGTAATATAGTATAGTCAACGTAGCGGGTGACATTTAACAGGTTAAAACTGTAATTTTGAAAAACTCAGTTTGCATGAGGAATATAAAGTAATAATATTTTTTCTCTCTGAAATTAATACTTTTATTAAGCAAGGAAACAAATTGACCAAAAAGAGACAGTAAAAAAATTTCTAATGAAAAAAAAAAAAAATATATATATATATATATATATATATAATATATTAATTTGATTCATGATCAAAGAATTATGAAAAAAGTTCATAAAAGTTTTCAACTTTGATGTAATAAGTAACGATGCTGAAAATTCAACTTTGCATCACAATACATTACTGTTTAAATTTATATAAATATCGCACTACAGTATTTTGATCAAATAAACCTGCTAAATACAGTTAAATCTTTATATAATTAAGGTAGCAGTAAATTATAGTAAAATGTTCAAAAATAATGAATTTACAAAAGAAAAAAAATAGATTACAAAATATTTATATATCTATGAAAATGTACTTGAATTTTACTTGCAGTTGCCCTATTTGGAGTTGGAGAAGTTGAACGGGATAGAGGAAGTGAAGCAGTACCTACACAAAAAGCTGCTGGAGGTTCCTTTATGACGACATAAAAGGATGACGTGTGTTTGTGAGCTTCAGAGAGCATGTGCATCACCCACACTTTCAAGAGTGTGTGTTGTTTTCAGAAAGACTTGGTGTACGTATGTATCTGTGTGTATGTGAGCGTCTGTATGCGCGTTTGTACACAGGATGTGAACAGTTCTTGTTTTCAGAACAAAACTTCAGCTGACACAAGGAATCTGGATGGGTGTTACTGTTATTCTTTAATTACACATCTTCTTTGGGCAAAGTTCTAAATAATATATGTAGTCTAACTGTGTCTGGATGATACAGCTTATTCAGCGCCATCAAACAAATATGACTTCCCTCAGCAAATAAACAAGGGCCATTTCAGACTCGGTGAACAGTATATTGACATCACAAAAAAATCAGCAGCACTTCTGAAATGTTATCTTTTGTTCAGAGTACGTGTTTTTTTTGGTATATTTGGGGGTGAAAAGAGCAAGTGTTTTATTATTATATGCTCCTCAGCATTTTATTTTAGCTTTTGATAGTGTTCCCACATCCTCTTTTGTGTCCTCACTGTTATTTTGGTGTGTTTAGGTGCAAATTTGGGAGCAGGAGCTAAGTTTGTCTTTTGGGGCAAGTATTTGTTTTAGTTTTATGGTTGTGGACACAAGTGTGCGGGGGTCTGGTGATGAGCCACAGCTATTTCTGTTTCAGATGCTGCCACCACGACTTTGATTTTAAACCTGAGGGTTTGGGAATAAATATGGACATATATGTTAAGACATAAGTGGGGATGTTGATTAAAAGTCTTATGATGTGAACTGTATGGCGTTGCAGAACAGAAAACGTTGGAATGTATAAGAATTATTATATGCAGGAATGGGATGTGTTTAAGGATTTTATTTTCTCAAAATGATTAACCGCTTTGGAGTCATGTGAGGGGAAAAGCAATGCACAAAGTTGACTGCAGGATAGTTATTAAATAATGTTTTCATCTCTTTCCTATGTGGAGGATGTTGCATTTTTAGATTGTGCCTTTAGAGTATGAATATGTCCTCACTGTAATCTTTAGACAAATTCTAAACAAAAAGCTTAATGAAAGTCTTTCATGAAAAGACAAGTAAATGTAGCTGTGTTTAAAAGAAATGAACAATTTTAATTTCCTCCTTAAAAAGAAATTAATTCATTAAAATCCAGTTGGATTTATCATATTCATTTTTGTCACAGTGACAGGCAACAATCTAGTGTGATATTTAAATATTATCATAGTTTATTTTAATAAGTACATAGTTCATTTCAAATAAATCCAAGAAGATATGTTATATCAAGGCCTTGCTTACATTCACATGATTCGAGAAGCTTGATGTGAACAGAATTTAGAACCTAAAATCAGATATTAATATGGAAGATGTATTTTGTGCGAGTCAACCACATACCACTTTCTCTGTATGCATTTGCTTTGCTCTTTCTTTAGAGGGAAAGATAATTTATTATGGGAAGTGAATGTAAGTAGACCGTGTGAGTGAATGTCTGTGTCAGGTAGCAGGTGGGGAAATGGATCGAAATGTTTGTTTATATATACATATTAAAATGTCTATATAAAAATATTAAAAATGAGAAAGCAGAAAGTCTAGTTTGTCTTGAATTGATTTTTTCAAGCCAGGAAGATATCCTTACAGTACACTCTATCCTTATGTCAAGCTGCAACCGATATCCACCGTTATTTGAGTGTTATGTATATGATATTATAGTATTTATTAACATTTTGAATTGCCTTATATTCAGGGACTCACGCTTTAAAAAGTCTTACATTTAATTGTATCCAACTTAAAGCCATAAAAAGTCTTAAATGGTACAAGAAATATTTTATAAACATCATTGAAAAAAGTCATAAACTTGAGGTACCCTGATTTATACTTTATTTTCATATAATTTGAGTTTATGAACTATTTTGCTCATCATTGAGTTGCATTGTAATCTATATAAATTATTATTAGTATTATTAGTAATTTTCATTACTATCAATAGTTTATTTCAGATTCAATTAAGTTATCTTAGTGTTCCATTTCTGTTTAACTTTCCGTGGAACAGAAAGGAAGATATTTTAGTAATCTAATCTTAATTATTATTAATAATAAAATTTTATTAACATTATTTTATTTCAGCTTCATTTCAGTTACTGTAAATGGTAGTTTGTTAACAATATGTCTCATTTGAGCATAAATCCTCATCAAGCTGAATATGTAAATCGTGATGATCGACTTCAAAGGGATTATGCGGTGATCTGCTGGCCTGTCAGACTTAATGGATTCAGCCGTTCATCACAGTCTGAACAGGTGCGATTGGCAGCTCTGGGTTTGTCACATCAGCATCTGTGTGTGAAGGACAGACAGTTAAAGCAACATCAGATGATCTAGTTGCAAAATACATGCACCACGTATTCACTAAAAGAGCAGCGCGTGTGCATTTTGGCACTGCTGCGTTGACAGCTAAAGTGTTCGAATTTTCTTAAAGAAACCGTTCACCTTCACTCCCCCTCATGTCGTTCCAGATCTGTTTTACTGGCTTTCTTCTGAAGAACAAAAGAAAATATATTTTAAATAATGTTGGTAACAAAACAGTTTTGATGACAATTAAGAAATTCATTAAAATATATTTTATGTTCCACTGAAGAAAAAGTGAGTAAATTCCGACAGTTTTTTTATTTTTTTATTATGGGTTGAACTATACCTTTAAGTACTTTCTATTTCCAGAATAACAGAAAGTTATCCGTGATTAATAATATCGAGGGAAAAAAATGGTTTAATTTTGACTAAATAATTAGTTGTCTAAAAGGATTTCAGTCAAACCAGTATTTTGAAGGTAGATTTTTTAACCGGAAGTAGCGTTCGTTATTGTGGCGTCGTTCTCTCCTGCCAGGGATAAGGAAGCTCATACGTTAAACGGTGAGAATCATGGACCATCATACGATGTGATATGTCAACGGTAAGTCAACGGTTTTCGGAGCCTCGGAGATGTTTGTAAGAAGTTTTAATTCCACTAATTTCGAGGACACATTCAGCCGAGGCTTAGATAAAGGAAACGGCTGTGTTGAGCTCGTGTTAGCTGCTCTCGAGCTTGTTTCGTGGCGTAGCGGTGTGCGAGCGCTGACCTGCCTTTACCTTCAGGGACAGATTTTGACTAATAAACACACACACCTGATGCGTATCAGACCGAAACTCATTGATTTAGAAGAGATTAGAATTATCAATTTTTTTGGTAAAAAAACAAAAAAACAAAAAAAAAGTCAAACTTTTTTTGTGATTGTATTGGTTACGTGACTGTTGAGATCAGTTTTTTTCGTTTACTCTTCGTTCTCTTACCTTTCATTACAATTCATGATTAGACGCGTAAATTCAGCTGTCGTTCATGTGTACGATCATACCTTTGTATTTAAATGACGCTTTTAAAAAAGGTTTTACTTTTAAAACTGTATATAGACAGTTATGAAAAGTATGTCCTGATGTATTGACCCTCGTGTTGTGTCAAACCCGTGTCACTATTTCTGTGGAGCAGAAGAGGAGAAGCTTCTCTTCACTTTCACTGTATGGAGTAAAATGATGTGAAAGTGAAGACAATGTTCTGCCTAACAGAAGTTCTGCCTCTTTTGTTTCATGCTTGAAAGAAAGCAATAGAGATTTGGATCTCATTCTGAGGAACATATTCTACCATCTTTGCTCTTGTGAAATACTGTGGAGTGGACAGCATGCGTAATGAAAGCAGCTGTCATCAGTATGAGATGTGACCTGAAACATGCTGATGTCCACATCTAAAGAGTGGAAATGTCAGGTTAACTGAGGGACCACTTCACTGCTTCTCTGTTCAAAGGTTGCGGCTTATGCTTGTAACAGTTTAAAGGATTGTACACAGAGGCTATTTTCTTTAACAGTCACGCTGTGGAAAAACATCAAATTTATAGACCAATTTATTGCCCTAAAATAATCCAGATGTGGTTATATTATATGCTTTCATTTTTTAAAGCAAGACACTACAGCCAAAAACAAGTTATTTAATTATTATTATTATTATTATTATTTTAATATGCTTGTTAATTTTTTTTACAAATTTGCGATATTTGGCTTTAGTCAAGTCTTCACTAGACTAGTCTTATGACTAGTAGAAAGAAAACATCTAAAATACGATTTCAAAGTAATATACAAATACAAAGTGTGTGTTTTTACTCTCTAAGGTTTCATTTACAATATACATCTTTAAAAGCTGTTTTCGCAATATTTTTTTTTCTCATGCACTGAGCCAGAAATGTTTACTACAGTAGTACTTGCACACCCTAAAGTGTTATTTCCTTGTGCATTCTAAAGGTTTTTACAGAGGAGTTTGTTTGTATATGATTTGCCTGATTTATGTAATACTAGCTGCTTACTAATAACACGAGGAACTTTTTTTCCCGTCTGCTGAAACTAGACACTTTTGTAATTTGAGCTGTAATAAAGGATATCCAAATTCTCTTCTGTAAAAACCTTCAACTGTAATATGTCAACAAAATACAAGAATAATTTTAAACTTGGCTTAATACAATGTTCAGATTTCTGGAAATGTGTGCATTTTGGTGCATTTTGATTGGATAATGCATCATTTACATATTCAAGCATAACATTTCAGAAAACAAGTAATACAACAGAGATGTCTTTATGTGATTAATCAACTGGAGAAGTATGATTATATGTTATTTAGCCTTTGTATGTTATTCACCTGTGGTGTCTTGCCCTTATAATTATCTCCCTTTTGCCCCTGCAACTGAACCAACCTGTGATCATTGGCTCAAATTTGAACCACATTGAATTTTTTTTTTTTTTTTTTTTTTTTACATTTTAAAGATTCCTCTTGATGGATTTTTTTTTATGTTATGGTTATATGGGGAAAAAAGTCTTATTGAATATTAGAATAACACAGTTTGTTTAAAAAAATAAATTAATTAAAAAATGTTGTGATACAAATTCTTAAAGCTTCCACTGTAGCTCAAGCTTAATTCACAATATATTTATATTGTCTGTAGCAGACAATTTGAGTGTGAGGGGCTAAATCTTAGTAAATGTAAAATATTTGGGTTATATTTTAAAGCTATTAGGATGCTGAAAGGCTATTATTTAAATAAGAGCAATGTTTGCCCTGTATGATTTTTTTATGGTTATTTTTATAGGAAACAGGAAGTTTTAGTGCTTTCTGTCCACTAAGGTTCTGTTACCAAATAGAGACTTTGGATTTTTTTTTTTTTTTTTTTTGTAGTGAATATAAATTATTGAAGTTTTTCCTTAAAAAGTAAATAAATATGGTTAGCACTGTACTGATGCATAATGCAGACCCTGTATAATGAACTGGCTGGAATGTCATCAGTAATTGTGAATATATGCTGTAGGTGCCTAGTCTGAAGTTGCCTTAGTCCAGGACCCTGCAGACCAGGATGGCTCTAATAGAGGGGGTGGGTGATGAGGTCACCCTGCTCTTTGGAGTGGTGTTCCTGGTGCTCGTCCTGGTTCTGGCCTGGGCCTCCACTCACACTGTTGTACCCCCTGAACACCTCCTCTCGCCCAGCCAAGGGACCTCCCCCTCCACAGAGACTGACAGCCAGGAGTCACTCCCCCCTGGTAACACAGACTCGTCGTCACCTGGCAGCATCAGGGAGAACAATAAGAGTGAGCCTGGAACAGAAGCGGGAGCAGTGGGACAATCCTCGGATGGTAGTAGGGCTGGGGAAGGAGAGGGAGGCCTCCTAGAAGAAGCAGGTATTGGGAGGGATGGGTTGAGACATCGAGAATCAGCGGGTCCCTCAAGTCAACCTCCAGCCAGCGCCCCAAGTGCCACACAGCCTTTGGCCGAAGATGCACTGAATGACACCCAAAGAAACATGGTGCTCAGGCTGAAGTTCTTGAATGATACAGAGAGGACAGCACAGGTGAATCCTCAAGACACCATTGGTTACGTTAAACGGTAAGCAACTGAAAACTGACCATAAAAAAAAACAAAAAAAAACATATACATTTTATATATATATAAGGGTTAGTTCACCCAAAAATTAAAATTAGCCCATAAACTACTCGCTCTCAAGTCATCCTAGATGTATATGACTCTTTTCTTCCAGTCAGAGTTATTTTAAAAACTGTCTTTGATCTTTCAAGCTGTTTAATGCGACTCAGTGGGTGTTGCAGTGCTTCAGTCCAAAAGAAGTTAAATAAAAAGCATCCATCCTTAATAAAAAGTGTCTCACACAGCTCTGGGGGGTGACAAAGTTGAATCAATGCATTTTTGTAAGGAAATAATCATATTTGAAATGTAATAATCATTTAGAGGGGACCTATTATGCCCCTTTTTACAAGATGTAAAATAAGTCTTTGATATCCCCAGAGTGTGTATGTGAAGTTTTAACTCAAAGTACTTTACTTTTTTTTTTTTTTTTTTTTTTTTTTGGCCAAAATGCATAATTTCATGTATTCCCCTTTAAATGTAAATTCAAGAGCTCAAGCACCTGACAATACCGGTGCTAGCCTTTGCAAATAAAAACTCCTTTTCTGTCAGTACAAGCCTGTTATCTTTACAGAAAACGTTGGTTTTCATGAGACTCACCGGCGCATGCGCAACACTGACCTCATACCTCATCCGCCCGGAGCTGCTGCCATGTACAACTGTTGGCGCAAGTTACATTTAAGTGATTATTACGTTTTGAAGGGATATTTTTCTTACAAAAATGCATCGATTCGCTACAGAAGTCCTTTGTTAACCCCCGAGGGCTGTTTTTATGGATGGGCACTTTTTATTTAAAGAGCCAGTAAGATGAAAATTCAAAGCTTCCTATCACTGTTTATAAGTCCTGTACATTAGGTTTAAATCCATCCAAGGTTAAAAAACATTGCCATTTTGTCAAAATATCATTTTAAAATTACCTCAATTCTCAGAGATCCCCAAACGGTTCGCGTGAAGCTGTTCAAAAGATTCAGTTTCCTTAAACCCCACCTTTCGGTAGCATACTGTGTTCTGATTGGTCAACTGACATAGTCAGTTTTGATTGGTTGTTCCGCACACACCTCCACGGTAAACTATGCGTTAGCATCTGTTTGGGGTGAATTATCTCTTACTCCTCTCACCGCGAAGCAAACAGTAAAATAAAAAACTTGAACATTCTCGCTGCTTTTTCTTCTGTGTGGGCGTATTCAAGCCGCGCGCTTCAGTTTGAATCTGAATAGCGCGTTCAGTGCGGGGGCGTGGTCACAGTAGATTTAACGAAGGGAGACATGAAAAGCAGACATCGCGTTGTTTTCATATGGATTACTTTATCACAGAATATCTGTTTTCGGCAGCACTTGTTTAGTTTTAAAGTAGACATGTCAAGCTTTCTATAGATATCTCTCTCATGTCTCTTCGTTGAGTATTCACGGAGTTACACTTCATTTTAATGACGTGTTTGTAAATGAAGATCAGCGCAGACAGGCTGCAGACAGCACACATACTGATAAGACGCTCGGGAGAAAACAGACACATAACTTCATAATCATACTTCGCGTTGTGATTCGGAGATGCTCGTTGTTCTAAATAAAGTTGGTAATGAACCCTCTTTTATGGCCAAACGCTTTGAAAATCCCGCCTTGTACTCACCGAGATTAGAAAAGCAGTCATCAGTGAAATGTTGTGAACACAACAAAAGGGATTTGTTGTACTGCTCTGGTACTGTGGTAAAAATGAATTTTAGCCATTGGTTCTTCTGATCTTCATTCTTTGGCAGTGAAAATAAAACACACCGTCTCCTCGACATGATGCGCTCACACCAAACAGAGCGTCTGTGTGTGGGGGGGGGGCAGGTCAGAGTTTCGTTTCTCCCAAGACGGTGGGCGGAGATTATTATGCAAAGTGTTCCTAGTGACGTACATAGAGATGGGCAAAAGATTTGAAATCTATAACGACTCGTTTCAGCGATTCAGTCGACTCCTTACTTTAAAAGCCAATACCTTTATAAATCGTGTACTTTTTGGTTTAATTACTTTGCACATTGTTTACACAGATGGATAGCTACATCATACACTGTAATACAGGTAATTTTTTTATTTCCCATCTGTGTGGCTCTTTAACTTCTTTTGGACTGATGCACTGCAACACCCGCTGGGTGACATTAAACCGCTCGAAAGATCAAAGGGTTTTGAAATCTTTGACTCCGACTGGATTCGTCTAAAAGAAGAAAGTCATATACACCTAGGAAGCCTTGAGGGTGATTCATTTATGAGCTAATTTTCATTTTTGGGTAAACTAACCCTTTAAGATGCTCAAGGCAGCATATAAATTTCAGCACAACGATGGAAATATGGTAGTTTTTATTTTTTTGAATTAGCCAGAAAACTTTAACTTTTATGTAAATTTAATCAAAAATTGTGTTCAATATTGCATGTCTTGTTTGCTTCCTCAATTCAATTAAAGTAAATAATTTAACAGGCATTCTCAAATTAATTTTAAACTGTTGTCGTGCTGCTTCTGTTTTCATGCCTATAACAAGATGGCAGTTGTACAGTGACCATTCAGCTCTTCAGAGGACATTTTTCTTGTTTATTCAATTTTTGCATATTGATTATATCCTTGGCTATCCAAAAGAAGGCTTCTTCCAAGAAAATGTCTGCTGCAGCAGCCCACACACAGTTACCGGCCAGAGACCTTTTGTTCCAACCCCACTACTTCTTCCTATGCAGTGTGTAGCACTATGCTTTTAGTCAGAAGAGTGAACCAAAAAGAGACATCCTTAAGCCTTGTGAGACACAATTATCCATTCTTACAAGTAGTACCAGTCTATTAAAATCAGGCAGAAGTGTACTTCAAAGTGTCTAGTGGAAATATGAGGAATTGAGTATTTGGGAGTCCATATCATGTTTGCAGTATAGGTGAATGCACTCTTTTGCTAGGTGATAGGTCAGATCGAAGAGTTTTTAGTTTTGGGAAGTTATTCATTGGGAAGACGTTATTTTGTTCTGTTATGAATGGAATTTAAACTTTTCTGAGCAGCTTTACAGAATACCTACAATCTCTGCTAAAAATTTCATTTAAAAAAATTGAAAAAGGATCTGCACACTGTTATGCTCCCTTTATTTTAAGAAGTTAAAACCAGCACACCCCATCTTTTTTTAATTGCTTTTCAAGTCTAGAATTCTAGAATTGATCAATGCTTAACAATATAAAATACAAGTACAAAACGAGACCATATAAAAAAAAACATCGCTCTTAAATACAAAATAAATCAATAAGAAACATGAATTAAAGTCAAGTTCTAAATTCAAGCCCTTAGGGGAAATAGTATTAAGTGTGTAAATCTAGTTAGCTTCTCTTTTTAATAAGATATTGTTGACATCGCCACCTATCTTAGGCACTTTAACACGTTCAATTCCAATATACCTAAGTGTGGAAAGATTATGCCTTTTTGAATTAAAATGTAGTGCTGCTGTTATTTTTTTTTTTATAATTTGTGCATATACTACTTCAGTGTTTTGCAATCATAGTTTTTAAAGCACATTGTCTCTTTCATATACACGCCAACCCGCATGGACATTTTATCATATAAATAACATTTTTAGTAGTACAAGTGATGACACCCTTAATTTTAAATTCCCTTCCTGAATGAGGATTAGAAGACATTTGTTTTTATAGTGAAATTACTCTGGGCACAAAGACAACAACAATAATTACCCAAAGGGATATATAAAAAATGAGTCGGTCATTCAGGTAAACTAACATCAGCTCTTACAAGATGATCACGTATATTAGCAGAGTGTTTATACACAAAACTTTGGGTTTTTTCAAAGATCTCACTAAGGGGAGGATCAGATTTTAAGATATACCAGTGTTTATTTATGATATTTTTTAAATCTGAACAAATAGGAGAGTATTGAACAGTACATACAATGGATTTATTTTCTGATTTTAATGCGTTTTTATTTAGAGAGGTCTCTTGACTATCATTTCCAAATCTCCTAACTGCAGACTGTATCCAATCTTCATTGTAACCTCGCTCCCTAAATCTGTTAACCAGATCAGTACTTTGTTGTATATATGACTGTTCAGTACTACAAATTCGACGTATCTGGTTAAATTGACTAATGGGCAAGCTACATTTCAAAGTTGTAGGATGGTAGCTCGGTCCATGCAAAAGTGTGTTACGGTCAGTGGGTTTTCTATAAAGATCTGTGATTATTTTATTGCCATTCCTAATAATACGAATGTCTAAAAAGGTAACACATGAATCATTATAATTCACTGTAAAGTGTAAGTGTTCATCATAAGTGTTAAGAGAACTGGAATTGTAGCAATTGATTTTCAGTACCTGACAATAACAAAAATATCATCAATATAACTTCACCAAATTACAATATTTAAAAAAAAAAAGGTAAAGTTTCTTTAGACCATTAAATATGAATTTCTTTTCAAAGAGACCCACATACAAGTTAGCATAATTTGTTAATATCTTATAAAAAAAAAAAGGGAAGCTAACAATATTTACACACTTAAAACTCTTTCCCCTAAGGGCTTGAATTAAGAAGTTAACTTTAATTCATGTTTCTGTCAAAGGTCTTTGACTGAAACACTGCTGGTTTTAACTTCTTGAAATAAAGGGAGCATAACAGTGTGCAGATCCTTTTTCAATGTTTTTATTCATCCTTTGATCTTGCACCTGGTCAAGACTTTTTTGGATGCGTGTATTTTTTATTTTTATTAATGATAGCATTTAAAACACTATTTCGCTGAACACTTTTTTTTCCACCAAACTCCCCAAAAATGTTGCATTAAAATTCATCAACACTGCATTTTTTAGAGGACAGAATTTCATTTGTGCCTGCATTTTTGCATGGTGTGAACCTGAATGTATTATTTGTTCCTGAACATTTTTTTGGATTGCTGAAGGCTATGAGTTGGCTTTTTTTTTCTTTCGCTTTTTTATTGAATTTTATCTGGAGCTACACACTAAATCTTATTACAACAATGTTTACATTAATTGTGAATTGAACTGTGCTTATAGTAAGCATTTAATGTATAAACTCGTTCTACTGTTCAAATTTAACACCCCTTGAAATCAGAATCTACAAGCAATTATTTTTGATTATGTATATATATATATATATGTGTGTGTGTGTGTGTATATATATATATATATATATATATATATATATATATATATATATATATATATATATATATATATATATATATCACACACACACACACACAGTGGGTATAGAAATGAATCACTGCCTTTTAAAACGATCACAATTAGTTGCTTCGCAGTCAGAAAATGAAGACTGATGCAGTTTTTGTTTTATCCACCTGTATTTACTCTACTGTATAAAATCCAAGTGAAAGAAGTAACACCAACATGTCAGGGTGGAAAAAAATCACTAAGTGGGAAAGGATCACCCCCTCCTAAAAATGACTTGTAACAACAAAATACAGCTCCGATCACAGCATCCTCCATCCTCCTGTTGTTAACATTTTTCTTCTTTGTTAACGTTGTTGAATGCCACGCACCAATTACATTGCTGTCGACCGGCTTCTGTCACATCCTAGTACACACTGTCAGAGCAAATGCAACCCTTTTAATGGTACTGGGAAATAGTCTGTGCAAAATCGTCCCAGTACTTTAATACTGTACCTTTAGTTCTGGAACTAAAGCGGTGCGAAAGGCCCTAACGGCCCACAAAGCCATTTGACTTTCAACTGTGATCAGCTGTATTCATTTTGATTAGCTCCGCATGAAAAGAGCTTCCCTGGAGCATTTCAGTCCTTAGGCGTTCAACTGAAGCAAACAATCAACTATGGATGTCAAGGCACTGTCAAAAGATCTCAGGATAAAGTTGTGGACAGGCACAAGTCAGGTGATAGATAAAAAAATTAAAAGGCTCTGTCAATGCGTAAAAGCGCCGTGAAGTCTCTTATTAAGAAGTGAAAGGTATTTGGTACAACACAGACCCTCCATGGATCAGGAAATCACTCCACACCAGATAAATGAGCCAGGAGTAATCAGAGAGGTTACCAAGAGGCCTACAGCAACTCTGAAGCAATTGTAGGAATTTATGACAAAGAGTGGTCATTGTGCGCATGTGACAACAATATAACAAATTCTCCACAAATGTGGCTTGTATTTGAGGGCTGCAAGATAAAAGCCGCTCCTCAAGACAGGCAATATGCAGTCATGACTGAGCTTTGCCAAAACGCATCTTGAAGATTCTGAGGCAGATGAGGCTAAAATTTATTTACTATCCAAATAACAGCATTCCTACATTAAAACACGGAGGTGATGATGTCCTGTTATAGGGATGTTTGTCAGGATAGAAGGGAAAATGGATGGGGCAAAATACTGTCCAATTCTTAAAGAAAATCTGCTGCCCTCTGCCATAAATTTGTCAATGGGAAAAGTTTTACCTTCCAGTGTGACAATGACCTAAAGCACACACGGGGTCCTTAAAATGTCTTAAATAATTTTTTCCTAATAAAAGGCATTAAAAAGTCTTAAAATGTCTTAAATTCAGATTCAATTGGTCTTAAATATTTTTGGTCACATTAATGCTAAAATATCTTGCCTAAAACTAAATAACTGTTTACAATCAGACTGAATATTTTATTTTCTCTCCATCTTGGCAGCTACCATCAGAGAGAATCACCGTAGCAGAATACAGGTCGAACTACCTTTTAAAAATTGAACATATCTGCAGAAACCCTGCACACAGCAAAACTGACCACACAGTGGTTGAAGGAAAAAAGGTGAATGTCCTTGCATGGCCTAGTCAGAGCTCAGACTTGAGAACCCCACTGAAAATCTGTGGAATGATGTAAATACTTCAGTCCACAAACAGTCTCCATCAAACTGAACTGAACTTGAGCAGTTCTGCAAAGAAGAGTTGGCAAATATTGCCAAGTCTAGAAGTGCGGTTAGTAGAGACCAAGACATATCCCAACAGACTAAAGGATGTAGTTAAAGCAAAAGGTTGTTCGACAAAATACTGACACAAGGACATGATCCTTTTTCAAAAAAAAAATGTGTTCTGTTCTGTTTTTTTTTTTTTATATTTCAATTAGGTATGCACTTAAATTGCACTGAGTAAAAAGCTGGATAAAACAAAAACTTTGTTTATCTTCATTTCAGGCTGCAAAGCAACTACGTCTCCTAAAAATGTCTTAATTTTTTATAAGCTTAAACAAGTAAAGCAGAATGTATAGGTGTTTGTATTTCTGTGAATGTAACATCTATGTGTTTGATTATATTTTCAGGACTTACTTTGCTGGACAGGAGCACCAGGTACGTCTGATTTACCAGGGTCAGCTCCTTCAGGACGATGCTCAGACGTTGGCTTCCCTCAACCTGTCCGACAACAGTGTTCTGCACTGCCACATCTCACAGAATGCCACTCGGGCCATGCCTGCCGGGGCACGGGCTGCTGACCAGGTTCATGTGGCGCTCAATGTGGGCAGCCTCATGGTGCCTCTGTTTGTGTTTATGCTGTCTGTGCTCTGGTACTTCCAGATCCAGTACCGGCAGTTCTTCACTGCACCTGCCACCGCCTCACTCGTGGGCATCACCATCTTCTTTAGTTTTGTTGCATTTGGGGTGTATCGCCGTTGATGGCTGTTTCGGTCCACTCATATTCAACATTTGTGTTTGCGCACATACAGATACACATTCTTTGCACTTGCTCACCAATACCAGTGGCAATGTCTTCTTGCATTTTTGGACTTTTCAGGTTTGCTGAAGGCTGGGATTTCAGGGAAACATCTCTGAGGTCTTTTTTATTTAATTTTTCCTCCATCACTTTTGCTATTTTTTATCTGCACCAAGTTTATGCTTGTGTTACAGGTAGAAATATGCTATATATTTGATTTTTAAAAGAAAACTAGAGATTCGTATTGAGCCTGTCCTTATTTTTATTTTTTTGTCACCGCTTTTTTTTTTTTTTTTTATGTGCATGCTGTCAGTGTGAGACTGGGGCTTGCTTGTAAGAGGTTATGTGAGCTGATGGTGTTTGAGTTTCAAGTGGGGCTCCTCTGGCCCTCTGCCAGACACAAACTGTACTGAAGCAGGTCAGGTAGAGCTGCTCTTATATGTTGGGACAATTACAATCATTTGTGTACAATAAGGCTTTTGAAATGGAGATATAATCTATTAAATCATTGTTTTATTTATTGGTGACTGCTTTCATTTTTAAAATGTTTTACCACTGCTCATATGATTATTTTGAGACTGATTTGTCCATTTTTGCAAAACCGCACACAATTAAGTGTGTACTTTAGCCCCCAAAACAGTATTGGACCATAAGGTCTTAAGTGCCATTTAATTATATATATATATATATATTATTTATTTATTTATTTATTTATTTATTTTAGGGGTGTAACGGTATGCAAAAATCACGGTTCAGTACTACCTTGGTTTTAAAGTCACTGTTCAGTTTATTTTTTTTTTTGGTACAGTAAGGGAAAGAAATCAAACATTAAACTGCAGGTTGTTTATTACTATAAACTTTTTTTTTTTTTTTTTACAATTTGTTTACACTTTTTAAAATACTTTTTAATAAAATATATATAAAATAAATAACTGATTACAGTGCAGCATTACCAATCCCAGCTTGTAGGCCTGCTCATATTTAAAAAATATATATAACTTTTCCAAAGTGGAGCATCAAGTTTCAGTCTTTAGACCTGCTCAGCTTTCATTATTGCGTTGGACTGATCGGAATTAAGAGCAAAGGTCGACGGGAGCTGCGTTTCAATTACAATCGTTTTTTGTCCTAGTTGTAGTGATGTTCACACTCACGTGATGCCTTTTGAAAACTTTAGACCGGTGACACGATGGCATATTGCACCTGTCAAACATAAGTCTATTTTGCCGTCAATACTGTTGACGGTGTCCTTTATCAGTAGGCTTTATATTTATGCTCAACATGAAAAATATATATATTTTTGTCGTGAAGACGAGATCCTGGTCTGTCCGCGGTCTCCCTCTATGTTACCTACAAAAGGAGCAGCATGCCAGCGCCGCGTCAGGCACGTTTCTGGTGTGTAAAGACACAGAAAACGCGAAGCAGAAACGCCACGCTCACGCCACGCAGTCAGTGTCTCACCTGCCTTCGAATCAGCTGCAGGGCGGGATTTGCGCTGAACGAGGAGACTTCCGTCACTTAATATGTTAGTTTAGAAACACGAAAATGTACCTATGTTCCGCACACAAAATATTGCATTCGGTCATTCGGTACACACGTGCACCACACTGAAAGCCCTGTACCGAAACGGTCCGGTACGAATACACGTACTGTTACACCCCTAATATCTTATACTACAAAAAAATGGCCCTCAGAATTAACTTAATATTTCTGAGCCCTCTTTCGAATTTCTTTCAACACACTGGTGTCAGAATGTTATGTAATGAATTTCAAGTTAGTTTCCTTTAAGTTGACATTGTGTATAACAGAAAAGTACATGTATATTTCATTGCATTTACATGGACATGACAAGTTCTTGAAAGATAATGTCCTAAAAGAGAAAACAGAAGAGTATCAAAATAAGTGTCTTAATTTCAGAAATTATATATTCTTGTTTAACCATTTTAAACCTTAAGGCCTTTTTTTATGAGTGTGAAATGAATGCATTCATGCACTCTTTATAAATCATGTCGGTTTTAAATCCAAATAGCTTTGAGTCCACTAAAAATGTGTATCTGTGAATGGGGAGATATGTATGCAAATATTCAATATCTGTAAAAGTAGGCATTGTTTCAAATTTAAACTCACTAAAATCATTGTATTTAGGAAAATTTCTCCATTGTTGCAGTGTAAGTTCCCTTACGAAAATTAACCATGGTTTTACTACAAATGAAACCAAAAAACCATGGTTACTATAGTTAAACCATGGTAACCACAAATTAACCATGGTTTTGCTATATTAACCATAGTTTAACCATGGTATATGTAGTAAATCTGTGGTTAAACAAATGGGAGTCAATACACCAAAAAAACATGGGTTACTACAGTTTTACTATAATTAAACCATTGTTATTTTTCGTAAGGGTTTTATCCATCGTGGCAAGTAGCGAAAATGTCCCTTTTAATGAAGTGCGTTTTACGTCAATGCGTTCGAAGTGCACAGATTGCTTTCATTTTTTTGTAGTTTGACGACGTTCCCTTAATCCTTCATTGACTCGATCCCCGGATTCCCCGCGCCTGCGCCCATGCGTCTGCCGCACTCACCGCCGCCAGAGCCTGACTGAAATCACAGACACGGGGCCTTCCTCGCCAGCATCCCTCCATCCAGCTCTAATTCCCAGAGGAGGGGGGAGTAACCGAGAATCTGTCTGGAACAACGAAGAAGTTGCCGGACATCCACCGCGTGTGTTTCAGGGGTTCCGGCTCTTCAGCTGAACTGAGGGTATCAAACTTGCAGCAATGGAAAGAAAGGTAGGAATGCAACGCCATCGCAACGAGTCATTATCCGCTTCAGTCTATACCGCAAATGTGTTTCACCATCTATTATTTCAAAGCGTTACTACTTAGCACGTGAGTCCAATTCATATGTGTATACTAGCTACTGTAATTTTGCTGTTTTTATACATTGATACTAATTAACAATATTATTGGACTGTAAACAATCTTGCGCGCTAGATTGACACCTGTCCACTGAACTATTAATCATGTCATTCAGTTGTTATTTGTAAGGAGTCATCTTTTTTTGCCTCCATAGGACTACACAGTTTTGTATAGCTCAGAAATACAATGTCTGCTTATAATCAACAGTAGTTTGCCTCAAAACTTCTTGCAGCTGCTTTAATATTGATGTAGCCTTTCTTGTAACTTATATGGCACTGCTGATGAACATCCTCGTTGAGCCCAACATCTGCTCTGCATTGTGTCTATGTGCTTTCGGACAGTGTTGTTTGCAATACTGAAGTTTGTAATTCCAGTGGAGGCCTATCCATTCAGCAACACCACATCATATTTGCTCCTTTACCACAAATACTAGGCTAGGCAGTGTGCTTTTCTCAAAAAGAGATTTTATAATGTGTGTAGGACTACAGAAAATGAATGAGCTTTGAAGCTTTTTCTTTTCTTTTTTTTTTCTTTTTTTTCCATGTTGTGCACATTTATAATCAAGCTAATGTTTTTCCAAAACCTGCATTTGCCTACCACCAAGCACCCCCAGCACCCCCTTCACTCTGATTGAATGGGACATTGCCACCCTCCAGTATTAGCTTTTATGGGGGTCCTTAAAGGGGGTTTTCTACCGTTGGAAGATATTTTTCCTCTTCTTTATTTTAATTTTTTTTTTTTTAATTGTGTTTAGCTGGTTCAATCAACTTGAAATGTTTTTTTTTTTTATCAGTATGATGCTTATTATAACAATATACAAATGATAATTATAATAAAAAAATACATATTTCATACATATTTCAATACATATCAAATTCTTCAAAATATGTTCTTTTGTGTTCCACTAACGAAAGAAAGTCAGATTTGGAATGACACAAGGGTGGGTAAAAGATGACAGAATTTTAATTTTGGGGTGAACTATCCCTTTAATTGTTTACTGACAAACTAAGGCATAATCTGAGTGGACCCATTATGGCAGTTCACAGACAACTCTTCAGAATCCTGCCAGTAGAAACATTCCTTCAGAGTTCCCCTAGTGTTAGTCATTCACTATTTACCCGGTTATAATTCTCAGACTTAATAACCAGATGCGAGAGCAAAAGGATCATTTACCGCCACATAACCGCCTATTGGAACAGCACCATGTCTGTGTTTTGATAGTTCTGCTTGCCGTGTTGCTACTTTCAGCAGCATTCCACTACACATTGGTGGTCCAGCGACAGCCCCCTTCACAGACCCCCATCCTTCCCAACCCACAGTCTGTGAGGGAAGCTATACTAGAACAGAGAGAGAGAGAGAGAGAGAGAGAGAGAGAGACTTTACTCTGGCCACACACTGACATGCTTTAAAAAGAGAGAGAGTGGAGAAAAGAAACGTCAGAGTGCAGAGAAGGAGGGAGGGTGCACTCTCTTTTGGAGGAGAGGGAAAGTGAGGCAAGCATACAGAGGCAGAGGTACCCGGGAAATAGAGGGAACAAAAGAGAGACTGGGGGTTTTATAAATGGACATGGAGGATTCTGCCGGAGGAGCTCGTAAAGCCACCAAGAGTAAACTGTTTGAGTTTCTCGTCCATGGAGTGGTGAGTGAGAGAGCGAGCGTGTTTGTTTGTGCATGTGGAAGCATGTAAATTGCTCTGCTCATGGGAAAAATAAGATGCAGCGGGTGTTATCCGTTCATTTCTATATGATTTAAAAAATAGGAACTGCTGCATAGGAGAAAGGGTGAAAGGTTTTTGTCTTTAACATATGGAGGAAGATAAGGAAAGAGAAACTCCGGTAGGATGAGAGATACTTGTATTTTGAGGGACGAGCACTAGTATGAAACAGAGGATGCTCTTTTAGTGTGTGTGCAGGCAGAGGAGGGTGTATAGCAGGAGCACCCTAAGGGAAGATCACACATAAAAAAAATCTTGCTGTGGTGTTTTATCCAGCCGTGAACATGTATTGGAAGCAAGGTTGATTGTATGTGTTTCGGGTTGTTTATTTAACTGCATAAAAATGAAACGTTCATGGCCACTTTTGAGAACTTTTGGGGGTTGTACAACTATTTTGAGGCTGCTTTCTAATGCTATTTGATATCAGATCAAATAGATCAGATCAGTTAAATAGATTTTCATTATTTAATAGGTTGTACTAAAGCCATGTCCTTAAGCCATGTGGTGATGGTTAAATCTCAAAACCCTCTGACTTTTTTCCTCTATTGATAAAGATTTGCATTGTGATTGATTTGGGAATAATAATATTGGTATCTACAAAAATATTTCTTGTATTGGTATCTCAGAACCGATGTAGTATACGTCTGGCACAGCAGTATTGAGAAAGTGTTGAGAAATGTATCCTGTGTGATGGTCCAGTGCTGCGGCCTCCTCCTGTGCCCTGAACACCTCCAAAGCAACCTTGAGAGCCAGCGATTGGCAGAGACCTGCACCAGTTCCCACAGCGTCCACATGTTCACATCCCACTGCCTCCTCACTCAGATGTTCTGAGATTGGACCTGGCTTGGACACCTCTGGAGCTTGGCCTACTTTGGGAAGCGATGCTCAGGTCGTGAGGGTCACAGCACCATACGGGAGCATCTCTGGCGGAGATCTACTGTACCCACACTGTAGGCAGGACTGTAGCTGGGGACTTTGGCTCACATTCTGGATGTTTCCACAACTTTGGTGCACATCCAGAGAGTCACAGGGACTTTGTGACTCTGACATTATGAGTCATGAACAACAGACCTCAAATCTCCTCTGCAGGACACTAACTGCATTGAGAAATAATAACAGGACAAAAACCTAAAGTGGAACACTTTACAGTGTAAACCAATTTTTTTAACATTAATAAATGCTTTAGGTGTTGTGAACTGAATATTAACAACATTTTAAACAGTGTTTATTGATAGATTTTAAAATTTATAAATATGTTTCTGTCAATTAATATTTTTTATCAATATATTAAATTATGAAATATAATGTGTATGGATATGCAGAAATGTAAATGTATTTGTATGTATAAATAATAAATGCTGTAAAATTATTGTTTATATTTTGTTTTAGCTATTGCAATAACTACTGTTGATGAATTGATATTGCTATATTCAATGTAAAAAAATATTCTATTCAATTTATTTATATATCACTTTTCATATTCACATTTATTAATCTGTTAATGTTAATTTACACATATGTTGACTAATATTTGTATCATTAAATTATTTATTAAATAAATTATTTATTAAAATAAAATTCTGTTACTGAATATACTTTGTAAAATGTATGTAAAAATGAAAAAAAAAAATGAATGTATTTGTTTGTGCGTGTAACCTAGATAATAACCTAGAATGATAATAATAATAATAAAAAAATCAGTTCCATTCAGTGTTATTCATATAGCTGTTTCACTATAAAAATCAGTCCAGAATTATATTGAGGAATGAAATTCCCCCCAAAACACAATGTATGTGGACTAGATGAATTGAGATGTTATTTAACAACACAGTTTGCACAGTTGTCATTTAGACTGCATTAGGCTGACTTACCCAGCACCTCTGTGTTTTGGAAGAGGGCGAGCAGCTGTCGTTTCTGAAGTGACAGACACAGGTGCGAGAGGCCCTGGCCTAATTCTGCTTCAGATACTGGAGGAGGAGCTCATAACGGCACCCTATAGTGCCTTTGCTCAAAAGTGTCTTTGTGCATTATGTCAGCTTTCTGTAATTGATTTAAAAGCTACAACTTTGATGAATATGCATATACAAAACTTTCATATGTATTGTGTGTCAGACAGATAACATCGTATAACATGTCAAATGAGTTCAACACAGAAATGTGTTGGTATCTGAATTTTAGTCTAAATATTTTTAATCTCCACAGCGTCCAGGGATGACCTCAGGGCCACGGATGCCCCATCAAGGCGCTCCCATGGGGCCTCCTGGTCCTCCATATGGGGGAACACCACCAATTCGTGCAGGGATGCCTAACTCAGCACTAGACCCCAATCGAAAACGTCCTGCCCCCACCCCGCCAGTGCAACCTCCCCCTGTCCCGAACCGTCCCAGAAAGTAAGTAGCACATTCTCTGCACACAACTGATGAGAAAAAATAAACATGTATTCCAAGAGCCTTTCATGTTGGCAAACTGGGCTTTTGATGCACTTTGTATGCCTGAATGAAATTTTATTAAGGTTTGTAGTCTTTTTGCCAGCAAACTCTTGCCAAGTATAGCGCTCTCTAGTGACTGAAACATCTTATGTTTGGCTAGTGCAGGTGCTCTATCTTTAGACAGCAAAAGTTTGATCCCTGTTGAATGCCAAAATACTTCTAGGAGCATATTAATAGCACACCATAAGTAATCACTTAGGCACAGCTATTGCCTTTCACAAGAGAGTATCACTGTGCCCTTACTACAGAAGTGTAGAAGACTTGAAGGGAGCTGAATTTCTGCAGGGCATTAGTGTCTCATACTGTATGTGTTCATTTTGGTACAGCCTGTACTTGGAAGTATAACTGGCACTTGATTCTCAGAACTGGATTATTAGCTTGACTTTAAAACCTGTTTATAGCTATTGATGTAGCTGCTAAGACCTAGTGTCAGATATTGAATCTTTTTCGATTCACATTGCTGTCTGTGTGGCATGTGTTTCCAAAACATTGTACATACACATCAGGATCATGTGATCATAAATTGCAAAATTTTGTACTTAAAGTTACGATTGCACGATCGACTTTGCTAACAGCCTTGCGGAAAGGACCTTCACGAAGGGATTCCATTGATCTTTTTCATTTGAAACAACCCTGTTAAAAGCATTCCCTTACCAAGGGCGTGAAAGTGATGTTTGGAATTTGCTGTTAGTTTTTTCAGGTCTTGTCGTTTGCACTGTATTTGTCCTTGCATTTTCATTTCGACTGTATATGCATGTAAGAGTGTCAGTTGTGATTACTGAGAGGCAGCTTACTGAATTCAACAGATCTTGCTAGAAAATTCTAATTGTTTAACAAATGTTGTTTAACAAAACTGGATTATCAAAATTCAAAACATTTATCCCAGTACATTCTTGGCCAGAAATTCATCATCTTGCAATACAGCTTGATGCACAGATATTAACATTTTGCCCGCTGTAAATAAACCAATAATTATTTTTGTGTCATGGCAAATAACCAATAAATGGCCCTTATTAAATCTAATCTATACTATTTTGTCTACATAAAAAAATATAACATTTAATGAGTTTAGGCATTTACATTGTTATTTTGCAGACGTTTTTATCCAAAGCGACTTACAATTGGGGGATAAGCGATTCTTTTTTAAGAGGAAAACAGACACAGGAAGTGCATGCAATACCAAGTTTTAGACATTGTTCAAATAAGTTCAAGCTAGAAAAGAAGAAAGGTTTTTTTTTTCAGATGAAGTAAAGTAGCATAGAAAGATAATGAGTTTTCAGCTGTCGCTTGAAAATTGTCAGGGATTCAGCATTCCGGATAGGGGTGGGAAGATCATTCCACCAGCCAGGAATGATGAACGAGAATGTTCTGGAAAGTCACTCACTAGCGAATTCCAGACTTCTGGAGGGGATGTAGATTTGTAATAGTGAGTGGAAGTAGATGGGTGCTGAGCCTGTGGCTGTTCTATATTCAAGCATATCAAAGCACCTTGATGCAGGCTGCAACAGGTAGCCAGTGCAAGGAGATAAAGAGAGATGTAACATGGGCTCTTTTTGGTTCGTTAAAGACCAGTCATGCCACTGAATTCTGAATCATTTGTAGAAGTTTGATTGTGCTTGATGGAAGTCCAGCCAGAAGAACATTGCAGTAGTCCAGCCTAAAAATGACAGCATGCTCTGTTAGAAAGGGCCGGATCTTTCTGATATTGTGCAATGAAAACCTGCAAGATTGAGCAGTCTTTGCAATGTGTTCTTTGAAGGTCAGCTGGTCACCAAAGATTACACCAAGATTTCTTACCGAAGTTGATGGGGCAGTTTAAGAAAAACCTAGCTGGATGGTAAAATCATGCTGTAGATTTGGAGTGGCAGGGAAGACAAGAAGCTCAGTCTTTGCCAGGTTTAGCGGTAAATGATATTCTTTCATCCATGCCGAGATGTCCACCAGGCAGCATGAGATCCATGCAGCTACCGTTTGATCGTCTGGTTATAATAAAAGATAGAGCTGTGTATTATCAGCATAGCAATGGTAGGAGAAGCCATGTACCTGTATGATGGGACCCAGTGATGTCATGTATAATGAGAAGAGGAGGGGTCCAAGGACTGATCCCTGAAGAACCCCATTGAAAAGTTTATGTGTTTTGGTTTCCTCCCCTCCCCGAGCCACCGTGAAAGACCAGTAAGATAGGATTCAAACCAGCAAAGTGGAATCCCTGTGATGCCCAGTTATGAGAGGGCAGACAGAAGGATCTGATGATTGACAGTGTCAAAAGCAGCAGATAGATCCAGCAGAATAAGAACTGATGATTTGGAATCAGCTTTTGCAATCTGCAGGGCTTCCGTGACTGACAGTAGCACAGTCTCCGTTGAATGGCCACTCCTGAAACCTGACTGGTTAGCGTCCAGTTTGTTGTTCTGTTAAAGAAACAATGAAATACCTGGTTGAAAACAACTCTTTCAAGGGTTTTTGCTATGAATGGAAGGAGAGGGACAGGTCTGTAGCTATCTGCAAGAGAAGTGTTTAATGTAGGTTTTTTGAGCAGTGGGGTTACCAGAGTCTGCTTGTAAGCCTGTGAGGAGAGACGTGTTGATGATGTTGTTTGAGTGCTGGTAAAAGTGTAGGAGAGATTGCTTGGAGGAGGTGTGAGGGGATTGGGTCTAGAGGGCATGTTGTAGGATGGCTGGAGAGGAGAAGTTTTGATACTTCTGTCTCAGTGAGGGGACCGAAGGAGAAGATGGGAGTTTTAGCAGTGGGTGTGGTTAGTTTGAAGTCCTGTGTCTGTAAAGAATGTGGTGAAATCATCAGCTGTTATAGAAGTGGTGGGAGGTGGTGGAGGGGCATAGAGTGTGGTGGAAGTATGAAGATTTTGCAGTATGGACTTCATACTCTGTAGGAATGATGGGAGGGGAAAGAGAGTGACGGTTTAATCTAAAAGTAACAGGGATGGGATACAGGTTTGCAACATTGCATAGAGCGTTTTCCAGAGACAACAGGAATGGTTTGGAAACACATGATAGAGGTGAAAAAGAGAGGACAGAAAGGCAAATAATTGAGTAAAAGGAAAATAATAAATAGTACTTAAGTGTGTTGCCTGTTTCGTTGCTTGGTGAAGTTATGCAGGTAAAGTCACAGGTCTTTACATTTGTTGGTCTTCTCACAAGGGGGCTGAACGCTTCTGCTGATGCTTCCGCGTCAGTGTACAGACATATAAATACACAGTCTAAGACACTAAAGTGAAAACAGTGAAAATGTGACTGCCTTCTAATTAGCACAGGCAATAGCCTACAGCAGGTAAATTCCTTCAAATCGAACCTACAGTTCACACTTAAATGCAGGAAGGGAGCAATGCAAATTACACAGTAAGTACAATCTAAAATGCAAACACCAACGAAAATACACCGTAGAAATAGGCAGAAAACGAAATATTCCTTCCTATCAGTAAATAATAATGCGAACAGCAGATCTATTAACAAATATTATGCAAAACACTCACGCATCAAAACATTATAGTGTACAGAATGAAAAAACACATTTTGAGATTAGGATGAAAATGACTATTATTAAATTATTAGTGTTTTTGCAGAATTCATTTAAGTGAACATTATATGACTATAAAAGCCATTTAAATGTAGGCTGAATTTGTTTGTTCAAAATACTGTAAAAACGGTAATGTTTTAAAATACTATTAGAATTTAAAACATCCAGTTTATATATAAAATGTAATTTATTCCTGTGATGCAAAGCCAGTCTTCAGTGTCACATGATCCTTCAGAATCATTCTAATATGCTGATTTGGTGGTCAAAAACACTTCCTATTAATTTCAATGGTGAAAACAGATTTGTTGCTTTATATTTTTTGTAGAAAATATGATAGATTTTTTAGGATCCTTTGATTAACTTACTGTCATAAGTTCATAATAAAATTATTAATTTCTTACAAATATTTTATGAAATCTTAATGACCCCAAACCTTTAAAGATTAGTGTATATACGTATTTTACATATTGTATACAGATATTGCCTATATATACCTATGTGTGTACAATATCGGCTGTTACTGAAAAATTCTGTTTAAGTAACTAACTAGAGACACCCCAAATCAACCTATAGGAAACCACTTGGATTTCCAGCAACAAATGAGATATCTGCAAGACAGATGGACATGAGAGACGCCCAATCAGATCCTTCAATTGGATGCTTCAAGTAGGCTATTTATTCTGCTGCATGTTAGTTTGACATTTTGTGATGTCCCTGCCTGATTGGTTTGTTCCTGTTTCAGCTTCAAACTTGACTAAAGCATATTTCCCCAAATGCATGTGTGCACTTAAGGTAACAGATTAAAGTAAAGTAAAAACAAAATTACATTAACTAACTGAACACAATAGTCAACATGCTCTGAGAATGAATGTCCTGTTTCAGTGCATGTGAAGTAGAACATGCGGTTGCAGTCAGTTACCCTTCTGTCATGCCGTTTGTGTTAATTCAGAATGTTTTCTCTTTTATAGTTGACCTATGTTCAGTAAACGCTCATTTCATTCACCTGAATGCATTGATTATTCATTTTAGATCATGAATACGTGACTAGTGTCGATGCATTCACTCTCACACCCCCACCCATCTCAGTCTCTGTTTCTCAGCTTCTCCCGGAGGAGCAGTGTGGCTTAGGGTGGACGAGTCGGACCATGAGAAAGTTTATACTCCAGAGGGGGTGTGGATGTGAATGGGGACAGACATTTCCTGCTCCGGACCTGAGGAGCTCTCGGTGTCCATTGGAGTGTGGCATGTTTGTCTGTGGAAAAGCTTTTCTGCACTAACGAAATATATGCATCATGTTTGGGGCTAAAAGAGAAATGAGAAATGAGGAACATCTTTCAGAGAACAGCAGTTGGATGCAACTCAATTTTTGTGGTCCAAACTGATGCTGAGAATGACATTTTAGAAGTCTGTATTTTCACACATATGGACTGCAAAGATTCGCAATGATCTGTTTTGCACAAATGTTATGGACCGCACAAACAGAGGATGTTCTTGTTGATCAGCACTGTTTTTTAATTCTGCACTGTAAAAAAACAAACAAACAAAAAATGTATGAATAAAAAAAGGCAGCTGTGGTTGCCAGATATTTGCCTTAAAAAAATATGGTGACAATGATTCCAGTGTTACAGGCTAGTCATATTGTTACCTGTATATTTGACAATGTAAAACTGTATGTTTCATTAAGTGATAATGTTTAAAAACATAGCTATTTTAACCATTAAATCTGCATTTTACCATAAAATGTACTGGTAACCACCATGATAAAAGTTGTAAAACAGAGAGCCACAAGGCCAAAACAGTGTACGGTGTCATACGAACAAAGACAAAATGCAACGCATACATAATTCAATAAACGTTGTAATATACGTCTTCATTAAATAACACGAATCGCCCTAATTTTGGACAATTAAAAAAATCTATATAATTTTATGTGTCACGCAGAAACCTCTTGTAATGTCCTCTTACTTTTTTTTCACTGTAAATTATGTAGTAATTTATAGTTTTTACTTCCAAAAAAGCAAAAAAACTTGACAGTCCTTTATAGTAAAAGTATGTAAAATACTACATTAAGCAAATTTTCAATGTATATTGTTAATTAACTTAGTTAGTAACCATTTTTTTATAGTAGCATTTTTACTGTCCCCCTTCATAAAAATGACAAACAATTTTACAATATGTTAACTATGGCTTGCAGTTTGATTGCAAGAATGTGTCCTGTGTGAACAGCCCTTTACAATAACTGAGACAGCCAGATGTTAAAGCAACAAGGCAACTCTCCTAGACATACAGCCACAAAACGTGCAAAAAATGTATATTTACGCATTCATAATCATGATTAAGTGTGATTTTCAACCTTTTTTTTTTATATTTTCTCGCTCTTATACTCTCTCTCTGATCACACACACACACACACACACAGCTGGAAAAACGTCTGGATGGGTCCCAGCTATTCAGCAGATGTATCTGCTATCAGTCACCATAGTAACATGCTTTCCCTCTCTCTCTTTCTCTTTCTTTCTTTCTTTCTCTCTGTTTTCCCCCCATTCATAGTGCCAAGAGAAGAAAAATGGCAGACAAGATTCTCCCTCAGAGGGTGAGGTCCATCACAGTGGCTTTTATCTATTTGTCGGTGTGTGTTTGTTTATTCATGTCAGAATTTTCAGTGCCAAGAGTGATCACACGGTACAGGTAATTATGCTGGTTTTGGGATTGACAAGAGGGGTCCAAATTGTCACAGAGACTGCTCTTGTGAAATGTTTTCTTTCTCTCTGTGGAAAAGGGTTTGATTCTGAAGGAATGTGATGGTGATGTGATGATCTGCATAGAGAAGTGGGATAAGTGCAGGCACACGACTAATTTGGTCAAATGTTTCCATTGGGATGTGCTATAGTAATATACCACAATAGCAGGCACTAGAGAGGATGTGGGTTCTTGAAATTGCTAATCCTCCCAAAGTCTTTATTGGGTTTTTTTTTTTTACAGGCAAACCAAAAAGAGTTAATTCGTTATGACAAGGTTTGTAAAATGCTGGAGGTCACATGGGAAGGAGAGAATGATGCAACACTGTGAAAATCAGGAGAGCATCAGGTTACGATTTTGCAAGGAAATACATGATTGGTTTCAGTGACAAAAACGAGAATCAGAATCTAAAACAGACATTGACTTAGTAAAGTAGACAATGCCTGGTGAAATATTCAATCATTTTGCAAGGACTAATTGACTAATTGGTTTGGTTGCAATATCGGCCTACACTGTCTACATTTACCAATATTTTAGGCCCATATTACAACAAAGTATATCTTTAATTGTCAGAATATGAATAATTACTGTTTTCATAATGGAGTTTTACCTTTCATATTATCATCATAAGGTAAAAAAAAAAGATTATATTAAATATGGGTTCACTTGCATTGTGGATAAAAATGGTTTGTAACGACAACTATGTGTTTTAGGAAGTGGTTTTCACCTGAATGATGAATGATGCCTTTAATTGTTCCTAGACCTGATTGCAGAATTACTTGTACACAATGCCTTTTCATTAGATCCGGGAACTGGTGCCAGAGTCCCAGGCGTACATGGACCTCCTGGCTTTTGAGCGCAAACTTGACCAAACCATTATGAGGAAGAGGGTGGATATACAAGAAGCCCTCAAAAGACCAATGAAGGTATGTTATTGCTGTTAGAGTATCATTTTCAGTGAGAAATAATTAGCAATAAAATGAAAATGTGGGTAAAGCTCGAACTCTCTCTTCTCTTAAAGCAAAAGCGTAAACTACGACTGTACATTTCAAACACTTTCAACCCTGCCAAACTTGACGCAGAGGACTCTGAGGGCAGCATTGCATCCTGGGAGCTGCGTGTAGAGGGCAAATTGTTGGATGATGTAAGCACCAAGTTTGCATTAATGATCTTACCATCTGTTCTGTAGTGCAGCATTGAATTAATTTGCCATGACCATTGTTATTATATTATATGATTATGTTCAACTTAGATTATTAAAATTAGCAAATGTAATAATTTCATTGCGTGCAATCAGTTGACATTTGTTTAATGGAAGTTTATTTAATGCATGATTCATTACGATTGATCATAACTGAATCCAACTTGGTCCTCTTTTCACTGCATCTAGCAGATGTAACAAAATGTATTCAGGTTGGTAGGCTAGAACAAACCCATTCAAATTAAATTTTTTTCTCTTTAAAATGCGTAAATTAATTGCATAGAACAATTTAATTAAGCTAACTGAATGTTTTTATTTTTTTATGTACTATTCTGCCAATGCTAATGTTTGTTTGGCTTCATTCAGTTTGCAAACCTCCTTTTTTAAGCTTTGTCTTTTATTCCTTGTGCACTTTAGCCTGGAAAACAAAAGAGGAAGTTTTCGTCTTTCTTTAAGAGTCTTGTTATTGAGCTGGATAAGGATCTGTATGGCCCTGACAACCACTTAGTGGAGGTAAGCATTAACTCACTCAACATACAGCAATAAAAAACATCGCTAAACCATATTCGATATTCATTCTTTACAAAAGTTGGAAGCAATTAATATGCGTGAATCTCAAGAGTCGTCTTTGCATTTCAAACAATGTTGAGGACAGTCATACAGGGTGAAGTTATATTGCATTAAACTACATGTCCTCAAGAATCACTTTGGCCTCTACTGTGTGGAACTTTATAGAAAAGTCAATGTCATAATGAAAAGTTCAGTTAACCATACTTCAAGTTAGACATCTTTGTGGTCTCCATAGTAACATGTTACATAAGGAAGTTGCCCATGACACTGTGGAGTGATGACAGTGCAGCCAGCACAGAGCTTTGGGCAGCATTAATGGGAGAAAAGAAACGGATTTCTCAAGACAAACACTTATAAAACCTTTCACAGCACCCTGAACTGAGAGTCTTTGTATTCAGAGAATGCATTTTACTCTTTTAGTGGAGGAGCCATTGTGCACAGGTGCTATTCACACACTAAGGCATTTACTTTACACAAGGGAGCCTTCCCAGCTGCCGCGCACGCTTAATATTTATGCACTTTGTTAGGGACATGAAATATTGGGAATGCAGATAGACACAAGTGGGCTGCAGCTCTCAAGGAGTGACCCTTGGAACTAGCTGAACGCGCCGCATTTGGTTTATTCATTCAGCAGCTCTTTAAATTGTCCTTGGGGTCTGTAGGTTTTCTTCACAACACACACCAGATTGAGGCGTGTGATAAAAAGAGTAATTTACCTGCCGAGAAAGATGGCATTGAAAAAACCCTCCAATGTCAAGCCAAGCTAATTGAGTTGAGCTGTGAGTCATTGGCATTATGTTGTCTCTTTAAAATAGTGTGATGGTTTAGAGAAAATCCAAGTGAGTTCGCATAAAGAGCCTAATCATTTTATTCATTCACATTTGAACGCATCTCCCATGCATAAACGGCACATAAGCAGTCCATAGTTAATATAGACTTGTTTTCTTTTTTTTTAAGATTTGACTGCCTCCTACAATAGCTAAAAGAGAATTTACGGGCAAGTTATTTCACTAGTGTAATATTGTCACTCATATTTAGAGTGAAAAAAAAAGTGACATGACCCATACCCAGTATCTGTACTCTGCATTTAACCCATCCAAAGCACACACACACACACACACACTGTGAACACACACTCAGAGCAGTGGGCAGCCATTTATGCTGTGGCGCCTGGGGAGCAGTTGGGGGTTCGGTGCCTTGCTCAAATCGTGGTATTGTCGACCCGAGACTCGAATCCACAACCCTAGGGTTAGGAGTCAAACTCTCTAACCACTAGGCCACGATATCCCCTGTTAGAGAATAACAACAAAGATGAAAACTATAATGCTAAAGATGTGGTTTTAAAAACTGTTCTAAATTTAAATGAATAGCGCAACTGTAGTGTTAATGGCACTGAGGAACAATATCATTGTAATATTTTTTTTCAGCCGATAAACCATAAATCAGAATTTATCCTGCTTCAAAGAGCTTGAGCATTTAAATAAGCATACAGCAAAGCTGCAGTGCTTGCTTAGAATGAAATTGTTATTTTGCATCGGTGTGGGCACTAATATAGTTATCATTATAGTTGTCTTTACATTAAAGTAGACCTTTACATTAAATAAAGGACCCAACATTATCTAGGAACCAGAATATCATAGAGACTTGGAAAGTGACTACCTGAAAACAAGCCAGAATAGTCTTAGCAACCAACTAGTAAATGCATAGCAACCTGCTAAAAAACACTCTTAACACCATAGCAACACTCTAACAACCACTACTAAACATCTTAGCAACTGCCTGCCCTGACAAACAACTCTCGACACAGACAAACACTCCTCAGATTTTCTTCAGAATACATCAAAATCTGGTTTGAAATAGCTGCAGTTTTGTATTATCTGCCTGGTGTTTAGGCTGAGTTTGTGTTTGATCCTAACAGTGGCACCGCACTCCGACGACCCAGGAGACCGACGGCTTCCAGGTGAAGAGACCTGGCGATGTGAATGTGCGCTGTACCCTCTTACTCATGCTGGATTACCAGGTGCGTGCAGGAATGCTGGATTATAATTAAAGATTACGTCTGATGGATTACCAGTGGACAGTTTCTATGCTGTAGGTTTATGGGCTTGACATTAAACTCTTTATATGATATTGATAACTATGTAAAAAATTGACTATGGGCTCTTAAAGTCTGATACTATGGGCACTGAAAATCTGAGATTCAAAATCCAATCTAGACCTAGAAATAAAGTTTTACTTTAAGAGATTTTTTTTTTTTAACAATTAAGTTAGGAGCTAAATAAAATGTATTGCATTAATTATTGTACAAAGTGTATACCACCAGGTAAATGTGTTGAGAATTTGAAATGGCCAATTAGAAATTCATCTACATAATGATAGCTTTAGATTAACTGTCTTGGAAAGCAGTATAATTAAAAGCTATAGTCAAGTCATTCATCTCTAAAAGTTTGATTGCCCTTCTCTGTTCACCAAAGTAGCTATAGCTCTTTACTAAATGACTCTTAATTACAGTAGTTTTCACTTTTCTAACTACAACCTGGTGGGAAGAGGCTTGATTTGTCAGAACACTAAACCTTTGTCTCTTTTTCTACATTTTAATTTCCATTGTTTAAAAACAGTGAAACACATTTGCAGTTGTGTAGTTGACATGAAATTCCAAGTAGATTTAGCAGTATCCAGATAAACGACATGCTATATGACTACATGATCTAGAAATAGTAAAATAAAAAAGTTTGATTTTGTGTGATTAAATTGAAGTCATATTTGTAAAAATGAATTAATCACACCAGAGAAGCACTTAAATAAATTAGCAAAGGCTTAAAAATAGTGATAAATACTGTGGAAGAAATGGTGACCATTTACAGGTGCTAAGATGTACACTTTATTCTGTTACTCTGCCGTTCAAAAGTGTGTACAGTGTGCTCTCTATTTTATATGTTTTCAACTGTAATTTATTCCTGTAATGGTGAAGCTGAATTTTCGGCATCCATTACTCAAGTCTTCGGAAATCATTCTGATTTGGTGCTCAAGAAACATTTTGTATTATTATCAAAGTTACTTTTTCTATATTCTATATTTTCTATAATATTATTGAAAATTCAAAAGGAATGCATTTCTTTTCTGAAATTCTAAATGTATTTACTGTTAATTTAATTCATTCTTTTTGAATATAAGTAAGTAATAAGGTCTTAATGATGCCAGATTTTAAAATGCTAGTGTAAAGTTTTAACTAAAACCCTTGCTGTTGACATGGTATGTCAACTATTCAAGTACACTGAATGTAAATTGAAGTAGTGTAATGTACAAAATATGTGAATATTTGATAAAGGTACAGTTCTTTTGGAATGTGTTTATTTCATGTGTTTATTTGTTTCAGCCTCCTCAGTTTAAGTTGGATCCTCGCCTTGCACGTCTCCTTGGCATCCACACTCAGACCCGCTCCTGCATCATCCAGGCTTTATGGCAGTACGTCAAGACCAACAAGCTGCAGGATCCTCATGAGAAGGAGTACATCAACTGTGATAAATATTTCCAGCAGGTTCTGCCATACTTCTGTCATATAAAATGCTTTCTTCATTTTGGTGTCAACATTTTGCCTGATAGCCAACTCATTTTTTTCCTCTCAGATCTTTGACTGTCCTCGTCTGAAGTTTTGTGAGATCCCCCAGCGACTAACTAACCTTCTGCTGCCGCCTGATCCTATTGTGATCAATCATGTTATCAGGTGAGTGGTCATCAGTTCAGAAGGTTTCTCCATTTATTGGATCCTCAGACTTAAAATAATTTAATCTATAGCAGTTTTAAGTCCTTTGACACGAATGCACCTTTAAGGGCCTGTTTTTGTTTACAATTTAAAGGGATAATTCACCCAAAAATGTCAATTTTGTGATTTACTCACCCCCATATAATTCCAAACCTGTATAATATAACTTTTGTATGTGATACTGTACACATAAATAGTATTGTTTAAAGATTATTTGAATTGATTCCTAGCTTGATGCTCCAAAAGCATTATAGGTTATCATGTATTATTGTGTTTTACACTGAAAATACAACTGCATATAGTTTTACAATGGTATGAGGGTGTGTAACTAAGGAGAGAATTTATACTTTCAGATAATCTGTTGTTTTAAATGCCTTTTTCAATTTGAATTTTATCAGCGTGGATCCAAATGACCAGAAGAAGACAGCATGCTATGACATAGATGTTGAAGTTGATGATCCTCTTAAGAGTCAGATGAATGGATTCCTGCTGTCCACAGCCAATCAGCAAGAAATTGCATCGCTGGACAACAAGGTCAGAAAAGAGCCATCCTCGACAAGAATTATTGAATGTCTAGATGCTGTTTTATTTAACTTAACATAAATTCAATGCATAAATATTAAGTTCTGGTTGTACATTTTCATTTATTCTTTAGATCCATGAAACTATCGAGTCCATCAACCAACTGAAGATCCAAAGAGATTTTATGCTTAGCTTCTCAAGGGACCCCAAGGGCTACATCCAGGACTGGATCTGCTCCCAGAACCGGGACCTTAAGGTGAATGTGAATTATGTGTACCACTCAAAATCATAGTCATATACAGTATTATTATATCAAATATTCAATCATTTTGCACTCTTAATGTATGTCAAAATAAGCTTTAAACACACACAAAAAAAAATTTAAACTGTGTCTCTACCTAGTGGTTGAAAGGATGTAACTGCTAATTGAAAAACTGTCTTTCTGCTGTTTTGAACTGGTCTGGATTTTCTGCTTACAGCTGATGACAGACACAGTAGGAAATCCAGAGGAAGAGAGAAGAGCAGAGTTTTATAACCAGCCCTGGTCTCAGGAAGCTGTTAGCCGCTATTTCTATTGCAAGGTGAGGGGTACAAGCAAATTAATCGTGTTAGCCACAAACGTTTGGGGCCAGTATGAATTATTTGAAATGCATACTTTTATTCAGCAAGGATGCATTAAACTGTTTGAAAGGGGCAATAATTTTCATGTTCGAATCAAAAGTTGTCATTACAGATGTTCTGTTTTTTTACAAATGTATGCTTCTTTGCTTTTATGTAGATTCAGCAACGAAGACAGGAGCTTGAACAAGCTTTGGCAGTGCGAAACACCTAAAATAGCCCAGTTTCAAAAATATCTCAGTTTCAAGAATAAGTTGACAACTAATTTGCTCTACCTGTGGCTTGGTCACTTTTATTCTGGTGATATCCACACTGGGCAGTTTTCCATGGACATGAAAGGATTAGACCCCTTCTCAGAATGAGATTTGGACTGATTTTTTAACCAATGAGGGTCAGTGAAAGTGTTATTGTACTCTTATTTAATGTATTTTTACTGTACAGTTGAATGTATAACCTCACAGTACAATGAATTTTAAAAAGTGGCTTGGAAATGCCACTTTCACACTGATAACACAAATACAGCAGCTATCTTAATTGTTTTTACTTCAGTTTTCTTTTTATGCACGTATGCTGATACACTGTGTGTCTTCTCACTTGGAAAGGTAGAACATGAAAACAATTTTATAATGCCTGGGAATTTTTTTAAACATTAATGACATGCTAAATGTTAGTATGTAAGTATAGATTTGGAATCTGTCCAATTTTCTGTACATTTTCTTTCAACACATTCTGCTTTCAGCGTTCTCCTTTGTTTGTCTTTCTTTAAATCTGCACTGTGCTAAAAATATCATGAAGAAATCCACTGGATGAAAATCAGCCAACTTTATTTGCAATAAGTCACATTTATTGTCTTAATTTTAATATGTTAAAGAAAATTCTTGCTACAATAAGGTAAATCTTTCTGATTTGTGAACACTTGTGTTAACACTATTTTTTGTCTATTGTTAAAAACTACAAAATGATTTCTCATAAGCAGTGTTTATAAATGATGTTTGAAAGCATCTTCAACTTTAGAGGCTTTAAATGCCAGTAAAACAAAATATGTTCTAAATATATTGTGAGTTGATAAATACAATAATGCATGTTGCATGTGAATATTTTCGTGTTTTTATTTTTATGAGTTTCATTTTTAGCATGATTCTGAAATGTTTTGAATCTTTGTTGCCTTATTAAATCATTGATATGCACAGGAAGCGTTAACCAAAGGTTAAGTACGATTATATCATCTTTGTGAATGCCAATAAATTACTTAATTTTACTGAATATTCCATCACACATGTTGATGGCATTTGTATACCTGTGACCTGAGATGTGCTTGATGCACAAGTGTAACAGATGAGAACTGTCTCATGAATGTTGACCCTTTACATTTTTTACAAGACATTCTTACTGTGTTATGGATTTTATTTAAATAAGTACAGTGCGTCTGTTATGGACATTTTTAACAAGATTAATAAAATAAATACAAATTCATGATCAATATCGTCGTTCATACAGTTCACCAAACAAGTCTGGAATTATTAATTAATAAATTAAACTCATTCGCTTTATACATTGAAAAGGTGTAATTCTCTCCACACGAAAAAATAATGAGTAAAATGTGATAGAATTGTACTTTTGAAGTCCTTCTCTAGGAAAAAAGGCACTATAAATTATTAGCATAGCATAACATTGTTATTAGAATTTCTGTATGAATCACATTGCTACTTGATAATATTACTCATTTTAGGTCATTGTGTGTGACTTGCCGTGAAACAAAACACGCCCAGGTATTCTTCCATATGCAAAGAAGTGGGTGGAGAGTTCTAAGTTCTCGGCCTCTGATTGGCTGCCATGCCGGTATTGGTGACACGCGCCTTACCGCTTCTAGCGCGAGCCATGAGACCGCTTCTCCGCTGCTAGCGCTTCATCAAGAAGAGAGCTAGGTAAGACAACGGCCTAATTCCATTCAAGTTGGTTATTTACACGTGCTAACGCCCAATTTCTAATAATCAATGTCCATAAAATCTCATACCTCTTCTGCTCATGTAATTTAGTTCTCCGGACATCTTTTGGATTAACTATATAGTTGTACAGGCCGTTAGCTCGCCGGCTAGCTCGTGGGAACAGATAACGTTACTCGCGTGCCCTCCTCAACCAGTTAAACATGTTTTTTCGTTTGATGGGGACTTTATTTTACTAAAGTTACTTATTTTATCACAATTTGGGTATAAACTGCAGTTGTTCTATGTCCAGGGAGCAAGATCCAGGAAACACGGTGTTTTACTGCTAGAGTTAGCATGGTTGGTGAAGTTGTTAATTGGTCGGGCCTTGGAGTTAGCAGACACGTTTTATAAGAGTAGCGGCTTCGCTATTTCTCTATCTGTTTTTTTTTTTAACTCATCGCGATATCCTAGCTGTAATGTACCGATAAGTATTTTTGTTCCGGTATTACTTCATCCTTGCAGTTATTTGCCTACACTGCGTCAGGGAAAAGTACTGGCCGCCTCCACGTGACCAAAGCCAAACCACCGTCTTTCGGTGGATGCTAACACGAGACATAAAACAACCCTGGGAACAAAGTAGAAGTATTTTTAGGCGAATCTAATGTTGATTTTAACAGGAAGTACATTTGGGAACAGTGTGCACTTTGTGATACCCCCCCCCCCCCCCCCCCCCCCCCCCCCCCCAATAATCTCTTAGAGCATCTGATCGTTTTGTTTGTCTCTCTCCCGCAGGTTTCGGAGGCGTTTTTTCCTGGTATTCACAGTTAAAATGCCATCTGATTTAGCAAAAAAGAAGGCAGCGAAGAAGAAAGAAGCAGCCAAAGCTCGTCAGCGTACAAAGAAACCAGAGGATGGAGTGAACGGTGATGCAGAGAAATCCGAGATCCAGCAAAATGGAGCGGATGAGGTCAATGGTGAGGCAAACCATTCAAAGGCGGTCTTAAGGCCTGTTCACAACCAATATACAGTGTGAAAATTTGGTGCTATTTTTTTTTATAGAGAGAGCGTGAGCGAGGATGTAACAATCTCTCTTCATTGTACTGCGAAGAAAACTTGCCAACAAATAATATTTGTTTTTGGTCATGTGCCCAAAGGATTTTGCCAAGTGATGGAGAATAGCTGTGAAAGAATAGAAACCTGGGGCTTTTCTTTCTGCATCTGTTATTTGATAAACAAAAAAAAAAAAATCTGCTTTTCTATAAGTGCAACCTAATGTTATAGAGTGGCCTTGCATTTTTCTTTAGCCCATCTGTTGTTTTTATACATTGGTCTGAATTGACATTGCATGTGCTTTTATTCAGGATATTTAAAACCTGATTCTCATCATCCTTCTTACTCCATTTGAATATTCCCTTTTTTTTTTTTCTTTTTTTTTTACAGGGGTTGCCAGTTTGACGAAGGAGCTGGATGAGTTTGAGCTGAAGAAAACCGAGGCTCGGGCAGTGACCGGTGTGCTGGCATCTCATCCCAACAGCACTGATGTGCACATCAGCAGCTTGTCTCTCACCTTTCATGGACAAGAGCTACTCAGTGACACTAGTTTGGAGCTCAACTCTGGCCGTCGCTATGGCCTTATCGGACTCAATGGAACTGGTAAAGCTGGTCAATTAGAGCTCCTCTTGGTGGCTTTATAAATTACTTCCATTGGCAGGCTCATAGATAACGGACTCGTATCCAAATTGTGTAGGCAAATCCATGCTGCTGTCAGCGATTGGTCACAGGGAGGTGCCGATTCCAGAACACATTGATATCTACCATCTGACCCGTGAGATGGCTCCCAGTGAGAAGACCGCTCTGGAGTGTGTGATGGAGGTAGATGAAGAGAGGATCCGGCTGGAGAGAGAAGCTGAAAGGCTCGCTCATGAGGACTGTGAGTTTAAATCATTTTGATCAAATGCTTTTGGCATATTTTAATAGGATTAGTTCACCTAGAAATGGCAATTGGCATTTACTTCTTCAAACCATACTTGTTCAATATGAATTGTTTTTGATTCAAAAGAGTCTGAGAACCAGTGATGGTATAAGAATAAACGTAATGAGTGTTTAATGAACATTTTTGCCAGAGAATACATTTCTTTAATAGGTCAGATCAATTTAAAAACTTTCCACGTTTTCATAGGAACTGTTTTTGTAACAGCTTCCTTTCCTAGGCGTGGTATATTGAACATCTCAGCTTGAGAAGACTCCTTAATTCTGTTCAGTTTTTAAGGATTCTCATGGTTGAGGAACACCTGTAATTTGTGAATGTAATTGTTTACATCTTGTTTGGCAAACTTTAGCTGAATGTGAGAAGCTGATGGAGCTGTATGAGCGTTTGGAGGAGCTGGATGCTGATAAAGCTGAGATGAGGGCCTCACGGATCCTCAACGGTCTCGGCTTCACTAATGCTATGCAGCGGAAGAAACTTAAAGACTTCAGCGGTGGCTGGAGGATGCGTGTTGCTCTTGCTCGGTGAGCTTTCAGAATCTTATCCTAATGTTAGAGCTGCTGGGAGATGATGAAATAAAAGGCCGAATGATAGCGCAGTTGCTTTGTGCTAACTGTGCAGTGACAAAAACGGTACGAAGCGTATTACTGATCCCTGTGCATTTCAGTGAATGTGTCTGAATATTTTTTTATTTGCATACGTTTAAACTCATGTTTTTTCTGAAATCTTCAGGGCACTGTTTCTCAAGCCTTTCATGCTGCTGTTGGATGAGCCAACAAACCACCTTGACTTGGACGCATGTGTGTGGCTGGAGGAAGAGCTCAGCCAGTAAGTTAATTTAAAAAAAAACAAAGGCTGAGAGAATGTTGAATAAAAGGGTTAATATTTCTGTTTACTGTGGATTGTTGCTGATGAAATGATGTTAACAAAAGGCCGAATTGTAGCTCTTCCATCAAGCAGTTTGTTCTTGAAATGGATAGAGCTTTGACAAAAACTAGACCGAAGCGTTTAACTGATCTGTCAGCACAACCTAGATGCAATTTTGTTTGAAGATATTAGAATACCACTACCATCTTCTAATCCTAACACTAGTAACACATAGTATTGTAATTAATGTTAACAAGTGCACCTTTAGTGTTGCCAGTGTTATATTACAACATGCATTCTGTTATTGTGATGCAGTTATTTACAAAGATCATGCTGAGAGCTATATGCTCAAGTTTTTTTTTTTTTTTTTTTTTCACCGACAGGTTTAAAAGAATTCTGGTTTTAATATCCCATTCTCAAGACTTCCTCAATGGTGTTTGTACCAACATTATTCACCTGCACCAGCGCAAGCTGAAATATTACACGGTAAAGATACAAATTCTGTCCCCTGCTGATTTCCTATAATCACAAATGTGCAGTTTCATTTCATCATTCATCCTGTTCTGTGAAGGGTAATTATGACCAGTATGTGAAGACCAGAGAGGAACTGGAGGAGAATCAGATGAAGCGGTTTAACTGGGAGCAGGACCAGATAGCACACATGAAGGTAAACTTCTAAATGTACATTGGCAGGGTTTAAAGTTCTCCGGCACCATGCCGCATCTCCAGTGTCCGGCACTTGGCTGTGAGAAAAAAAAAAGTCACCCTGCATTTTTGAAAACACTTGATATCGTTGATTTCACGTTCAAGTTCATGAGTTTGCCTACCAATGTATGAGAGGAACACAGCTTTCACTCTCAACCAAACTAACATAACTAGTTTTTGCTCTTATAAACATGGGATGCACATTAGCTGATGAATGGAAAAGAAGCCTGGGTCTTGAGCACGACACATGGAAAAAGCTGCGAGGTGCAGTGGTCAAAGATTTCCATCTAGCATCATAATTACATAGAAAAGCAATTTTAAAAAGCAGCATAGCTTTGTAATCATCTCTGCATGACCTATTAACTGTAATTTACCAGCAAAGACTTTGTGTGAAAGGGGATAAGTTTCTGAATTTGCATGTGGCCAAATATTAAAATTAAATGGATTTAAGTGTTGTTAAATCACATGAAACATCACCAAGCAATTGGCACCCTCTGCAGGTATTTTTCATAATTCAGGCTTATTACATTATGAATTTAAGTGTTGATCAATAAAACCATGTACTTCTGATACTTTATTTGAGGCCAATTATTGCCTTATCGTTACATGTGTTATGTCTTATTAAAACCTCTTTTTCCACTTCCAGTTCTATTTGTATTACTAAAAAATATCAGATTACTCACTTGTCAAAATAATCAGGTTACTTGATTAGCAAAATAATCATTAGTTAAGAACTAGACTAAAACGTTTCAAAGTAAGTTTCGTGCTCTGTGCCTTACTCAAGGGCACCTAAGTCATGGTATTGAGGGTGGAGACAGCACTGTACATGCACTCCCCCCCCCACCTACAATTCCTGCCGGCCCGAGACTCGAATTCACAACCTTTCGATTGCGAGTCCAACTCTAACCATTAGGCCACAACTTCCCCTGAAATTATAGCTCATAATTTCCGAAGTGTATGATATATCTTTCATTCTTCAGGTCGATCATTTTTTCATGAAGGGAAAAAAATCAGTTTGAATAAGGAAAGCTTTAACTTTGCTTTCAGTTCTTGGACCACTTTAATGTTTTTGTTAATTGAACTGTAGGTTTTTTTTTTTTGTAGTCTGTCTTTGTATATTTCCTTTTATATTAATTTCCTATTATTTAGTTTACCATTATTTATTTTGAACAGAGCAATTTCAGAAATGTAATGTTTTAAGGACAAAGCAATGTGTTTACACCATATTGTAGTGAGTAACCATTCTTGGAATTGCTGTTTCAAATATCCCACAATAAACTTTAGTCTGAGCCTGTCAAGGTATAATGGCAATGGCAGATACGTTACTAATAAGTTGCAAGGAACTGTAATTTTCTTATTTTTTGTCTTTAATAACCCTGTGTATGTGTCTGCCCTTGCAACCCCCAAGCTCCGGGAGAAAAAAAAGTTCAGGCTCAAGTCCTGCATTAGTAAACATGCTAATTTTGTTGCATTTCTCTAACTGCATGGCTTGTGATTGATGTGGTTATCTAAACGTGATCCTGTTGATCCTCAGAACTACATTGCTCGATTTGGTCACGGTTCTGCCAAGCTGGCCAGACAAGCTCAGAGCAAAGAGAAGACTCTACAGAAGATGGTTGCCTCAGGTCTGACTGAGCGTGTTGTGAATGACAAGGTAATGAAAGAACCGTTTCCACTTGATCTCAGGCACAACTCTACGCATTTTGCCTTTATTTGTTGCTGTATATGCTGGCTTTCAGTCAATAGTGAAATGGCTCAAACTACCTTTTCCTTTCAGACTCTGTCATTTTATTTTTCTCCCTGTGGGAAGATCCCTCCTCCTGTCATTATGGTTCAGAATGTCAGCTTCAGGTATTCGGAAAATATGGTATGCAGGTCTAATAAACAATACAACATTTGTCACGCTTTTGTTGCATCCTTCTCTGGGTTGAGGTTCTCACATGTATCTTTGTTATATAGCCACATATTTATAAAAACCTGGAGTTTGGAATTGACTTGGACACACGGGTGGCCCTTGTAGGGCCTAATGGGGCAGGCAAGTCTACTTTGCTGAAGCTCCTTGCTGGAGAGGTAAGGCAGATTTTAACAGATGCATTTAACTTTGGTTTTAGTATTGTGGTTTATAAAATAGCTTCTCTTCTTTCAGCTCCTGCCCACAGATGGTATGATTAGAAAAAACTCCCATGTGAAGATTGGCCGATATCATCAGGTCTGTTGGCTCATGACATTTATGTAGTAATGCAGTAATTATAATGGATCAGGATCATAATATTGAGGATTATGGCAATAACTTAAACGACCAAATTAAAGGTTTAGTTCACCCAAAAATTAAAATTATGTCATTGACTCACCCTCATGTCGTTCTAAACCCGCAAGACATCCGTTGATCTTCGGAACACAGTTTAAGATGTTTTAGATTTAGTCCCAGAGCTTTCTGTCCCTCCATTGACAATGTATGTATAATATACTGTCCATGTCCAGAAAGGTAATAAAAACATCTTCAGAGTAGTCCATGTGACATCAGAGGGTCAGTTAGAATTTTTTGAAGCATCGAAAATACATTTTGGTCCCAAAATAACAAATTCCGACTTTATTCAGCATTGTCTTCTCTTCCGGGTCTGTTGTGAGCACGTTCAATGATGCTGCTGACGTGTTATTTTTGTTATTGGGCGCACCAGAAAACACGTCAGCATCATCATAAGTCAACAGACACAGCAGTCACACTCACAACAGACCCGGAAGAGAAGACCGCGCTGAATAAAGTTGTTATTTTTGGACCAAAATGTATTTTCCATGCTTTTAACAAATTCTAACTGACCCTCTGATGTCACATGGACTACTTTGTTTTTATTGCCTTTCTGGAAATGGATAGCATACCGTACACACAGTTTCAATGGATGTTTAATATGTTACTAAATACAATATTGTGATCGAGAATAAGCTGACGGTCACATTTACAGTGTTTACTGTGGTAATGTTAATGTCTTGTATGGTGATTATAATCCACATCGGATCAAGTTATTTCAAACACACACTGCTGACTGAAAGTGAGTTTTGAGCTCAACTTATTTAAAAACTTTTTTAATGCTGGTGTTATAGGCTGTTAGCTTTCTGAAACTCTCTATTTTTATAAAAGCTCCCAAACAAAAAATCATTATTATATTTTGATATCTCAAGACTAGATTTGACAGCTAAAATGTTACTAAATAAATACACAATTGTGATAGAGAATAAGAAGTTGACGTCTAATTTCTCAAATAGGTTGCATTTACAATGTTTACTATGGTAACATTAATGTTTAATGTCCATAGTCTTTTCCATCGCTTTTATAAAGTCTTTAATACTGGTGTTAAAGCGGTTCTCTTTCTGAAATGATCTGACGCTATCCAGACTAGGAGAAACTCTGCCTTTATTCATGACCACTCCTCTAGCCCCAGCTGGCCCGCTTTGGCCCAAGGTTTTCGTCAGGCCAAAAAACCCTGGCCGTTAGCCCCGAAAAAGCCCAGAAGAGGCACAATCAAGCCCTGGAAGTTACAGTGGAAAGGCGATTGGCCCTGGCACACACTAGCATGCCTGGTTTAAGCTCGACTGTGGAAACGCGGCTATTAATGACAATTTTAATTTAAAATTAAAACTTAAAACATAATTTAAACTAACCATTTAATAACTTTAATATTAAAATGCCTCCAGAAAATTTGAGTTTATTGGGGCTTTAGACTAGTTTTAATAGTATTTAACTTCTCTAGCATCTAACAGAGCAACTGGAGCTTGACCTTTCACCTCTGGAATACATGATGAAGTGTTACCCTGAGATTAAGGAGAAAGAAGAAATGAGGAAAATCATTGGCCGCTATGGACTCACCGGCAAACAGCAGGTAAGGTTTAAAAAAAAAAAAAAAAAACTACTTTAACCTGCAAATATATTTTACTTATGGACACATTTCCTTTAAACTAGGTGAGCCCTATTCGGAATCTGTCTGATGGGCAGAAGTGCCGTGTCTGCTTTGCCTGGTTGGCCTGGCAGAATCCCCACTTGCTCTTTCTTGATGAGCCGACCAATCACCTTGACATTGAAACCATTGATGCTCTGGCTGAGGCGATCAACGACTTTGAGGGTGGAATGATGCTGGTCAGCCACGACTTTAGGCTTATTCAGCAGGTAATGTGAAGGGTTAAAGTTAGTTTTTAGCCTTTCTTGTACACGTGCTGGTCATATAATTAGAATATCATCAAAAATTTGATTTTAACCTATCATTCAAAAAGTTAAACTTGTATATTATATTCATTCATTACACACTGACTGGTATTTCAAATGTTTATTTATTTTAATTTTGATTCTGACTGATAATGAAGGAAAATCCCAAGTTCAGTATCTCAGAAAATTAGAAAATTGTGAAAAGGTTCAATATTAAAGACACCTGGTGCCACACTCTAATCAGCTAATTAATTCAAAACCAGTGCAAAGGCCTTTAAATGGTCTCTCAGTCTAGTTCTGTGGGCTACACAATCATGGGGAAGACTGCTGACTTGTGTTGTCCAAAAGATGAGCATTGACACCTTGCACAAGGAGGGCAAGACACAAAAGGTCATTGCAAAATAGGCTGGCTGTTCACAGAGCTCTGTGTCCAAGCACATTAATAATGAGGCGATGGAAGGAAAAGATGTGGTAGAAAGAAGTTTACAAGCAATAGGGATAACTGCACCCTGGAGAGGATTGTGAAATATAACCCATTCAAAAATGTGGGGGAGATTCACAAAGCGTGGACTGCAGCTGGAGTCAGTGCTTCAAGAACCACTACACACAGACGTATGCAAGACATGGGTTTCAGCTGTTGGATTTCTTGTGTCAAGCCACTCTTGAACGACAGACTGCGTCAGAAGCGTCTCAAGACAAAAAGGACTGGACTGCTGCTGAGTAGTCCAAAGTTATGTTCTCTGATGAAAGTAAATTTATCATTTCCTTTGGATATCAGGGTCCCAGAGTCTGGAGGAAGAGAGGAGAGGCACATAATCCACGTTGCTTGAGGTCCAGTGTAAAGTTTTCACAAGCAGTGATGGTTTGGGGTGCCATGTCATCTGCTGGTGTTGGTCAACTGTGTTTTCTGTGGTCCAAGGTCAACGCAGCCGTATACCAGGACGTTTTAAAGCACTTCATGCTTCCTGCTGCTGACCAACTTTATGGAAATACAGGTTTCGTTTTCCAATAGGACTTGACCCCTGCACACAGTGCCAAAGCTTCCAGTACCTGGTTTAAGGACCATGGTATCCCTGTTCTTAATTGGCCAACAAACTCACCTGAACTTAACCCCATAAAAAAATCTATGGGGTATTGTGAAGAGGAAGATGTGATATGCCAGACCCAACAATGCAGAAGAGCTGAAGGCCACTATCAGATCAACCTGGGCTCTCGTAACACCTGAGCAGTGCCACAGACTGATCGACTCCATGCCACGCCGCATTGCTGCAGTAATTCAGGCAAAAGGAGCCCCAACTAAATATTGAGAGCTGTACATGCTCATACTTTTTATGTTCATACTTTTCAGTTGGCCAATATTTCTAAAAATCCTTTCCTTGTATTGCTCTTAAGTAATATTCTAATTTCCTGAGATAAGGAATTTGGGATTTTCCTTAGTTGTCAGTTATAATCATCAAAATTAAAAGAAAAAAACATTTGAAATATATCAGTCTGTGTGTAATGAATGAATATAATATACGTTTATATAATATACGAATATAATATAAGTTTAACTTTTTGAATGAAATGAGTGAAAATCAACTTTTTGATGATATTCTAATTATATGACCAGCACCTTTAACTATCTACATTTAACTATCATTTCGTCTCTGTCAAGCTAATAAAGATGTCTTAAGGTCTTTCTTACTTTGTAGTAATATTGGTTTGTTTCCTTGCAGGTGGCTCAGGAGATCTGGGTTTGTGAAAAGCAGACCATCACAAAATGGAGCAGGGACATTCTGGCCTACAAGGAACATCTAAAGTCAAAAATCGACAAACAGATGCATGATTTATAGCCAGTAGAGCGCCCATAGAGGGCAGTTCCAACATCTCAGCCAACGAGACTATTGCTCTCCAGGAAATACAAGCATGCTGGTTAGACTGCAGATACAGTGAACACCTGAGTCGCTTGGCTCTCAGTGGAAGTAGCTGTTTTGTTTTCTTTTTTGTGTTTAATCTGCATCACAGTATTTGGTGTTTACTTTCAAAATACCTATTAAAATCATGGGTGTGCACTTCATTATTTTGTACTAGAACAGGAAAGGTCTATGAGACAAAGACTGTAAGATGAATGATGAAGTAAACTTCAAGAACTGTTGATGAGTTTTAGTTTTATCAAATATAGTTTAAAGCACTATTTGCATTAAATCCTTATTAAAAGTGTACATTTATTGATTTGGCTTGGACATTTTTTTTTTTCTTTTAGTTCAAAATCTTTCTTCTCTCTACATTTTGTTGAAGATTTATTACCTTGATTTCTTACAGTACCAGGAGCATTATGGGTCAATGTCTGCATAGTTGAATAATCCTAGCTGCCTCTACCTTTTTAGTAAAACTAGGATTAATAAAAATGTATTTTTAAATTTTTATTTTTTACAAAATGTTCAATAATGGAAGAAAGGGGATACTTACAGCTTGGATATTTTTACTCCTAATAAAAATGTTACTCTTATGTATGTTAAAGCTCTTATATATCAGCTGATTCTGATTTATAAAATATTCCTAAAAATATGAGGTTTGTCCAAAATTATAACACAACACTTAATACTTTAATTTTTAAAAAAAACAAGCTTTTTTTTTTTTAAAACAAAATTGTCTCAATAGCTACGTTTTGTTTTTATTTAAAGGTCAGAGTGACTCCGAATAACATTTATTCAAAATATTACAAAGCATGATTTTTAACGCGGGATTTTGCTTCGCTATATAGAGATTTGCCCTACAAAAATAAAATATAGTTGATCAAATATGTGAGTTCGTTTATTTTTCGGACTTGTATGAACTACTGCACATTTTCGCTGTTAATTGTAATATTTAATCAATATGTTCAATAATAAATACAGTACATTTTGCTAAAACAGTGCACGATTCTCATCTTCTCTGGAAACACCGGATGTACGTCATTACATGATTGCGTACATTGTTTTTACTTGGGAGTCTCTAGTATCACATCAGCTGCTACATTAAGGTAAGTTGAAGTACAGAGCTTAGTTTATGACTGATTAATTAGAACCTAGATTTGAAAGTAATTTTAACAGCTTTATTCTTATATGCGCAAATCATTTGTTGTCTCCTAAACGACATAAAGGGCTAGAAAATTGTCATCGATGTGCTCCGCTAAGCTACGCGCTGGCAGCATCATGTGTATCAGTTCTGTCTCTGCTGTTGACTTCAGAGTAACGGTTCTCATGAAGACTGATGGTTTAGATGAGAGACTGTTGTGCGGTGTGTTTGGCAGCTAGCCATATCAATATGTCAAAAAAAAAAACTGATGTTCAATCTCTATTGTTGATAACAAATGATAGATAACACTACACTTTTGACAGTACAATTAACCATGTAAATACTACTGTTCATATTTGATCATTTCATAAGCCTCTAAATGATCAGCATGACCACTTTATTGAAGAAAAACAATTCTACAGAATCTTCTACATGTCTACAGTCAACTGATTGCAGCTTGATGGTTTTTTTTAGCAAGAAATTTATACTTTTTTTAGTATCATTTTAATAAAAACGTCCACTTCAGGATGTGGTAAACATGTCCTTTTACAGTGAAATCTTTAATTTCACTGTAAAAATAATAGTTTTTAGGTTGATATTAATATATCAAGATGACCATTTATGGCACTGAGAACACTTTAGTTTGCTTGATTATCCAAATCATGTTTAAGTGTGAGTATTAAATATGATGCATCAGGCTTTTGAGAAATATTTATTTGCTCATCTCTCAGTCATCATTTTATTGTATTGCATTAGAGCGTTGATCTTAAAACTAAACATTTAAATATCATTTTACTAAGAAATATTGTTAGGAGATATAGAGCGACAACAAAAATATTAATACTTTATTTTTTTGTACAAATTTTATACTGTTACCATAATCTCATTGATTTGCATTACAAGCTATCTGATGTTCTTTTAAATGTTGTGTAAAGGTTCAATAAACTCTTCCATTTAAAAAAAAGACATATATGTCAGGCTTTACAGATTTAATTTATAAGCATTATAATCTGGTCAGTTGAAAGTTAACCTTTCTGTCTGCTATTGGCTTGAAACAGGAATGGATCCAAGTGTTAGGTTCATAATGAATTCATGTGGTGAAGAGCTGCAAAGTTCCATTGGTGTTGGGGCATAAAATATTAATGCAAGTGAGGGTGCTCAAGTATCAGATCTAGCTGTGATTCCATTCTCAGATTGTGTCTTATTTCATTGTGTTAATGGGATTGTTTTACAGTAGACCATGAGTTTGCCAGCAGCCCCACCCAGCTATGCTGAAGCTACAGCAGGAGATAAAGAACAAGGAGCTGCTAGCTTCACTTATGCCTCCCATCCGCCCCCAATGCCACCCCCAACCATGCCCATGCACCCCAGCTGGGCTTACGTGCATCCTGGCCCTAGTAAGGGACTATTTATTATATTATCTTTGGTTATAGATGTAGAAATTTTGTTTAGCAAGAAACAAAGTTAATAGTGAAAATGTCTGTTTAGGTCCAGGGTATTCCAATGCGTATGCTGCAGACATGTCCTCCTCACCCTTCTCTGACCCGAGCTCCAGCAGCAGCTTCGACGGCCTCAGTGGAAGCAACTGGGAGGACAAGAATGTCCGCCGAATGTTCATCAGGAAGGTGTGAAAGTCCCGATTCAGTGGTTTTTCCATTTGCAGCCGTTTTCGAAATATGTGTCAGTATGTCAAATGCTCTTATTTCAAATAAATGCTGTTCCTTTTAACTTTATCTCCATCAAGGAATATAAAGATTATAATTGTAATTATATTTCACAATATAACCGTCTTAATGAGATTGATGAGAAATGTCTCTCAAAAACATTTAAAAATCTTACCTACCGTATTTTTTGGACTATAAGTCGCACCTGAGTATAAGTCGCATCAGTCCAAAAATATGTCATTATGAGAAAAAAAAAACATATAAGTCGCATTTATTTAGAACCAAGAGAAAACATGACCGTCTCCAGCCGCGAGAGGGCGCTCTATGTCTTCAGTGTAGACTACAACAGGAGCACTGAGCAGCATCTCTGGCAGCATAGAGCGCCCTCTCGCGGCTGGAGACGGTAATGTTTTCTCTTGGTTCATTTCTCTCTGTTCATGTCAAATTAATTTTGATAAATAAGTCGCACCTGATTATAAGTCGCAGGACCAGCCAAACTATGAAAAAAAGTGTGACTTATACTCCGGAAAATACGGTACCTGAAACTTTTCGAATGGTAATGTATAAACATCTTAGTCATGAAAAGCATGTTTATCTTTGGCAGGTTTTCTGTATCCTCATGGTTCAGCTCATGGTCACGTTTGGTGTGGTGTCACTCTTCACATTTTGGTAAGTCATACACACATCAGAGTACGTCACAACCCCATTATATGCATTTATTCCACTTTTAAAAGCAAGCACTGTCACTGACGAACATCCCATCTTTCACAGTGAGCCTGTCCGGAAGTTTGTCCAGTACAATCGAGTTTTCTATCTGACCTCATAGTAAGTGACTGAATTATTCACTGTTCAGTTTCCTCATCAGATGTTTCAAGACTTTAGATTTGGATAATGTTTACCCTGCTAGTGACGCTGCTTTGTTTTTGTCCAGCATGACTTTCATGGGAACATACCTGATGCTTGTATGCAGCACAAATGCACGGTAAGAAAGTGCTTTTTATTCTACTTTCTTCTTGTCTTTGAGTTGGAAACCAACATAGGAGATGAGTGATTTCAGGGACTGTGAGCTTCTTTAACGTACATAACTTATCTATCAGTGTTTGTTTTTCATCTACAGACGAAGATATCCTACCAATATGATTCTTCTAGCCATTTTTGTAAGTAATCTTTTTTTAGTTGAAAGATAAATGTTAGTAAACACTAATTTATAATAAGTATATTTACTACTAATAAGTATCCACTATCATTTAACCATTTTAGAAAAAGAAAAGGGTGAATATTCTTGTTTTATTTTCAGACTTTGGCAATGTCCTATATGGCAGGCATGCTAGCCAGGTAAGATGCATTTTATTTTTCAATTGAACAACTTATTAAACTTATTGGATTGTATTCATTTAAAACAGAAAGCATAGTTAGAAGTAAAATATTCTTTATAATGTTTTTAGACTCTTTAGAATGTTAGTGTATGTGCCTCTATGTGTTGAATTTGCCTTTTTTTTTTACAGCTATCATAATACCAAAGTGGTGATGATGTGTGTGGGCATCACAGCACTGGTGTGTTTGGCAGTCACACTCTTCTGTTTCCAGTCCAGGGTGAGCTCCTTTAGCCCTAAACGGCTTCTTTCAAGCGCTTGGTTTCTGTGTGATTTGATGGAGCGATGTCTTCTGTCGTCTAGGTTGACTTCACCACCTGTCATGGATTACTCTTCTCCCTCATGATGGTGCTGATGATCACCGGGCTTCTGCTGTTCTTCACCGCACCATTTGGATATGTAAGCTGCTTGTAAACCCTTAACAGATATTTAATCACTATGAAGCTATCACTAATACACTGTGCCGTAATCACGTAGATTGAACTTGTATCTTTATCTTTTTGAAATAGCAACACTGTAAACTTTGCTGTAAATTTAAAATTCATTCCTACCCTAAAACCTAAAATTGCAACCTCTTTTTTTGGGGGGTTTACAGTGAAGCTCTGGTAACCACACCGGCCATTTTTTCACCGTTTATACAGTGTGCAGCATGCATTCCTGCAGTGTTGTCAACTTAAACATCTGCTTCTGTCTGTGGTTTTAGATCCCCTGGTTGCATACTGCTTATGCTGGATTTGGTGCTCTGGTTTTCACTCTGGTTAGTACCGTTCAACAATGCAATTTTGTCACGTATATATGCTTCATTCAAGATCTAATTATCTTCTTTTCTTCTATAGTTTCTGGCATTTGACATGCAGCTGCTGATCGGCAACAGGCGGTACTCTCTGAACCCAGAGGAGCACGTGTTCGGAGCCATCTGCCTCTACATGGATGTGGTCTACATATTCCTTTTTTTCCTTCAGCTCTTTGGGAGCCGTGAGTGAGGTGTTCATGCTGTGCCCAGGCTTTGGCCTTTGTCTGTTACACACACATATACACACACACACACCCTTCTCAGTTACTCCAAGGTGAGGAGCAGCAGTCTTCCTTCATTTTGTGTGGCAGTTGAAGTTTGATGTGTGCTGTTGTTTTCCTTCTGGTCATGGTTAGGCAGCTCTTTGCACACCCTCGCTGCAAGATAACCATGCTACCAGTCAGATATACACATGCTGTTTAGGGTAGACAATCACTGCACATCACTTTTGTATTTTCAGTTGAAAATCCCATAATGATTAGAATTCCAGCATACATTAATGAGAAGAAAACCAGTGTGTGTTTGAGTGTGATTTAGTGGGGAATATAGTGACAGTACTTGATTGTAAATGGATATTATCCCTTCGTTTGCACGTTGTATAAATGAAATTAATCTTAAACTTGACGGGCAGCTCTTTGCCGGCGATCACTAAATGTGTAAGTCTTTTCAACCTGAGTTTTGTCAATCGGCAACATTGTGCAGTGAAATTATACCAGAGCTAGAGATGGACTTTGAATTGCTTTTTGTGCAATAATCTGCTCTTGACTGGGAACAGAAGCTGGAGTTTACAGGTTGTGGTGAGTAAATATTTTGTGCCTCTGAATGCTGGTTGATAATGAGGTTTCAGTGTTGTTGTATGCAGCCGATGCAGATTTATAAAAAAAAAAAAAAAATCAATATATATACTGTGTGCCAAATATAATTCTGTCATGTGACAGAGATTTTAAATGTGGCACTTGGTCCAACACATCAGTCGTGAGGTCTGTGATATATGTCTATAAATTAACTCGTAAGTGTATGTGATGCTTGAGTGTTTTGTTGATTTTCAAGACACTTGATTGCTTCTATTTCTAATTTTCTTAGTCACCTTGGAACAAACTGTTTTAGATACTGAATTATCAGGTGCTGACTTATTTGAAAAGAGATTACTTATTACATTCAGAAGAGACAAAAGATGATATAATGTATTTTGTGATTTGTTTCAAGCACATCGGGCTTATTTTCCATGGGCTTTAATAAACTCTTGTCTCTTCAGAACTTGAGTGTAGAGAGTGTGTTTATATTTTAATTTGGAAAAACCTTTCTTAATTCTTAAAACCTCAATAGGTTTTTAGGTCATTTAAACCAGTATTGACATTCCTCTTTGTTTGCATTTCAAACTGTTTCTGTAAATTAAACCTTCATCTTTTGGATGGATTGGTGTTTCATGTTTCACAGTGAAAGAGATTTCGTTGGAAAGCCTCACATACCTATACACTTTATTTCTTGATTTAAGGCTATTCTAACCTGAAATAAATAACAGTTTAAAAAACAAAAATGTATGTATTTTTCCATATTTATATTTCACACATGCAACTTTGTTCCTTTTTAGATGAAATGAAAGGCTTTGAAAGCTTAACAAGCTTGGTTTTGAAAGGAATTTTTTTCAGAGGAAGGATTTAAATTTGAGGCGATCGATGTATTTTTTTGTGCAGTTCTTATTGTTAATGTGCATATTAAGTGTGAATGTATATGGATCACCCTATGCCTTTCCTATTTCTCTCTCTGTGCACTTCTGTGTCTACAAAAGAATACTTATGACCTGTAACTACTGCATGATCTGTGGTACAGAGACCCACTGTGTGCTAATTTAGAACTGAAAAGCATTCCTTCTTTTTCCTGTTATTTTATTATTGTGCTGTTTTGTAACTTCATCTGTGCTTTAGTACAATAAATAAACAGAACAGTAAATATTAAACCGGTGTGTTTATTTTATGTGTTATTCCTGTTACACAGTCATTTAAAAAAGTACTTTAGTAATAAATCAAGAATTCTCATCTGTAAACCTACTTTTTATAATTTATTTTTTATTTATTATTTTAGAGCTTTTGCTCATGTTTGTAAAGTTGTTGTTTTTTTTTCAACAGAAAAAGCTTTAATAAATATATAATTCATTTCTAATTGCGATATTAGGATTAATTTAAACAAAAGTGTTTGTAAAAAAATTTAATGTGATTGTTTAAAAGTATATAACATATAAATGAATTGAAGTTTATGTTATTATTAATAATAGCGTGCTACATGAATGACCCGTATGTTTGGGTGAGTTTGAAGTGCCAGGTATTAAGATAAATTAATAATAATATGTGAAATCCATATTCAATGTACAATTCATCAAAAACCATATATTTAAAATGTAAATTATACGGATGGAAATGAATGTAAATAAATCGCGAGCCCGGGCTGGCCTGACGTCAGTGCATTTTCATAGAAATATGGCGCTGCATTCTTGCTGTCGACAGCTGGCTGCACAGGTAGCTCGTTTAAATCACAATGTTAACGACTGTACGAGAAATATATCCGGTTCTAGATTATCTTATGTAAGAATCGATCTTAGAGAGGACAGATGAGAGGACTGAAGAACAAAAACTTGAGGACGAACTTATTCTGCTCTTGAAGAAAGCCAAGGTATAAGATGATGCTTTACTGAGTTCTCTTTACTGACCATACAGTCTGTGTTACTGACACACGGGTAAAACGTTAAGACCGTTTGATGTACCTATCAAACCCTAATTCAATAATTTGTGTTAAATACAAATATATAAATGAGAAGTAAGGTAAGTAGTGGTTTCATATTTCTCAACGTTCAAAAAAAAAAAAAAATTAATAATAAATAAATAAAATAAAATGTTAGAACATTTACATTTACCATCCCAAATGTACATGAGTTTGTTTCTTAAAGTGAAAAAGCTCTGCTTCAACTGTGCAATACCCTCTCAAGGGATGACCAACACTTCTGACATCAGAAATTCATCCAACCATCCCAATGTTGGTCAGGAGAGGCTATTCGCCTCTCGTTACCCCCTGTACACTGCACATCAAAAGACACACATCAAAGATGAAATCAAAAAATAGTTGCACAAGTTAGTTGCCTTAAGCTCACTAAGATTGCTCACTGTGAAATTATAACAATTTAAAAATAACAGTTTTAAAATATAATTTATTCCTGTGTTGGAATCAACTCCAAATATCGGTAAAATATCGGTAAACCGATTATCGGTAGGTTTTTAATTTTAAAATGTTGATTTGGTGCTCAATAAATATTTTTTATTAATATTATAGTTGTGCTGCTTAATATTTTTTGTAGAAACGGTGATACTTATTTTGCCAGGATTCTTTGATGAATAGAAAGGTCAATGTTGTTTGCCTTTTGTTTTCCAGGGGCGTTTGAGGAGTATGGTAAACTACCAGGAAGCTCTGGCTCTGGCAAGTGCTGCAGGAGATGGAGAGGCCATAGAGCAGCTTCAGGAGGGGCTGAAAGAGCTGGCCAGTAGGAAAGACAGGCAAACGGAGAGCAAACCTAAAGAACAGGAGCTTAAGAAATGATCCAATTGAAGCCTGTGCGCGCATACACTCCTGGAAGTATAATATACTTCAACTGAGCACAACATTTAGACAAATAATTCAGTGTTGTTAGGGTCTTAGCAGGACAATAATGTTCCAGCCATGAACAATTGTAACATTCACTGGTTGCCATTTCACATTTTAAATCCATAATTCAGCAGTGCACAACATACTACATTGCCCTTTTTATACATTCCTTCACATTAGACTTATTTTTTAGTATTGCTCTTACACTGCAATAAATTATTCCTCTGTAAAAGAGAATCAGGAAAGACAATTAGAGACTTATGACTGAGTGAGACGTCAGAAATTCTGTACATCAGTTCAGCTCATCATTGGTCTTTTGAAATATTGTGCAATGAAACGTGTAATGATCTTATTTATAGCCAACTTGTGTTGATGTGAGAAGCGATTTCATAAACGTGAACAAAATGTTTGTTATTTTTTGTTGGTTCTGACCCCCTAAATTAAAACCAGCAGGTGTTCTCAACTCTGCCCTGTAGAGGTCAGTATATGCTCACATTTCCTAAATATCATCTACGAGCTCTTAAACCCAAAAAAGATCAGTAACTCCAAAATGTTGAATCGAGGAGTTTTTCTTTGTTTCATTACTTGAAGGTATTTTGGTTGTGATATTTACCCACAATACATGAAAGGGAAAAGTAATTAAACGCTTAAGGGCATTAGGGCAGCTGTGGCCTAATTGTTAGTGAGCTGAACTAGTTACCAGAAGGTTGCCGGTTTGAGTCTCAGTGCTGGCAGGAGTTGTAGGTGGCGGGGAGTGAATGAACAGCGCTCTCCTCCACCCTCAGTACTCATGGCTAAAGTGTCCTTGAGCAAGGCACTGAACCCACAGTTGATCCCGGTCACTGGATCTTATATAGCTGCCCACTGCTCTGGGTGTGTGTTCATGGGTTAAATGCAGAGCACCAATTCCGAGTATGGGTAACCATATTTGGCAAATGTCATGACTTTAATTTTAAGGTGGCCGAGAGAGCTCAAAACGCTGCAATTTAAGAAAACACATGCAAACTGAAAAAACACCCGCAAATGAAGAAAAAATCTTCATCAGTTTGACAACACAAGTGTCGCAAATCATCACAACACATGCATATAACGAAAGGCGCTGCAAATCCTCACAACACATGCATATAACGAAACGCGCTGCAAATCCTCACAGGACATGCATAAAACGAAACCCGCTGCAAATCCTCACAGCACATGCATATAACGAAACGCGCTGCAAATCCTCACAGCACATGCATATAACGAAACGCAGTGCAAATCCTCACAGCACATGCATATAACGAAACGCGCTGCAAATCCTCACAGCACATGCATATAACGAAACGCGGTGCAAATCCTCACAGCACATGCATATAACGAAACGCGCTGCAAATCCTCACAGCACATGCATATAACGAAACGCGCTGCAAATCCTCACAGCACATGCATATAACGAAACGCGGTGCAAATCCTCACAGCACAGGCATATAACGAAGCGCGCTGCAAATCCTCACAGCACATGAATATATAACGAAACGCGGTGCAAATCCTCACAGCACATGCATATAACGAAACCCGCTGCAAATCCTCACAGGACATGCATAAAACGAAACCCGCTGCAAATCCTCACAGCACATGCATATAACGAAATCGCTGCAAATCCTCACAGCACATGCATATAACGAAACGCGCTGCAAATCCTCACAGCACATGAATATATAACGAAACGCGGTGCAAATCCTCACAGCACATGCATATAACGAAACGCGCTGCAAATCCTCACAGCACATGAATATATAACGAAACGCGGTGCAAATCCTCACAGCACATGCATATAACGAAACGCGCTGCAAATCCTCACAGCACATGAATATATAACGAAACGCGGTGCAAATCCTCACAGCACATGCATATAACGAAACGCGCTGCAAATCCTCACAGCACATGCATATAACGAAATCGCTGCAAATCCTCACAGCACATGCATATAACGAAACGCGGTGCAAATCCTCACAGCACATGCATATAACGAAACGCGGTGCAAATCCTCACAGCACATGCATATAACGAAACGCGGTGCAAATCCTCACAGCACATGCATATAACGAAACGCGCTGCAAATCCTCACAGCACATGAATATATAACGAAACGCGCTGCAAATCCTCACAGCACATGCATATAACGAAACGCGGTGCAAATCCTCACAGCACATGCATATAATGAAAGGCGCTGCAAATCCTCACAGCACAGGCATATAACGAAACACGCTGCAAATCCTCACAGCACATGCATATAACGAAACGCGATCCTCACAATACATGCATATAACGAAACGGACGGCAAATTATCACAACACATGCACTTTCTTGAAAAAAATAATTTCCCCTATTCTGTTTAACTTATAGCTTTTAATGAAGTTGTGTGGTGCTGTTCAAAATGTATGACCGAAGCATAACTGGTGCCTAGAAATTTCTCTGCTATTTTTAAAGTAGAATTAGATTAACTTGGTTACTAAATAACTGGCCTTGGATACTTTTAACTCTTTAAACCATTAGTCAAATGTTGGTCTTATTCTCCGAAGATGATTCCCAATAAAAGAGTTAAATATTCTCTCATTTGACAGTGTTAAAAGGCCTTAAATGATTCAAATCAGCAGCTCCATCTGATCTGTCTGTTTAACAAGAGATGTTTTCAGAAAGTGCTCCTGTGTCATCATGTTCCCAATGTATTAGAATCGCACATGATATTTTAAACCCATAATTATTAATAGTGGAAACGGTGAGTGATGTCCTAATAAAGGAGAAGGGATGCATTAAGGCTGGGTGCTCTGAGTGTGGTCTTGTCATGCCTGGGTGGTAAAAGATGTAGTGGAAGCATGAGGCTGAGATCAGTGTGACTCAGCTAGTAATCAAGGATCTCATAAGAGTTTGGCTCATCAGATAAGAGCAGCTCATATTTTCATTCAAACTTAAATCTTACATCAGTCTAGGGGGCATGAGGTGGGACAAAAACTTCATATTGCTGATGAAATCAATGTTGCGAGTCATGTTGTGCAATGCCTTAAGGCCTCCAATCTTTTTGCCTTTTGACATAAACCTCTTAGGAAAGTGCAATGGGAATTGGAAATATTACATAAGTATAGAAATGTTTTTAGCAGTGGTTTTGTGGTTTGAGTGTCCAAATGCTTTTTAGGGCTGCTGAATATAAAAATATTCAATTCCCTCTGAATTATCTAAATGAGCATTGGTTAATTTGTTTATTCCGGTTTGCAACTAAAATAAGTTCTGTTGCTCCCTGCCCTCACACTGGTGAGCTGTCATGTGAACAATAATTGCTAGTTTGTCAAGTCTGAGGGAGGAAAATGAGGATTTACATGAGCTTTCGATTGTGCTGTGATCACTTTTTTCTCACTGCATGATTTCATGTGCTCTGACATGCTCATGATATGACTGAATGTTGTCTGTTTTTGCAATTCCCAACATATTCACACGCATAAATCATGTGTGTCGGTGATATTATTGCATAATTATAGATCTTTTAAGAACTTTATGAAAAATTATGATTTTTATACTGTATTGTTTACTGTTTTGGTTCATTATTTCTCTACACAGTCACTTTTAAAATCAAGATGCCAGGTGCCCAGAGCCATGTAAGCTATTAGGATTTAGGTTTATAATGTCTGCTGCTTATTGAATGCTTGCCCTGTGCACACAAGGTTAGTGTGCAGCTTCAGGCAAAAGCTTCTGCTAGTGTGGGAAAGCTGCAGGACATTTTCTTTATTGTTTTCTTTGTTATTATTTAATTTACTGTTTTTCTTTATTCAGTGTGTGTATATGAACAATATGAAACCAGGGTTACATTTTTGTATGTAAGCCCTAATGCTTCTGTAAGATTTAAGTTTTTAGGTCAAAAAAAAAAAATCCAGATGTTCATTTTTTCCATGTTTTTCTCCGTCAACAAAACCTCATTCTCATTTTTGCAATTCATAATTTGTTTATTTTATTATTATTATTTTTGTTTTTACTTTGGACTACGACTGCTAAATCATCTTGAAATTTAACATAACAAAAAAAAAAATCTGTTTTAAATGTACTCACCCTGAGGACATCCCAGATGTAGAAGATTTAGTTTGTTCATCTGATTTGGAGAAATTTACTTTACATCACTTGCTCACCAATGGATCCTCTGCAGTGAATGGGTGCCATCAGATTGAGAGTCCAAACAACTGCTAAAAATGCTAAAAAATGTAATCCTAAAGACTTCAGTCCATCAATTAAAGTATTGTAAAGTGAAAAGCTGCGTTTGTAAAAGAAACAAATTCAAATTCAATTAATTTTAAACCATCAGTTCTGGCCAGAATACATTTCATAATCATAATCAAAAATAATGCTTCTTCTAGTGAAAAAGGCCATGGCCTGCTGTCCTCTCATCAGAATCCATCGACATATATGTTTAAAAATCTTTTGGACTGTTATGCTTCTAAGCGGTGCTTGATTGGTGCATATTTCTCTCTTGATTCAGATAAGACAACTTTTTAAAGGAATATTATGGATAGAGGACTAGTAAAAGTTTGTAAAAGTAAAAAACTCATCTACACCTTGAATGACCTGAGGCTGAGTAAATTTGTCCTTCAAAGAACAAATTCTTTCCTTAAAAGCAAAGCTTTTCACCTACCAATGAAATGTCCAATTTGCAAGCATATTTGTAAGATATGATCAAATTATGAAAGAAGAAAGTAAAAGAAAGTAGTGTTTACCTAGTCATGCGACTTCAAAACGGTGGCTACCAGAAGTAGATCACCTCATGTTAAAAAACAAACTGTAAACTGAACCCCATGTACATAATTTTAAAATATGCCCCTTTAAAGTTCCTTGTGGGTAAAGCATATAATGTGATTCAGTCTTTCATCCTATGTAAACCGTAAAAGATAAATCAGATATTTTAGGATAAATCAGCATTTCACATTTTATTTTTGGCTAAACTTAACTTATTCTCAAACAACTGAGCTATTAAGTTTAACATACTGTTAAACACCATATTCTCTCAAATATTTGTTATTTTTCCCACCTTTCAGTGAAAAAAAGCCATTAATGCTAAATCAGACACCTTTAATTGTCTAGATATTTGTAAAGCAGCTTTGCATAACACTGTTGTCAGAGGATCCCTGAGAGGCTCATTTTTCATTCTGCTCCACTCTCATCAATATTCTTCACGTGTACGGTCTAATTATATATTATCATCAGCTTTCACAGGATTATTCTGTGTTGGAAAAGAACAGCTTGTTTATTTGCTACTCTTGTCATAGTGATTAGATCAAAAGAAATAACCTTGATTTCATGCAAAACAAACTGATATGCTTCCATGGTTGTTCTAGGTTCACTATGTGCTGATCTATCATTATTGTACCTCTGCAGAATAAGTCTTTTTTTTTTCCTGAAAGGCCACGGCAGAACACTGATAGTAACTCAAGTTATTGACCCCTGGCATTTTTTGACTAAATTGACCTTTGAAGTTACGGTACATGCTTGGGAAGAACCAGGGACAACTAGTGACCATATATACAATAGATCAGATGTGGAGTGGGCTTTAAACAATCGGTTGTTTATCACTGATAAACTGTGGGAAGAAAAAAACTGAGTAAGTGATTTATTAATAATTGAAATATACATTGTTTCAGACACAACAGGTTAGAAGAGGTCTATTTATTCTCCAAGTACAGTTCAGAGATGCAGCTGTGTGCTTTTCTATAGCAGTAAACAGCTGTGTGGTTGAAATAAGTGCTGCTTGATGCTGCAAGTATTTCACATGGATTATTCAGGGAAATTATTACATTTATTGTTTTCTGAAATATTAACATTAAAGGGATAGTTCACCTAAAAATGTACACCTTCATGTCAAATCTGTAGAACTTTCTTCTGTGGAATGCAGAACAAGATATAGTGTTTTTCCCCCTTCTATCCATCCAAAGTCAGTGGGGTCCATCGTTGTTTTAGACCCCTTTGACTTTCATTTTGGACAAATATAGTTGAAACAAAATGTCTTCTTTTGTGTTCTGCAGCAGAAAGTCAGTCATCAAATGATGTGTCAAGTCTGAAATGACATTTAATTTTTAGGTGAACTATATCCTTTCAAAATTAACTAGAATAATATCACAAACTCATTTCATATTTACATCAAAAACAAGTCAAGAACAGTAATGAACAGAATGGAGGTTAACATTTGTGCTGTGCATTTGTAATGAGACTGTTTAGCACTTATTCCCCGGGGATTTTAAAGCTGACCAATTAATCACACACACACACACACACACGTTTGTTTTTGTGAAAAGTGGGGACATCCCATAGGCGTAATGGTTTTTATACTGTACAAACTGTATAATCTATCGCCCTTCACCAACCCTACCCCTTAACCTAACCCTCACAGGAAACTTTTTGCATTTTTACTTTCTCAAAAAACTCATTCAGTATGGTTTATAAGCGTTTTGAAAAATAGGGACATGGGTTATGTCCTCATAAGTAATGGGTTATGTCCTCTTTGTAATACCTGTCATGTCATTATACAGAGTTGTGTCCTGATATATCACAAAAACAAGAGCACACACATGCACCACTTCTTGAATATAAAATGCCACATACGAAAACTAGTTGACTGATTCTTCATGAAAGAGCATGCAAAGGTTTCCAGAAAAGATCTGACTGATACCTGTACTTCCTTACAGTTCACTTAAAGCGAAATCATCATCGTTTTTTTTCTTTTCTTTTTTAACAGATATTTAGCATTTGGAAGACTGGATACCTCTTGCATGACAGGTGAGTATTTTTTTAATATTTCTATTTTTCCTGTATGGCGATAGTTGTTGTGCACTGCAATTCCCTACTGTGAGTATGGTATCATTTCATAGCTGATTTTTATTTTTATTTTATTTTTTTTACTTTTACTTTTTTAATGTATTATTGTAGGGTGGTCTATGATCAACCTTCAGATGTGTTTTTAACCGGTCGTTTTATTAACTTGTGGATTCTAGTCATGGTCAATATTTGACTGGTTGACGGGGCGTGCAGCTCACGCTATAGTTTGGGATCTTATTGAATATTTAACATGTTTTCCTCGCACGGTAGATGAAGTCCAGACAGGTGACGATGAGGTCGGTAATATCAAGGTTTTTTTAACACACCCAGGCAACACTGCTGGCGGGAGTGACGCTGCTAACGAGCTGCAAGCACCAGATGTCAGTTGTAAACAATTGATCTTTCTTTCTCTTTTCATTGGCAATAACGTTAGTCTCGTAGTTTTTCCATGTCGCTTGCAGTGTGGATGGGGTGTCATGATACAAAACATCTGCATGCCGCATGTCCACGTTTTCCTGAGCCTTTGGTACTGAATAGGTTTTGCTCCCAGACCGAGAAGACGACATGAAGTGCGGTTATTTGCTCGACAGACAAGTGCGTTGACTCGGTGTGTAAGCTGAACGCGTTCTGCAAATGCATTTGACGGTAAATAAGACACTAACGTAGGTTAAAATGTGCCATACAAACAAGTAATCGGTGCGAGTCTGCGAGAACGAACAGCAGAGATATATCGTGAAAGATTGTAGTAAGCATGTGTAGTTTGTCTGAAAGCTCAATGGTCGTCAGTTTCCACCACAACATGATAACATTGTTATTCTAAACCCCATTTAAATTTGAATGCGATCTGATTAAACCATTATTTCTGTCGTAGTGTTTTAATTAAAAACATGTTTATTTATTTATTTATCAGACGACACTCGTTGATAAATGTCAAGATAGTACCAAAGTTTAATTATAATGTGTCCATTTATGTTCTGTTAGAACTATGGTTTTCTTCTTTCTCTTTTTTAAGTATAAGAACCACTATATGACATTGAACAGTACCAAAGGTCTCTTGAATCATAGTGTAAATATTATATTATTGTATAAATTAATATTCCAAAAACTGTGTAGCATTAAAGTCTCAACCAGAATATGGACCTTAATTGATGTGAATGTAAATATGGTCAATGCACACAGCATGTCTCAGATCAATTTTGACTGCAGAGCATTGTTCATCTGATCATACAGAAATATAGTTTTCCACTTTGGACAATGGCTGAATGGGGAATTGGCAGAACAAATATTTTACGCTGTAAAAATAACACCTGCCAGCACCCTGCACCCCTAAGCACTATTTATCCACAGTTAGCCCACTGGTTGATTCTCCCCTTATGTCATATTTCAAATTTACTGTTACAGCTTTTAAACGACCACCGAGTGTGACATAATATTTCATTATTATTTGATCAATGATTTTGGATGGGAACATGATATCTTTTCTACAGATTAATCTAATCCACATAATATAATTTGCTCTTAAATAACTGTATTGTCAAGCATGTTGCTTTGATTTATCAAAGGTTTTTGCTGGGCCATGTCTTCCACAAGTACCACAATCAGAAAACAGACAGAATCAGCTTGCGCCCAAACCCTTGACTGCCATATAACGAGGCGTGATTGCTGAAATCATCAGCATGTATTTATGAAAAGAAAAGCTCCAACCTGATTTTAAACCATACTATTTCACTGCTGGTGGCTGGGTTGCATAGTGTGCAACAATTCAGCCGTGAATTCACGTCATCACTGGTTCGTGGTGATCCATTATATCATAATGTTCAGGACAAGGATTACATTTCTGTGTTAAATGCATTATGAAGACGTCATTTTGCAATTAAAACTATAACCTCGGGAAACAATAAAGATATGATGGAAATTTCCTAGAACATTGCTGAACATATAATCAGTTAAACACAAACTGTTGTGCTGTAGTTTGTCACTGAGACTTACTAACATCCGGTGTCCTCTGAGGTCATAAGCAGGATAAAACATATCTCCACTGATAGAGCAATGCAAATTTGCTTGCTTGAAAACATTGTTTTGGCTGGAAAGACTATTGAGCCTCTCTGTTTTATTGTTTCATAATATAACTCTCAATTTGGCATAATATTCAATAAAATAAAGTAATGTTCCGGGCTCAATACATTAGCATCAGAAATGCTCAATTAACAGCATTTGTGTTATAATGTTGACTATCGCAAAAAAAAATCATTCAGACTTGTTAGGGTTAATATGAGGCACTTATAATGTAAGTGAATGGGGTCAATTTATGGAATATTTAAAAGCAGAAATGTGAAGCCTTTAATGTATATGAATGTTTATGAATGTAAATTAATTATTCTGTTAAAACTTGTATTTAACCTGTAAAGCTTTTTGAGTTTGTTGTTTTATTGTCTTATTAAAACCATGTTAATGTACATATTTTTAAGTCTCATGCCTTTACAATTGAAACAGTATTTTAACATTTAAATGTTGGCTGAATACACTGTTTTCTTAGTTAAAATAAGTTCAAAATAAATTGTGTGGTAATGAACATTGACACAAATGCTATCAAATGAGTTTGACTCGTACTAATCCCAGACCATTCATTTAAAACATTAATTTCACATGTCAAAGCTGTCACTTTTAGACAATCTTTAATAAAATCCTACATGGGCATACAGGTGCATCTCAATATATAAGAATGTCGTGGAAAAGTTCATTTATTTCAGTAATTCAACTCAAATTGTGAAACTTGTGTATTAAATAAATTCAGTGCACACAGACTGAAGTAGTTGAAGTCATTGGTTCTATTAATTGTGATGATTTTGGCTCACATTTAACAAAAACCCACCATTTCACTCATCTCAACAAATTAGAATAATTCATAAAACCAATAAAAAACAAAACATTTTTTAGTGAGTTGTTGACCTTCCGGAAAGTATGTTCATTTACTGTACTCAATACTTGGTAGGGTATACTTTTGCTTTAATTACTGCCTTTGGCGTGGCATGGAGGTGATCAGTATGTGGCACTGCTGAGGTGGTATTGAAGCCCAGGTTTCTTTGACAGTGGCCTTCAGCTTATCTTTGGCAGTTCGGGCAGGTGCCAAATCCAGCTGGAAAATGAAATCAGCATCTTCAAAAAGCTGGTCAGCAGAAGAAAGCATGAAGTGCTACAAAATTCTTGGTAAATGGGTGCAGTGACTATGGTTTTCAAAAAACACCAACACCAGCAACACCAACATTGCACCCCAAATCATCACAGACTGTGGAAACTTAACACTGGACTTCAAGCAACTTGGGCTATGAGCTTCTCTACCCTTCGTCAAGACTCTAGGACCTTGGTTTCCAAATGAAATACAAACCTTGCTCTCATCTGAAAAGAGGACTTTGGATCACTGGGCAACAGTCCAGTTCTTCTTCTCCTTCTTCTTCTTCTGTGGTTCAGGAGTGGCTTAACAAGAGGAATCCGGCTACTGTAGCCAAATTTCTTGACACGTCTGTGTGCCTTGACCCCGGCCTCAGTCCATTCCTTGTGAAGTTCACTCAAATTCTTGAATCGATTTGATTGGTTGTGCATCTTTTTCTTCCACACTTTTTCCTTCCACTCAACTTTCTGTTAACATGCTTGGATACAGCACTCTGTGAAGAGCCAGCTTCTTTGGCAATTTGAGTTGATTAGCTGATTGACATGTCACTATTCTAATTTGTTGAGATAGTGAATTGGTGGGTTTTTGTTAAATGTGAGCCAAAATCATCACAATTAAAAGAACCAAAAACTTAAATTACTTCAGTCTGTGTGCATTGGATTTATTTAATGCACCAGTTTCACAATTTGAGTTGAATTACTGAAATAACCTTTTCCACGACATTCTAATTTAGTGAGATGCACCTGTATATGAAGTATATTGGTAGGTGCTAAACAGTACTAGGATGTGTGTATCTTAGGTCTTTTTCAAATGATTCCTGAAATGTAAATGCCATATTGTTGAGTTACGTCCATTTGGTCTCATTTTTGTCAGAGGGCTAAAGGAGGAAACTTAATCGAGAAAGGAGGGACACCTATCAGTAGGTGCCTCAAGGTTGGAAGTGAACAGCATGTGTGTGTGACAGATAGAGAGAGAGAGAGAGCGAGAGAGGTTAGGATAAAAGAGTAGTGCGCTTTAACATCCGGAACAGCTTTTCTGTTCTCCAATCACTGCCTTTTTTCACCTCCTGTCCCTCCTCCCTCTGTGTCTTTTTCTTTTTCTGTCTTTCGGTGGCTGTTTGGCTTCAGTGGGTCTTTGACATCGCACTACAATGACTGCTGTCTCCCTGCAGTGAGCATTCTGAGGTAAGTCTCTCTGTGATTTTCTTCTCTGTAACAAGCTGTAGTTAAAGGGACAGTTCACCTAAAATTGGAAATTCTGTCATCATTAACTCACACTCTTGTCATTCCAAACTTGTATGACTTACTTTCTGCTGTGGAACATGAAAGATGATATTTTGCTGAATGTTGGTAACTAAACCTTTTTGGTTCCATTTTACTTTCATTGTATTTAAAAAAATGGTGTTAATTGGTTTTATGTCTTTGGTTGTCTGTTGCTTGTTATATAGTAAGGGCATGTTCATATTTTGTGGTAAAAAAAAAACATTCACATAGTGTTTGGAGTTATATTTTGCAGGAAAGGTAACTGCAGCCCTTCCTGTCTTACAAAGTGCTTCCTGTTGTATTTTTTTTTAATTTTTTGAACACTATCAGGGAGAGGGGAATTATATGCTTGGAAATATGCTTGGATGAATCGTAATCCTGCTTTTTGCTCGTTCTGTGTTGTTGTCTCTGGACTGTGAATGTCAGGAATGTGGCTCTTTCTATCTTACATGCTTTGTATATCCAGCCCAGTGATGATGAGGGGTCTAGAGTTACGCTTGGTATCAGAGCAACAATGATTTTGGCCCAGGTTATGAGCATTAGATGACTCAGTGATTCTTCTAATGGACTGGAATACTGAAGGTTTTACTCATTTTCCAACAAACCTGTTCTATTTAGTGTTCCTGTAGTTCAAACAGGGGTTGATTCCTAGGGACTGATCAAATATATTGCTTTAGTAACTTGAATGCATTGGAAGTCACTTTGCCAGGTGTGCAAATTTGCATAAAAATGTAAATTTATTTAAAATTAGTGTTCAATACAAAAGCAGTGCAATGTCGAGTGTCCTGTCTACATAGATAGTGCTGATATTTTTCTTTTCTATTTCTGACCATCTACTGTCACCAGACAGGCAAATAGCATATATAACATAGCAACAGCCAATGTGCTGTGAATGCATGCTTTAAAGAAACTGCACTATCGCGTGTTTTTTGTTAGAAACTATTAGTTGTATCACACAGTTCTGAATTTGGTGTTCACATGGCAGCAGCATAAGTCTAAGTCTTACAGCGAGGATTCTCATAACCTATGGGAAACATCTTTGCTGAATCACTGTCCTCAGTCACCTTAAGTGTACAGACACACAGTGGCACCCAAAGGTCTGAGGATACACTGAAAATCTGGGCTTTTTTATTTAAACTAGGAATAAAAAGAAAGTTTCAAGAGTTTGACAAACATAAAACAAAGGAATCAAGATGCAAAACGATATTTTATGAAGACATGTTTAATCTCCACATAAAACAAATGTTTTCAGATTTTGAATTTAGAATAAAACAAATATTTTTTGGATTTCTTTGGATCCTTCTCAAACCATGCTGGACAACATCATCTGATGTGGCACAAACGTGTGGAGATAATGAAGCTGGAGTGCTCCTGCCATTAAATCAGGGGTTACCAGTCTTGTTCCTGGAGAGGCCAATGTCTTCAAAGTTCAGATCCCACCCCAAATTAAACAAACCTGAATAAAAAAAAAAAAACTAATGAAGGTCTTTGGGATTACTAGAATCTTCGAGGGGGACAAGTTCGAGCTAAACACTGCAGGACGTTGGTTCTCCAGGACCAGGATTGGAAACCCCTGACTCAAAGGCCCTGTTACAAAAGGTACATCAAAAACATACACTTCATATGTTAAACTGAATCTTTTTACTGTGTAAGATTGAAAGTAGCGCACCTTTACCAAATTGAGGTCATATCATTAACATCTGGCTCTGAACACATTACAGTTTAGCAATATAATAACTTTGTAAAACTTTTTCTGGTTAAAGTTTTGAAAAGATTTTTATGTCCTAATAAGAAAGGAAACCGTGCACATGAACTCTAGCTATTAAAACTACTCAGCCTTGAAAAGGTTGTTCTCTGTTTAGGCAAGTGCATGCTTCACCAATGTCACACACATTACTTTATTTTTGAATGGAGGGTGCATTATGAAACACTTAGACTGCATTGGCAATGGTTTTAATGTCCTCATATTTAGACATTCACCGATGTGAATTATTCTTTCCCCCCAAAGATGTTTGTATTCAAATGTTAAAAATAGTTTATAATTTACTGATGGTCTGTTGGAAAAAAAAATACTGTGACCTTTCACATACTGATATCAAACCTACATATGTATCAATTTGAGTAACAATATGGCTTCTAATTTTGGTATTTTCCATTAAGAAATGTTACAGAATTTCCTGCACCCTACCCCATTTATATGAGATGCTGTTCCTGTGATATTGTATATGAGCTTTGTCCTTGTTGATGACTAATGCTCAGACAGATTTACAGTGTCTGAATATCAAGTTGAAAATAAAATGTAGCATTGAAAAGCACATCGTCTAGCCCCCAGACTCCTCTGACGTGTCTCTTGGGTTTATAAGGATGGGGAAATGCCTCAGAAATATGGTTTATATTTTACACATGAGTATTTATTTCTAAACTTGAAAATGTACATATATGTGATGTTGCAATAGTTTTATGAGTATTAATTATTTAGTCATTTTCTCTGTGAAATTGCATGGAAGGAAAATAGTTCCATCTACTGGGTCTTTGAAAGACTTCCATCCATGTAGTTGTACTGCTGTTCACAGAATGTATCATTTATGTCACTATTTATCTAGATGTATCTTTACCTTAGGGCTTTAAAACCATTATTGGGCACGCTTTAATGGCCATTAAAGTCAAGAGCTTTTCTCAGTGCAGCATTTCTCAGTAAACTACAAAAAACAGAAGCTCAGTGGGGAAAAAATAAAGGTTGTCTCTAAGACATGAACATGTAAATCAATCTGTTGTTTTCCATGTGTCACCACAGGTTATGCTGCCCGAAAGTTCCCAGTTGAGTCTGAGTGAAAGAGAAAAGGGCTAAAGCCAGCGCACTTTACAGCCTCACCCACAAACCTGACCGTAAGCAATGAGTGACCCTCAGGATGCCAGTGACATCACTTCTGCCGCAGGCTTGATGAGACATTTGGTAGGTAATCTTTAACTTATTCACTTTTTATTTTTTTTAGGCTACGAACAATATTAAGCTTGAAGAATTTTTTTTATATATATGTAAGGTTATCTTCATCAGCATTCATCCAATGCTTTCCTATTAAACACTAAATATTATTTAAGTGGGTGAGACAGTAATCCTGTTTACTTTTTTAACACATATTCCTGTTGTAAATTATACAGAACATTGTTTCGTATGAATTAAAACAATTTAAATTAATTTTTTAACAATTTATAAAAGAACCAAAACATATGTTATTCTGTTTGAGAATCAGACTACACTGGTTGTACTGTGTTGTTTATTATTTAAAAATTATGGGCTCATAAGAGTCATTCGGTTAAGGAATCAGGCTCCACTGGTCACTGGTATTTTTTTTTTTTTTTTATTCACTAAAAAGAACAAACTCATATGAATCATTTCTATTTTTGAATCGTCCATTGCATGCCAATACAACTTAATGGAAAGTCGTTTTATAGTTGTGAGGTTTTGTATAGCCCAATATATTTGGTATAGTACACTTTCACACAGCCTTTGAAAATACACCAAAAATAAAACTTGTTGATGTTAGATTTGTTAAATGTAGATTGCTAATAATCAGAAAAGCAGCATTTTTACATTAACATTTAAAGTGTTTTGTTGGGTTCAAGCACGTAAAGCTTTCATAAAAAAAGCATCTGATATTTGATTATGGTTGTGTTATGTGTGTGTGTGTGTGTGGTATATGTGGTTAGGAACATTATTAGTGCCTGTTCTACTGATTTGGTGAGATTCTAGCAGTGGTCTGGTCACTTTTAAAAGATTCGCCATTGATCCTCCAGAGGTCTGATTTAATAAGATTTAAAAACAATTTGTGTAACCATGGGGACAAAGCCACCTGACCTGCCATACCCAGAAATCTATTTACTTCGCAGGAACATGTTGTGCCATTATACAGCAGTTGAAGATGTGCTGTGCAGATTGTGTCTGGTTTTTAAATACGTCCCTGGAAAACTGTAGTGTTTCAATTAGCCTTCATCTGGGTGGTTTTCTGCTCCTAAAAGAAGTCAAAGCTCCTACCAACAAAAAACCTGTAAAAGCTTCATTTGTCTACAGAGCACAATTTAAGATATTTTGGATGAAAACTGGGAGGCTTGTGACCGTCCCATAGACTGCCAAGTAAGTTACACTGTCAAAGTCCAGAAAAGAATGAAAGACGTCATCAGAATAGTCCATCTGCCATCAGTAGTTCAACAGTAACGTTATGAACGACAAGAATACTTTTTGTACATGAAGAAAACAAAAATAATTACTTATCAGCGACGCCACAAGGAAACATTTTTACGTATATTCATGCTTTAATTTGAAAGAAAAGAGCGCAACCTTGTGGTGCGGCTGACTCAGAAGAGCGCAAGCTGCCTGTGTTCTCCAAAATGGCAATATGGTGATGTCATCATGTTTGAAGGAAACCAGCCCTGCTTATCATCTGCAGAGTACCATCCCAAAAGTAAAATGTGCAGGTAGCAGCTTCATGCTGTGGGGCTGTTTTCAGTGGCAGGGACTGAGGGACTCGTAAGAGTAGAGGAAAAGCTCAATCCACAAAAATATTGAGATAGCCTTAATGAAAACCCAGTCCAGCGCATTCAGAACCTCAGACTGGGCAGAAGGTTCACCTTCCAATGGGACAATGACCCCAAGCATACAGTAAGATTATAGACAACTCTGTGAATGTCCCTGAGTGGCCCTGCCACAGCCTGGGATTGAACCCAGTCAAATATTTCTGGAGAAACCTGAAATGTGCATCTGCCCCCATCCAAGCTGACGGAGCATGAGAGGTGAAGAGATGAGGGGAAAGATGGCAGATAATTGCCAAATGCTGATGTACAAAGCTTGTCGTATCATACCCAAAAAGACTTGAGGCTGTTCAGGTTCTTCAGCTAAATATTTAGTAAATATTTACACTTATGCAATGTACTTATTTCAGATTTTTATATTAAATACATTTACAAAGTTGTGACAGCTCTGTTTTCAGTATGGTGTATGGAGTGTAGATTGATGGACTTTTTTTAATTTAAAGTAGTTTAACATAAGGCAGCAACATAAAACGTGATATAAATGAAGGGGTATGAATACTTTCGCTGACTCTGCACTATGTTTGTACTTTCTTCTACACTGTAAGCTCCTGTCGTCATGTCAAATTTATTGTGTGGGTAAACATACAAACATACTTGGTAATAAAGCTATTCTGATTCTGAGATGATCTGCGGTGGGTTGGGGGGTTAAGATGAGATAAAAGAGCTAAATAAAAATCACCAACAGATTCTCTGTGAGGTCATTTTCTGTCTGGTAAAACATTTGTGTAATTCTGCAGGATCTCTGCTCATTCAGCCCGAGAATTGTTCTTAATATTAAAATGGTGCTCAGATCTCACAGAGGCAATGACACTTCTGTGGAAAAATGTCTCATGCACCTGGCACCACTAGTAACAGGACTTGGTGCCCTTGATGGAATAAGAATTATGTCTACTATGTCTTAACTAGGTTTCTCAGTCTTGACAGTCGAAACGGTTAACAAGATCAGTTGGTCACTTCCGCATATTGTGTTTTCTGGTCCACCTCACTGGGTGTTTGGCATGCGTGTATCTTACCAGGATTCTTAACAAGCCTAACCAGAAAGATTTTAAAAGCTTCATCAGTGATACAATGTCTTCATTCAGCATTACTAACCTGACTTTAGTCACAATCTACTTGAGCGACATTGTGTGTGGCTGTAGGAGTGCTGACTCACTCTCTGTGGCTCTGGTGGGATGAGCTACAGGATGCAGCGTGCCAGAGCTTGGTATCTGTGGGCATGTTAGTTTTACCTGGAGCGGGGCCCCTCTCAAAACACAGAATTAAATGAAGCACATGACCACAAGCCTCAGTTTATCCTCAGGATAGCATACCACAGACAGCAGGGGAGTGATGGTTGTGACTTACTGCTTAGGAAAATAAACAATTCAGAATCTCAAAAAAACAATTCAATCAAAAAAAGATTTACAAAACAGAAATGTTCAAGATCTCCAATGCAGGTTTAATTATGCACTCAATACTTGGTTGGGACTCCTTTTGCACAAATTATTGCTTCAATGCGACGTGGCATGGAGGCGATCAGCCTGTGGCACTGCTGAGGCGTTATGGAGGCCCAGGATGCTTCGATAGCGGCCTTCAGCTCTTCTGTATTGTTTGTTAGATATTACTTATCTTCCTCTTCAAAATATGCATTTTGGCGATTTATCTCGTAAATGTAGTTTTAAATGAGTTATGAGTTATAAGTCTTATATGACCATAAAGAGTTTGGAGAAGATATGTGTCAGATCCGCGTCATATGTATCAGGTTTTAAAGAGACAGTGCTGATTTTAAAGTGAAACCGGCTGAAGTCTGTCATTGATGTAAATGAAAGAACAAAAGAAAAAGAGAAATTCTTCGACTGTTCTAGTCTCTACCAGTCTAGTTTTAGCTTAAAATTAGAGAATATAAAGTATAGTTTATGCATATATAATATAGTTTATGTGAAGATTCGCTTAAATTAAAAAAATCGCTTAAATTAAAAGTTGAAAAATGTTAAAATGAATGGCTTTCAATTATACTGTAATGTTGAATGGCTATAATTAATAGGTAAAACTGCGGGAAAACATTGTAAATATGTTTAGTTAGTGTAGTAGTAATAACAGCCTGTTTTTGCGATAAGGGTTTCATGACCGGTAAAAAATAATTTTGGCCAGTATATTTTATCATGTCACCGGCCATTGGCAGCTGTGGCAAAAAGTTAGTTTTATGCCCTGTATACAGATCCAAACAAGATAAAACTCACCCTCCTGTGATTTTCTAATGATCCTGAATAGATTGATTAACATGCTCAGGTGTGTTTGATTAGTGTTGGAGCTAAACTCTGCAGAAAAGGGGATCTCGTGGGCCAGATTTGAGGATTCCTGACCTAGAGAAAGTTTTCCATTTGCATTGCCTATCATTTCATCGACAGTTGACCCCCGGAAGTGTGTGATTTGAAATCTGCTCTCTTTGCTCATAAGCACTCAATTCTGCATCCAGGTTTCAGTTTAGCCAATCAGCTGAGCTGGAAATGCCATGTGACTGATTAATCAGGTGATGCAGGAAAATAGTATGACAGAGCTGATTGGCTGAAGGCAAACTGTAAAATATAAAAGAACATAAATTTTTTTTCGTGTGTTTTGTCATAATGCACAGCTAATTTTGAATGACTGTCACTGGAGAAAGTGTCTTTTTGGATACCGAACCAGGCAAACTATGAGTCCTTTTACCACATGATCATTCTGCTTTTTACTGAGAAATTTAGAGTTTTTTTTTTTGTTAAATTAACTTTAAATAAATGTTAAATCACTTTTCATGTTTCTTATGCATCTGTTTTTATGATAATATTTTATGATAATTTAAAATCCTTTTTGTGGAACACACTTTGAGTTACCATTATGTATGAAATGTGCTATATAAATTAACTCGCCTTGCCTATGATGTACAAATAAGAATCTGAGAATGCTTGTGTGAATGACTCTCTCCTTGCTTGCATAACATCTGCTTTGATATCCATCTATGCAGGCTATATGAAACGAAATGAATGTTAATATTTTTCTCTCATTTACATGTAGCCTGTTGTAGTGCATTCTCCGCCCCAGTGCTGTGAGGATGATGATGATGATGATGAAGGGGACTTGAACAAGACACTGGGAGTGCAGCGCTTCCAGCAGATCCTTACACCTGCCCAGCGTTTGCCCATCGAACAACACCGCTCCTTTAATGAGGAGGACTTTGAGTGTGAGAGCTTTACTGTTGATGCATCTGGTCTATAGCCTTTCACCATATTATTTGTGACTAAATTAAATGAGAATGCATATTTATTTGACAGTTTATAGATATTTATAGTATTTTCAAAAATGTTTTCCTCCATAGAAAACAACAAAAGTGAAAATGTTGTCATTGTTTACTCAATGAATCATAAATGTCTCAATGAGATCTTAATTTTACCTCAAAAGGGGAAATTAAATTACATTTCAATTTATTTGCGTTTTCCTGTTCTCCTGAGAAACTTCTGTCGCAAAAGTATCACTTTTCCTGAGAAACTTGGTTTGTTTGTGATATAAGGCTCTAAAATCTAAAATATAGTTTTACCTCCCGCCTTATTTTATTTATTTCTCAAAAGCTTTGTAAGGTAATGCAATGTTTCTTCGGGGAACACAGAAGTATTGAAAAAAAATGGTTTAGTCTTATATCTTTTTTATTTTAAGTTTTTTTTTCTATTTCCCTGAAGGGGCTCTGCAGTGATGCTTTTCTAATTCTGTGATGTTTTTGCCATTTGTAGATCACCGTCACACCTCTCTACACGTTCACCACCCTCTGTCTAAACACCTCCCAGAAGTCCGGAGGAAAAAGCCAGGAAGAAAGCGGAAGGACTTAGGACGGAGGAGGAGTTCATCTATGGGAGCTGCTCCCCCGATAGATGAGGATGATGAGGATGAAGAGCTGGATGAAGATTCCTGTAGCCAGCAGGACAAAGAGGGCAATGTCACCACCACGCCTACACCGGACACGGACACAGAGGTGGATGCTGAGCAGGCACAGGTAGTCAAGTCTCACACAAACACACACACTTCTTGTTCTTCTTATGATCTGACTAAATGATTCAATAATTCTCTCTTGTTGACGCACAGTTTTTCGTATCAGAAGACGATCCTGACTCCACTGTAAAGAAGAACGGTAAAGTCTCGCCACATCGAAAGCTGTCAATCATACCCCATTCAACGCTTCAGACCAGTATCAGCATCCCAGAAGATGTTACAGCAACCGTGTAAGTGTGCATGCGCACCCAAACACATAGAAAGATTCAAAAAAATGTATATGTGTTCACCGTCAGTATGTTCTGTTACAGCCGCAGGGGCGGAAATTGGGTTTGTAATATGCCCAAAGGCAGACGAGTTTCTGCACCATGTTTGTTTCCAAGTTTGAGTTCTCCAGACGGCAGCTTTAAGCCCAGCCGCAGCTATGACCTGCAGGAGCGCCGCCGCACGGGCAACATGACGGGCACCACACTACACTACCAATACATGCCCACTGATGAGAGCGAGGCACAGACGCTCGCCACGGTCGACCTGGATGGCATTAAAAGTGAGTGTGTGTTTGTGTCAAAATTGACAAAAGATGTACCGTATTTTTCGGACTATAAGTCGCACCTGAGTATAAGTCGTATCAGTCCAAAAATACGTCAAGATGAGGAAAAAAACATATATAAGTCGCACTGGACTATAAGTAGCATTTATCTAGAACCAATAGAAAACATTACCGTCTCCAGCCGCTCGAGGGCGCTTCAGTGTAGACTACAGGAGCACTGAGCAGCATAAAGTGCCCTCTAGTGGCTGTAGACGGTAATGTTTTCTATTGGTTTATTTCTCTTGGTTCATTTCTCTCGGTTCATGTCAAATTAATTTTGATAAGTAAGTCGCACCTGACTATAAGTCGCAGGAACAGCCAAACTATGAAAAAAAGTGCGACTTATATTCCGGAAAATACAGTATTTGGCAACGTAATGTAAATTAAGAGTTTTAACATAGAGTTTAAATATATATATTATAAAAATAGATTTATTAAATCAAACAGCATTCAAAAGTTTGTGGTCTGTTCGAAATGTTTATGTTTTTGAAAGAGTTCTGTTACATGCTCCCCAAGGCTGCATTTATTTGATACAGTTAAAAGCAGTCATATTGAGAAATACTATTCCAAATTCAACGAACAGTTTTCCGTTTTTAATATATTTCAAAATGTAATTTATTCCTGTGGTGACAAAACTGAATTTTCAGTAGCTATTATTGCAGTATTCAGTGTCACATGATCCTTCAGAATCACTCTAATATTCTGATTTGTTGCTCAAGAAAATTTCTTATTAATATAAAAGTTCAAAACAGTTGTGCTTTTTATTTTGAAAACTGTGCTCTATTTCTTTTTCAGTCATTTTTACAAATAGCGATGAAAGAACATAATTTATATGAAATTAAAATCTTCAAGTATTTATAAAAAACAAATTTAATGCAAGAAATTATCACAAATTTCACAAATTATATAAATTTAATGCACATTCATAAAAAATCTTACATAATCAATGATCTATAATAATATATGCAATCAATGATACATTGCAAAGCCTAATATGTATTAGTAAAATAAAATGAACGGAACATAAATCATTTTGATCAATTGACAACTTTTTAAATATTTTTATCTTAAAATTATTAATTCTGTTTAACGTTTAGCAAAGCAAATTAAACATCTTCCCATGAAGCCCAAGTACCTCCCATGGTATAGTTTAGCATTGTATTAGTTATTATTGAGATGTGTTGTTTTTCAGCGAGTAATGAGTATTTCAGCTGATCATAGATCATCAGTGATGTGATTGGAGTGCAAAAAATGTATTTGTTTTGCCAGCTGCTTTTCTATTTTTTTTTTCTGTTATAAAGGATCCTTTTATATACCTTTCTGTTCTCATTCTTCTGAGAATAAATCATGTTTTCAGTCTGTTCATCTGACAATCTGTGGCTGTGATTCAGGAATGTGGACATTCTCAAAGGGCGCAAAGCTGCCCACTACAACTGTGCCTTTGACGTCTCTTGTACGTGTGTGTGTGTGTGTGTGTGAGCGCTGTAATTACAAATCATTTTGACTGAACAATAGATCACTTTGACTAGAGTCATGTTCTAGTGAGCTCTGAGTTGAGTTTTCAGTTGCAGTAGTCTTGCTGTCTTTCTTGCAGGTCACAGGTTTGAAGATGTCCCTGGTGTGCGGCGGCACCTGGTTAAGAAGAACGCTAAAGGTCAGGTGGTTCACATCGGCAAGGACCACAAAGAACCCAGCAGTCGCATCCGGACCAAGTTGGATCGAACCCCACATGAGGTGAGACGCCAGCTAACTAGATTATCTTTCCCCTGTACATTTGGAGCTATTTTCTAGGCTTGCGTGTGAGGTATAGCAAATAAAAAATGCATATTATATCATCAGTATCACCTTAAAGAGTGTAGTTTCTAGTGGTCATTAATGGAATTATAAAACTATGAGTTTTAAAATCTTAAAAGACTATTTCCCTAACAACTCCCCCTGTCTGTTATCGGTTAATCAAACAAATAGCACCACTCCAAACTCACACAGTTGGTCGATATTGCTGTGTTTGGCTAATCAAAATGTGCCAACAAAAGAACAATGTTTTCACACTTTTCAGGAAATCAACCTACTAAAAGTTTCAATATGGGGCGAATGCTTGTCAAATCAAGTTGCAATTATAGATTTTTTATTTATTTTTTTATTTTTTTTATAGAAATTTACACTTTTTAGAAATTCGGACATCCTAAATTGATCAGAAGTGACAATAAGTAAATTATAATGTATATTGTTACAAAAGATTTAGTAAGAAACCAGTCTTAAGTCTTAAGTTGACTTGCCATCAAATCAGTTCTACTGGATTTAAAATGGACAACTTTGAAAGAAAGGACAGATAAATCATAAATGTCCTCTCAGGTGTTTGTTGAGCTGAATGAGTTACTGATGGATAAGAACCAGGAGATGCACTGGAAGGAAACGGCTCGCTGGATAAAGTTTGAGGAGGACGTGGAGGAGGAGACGGAGCGCTGGGGCAAACCTCATGTAGCTTCACTCTCATTCCGCAGCCTGCTGGAGCTCCGCAGGACCATTTCACACGGTGAGAGAGAGGAGAGAGACCAGCTCACACTTTATAAACATTATACTTACAAATCCAATCTGAGAACAGAGGGATAAATTGAATTCATTCTTTATATTTCTGATGTATTTCAAACGCCTTTTGCTGTGTCTGATGTATCAAGGTGTAATTTCACAGGTGCAGTGTTGTTGGACCTGGACCAGAAGACGCTGCCTGGTATTGCTCATCAGGTTGTAGAGCAGATGATTATCTCCGATCAGATCACAGCACAGGACAGATCCAATGTGCTCCGAGCCCTGCTCCTCAAACACAGGTTCGTTTCACATAGGTTTTATGAACATTACTCTGCATATCTCAAAAAAGGAGCAGTAAAGCTACTCACCTAGGAACACCTTACTCATTTGCATCATGCAGCTGAACTCTGTGCTGTGTATTTCTTCTGTTTGTTAGTCATCCAAGTGATGGCAAGGAGCACAGTTTGTTTAACCGGAACATCTCAGCATCCAGCCTTGGCTCTCTCATATCACATTACCATAGCAGTAACCACATCGCCGCACCGGAGCCCTACACCACAGACCCGCTCATCGGAGGACTACGTAACTTTGAGTCACGCAGAAGTGTAGACTTCGATAAGAATGAGGTACTGTGTGCGTTGAAATCTGTGTGTGATTTTTAGGAGGCAAAGAACGGTAAAATAGCTAATTCTACTTTTTCCTCTTTGTTTCCACAGAAAGACACACCCCAGTTTTTTGGTTTGCACAAGACCAAATCCAAACATGAGCTGAAGCTGCTTGAGAAGATTCCAGAGGATGCAGAAGCAACGGTTGTCCTTGTGGGTCAGTTAACTGTCCGTGCTTAACTCTTAACTGTCCATAATCAGTTCGCGTCGTGATACAGATCTGGATTCTTTCACAGGGAGTGTGGATTTCCTGGATCAGCCCACCATGGCCTTCGTGAGACTGCAGGAAGCGGTTCTGTTAGAGTCAGTTCTAGAAGTGCCAATTCCAGTTCGGTTTCTTTTCGTGCTGCTTGGCCCACCCAGTGCCAACATTGACTATCACCAAATCGGCCGCTCCATATCAACACTTATGTCTGATAAAGTAAGCACAGAATGAAAAAGGTGTTATCAGGTCTAATTAAATAAGAGATAGTTTATCCAAAATTTCAGTAAAATTTTTGTTTTTCTGAAAGAAATGAATACTTTTATGCTGTAAGGACGCATTAAATTGATCAAAAGTGATAGCAAATAAATTTTTAATGTTAAAAAATATTAGATTAACTTTCGTAAAAAAAAAATGCGTCAAAGAATACTTAAAAAATGCAACATTGCAACACTGCTAAAATGTTTCTTGAGCACCAAATCAGCATATTAGAATGATTTCTGAAGGATCATGTGACACTGAAGACTGGAGTAATGATGCTGAAAGTTCAGCTTTGTCATCAGACGAATAACTTACATTTTTAAATATATTAAATTAGAAAACAGTTATTTGAAATTCTAATAATATTTCACAATAGTGCTTTTTATAATTTTTTTTTTTATCAAATAAAAGCAGCCTTGATGAACATAAGAGACTTCTTTAAAAAAATTATTAAATATTACCAACCCCAAAGGTTTGAATGGTGGTGTATAAATATACAAAAAGCTTTATAACTCATGTTTTTTTGCTTGTTTTAAGTATAAACAGCATTTCAAATATCTCTTCCAGGACTTCCACGAAGCGGCGTATTTGGCAGATGAGCGGCAGGACCTGCTGACAGCCATCAACAGCTTCCTGGACTGCAGTATTGTGCTTCCTCCATCCGACGTTGGAGGAGATGAGCTCCTGCATTCTATCGTTCGCTTCCAGAAAGAGATGCTGCACAAGAGACAGGAACAAGAGGTCAAACTACAGGCCAAGGAAGCCAAGAGCCCCGAGGACATGGGTACAAGGCTCTCGCTCATATACAGAATACAGAAGTGAACAGTCCAGTTTCACTGTTTATCCCAAATAAATGTATTGAATTACCTTTTGTATTCATTCTTAATGTTCTCAGCTCATCATCCTCCTCTGAAACCTGAAGACGATCCTCTTCGGAGGACGGGTCGGCTGTTTGGTGGGGTTATCCGAGATGCACAGCGCCGCTACCCCAAATACATCAGTGATTTTAAGGATGCCCTAAGTCCACAATGCATGGCCACAGTCATATTCATTTACTTTGCTGCACTTTCTCCTGCCATTACCTTTGGAGGACTATTGGGTTAGTCAAAGCTCTTCTTTTTTGTTATTATTTAGAGCACTGCTTTTATGTTGTATCTAAAACAAGGCACTTTTGTTTTGCCTAATGAAATCATTTCTCTTGTTTCCAGGTGAAAAGACGGATGGTTTGATAGGAGTGTCAGAGCTGATTATTGCCACTGCCGTGCAGGGAATGTTGTTCTGCCTGCTTGGGGCTCAACCTTTGCTGGTGGTGGGCTTCTCTGGACCCCTGCTAGTGTTTGAAGAGTCCTTCTATTCAGTTAGTATTTCCAATAAATGAATACAAATACTACTAATTCACTAAGAAAAGACAAGATGTTGTGCCTGCTAATAGTGCAGTTTATTTACAAAATGCATGCATGCAAATAGCGTCGATTTTTGAGAATGAAGCAAAATCTCTATTGAGGATCGTTTGAATGTAAAGACTCCTTTGGGCTGAAAATCACAGCTATTGAATTGAAATACTTGCAGTGCTATTGTGATGCATTTAGAACCTGGTTTTAGTAAATGAGATCAATATGGATCGATGTGTTCGCAGTTCTGCCGGTCCAATGATATCGAGTATCTGACGGGACGTGCGTGGATTGGAATCTGGTTGGTCATCATTGTTGTTCTCACGGTGGCCTTTGAGGGGAGCTTCCTTGTGCGATTTGTGTCACGCTTCACCCAAGAGATCTTCTCCTTCCTCATCTCTCTCATCTTCATCTACGAGACCTTCTTCAAGCTGGGCAAAGTATTGCGATGCTTTTGTTGTTAACACTGCTGTTCAAAAGTTTTGTTTTTTATGTTTATGTTCATCAAGGCTGCATTTATTTGATTAAAAATACAGTAAAACAGTGATTTCACTCACATATGATGATCTGGTTTTTATCGTTGTTGAGAATGTTTAGGTCAATTTAATACATCCTTGCTGAATAAAATTATTAATAAAAAAAAAACCGTAATGAACCCAAATTTTTGATTAGAGTTGTTTGTTTATGAGAGAGATTTAAATGTGATCAGCGGATATTCAGACAGTCTCTGTATACTGTGCAGATCTTCATGGATCATCCTATCAGAAGCTGCTATGGAAGAGAGGAAAATGACACTGCTTTACCAACACCCACAAGTGACGGCAGGTCTCCAGATGCCTCGCAAACCCTAAACCAGCCAAACACCGCTCTCCTCTCCCTGGTGCTCACGGCCGGCACCTTCTTCATTGCCTTCTATCTGCGTAAATTCAAAAACAGCGCTTTTTTCCCTGGCAGGGTGAGCTAGTATCCCCGTGTTCCTGCAAACATGTTGTGCCACTTACTCAATGATTAAATAAACATATAGGACAAGTTTTTAATGAAAGTGTCAGCTATCTGTGTGTGATGAAGTGGTAGTGACGAAAGTGATATTGTATTGTCTCTTATCTTTTGCTCAGCTCCGAAGGGCTATTGGAGATTTTGGAGTTCCTATCGCAATCTCCATCATGGTTCTGTTGGACTACAGCATTAAGGACACTTACACACAGGTGAGACATGTTTATATAATTTGAGTAATGTATAATCTATGAACTAGTTTTCTCTTAGAATTGTCCACTCAAACACACAAATTTATTGTACATCAAGCAAGATTTTAAATGGCACATTTCAAAATTAATTATATCTAAATGTTTTTTTAGACGTATGACATTTTTAAAGTACTTTGGAGGTAATTATAGGAACTGAACGATGTTTTAAAAATTTAAATACTTAAACAATACACACACAATTTAAAGAAATGAAAAGTCTGTCATTTATTCACCCTCAAGTTGTTGCAAATCTGTATGTATTTTTCTTCTGCTGAGAACAAAAGTAGAATGCTGGTAACCAAACAGTTAATGGTAGACACTGACGTCCATGGTATTTACATGGAGTCATTTAGCAGACGCTTTTATCCAAAGCGCCTTACAAATGAGGATAATGGAAGCAATCAAAATCAACAAAAGAGCAGTACTATAACAGGTCTTAAAATACATTTAAATATGCTTGCAATTGTGGTTTATTTAGAAAAAAAAAATTAATAAAAAAAAAAAAATTATACTATGCCACCATCAGACATACAGTCTTCAGATTATCTTCTTTTGTGTTTAAGTGGAGCGTGAGTAAATGATGATGGCATTTTTATGTATGGTAAACTATCCCTTTAAGACCAAAGATTTATAAAAGTCATTGTTTTTAATTTTTGTACATTTTCTTTGGTGTGCTATGCTATTGTGATTTAAGAGACTTGTGAATTTAAGATATTTTAATACTTTTGAGGATCCAATCTGTTAAAGTACCCTGGTATTACCATCTGAAACCATCTTCTGTTGTTCTGTAAATGTTTGTAGAAGGTATCCAGTCATTTCAATAAGAATCTACATGATTGAGTATTTTGCATGAAGGTGAAAGATCTCCCAACACGGATTTGAAGTTGTTCATGCAAATTCACTGCGCTGACCAACAGAAAGCAGCTTGGTTTGAAGAAAGTGACTTCTTTGTGAGCTGTGCTTCGATACACAATCAACCTTTTTTGCCTGTGAAATTTCGCTAATAAGACCGTACCTTAAGGGTTGTTAGTTACCCTGAGCTTATTCAATGATTAAAAACTGGAACATTTTTGTATGTCATTTAAAGCAAATTATTATATATGCCCTTAAGTCACCAGACACACGTGTCCAACACAATATGTGACCTATAAACTTCTTACCTCCCCATGTAGAAACTAAGTGTGCCTGATGGCTTCTCTGTGACCAGCCCGGATAAGCGTGGTTGGTTAATACCCCCACTGGGCTCAGATGGCCAGTTCCCCATTTGGGTGATGATTGCCAGCATTCTACCTGCCCTGCTCGTCTACATCCTCATTTTCATGGAGACTCAGATCACCACGTGAGTCACTAAACTATTCTGACCATACCTATATTATAGTATTCCTCAATTTAAACTGACTCAATTTTCCTTTAAAGTCTTATTGTCAGCAAGAAGGACAGGATGCTGGTTAAGGGTTCAGGCTTTCACTTGGACCTGCTGATCATCGTGGTTGCGGGTGGTGTTTCAGCTCTGTTTGGGCTGCCATGGTTGACTGGTGCTACTGTTCGTTCAGTAACTCATGCAAATAGCCTTACGGTGATGAGCAAAGCTGTTGCGCCTGGTGACAAACCACGCATTCAGGAAGTAAAAGAGCAGAGAGTAACAGGATTTCTGGTGGCTTTTCTAGTAGGTGAGTGGCTTAATTTTATGGATCATAAATATCATCTACAACAGCGGTTCTCAATTCCAGTCTTTGTGACCCCCCTGCTCTGCACATTTTGTATGTCTCTCTTTGTAAACACACCTGATTCAGATAATCAGCTCGTTAGAAGTGTGCTCCGTGCATGAACTGTGTTCCCATTGACATGGTCCCTACACAGTGTTCATTTCTCCTTACTCCCTGAGCAGGGGAAATCTGTTAAAGTCTACTTCACTTCGAAACATTCATTCATGGATTTGTGCTGCGCAACAGCTTCACACATGGGACATCATATATCTCTGTTAATAAATACAATTTAAATTTACGTCTCGCACACTTCAGTGCACTTTGTATGGAACATATATGTTCGCTTCGAACTGGAATCAAGGCAGAATATCCCATGATGTCCACTTCGCAGGGCACTTGCGTTCGAATAGAACAAATCGTCCACTTGGAATTATAAGGTTCTATCTGACATTTTTGTCAAAATTTAGTTATTCCCATGTTGTTATTCTGTGACAACTTAGATTTTTTTATGTTGTATTCATAATGGGACAGTCGAATGGGATGCAAAAACTTTGAAGCTCAATATCTCAAAACTACTAAGGATGCAGATAGAACCTTAAATTCCAAGGGGACGAAATGTCTGAAGCGATGAGAGACACACAAAATGTTCAGAGCAGGGGGTCGCGAGGACTGGAATTGAGAACCGCTTATCTACAATATACCTGCACTATAGTGTGGGCAGCCGAAATAACCGATTATCGGTTCGATATTGCAAAAATATCGGCTGATATTAGATTATTTGTATGTACTTATTTCTACAGTTTTATATTTAGATTACCTTGCTGTCATATAATTCTCACTTTAGGTTAACATTGAAAACTTAAAGATACTTTATTATAATAATAACAATAAGTGAACACCATTATATAATAACTTTAGCAGAGCTCACAATTAATATCTATTTTTCATACTGTAATTTTGTGATGCTTAAATTTGCTCTCTTGTTAAAATGATTGGTTTTTAGATTGTAATGTTTTGATTGAAAAAAAAAAAAATATATATATATATATATATATATATATAAAATAGAGAGAGAGATATATAATTATTGGTTATTAGCCCGAACATTAAAATAATTATTGTTTTTTTGTTTATTTTAATATCATTGCATCCCTAAATAAATTCTAACATGTTGCCCTAATAGGTCAGTGAATGGCTTTTTGGGTGATTAGTTATATTTTCTTAATATCTGTTGCTTGGAACTGACAGTAGAAAAACCCTCTTCCCTCCAAAGGTCTCTCTATTGTGATTGGAGACGTTTTGCGGCAGGTTCCTGTTGCTGTGTTATTTGGTATATTCCTCTATATGGGAGTGATGTCTCTCAATGGGATCCAGCTAACAGAACGCATGATGCTGCTATTAATGCCACCGAAGTACCATCCTGACCACACCTACGTCCGCAAGGTTTGTCATGGAGAACTCAGCTGATCACAGTATCCACCAGTCTTAAATCAATAATCAGATGAAAGTACGTCTGGAATGCCATTCTCAGTTTGTCTCTTCAGATTTAGCTGTTTTAATAACCTCTGTCTTGTCTATTTCAGGTGCGTACTCTCCGCATGCATCTGTTCACAGGTTTGCAGCTGGTGTACCTGGCAGTGCTGTGGGTTGTAATGTCAACCTCGGCCTCGTTAGCCTTCCCGTTTGTTCTTGTCCTCACTGTGCCATTCAGAAGGTTCCTGCTGGCCCGAATATTTACTCACCGTGAGATCCAGTGTGTGAGTGTTTCTTTTCTTTCGTTGATAGGAAAATTATATTTGTAGACATTTAATGTAGTGTGTGCTATACTAAAAAAAGTTTTTTTTTTTTTATACCTTGATGTATTTTATTAACAACTTGCATTGCTGTGTTGGCAGAGTGTTGTTGTGTGTGTGTGTGTGTGTTTTCACAAGCAATTTGGCAATGCGGTAATAAACTTTTAAGATACATTTTCTAAAAACATGTCTAATTACATCTTAGGCAGTTTTGTCAATTTAAAGTAAGGTTAAAGATTAAAATATATTTGATATAATTCTGTATTTTTTTACTTAATGGAAATAATTTTTGCACTGTATGGTGACATCTTGTTTTCAGGACTAATATAATATCTTACATTTTTATTTTGCCCTTTGCCTTTAATGTTGTTCATTTTGTTTATGTAACAGCTTGACGCAGATGATGCAGAGCCTTCAATTAATGACAGAGAAAGCCAAGATGAATACACAGAGATGCAGATGCCAGTATGACCTCATTCCTCTCTCGTCACAACCTGCGCTTGCCTGACTTTTTTGTTTTAGTCAGAGGCGTCCAGATGTACTGCCTGTCTTTTTTCATTAACCAGTTGTTGTCTCCATTTCATCTCCCCAATTTAGTTTTTGCTTAAATTATGTAAACATTATATTTATACATATGTAAAAGTGTTAAGTAGTTGCTCAGTGTCACTTGAACAACTGTGTATCTGTCACTTGACGAAAGCTTTGTCACCTGTACTATTAATGTTGTTTCTGTTTATTTTTCAGAGTTGAAAGTGTTATTGTGTTATGTGTGTGTTGTGGAGGGTTAAATGAATTTATGATATCCATTGTGAGGGGACATAAATTGTATTCATAAAAACGAACAACTGTGTAGAATAACATTAATGCAAATTATATATGGTCTATTTTTGTAGCTAAACATAAAGTATACACAGATTTATGCTATATACAAAAATTATATATATATATATATATATAATAAACATTGCTAATTATTAGCAACAGAACACTGGTTTCAGTCGCCAGTTTATTTGGAAGAAGAAAAGATACATGTTGTTGTTTGTTTTTTTTTCAACTGTGAATATATTGTCTTTTGAAAATTGTTGCATAGCTGTTTTAAAACTATTTTTCTCACCAGAGCACCAAAGAGGCCTGTGTGTTTATAAAATGAGAACACTAAAAGAATCATAAAAGTAGTCTTAATAGTTAAAATAATAAATAAAGATACAAAGTGTCATTTGATTTCATTTAACTAGTTTGAGAGAAAAATGAAAGAAAAGTAATTTTTCATATGTTAGAAGGAAATGTTTTATGGAGTTCAACAGGTGAAGTTTTACACTATCTCTGGTACGATAAAGGTATCATCTACCACACCTGTGAAATGTTTTGATCGTTCAACGCACTGTTTATAGGTGATTGTTTGTCTTTTGAGGTACAAAACTAGAATCTAAATAATCTGTTTAAGCAATAAATACCAAACCTGTGTAGATTTGGTAAAATGCTGTAATGCATTTTTCTTAAATGTATCTCATGTACATTCCAATCGAAAAGATGGTCTTGCAAATAATTATTTTTATAAAGAAGGGACTACATCTATGTTATTTAATCTGTTGTGTGTGTTTAATGTCAAAATGTGTTTTCCCCTTTAAAAACCGACAAGAGTTAATTTGACTGATTTCATTATGATCTCACATCATACAGTAGTGGGGTTTTTTTCATCCGATAGTCATTTCAGATATAATTTTGCTTTCACAAAGTTGAAAAAAATGACCTTAGTAAGCAAAGATAGCAAGTACAAAAGAAAAAGAGCTGTTAAACAATAGATTTTTGTGATTATTGACATATTACTGTAGAAGGTCAATGATGTGGGCATATGTCTTTGTTTTAGCTTTGTAAATGTTTAAAGTACAAGCCCAAACCTAATAAAATAATGGAACTGATTTTACATTAGACCTTTTGTTTTTATTGATTAAAATCATTATTTTACACACATTTTTCTTTGTCATATGTGCTTGATAAGATGTGAAAGAAATTACAATCCATATGCTGTAGAGTCAGTGAGCATTGCCATGATGAAGGCCCCATCGCTCTCAATGCACCTCTGCTGCCATCTCATGCTCATTACATAGCGGTAGCAAAAACATATATTATAAATATAGTATACATTATAAATATTATAAAACAAACTTCTCTTTTCACCCACACACTACCACAACATTACTTTTTTTGCTGATTGAGACATATGCCTCATTTAAGGTTGTATACAGGTCAAAAAATTAAATAAAAATCAAGATAGAATGACAGTTCCAAACCTATATGTTGAGCACAAAAGAAGGCATTTTGAAGAATGTTTGCAACCAAACAGAAGACAGTAGCTATTAGCTTCCATAGTATGGAAAAATATGAAATATCTGAAATATTATAGTCATTTTGCATGATTTTCATACAGGCATATATTTTTTGTTCAAATTTAACGTTAATTTTTATACCAGTAAGACCGAATCAAGTAACAATCAGGTAACAAAAAACAACAATCAAAAACATAAGTTTACCACTTTGCTTATCCACTAAAAAAATAAAAAAATAAAATTCACTATAAATTTCAGAAAGTTTGTTTTATTTTAAATAAGAACATTGTCTATTTGGTGAAATATTTTAAAGCTCAGTTTAACTTGAAAAATGTTTATTATGTACCTTGTAAAATGTGTACCTTGATTACCATGTACATTTGTATTCATTTTAATAATTTTATCCAGGTTTTCCCTGTCGTGGGGATCTTCGTGGGAAGAAATTATCATGAAACATCCAGCTCAATACACATTACTATGACCCAATGCTGTCTAAATAAATACCAATTGATAATAGACTTGTTTTCCCAGTCACCCCAGTGATCTGATGAAGCATCTCTCTCAGGCCTGGTCAAACTGAGGGGGCGGAGTCAGTCACAGCTCTCTCCTCCTTTCAGCGTGCCATTGGTCAGTTCCACATAAAGAAATCTCGTGACGATTGTGTACTATCAGAGAGCATGAGATGGGGACATACAGTCAGTGGCACTTTTAAACTGTGCCTCTCTGACTGTGATGTTTACGCTCAGTCACAAGCAGCCATCAGTCTAAATCGTCTCTCCCAACACACCAGTTTAACGTCAAAATGAAGATAAACTCTGGAGGCTAATTTGAGCTAACTATTCTCGGGCTACTGAGGCGAGGTTTTTGGAGCGCGGAGGCCGCGTGAGTCTCGGCGGCAGCAGAATGAACGAGGGACACACAAACTAATCGGTTTAGACACTTGAGGTCCTGGCAGGGTTGGCGAACACTCATGCTTTTTATGGGAACCAGTTGATATTTTTGTCCTGTTTAATGCTTAGTCTTCTAAAAGAACTCCCTATAAACTGTAAACTAATATAAACATATTTTATTATTATTGATCGATGGATGCACGGTAATTTTCTACTTAATCGGCTTGAGAAAATAGCACTCTAAAATGTTGCAAAATGAATAAACATTTAATCAATATCATTCAGAAATTTATTATAATGTTAAAAATAAATATTATTTTAAAGTTTTTAGCCTCCGCCTTTATTTATCGCATGTTTTCCCCCGGAGTTCCTCCCCCTGCGGCGCTGGGCGGAGTTTCATACCGACCCAGACGCTCCTTTTGTCGGATTCGTTTCGACTTGACTCCCCGGGGTTTACGGCTAAAAAATAGATACTTAAATACAATAAAACCAATTAACACGAACACGTCGCTAGTTAATAAGCGCATCCGCGACGGAATATTGAAAAAGGTAAGTGATTTGATGATTTTTGAGCCCGTTTAGAGCGCTTTTAAATTTGCTCGTCCCCGAGTCTTTGTAACATTCATGGCGGCTCTGCAGTGAGGGCTCTGGGGCGAGGGAAAGCACAAGCGGCCGCTCATTCCTGTGTTTATGATTCTGATTCACCAAAACATGGTATTATTAAACTAAGACTGAATATATGACAACAATTTAAACATTTAACTATTTATATTCATGAGTAAATAGAGTTTTTAGTGAAATAATGCGTTTTATAATATTGTCAAAATCCGTGCAAAAAATAAAAATGTGCATGCATCTAGACTTGAACTGTAGCAAGGAAGTATTTGATACATATTAAAATATAATTTAGATTTAATCGGCGTAAGCGATATTCCTCGTACTTTCGCCAGTAGCTTGCTCTTTAGCTGAGGCATCGGTGCCAGCGGAAGCTGCGTGGGGACTCCTGCCGGAATAAAGATGACATTACCGGGGTTGGAAACAGACTAACGGTCGGTGCGCTACAGGAAACCTGTTTAACACTAATTTATTTAATTAGTAAAGAGTGGGCTTCACACGAGTTATTAAATATGAGAACACTTGTTACTGGCACTAGTTTTAATAAAGCACAATGTATGCAGTGCTTGATGCCATACTTTCTGTCAGAAGATAATTAGAATATTAAACGGCCAATAATGGTTTATTTTTAACAGAAAGACTCGAATATTGCATTATATATATATATTTTTCGTGTTTTTAGCTCTTTTAACTCAATTGACCTTGTGCGCGGGAGAGGATGACACTATTTAACCGGGAAACCGGTGCCTAGTGAGGGCAAGAGCAGCGACGCCACAGCTCGAGAAGTACTCGGGCACGTGCCGGACGCATCAGTGACACTTCACAACATAATACCGAATCCCGGCATTAAAATATGTTCGTATTTCTTAAATGTAAAATATTCACAAGTTACATGAGAAGAAATTATCAGTTTAAAAATCAGTTATTCAAAACCAATTAAATCCTTAAATAAGTGTTGAAGCAAACCATACGTGTTGTAGTGCCACATGGATAAAAAAAAAATTGTGTAATCTAAACATATAATGAAGTACTCGCCTATGAGTGAATAGTAAGCGCTCGTGGAGAACAGGAGGAGAAACCGATCGCGTCCGGGGGCACTGATGCACTTTAGCAAGGCTCATGTTTGTCCTCACATCTCGCTGCTCGTGGTTACATAATCCCAAAGGAAAGTCTTTCCTGTTGTTCCTTGCCAAGATGACCCCCGACACCATGTCCGAGCGTTTCTCTCGCATCCTCAAATCGTGGCATGAATCGGACAGGAAGCCCGGATAGTTGTCGATCGTTTCCTGGATGCTTTCCTGGGCCGATCTCTGTAGGCGAACCTAGATGAAATTCGCGGTTTGATCGCGGATAGCCCTAGGAAATGTGCGGTGAGGACATTGTCGTGGTTTCTCATCGTTCTCCGCCGCTGGTGAGCTCTGTCTGGTGTGTCCACGGCGTGATGACGAGTCCGTGTCGAGGAGGTCCAGAGGCGGAGCATGAGCTGCACATGTTCCTCTGGGTGGCAGTGATGCCATCCACAACCTGTCCTACCACCGTTCGCTAAATTGAGGAACTTGTTTATTAAGGATGTTTATGTCGAAAATAAAACTGATGTTGACCAATCAGAATAAAGGACTGGAACTAACCATTTTATAATAGTATATAAATGATAATAAAGTAACAGGCTGTTTACCTTTTTACTGCATTTACAGGTTTAAAAGAGATGAACACATTTTGATTATTGCCATAATTATGGCAATAAATATTTATTTATTTATTCCTTAAAACTAACCATCATCTGTTTTTTTATGCTAATTTTGTTACTTTTTATATTTTCTGTATTTTGAAATTTCCATTAAGCAATATAGTGGTAAATAATTGATTTAAAAATTTACTAGAACTTGTTTATATCAGAAGAAAAACAAAGTTGAATTTAATATTTTCTTTGTCATTACATTGTTTAGAGCATAAGAAAATGGGGAATTTTTTTTTTGTTTGTTTTTTTTTTTGTTTTTGAAAAATGATATTTTATCCATTTCCATTTGTTATTCTAGGTCTGTAGGTGTAGAGGACACCAGGCCTTTTAAAATCAATAAAATGACATGAATAGATGTAAAAAGGCAAACACACACACACACACACACACACACACACATATATATATATATATTAAATCCCCTAGTCTATTTTAATTTTTTATAGCAAACTTTGTATAAAAATTATTCTCAACCATGTTATGACAGATAGTAGAGAATTATTTGAAAGTTGATGTACCATTTTGCTTTATGCAACGTATGTAAGATGGCCCATAAGTGGGATGTCCCTATGCACTATATATAATTTGCATATTAATTTGTTTTGGGGGCAACATGTAATGAAAAAAGAAGTGTATTCATGGGAATAGTATAATCGGCAAGATTTTCATAACAGTATCTTATATTTCATAGGAATACTGAAATATCATTTCTTTCCCTGTTCATTTGTTGTGTCTCCCAAAATGCATAATAAACATGCTTTTAGTCCTGGTGTCCTCTACAGTGGCCATGTATGAAATCAGTGTCCTGTTTCATAACAGAAAGCCATATTTTGAAATGGAATAACGTTTTCCTGAGATTTTAATTTATGACAAACAATTGGAAAATTTGTCGGATTTAAATGATCATTACAAAATATTATCATATTTCCATAAGGGTGTTGAATTTGATAACTAAATTAAAATTAAAAACCAAGGAGATCATGGTGAAACATTGAAACATTTGGTATCTCTGAAAAGCGCTGAATGTGCTCTTTACAGGACATCCAGATTACCAGTGTGGCAATAATGTCCTCAAAACTCCATAGCTTGTTACCAGGAGTGTGTGTGTGTGTGTGTGTGTGTATGTATATATATATTAGTGTTTATTTTTTACTAGATAGAAGTTATAAGTATAAATACTAGCACAGTTAGTAGTGCTTCTAATTACGTTCTTGTACTTATTCCTTGTACTTATGACAAATAAATTCCTTTTATTTATACTATTTTGACTTTATACTATATATAATTGTTAACCTATACATAAACTAAAAAATACAAACTATACAAATGCTACATATAAACACTACCTTTACACAACTAACCTACTGACAGATTTTGAATATGAATATACGATGAATATACTCAGTGTCTTGAGTACCATTTTTAATTAAACTGTCCTGAGTCCTGACTATTTACTACACATGACAAGTCAAATAGCAATTGTTACTATGGATAAATGTTGAAACGGTTTGCCATATTCAGTCAGTAACCCATTTTTACAGCCTCACTTTGAATTGTCTTGTTTTCTCTGTGTAGCCACTTGGCCAGTGAAGTGTCAAGGTGAAACTTGGTGAATTCTGTCATCATGAATGGCAGCACCAGTGTGTCTGGCACCCAGACAGGACGGCTCAAAAGTGAGTCAGGTACGCTCGCATTCTGTCCACGATGGACATATTCATACAGACACACTACAATAAACAACCTCTGGTTTTGGCCATTCAACGTGCTCAATGCGTTGGTGTGCACTGTTTCTGTTAGACGCTGATCCATGGAGCAAAGAGGACTGTCTGACACTGCTGGAGAGGATACGCAGTCAGCTACCTGATGGAGACACAATGAAGTATAAAACCACAGAGTCTCATTTTGACTGGGAGAAGGTGGGGTTTGGGGGTTTCACTGGAGACATGTGCAAGCAGAAATGGCAGAAAGTTTCCACAGAGGTGAGCCAAATTCCAGCGAGCTAAAGCATAAAATGTGCCTGTGTTCCAAAAAAACAGTAATAAGTGTTTATGTTAAAGACACTTTCTTTGGATTGTCCATGTAAAGATTATTTTACTGTGAGCTTTGCCAGCTTAATAATAAACAGAACGTTACAATTATTTTCATTCATTGGAGTTGTGTAATGATTTTCCCACCCTAGGTGCGTAAATACAGAACAATGACAGAACTCATTGTTGATGCTATTGAATATGTGAAGAACCCCTACAAGGGGAAAAAATTGAAGGTGAGATATAAGGAAGTCTCAATATTTATTTTTCTTTTTTTTCGTAATATGCCATGCTTTAGTCTGATGTGTTATGTCAACTAAAAGGCTGTTTTCATATCATGTATGATTTACCTCTGTTTTAGACACATCCAGACTTCCCGAAGAAACCGCTCACTCCCTACTTTCGCTTCTTTATGGAGAAGCGAGCCAAGTATGCAAAAATCCACCCCGAGATGAGCAACTTGGATCTCACCAAGATTCTGTCCAAAAAATACAAAGAGCTTCCTGAAAAGAAAAAGGTGAAAAAGTTTTAGACGAATATCTTAAATGAGAACTGGTGCATTCACAACTAAAAAAAATTGAAATACTAAAATGACTAAACCTGAAACAAAAAAATAAACAAAGCTACAGAAATATCAAATTGTAGCAAAATGATAAAAGTACATAACAAATTGATTAAAACCTAAACTAAAATTGAAATAAAATATTATTAAAATATGAACAAATGCTGTAATAGTATATAAATGATACTTATGATCTCACATTAATTGAAAATATTTGTACTTCAGTATTCATTTGTCTCACCACAGGACAAACTAAATGGCAAAATGATGATTACCAATGGTAAATATTGTGACAGAAATGGTAACATAAGATATATACTTTCTCTTATACATTTTTACCTAAATTCTTGATGTTCATTAAAGATATGTATATATGTCCTCATATATGTAAAGTGCTGGTACTTGTAGAATTTCATTCTTTTTATAGATTTGAATCATGTTGCTCTTACAGTGAAGTGCTTGCAAATATTAATGTTGAAGGTCATCTGTTTTTCTTTTAAATTTGCACTATTACTTTTGTCAGCTAAAGTACATTCAAGAGTTCCAGAGAGAGAAAGAGGCTTTTGAGAAGAACATGGCACGATTCAAGTTAGTGTCCATGTTCCTTTGCACAAAAATACCTAATGCATGTATGGCAGTTTTTTATCTTTTAGTGGTGATTAAGTGAGAAGCTTCTATTGTTCTTAGGGAGGACCACCCAGATTTAATAGAGGAGAGAAAGAAGTCAGACCTCCCAGAGAAGCCCAAGACCCCTCAGCAGCTATGGTACAACCATGAGAAGAAGACCTACATGAAAATTCACCCCGAGGTAAAAGAGTTTGGAAAGGAAAGAAAAGAGTGGGCATATAGTCTTTAGTAGCAACTTGAGTATAAAGAGTTAGAGCTGTGTAACAAAGTCCAGCTTGTCACCTACTTGCATAAAATTCAATGATTATTATTATTATTTTTTTTTAGTGCATTTCAGATTTAACTGTTGGTTGTCGGATCTGCTCTCACTTTTCCATGTCCGATGCTTGTAGGTAAGCCAGAAGGAGCTGAAGGAAGCATTACGTAAACAGTGGTCCCAATTATCAGACAAAAAGAGGTTGAAATGGATCAGCAAAGCTCTAGAGCTGCAGAAACACTATGAGGTACGGCTTTGTGTTCTCACTGAAGCTGAAGCGAAGAGGTCTTTGTCAGCTTAGCAAGAGGTATAAGGACATATTGCTTCCTCATACAGGACACCATGAGAGCGTATCTTGAAACTCATCCAGATGCAAGCTCTGATGAACACGTCAAATCTGTCCTGACCAAGGCTGAACGGCAGCTCAAGGACAAGTTTGATGGTCGGCCAACCAAACCACCACCGTATGTTTCAAACCACTAAGAAGCATTTGGTTCTCTCATCAAATGGCTTATGAAGTCTTATCTTGCCAAATTCTTGCTCATTATACCAAGATATGCTGCTGTTATATAATACGGCTGAAATACAATTTTGGTGACTGTTTTGAAATCCACCAGTGGTTTTTGTCTGTGTGTGTGTGTGTGTGTGTATATATATATAACCCTATATAATATACACACAAACACACAAATATGCAGTATTTGTGATATGTTCAATTCATTATATATGCAGTGTGTGTGTGTGTATATATATATATATATATATATATATATATATATATATATATATATATGTATATATGTATATATGTATGTATGTAATTTCATCTGTGTATTACTATGTTCTGCAGAAATGGCTATTCTCTGTACTGTGCTGAATTAATGGTAAACATGAAGGACGTGCCAAGTACGGAGCGGATGGTGCTGTGCAGTAAGCAGTGGAAGATGATGACCCAGAAAGAGAAGGATTTGTTCCAAAAACGATGTGAACAGGTCTGACAGACCAGTCCACTCTTGATTTGTTTTAAACCAAAAAAAGAAAGTATTAAAAGCTGAAATCAAAAAATTGTAATGTGGAAAAGATTCTGTGGTTGAACAGTAATGGCTGACCCTGATTTCTAGGTTGCTCTGTGGTCGATAGCTTATATAATACATGTGTGTATATATATTACTGGTCGAAAGATCTTGAAAGTCTCCATAAGTCTCTGCATTTATTTGAGCAAAAATACAGTAAAAATAAAAATAGTATTTAATATTATTTCAATACAGTTAGATATTCGAATGTAATTCATAACTGTGATGTCAAAGCTGAATTTTCAGCAGTCATTACTCCTGTCTTCAGTGTCATGTGATTTTTGTAAAGATTGTAAAGAAAAACAATACACATTTACTCAAAATTAAACAAAAAAAATACTAAATACAGAAATTGTTTACTATCTGCAAATCTGTCAGATGAATTTGTAATCAAAAAGAGGGAATGTAAACACTTCAGTTAATTGTTAAAGCAGGCACGGTTAATATTAATAATAATAATACTAAATAGTATTATTAACATTTCTCAATAACACAGTTGTCACATTAAGAACTAAATATGACAATGTTTATCCCTCATCAGAAAAAGAAACAGTTTGAGATTGACCTTCAGAGGTTTATTGAGGTAAGTACAAAGCAATACAAATGAATTCTATTACAACAGTTAGTGTTGAAGTCCTGATCCTGCTTTTAAAGGGAAGCTTTGTTTATTTCGACACTTTGTCTCAATCTCTCTTGCAGAGTCTCCCAGAAGAGGAGAGGGAGCGTGTGTTGACAGAGGAGAAGCTGGGAGGTACCAGGATGAGCATCGTGGGTGCAGGCAGCCCCCTAAGGGCCAAACCCCCATCTGTGAAGGTGGACATGTGCAAGATGTGCTTGCATGCCTGGTGATATGTTTTCTAAATCAGGATGAGAAGTAGTTTCTTCTTGTTGTGCCGTAGGAACGGTGTCGTGACCCTGAGCTGGATCAGTGGGTACATGGACTTTCAAAAGAGAAGCGAGACAGTAAGAAGAAAACACGGCTTCCTGAAACGCCGAAGACTCCAGAGGAGATGTGGCAGCAGAGTGTGATAGGAGACTATCTGGCTAAATACAGAGTAAGAGCAACATGCAAAAGACATCCAAAGAGACCCCTGCAGAATCACACAACGCCAAAGAAAGATTTGTTTGTAACATCATGCAGAACAACAACATTGTCTAGAAACTATAACCTTAAACTGTTGCTCTTCACAGAACGACCGGAAGAAAGCGCAGAATGCAATGGATGCCGCTTGGAAGGCCATGGAAAAAAAGGAGAAGATTCCTTGGATCAAGAAGGCTGCAGAGGACCAGAAGCGATACGAGGTTCAGTACCGGACCGTGGTCAGTGACCAGACGTTTTGACCACTGTCTTCTCACCTGTGCTGAAGAAAAGTCAAAATGTTGGTCACCCCTAACTTTCCTCCTTCCCAGAGTAGAGGCAGAGCAGTCTGCAATGGATGCAGTTGTGTCTAAATGTGCATATATCCTAAGATTGACTTTGTACTTACGTTTGATGTTTGCAGTGATTTTTAAATGTCTTCATTTCAGTGTTCTGTCACTTATTCTTGCATATTCTCATGAATCTGACATAATGATGTGCTTTAGCCCTTGTTTATATTTTTGTTTGCATTATAAGCATATGTCATTTTTGTTTATGTTTTCATTAGTTTTTCAGCTTGTCTCATGTCTTGTCTTTGCGTTCAGAGTGAATAGAAAAGGTCTCTCTGCTCATGTTTCTTGTTTTTCTTCCTGCAGAGAGAGCTGTTAGAGATGAGGACCGTTCTGTCAGGACAGGGACAAAGAAAACCAAAATTTGATGGCGAGCCGAAGAAGCCCCCAGTGTGAGTGTAATATTTGTAACTTGTCGCTTTCTGAGAGACATAGGCTACCATCCGTGTTACAGTTTTTTTCAGTCGCTAACAAGCATTTGTCCAAGCAGTTGTCACATTTTCAAAACTCTAAACACAATTAGCACAGCATCTGTCTATTGTGGCCATACCATTCACACATTTCATGTCGTTTTCACACAATATGGAGTCATTGAACACATTTCCACAATGCTTACATTCTCTGAACAGACAAGCTATACCTCCCAACAAAATTATGGATCGTTTTTGTAGTATTTACAAATGTTATCACACAACATCCCACAATAGCAAAAACAATGTTCCAAACCTTAGATACAGTATAAAAACCTCTGCTTCTGCAATGATATCAGTTCAAAAACAATATATCTTAGCTGATTTATGTTTTGTAAATTGGGCCAACCACAACTGATTCCAATCTGGCTTAGACTCAATGGCAGGGGTTATTTTTTCTATTACATTGACACTTATACAATAAAAGGAGGACTTTGAAGAATTATATTTTTGGAAACAGAAACAGAAAAAGACAAACACTGTAATGTATGGACGAGGAAGAGTAAGAGCAAGGGGCCCAGGGAGAAGAGCAGGCCCAGTGAGAGGAGCAGGAGCAGTGAGAGGAGCAGGAGCAGTGAGAGATGCAGTGAGAGGAGCAGTGAGAGGAGCATGAGCAGTGAGAGGAGCAGTGAGAGGAGCATGAGCAGTGAGAGGAGCAGTGAGAGATGCAGGAGCAGTGAGAGGAGCAGTGAGAGGAGCAGGAGCAGTGAGGTGCAGTGAGAGGAGCAGTGAGAGATGCAGGAGCAGTGAGAGGAGCAGTGAGAGGAGCAGGAGCAGTGAGGTGCAGTGAGAGGAGCAGGAGCAGTGAGAGGAGCAGTGAGAGGAGCAGTGAGAGGAGCAGGAGCAGTGAGAGGAGCAGGAGCAGTGAGAGATGCAGTGAGAGGAGCAGTGAGAGGAGCATGAGCAGTGAGAGGAGCAGTGAGAGGAGCAGTGAGAGGAGCATGAGCAGTGAGAGGAGCAGTGAGAGATGCAGGAGCAGTGAGAGGAGCAGTGAGAGGAGCAGGAGCAGTGAGGTGCAGTGAGAGGAGCAGGAGCAGTGAGAGGAGCAGTGAGAGATGCAGGAGCAGTGAGAGATGCAGTGAGAGGTGCAGGAGCAGTGAGAGGATCAGTGAGAGATGCAGGAGCAGTGAGAGGAGCAGTGAGAGGAGCAGGAGCAGTGAGAGGATCAGTGAGAGATGCAGGAGCAGTGAGAGGAGCAGTGAGAGGAGCAGGAGCAGTGAGAGGAGCAGGAGCACTGAGAGGTGCAGTGAGAGGAGCAGTGAGAGGAGCATGAGCAGTGAGAGGAGCAGTGAGAGGTGCAGTGAGAGGAGCAGGAGCAGTGAGAGGAGCAGTGAGAGGAGCAGTGAGAGGTGCAGTGAGAGGAGCAGGAGCAGTGAGAGGAGCAGGAGCACTGAGAGGTGCAGTGAGAGGAGCAGTGAGAGGAGCAGTGAGAGGAGCATGAGCAGTGAGAGGAGCAGTGAGAGATGCAGGAGCAGTGAGAGGAGCAGGAGCAGTGAGGTGCAGTGAGAGGAGCAGGAGCAGTGAGAGATGCAGGAGCAGTGAGAGGAGCAGTGAGAGGAGCAGGAGCAGTGAGGTGCAGTGAGAGATGCAGGAGCAGTGAGAGGAGCAGTGAGAGGAGCAGTGAGAGGAGCAGGAGCAGTGAGAGGAGCAGGAGCAGTGAGGTGCAGTGAGAGGAGCATGAGCAGTGAGAGGATCAGTGAGAGATGCAGGAGCAGTGAGAGGAGCAGGAGCAGTGAGGTGCAGTGAGAGGAGCAGGAGCAGTGAGAGGAGCAGTGAGAGGAGCAGTGAGAGGAGCAGGAGCAGTGAGAGGAGCAGGAGCAGTGAGGTGCAGTGAGAGGAGCATGAGCAGTGAGAGGATCAGTGAGAGATGCAGGAGCAGTGAGAGGAGCAGGAGCAGTGAGGTGCAGTGAGAGGAGCAGGAGCAGTGAGAGGAGCAGTGAGAGGAGCAGGAGCAGTGAGGTGCAGTGAGAGATGCAGGAGCAGTGAGAGGAGCAGTGAGAGGAGCAGTGAGAGGAGCAGGAGCAGTGAGAGGAGCAGTGAGTGATTGTTTTTATTCCCCCCCCCTTTTTTATTCTGGCCTTTTTGCTGTTGTTGTTTTTTTTGTTCAGAATGCTCTTATGTGTTTTATGGATATTTTGTTCACTGTTAGCAATACTGTCAAACCTTTTCTGTTCTATCATACCGTGTTTCTACTGTACCTCCTGCAGTAAGCAGTAAAGGAAAAAAATAGCTTTTTACTGGAATGCTTGAATGTGAACATTACTGTACATTTGGACATGCAGTTCCTAACCAAGAAATTTAGTGTAAAACAGTGAATTGCATGTTTTGCATGCAAATACCTGTAAAACTGAGACGGAAAAGTCTATGCAGTTTTAGTAATGTCAACAATAGCCAGTATTTTGAAACCTGGTGTACTTTGATTGACTGCATGTACCTTGTGAGATGAAAACAAGTGTTATTCTTTGACAGAATAATTTAATTTTGAATCAGATTTCCAGTGTTTTGGTAAAGTTGGTGTGGGCAGAGAAAGATGTGTTCTATTTTGAAATGAAGATTTAGTATATATTTAACAAAATGTGTTTTTGAGAAGGAAATTATCCATTTGGCCAATTGTGTTTTGTAGGTGTGAGTCTGTGTTAAGAGTTTAGAAAAAGTATCTGAAGTATGGTTAAGCGCTTGTTAGCGATTGAAAAAAACTGTAAAATGAAATGCTATTTTATCTATTTCACTGTTTCAGTACTACTTTGTCGTCTTCTGTCCAATCTCAGGAGCGGGTATCAAATGTTCTCTCAGGAACTGCTAACTAACGGTGAGCTGAATCACTTCAGCCTGAAGGAGCGCATGGTGGAGATCGGCAAGCGGTGGCACAAGCTTAGTCAGAGCCAGAAGGACAAATATAAAAAACAGGTTGAGGAGCAGCAACTAGAGTACAAAGCTGAGCTTGACGCTTGGGTAAAGGTAGGAAGCTTGTTGAATCTTCCAGTTCTGCAAATCAAATATACTTTGTTTATTATTGGGTGCTTATTATATGGTTCTTTTTTCATTTTTTAAGTTATTCGAAAATAGATTACAAATCAAATTTATATATACAATCACTTAAATACAACTCTTCTATCATGAGCATGTTTTTCATTTCTAAATAGAAGTATATTATAAATAGAAAATGTCATAATGAAACTGCCCTGATATCGTAATGGAAGTATTCGAAAGAAAAGCTCAATAATTGTTGCATTTTTTAATATATTTTTTTTAAGCATTCATTATTATTTTTACTTTTAACAAAAACTTTAATACTTAATTTTCTTTGGTGGAAAAAAAGCAAGTTATATAAAATGTCATGTAGTACAGTTTTATACTTTTATTACTTTTTTTTAAGTTTTACCTTAAACTATATTTCTTTCTTTATTTTTTTGCATAATGATTAAGATTTATTTAGGGTACACCACATTACATTTTTGGAATAAATTAAAACTTTTCTAATAAAAATAATAATCATAAGTTTGCAATACCGTATGCAACCAACATGAATAAAGAAAGTCCACTTTTATGAAATTGGCATGTTTTAAAAAGATTTAGCTTCTAGACACTTTTGTGTCACAATAAACTTATTAAAAAATGTAAGTGTGAGCAATATGAGTTTGGAGATTTGTAGTCATTTATTTTGCTCTGTTTTTTCTTGTTCTCCTAGTCCCTCTCCCCTCAGGAGTGTGCGGTATATAAAGAGTTCTCAACTACGGTAAGCAATTGTTCATTTCTGAGGCTGTAACTTGCACTCAATGCTCTGTATATTAACATTACTTCTCACACAGTCATTCATATAGCTGAGATTGTGATTTAATCTTCACTATATCAATATCCCCTGCACTGCATGGCAAGATGATGCACCCTGGTTCATTTAGTTTATAGACTTTGCTTGGAAAGGCTGTTTCTATCCATGCCATCACAAATGGCTTTATTATTTCCTTTCTCCCCATTTAGAATCACATCTCTTGGCTCAAACTAACTTGACTCGAATGGATAATGTTCTTAGGGCTGTATTGTAGGGCTACTAATCATTGCTTAAGCTTGAACTTTTTTTTCTTTCTTCTTTTTTTTTCCTGTGCTGCTCTGTCCTTGCACCCCCATCCCGCCCTCTCTTTGCCCTCACAGAAACGGCGAAGCACTACAAAAGCACAAGGTCCTGGGGCGAAAGTCCGAGTCACCAAGGGGAAGGCGGTAGGTGCCAGAGCCGTGACAGTGGGTCCCGGGGGGGGCAAGCGTTCCATGGCGTACCGGGCCAAGGTAACGCCCGCTGTCTCTGGGCAACTCACCCACACAGGCTGTGGACTCTATATGAAGTTGCTTAAGGGTGTTACATCATTTTGAATTTCACAAATTAATTTGAGCTGATGGTTGGTGTGTGTGTACACATGCAAATTCAGTGATACAGTACACACTTATTAAGAGAGTTTGAGAGATGTGTGACTCTTGGTTTCCAGCAGGACACTTCGGACTCGGATGAAGATGATGACAAAACTGACACTTCAGATTCGGAGGATGAAGATGATGAGTCATCTGGCAGCACAGATAGTGAGGATGATGATGAAGATGATGAGGTTCATTTTGCTTTGGTTAAATAAAAAATGTTTGTTATTAGTGCAGGTATTCATTATTTTTTAATGTTGACTTAGAATGAAGATGATGATGACGACGACAATGATGATGACCAATCAGACGGTTCCAGCAGCTCATCATCAGAAGATAGTATTGACTCTGATTCAGACTAACCTGTCCCACCCACTCTTAGAGGGGGCTGTGCCGGACACACCCCCTAGCACACCCCTCCCGGGAAATGGGGAGGTGGTCAAGCAGCCGTGAGCTCACAGCATGCAGTAATCTGCCTCCCTATCTTTACTGGGCAAAAAAAACATGATGGGGCCCAACCGCTCTCCCCATCAGTGTGTCCATGTGTTATGTGACTTGAAGTCAATCGGACAAGTTTTTTCTTTTTTCTCTTTTAAAGGAGCTGTGTTACATGTGTGGTAATCGCCTCAGTTTTTATTGCCTTTATATAGGTGTGTTATTAAAATCTGTTGTTGCTTTGTTTTGTTCCTTTTATTTTAACTTCAAAATAATTTGTTCATTTAAGCTGGTTGAGCTTTTATGAGTTTCGAGAGTATCAGGGTTGCTCAGAGGTGGATGTTAGGGATAAAGACTTTGAAATGGAGGAGATTAATTCTCCTGTTCTCCTGTTTATAATTGTTTGCCTCACTAGTTGATGGGGCTCTGAGGGCTAAATGAGCTGCTCAAGTCTTGTTTGGATCATTCTGTTCCAGATCCTCAATAATAAATGCACTTTTTTCCCTCTTGTACTCAATTGTGTATTTTCTAATACATGAGAAAAGTGATATTCATATATTGATTTGCAAAGTGACTTTTAGTATTTGGATTTGAGAGTATACCAATGTGCCAAATTATTAAATCATTTGTTATAAAAAGCATGACAGATGCCTTCAGTAGTTCTTTAGGGCAATGATTTTCAACCTTTACAAATCCAGGATTTATTGTTTCTATTATTATGTATATGTATAGTTAAACTGTTTCTATGAATATTTATAGAAAGAATTCTATAATGTTTTAAAGAAACATTTTATATATCTCAATGAGGATGAAGGATGCTGATCTGAGCTTTTTCTTAATTTAAAAACATTACCAAAAAAGCTAACAAATTTACTAATTAATTGTAATAGTTATAGTGTATATATATATATTAAATCTGTTTTTAGTTTGTAAAACCTATTTTGTGGTTCTGATGACCTTAATATACGTCGATGCGCATTACTTTCAGTGACGATGTGTTGTTGATCAGCATGATGTTTTTCTCAAATAACGAGATTGTTATTTCTGTCAGTGAGGCTGAATTGAATACTGTATGCGTTCATTTCGCCAGCGGTTTCAGATTCCTCTTTAAAAGTTAAGCGTTTCTGCCATTAGTTGCGGTCCCGTGCAGGATTCCCTCCTCCGGCCCCCTCCGGCCCACATGCTTGATTTTCGCTTCCTGTCCAGCAGCTCCAGATGGGGCAGATCAATGCGCGCATTCCAGTTTATTGTAACTGTAGAGGCATGTGATTTCAGCTCGTAATGTCCGCGCGCTGGATTGAGCACAATGCAGTGAATATGGTGCCACTTGGAAACACGGAGCTCTGCGAACAATTTACATTGCAATTACTTCTGAAGCCATTTATACGGAGTGAAACCACGGCTATCTCGGTAAGTTAAAAGGAGTGGCACATTTTGATTTAGATAATGTGATTTTAACAGCAAATAGAAACTTAAAGGCGCTCTTTTTCTATGGATTACTTAACTATTGACTTCATCTGGAAGATGTGTTTTTGATGGTAGCCCATCTGGTTTTTAGCTTGTTTAAGATTACCATTATCTGACTGACCAACTAACAGGTTAATCAGTTTAAGATGCTGTGTTTTTTTCCTCTGTGGTAGTAAACTGGTCTACCAGTTTAGAAAAGCTAGAAACCAGCTACTAGCTGAAGCTGTATTTTCCAAAAGGGATCCAGTGATTAGATCCACTCTTTAATAATAGCATTTTTTCATTGTCTTAGCGCAAGGTTGTTTTCTTGAGGTGACTACACAGCCATGAGGTCCTCATCCTCGCGTTTATCAAGTTTTTCCTCCAGGGATTCTTTATGGAGTCGGTGAGTTGAAAATGCACTGCTTTTTTGTGCGTTATACCACTAAATATTCCATCTGCACATCATATCTGCTTCCGGGGAGTCTCCAGATTTGCATATCAGTCTAGGCTAACACTACTAAATTTACACAGAGTACTCAATATATGTTTAAGTTTAATCAAAGAACTGCCAGACCTCTTAAAGGGGCCATATAATGTGATTTTTCCTTTCTCTTTGGACTGTTACAAGCTGTTGGTGCATAGAGAAGATATGAAAAGTTACAAAGGCTAAAGTCTCAAATCCAAAGATATATTCTTTATAAAAGTTAAGTTAACCACACCTACATGTTTATGTCACAATATGGGAAGATTTGCATAACGCCACCCAAATGTTCACGCGAAGAAAGAAGACGTAACTTTTATTCCCTTCTGTTGCAACCACGGCCATGTTGTGGAGATGCTGTTTGTTTTGTTGTGAAAGTGAAGCTACTTTGTTTGGCCTTCCAAAAGAGAACACATCTAGAAATCAGTGGTTAAGCTGTATTTACAAAACTCACGCTTGAGACATTCAGCCAATCACAGTGCACTTAGCTGGCAAATCAGCGTACAGCTTGCTTTTCAGAAGGATGAGCTTGGTAAAAAAAATGACACGTTTCAGAAAGATGGGCGTAGAGGAGAAACAATAATGTACAGTTTGTTGAAAATAATGTGTTTTTTTTAAACTTTAACCACATAAACACATTGCATTATACCAAATGCACAAAATAATGTCCCTCTTAGCAACGTCATATGACCCCTTTAAAATGTTGCATGCCCCCATAGACAGACTGTGATCATGTGAGGCCCCAGGCAATGGCCTTTATGGATGCCCCCTCTTGTTGCAGTTGTGAGATGTCCAAATAATGTGAAATAATATTACTTTGACAAACTGAAGTTCCCACAAAGCAAAGTTGGTAAATTTGAGACAATAACTATACCATTCTGTATGGCACTAGTTACGTGCTTATGCTGTGTTACAGCAGCATAATACACATGTTTCTGCCCTTATTTGATTGCTTCTTAAACATTTATTGCTTCAGTGCATGAAGAATGTATGGTTTCATGCACTGAAGCAATAAATGTTTAAGAAGCAATCAAATAAGGCAAATTTAGGGCAAACAGTCTTCTTTATAGGCTGCATTACATTTTAAAGTATGGATGAACTTTATATTTAAATAAATACATGACACATTGGAACTTTTTTTTTTTGCTAGTCCTGAATTTATTTTAATTTAATTTATTATATCATTTTACTAAATTCATGCATTTTACCAATAATTTTTTATATTTATTAGTTTTTGACTTTATTTTTATTCTGTATTTATTATTATTTGCCCTATACATATTTAGTTATTAGTTTTATTTATCGACTGATTGCGTTCTGACGCATGCGCAGTTTCTCCTCTTGTTTATCCAGTCATCAGCGGTGGGAGGAGATGAGCGTGCGTGCACGCGCTGGTGTCAGGGAGCTCAGACCGTCAGGACGGGGGGGAAACGGAGGAAAGAGAAAGGAAAAACAGAATGAAACCGCTTCCGAAACCGGAACAACAATAATTGAAGGAAATACTCAAAATAGCAGACTATTTAAAGCTAGATTGTGGAATGAGGGCATTTTAAACCAGCACCTTTACATTGGAAGAACAAGGAGAGTCTGAACCGTTATATGTAGATGCAAGTGGATAATGAAGACAAGGGAAGAGGAAAGACGTGGAAATTACACACAACGACCCTCTCTAGGGACGGGAACTGCATAGTCAGCGAAGAAAAAGGCATTGCCACACATTTGGCTACGTTTCTTATCCTTTTACGCATCGCTTTACTATTCAACCTTACCCAAACAGAGGCATCGCTCCGTTCTTGACCACCCCTGTCTAATTCATGGTGCTATTGTGATTTTTCTCCCCTCCATTTTTATCGGGCGACTGTGCTTTCAAGGATGCCGGATCAGATCTCCGTGTCCGAGTTTCTCTCGGAGACGACGGAGGATTACAATTCCCCCACGACATCCAGCTTCACCACCCGCTTGCAGAGCTGTCGGAACACGGTCAATGTTCTGGAAGAGGTAAGGCCGCTCTGTCACTGGTATATGAGGGAGCTTCAACTCGCACTATTGAGCAAGACACAAATAACGGTCCCAGTCCAATAAAGGATCCACTTTGAACATAATTAGCGCTCATTTCTGTCCTACAACCTCTAAATTCTCCCTGACTCTCTCTCTCTTTCTTGTCCCCGTTGGGTTGCTTGTTTCTCGGTATGTTAGATATGAATTTACAGTTCACAGAATGCGGCGCTGACAAACAGTGTATGAAATTATCCATTGTTAGCAGTTATACCTTTAACGTAGTTTGCATTATTCAGGAATATTGTTATGTGGCCGTTTCTGCTTTTTACTCGGGCTGAACTGTTTTAAGGCTATTGTATTTAACGTTATATTTTTTTATGCGCATTTAATTGAAATAACGAATGCTAGTTTATTTTAATAAAGAGCTCTGTTGTAATGCACTTCTAAAAATTAATTATTTTTTTTTATCTAGAATTAGATTCCCGCGATAAATTCAGTTGGACTTAACGTTACATTGTTTTATAGAGTATGAGGTTTCGTCACAAGAGAAAACGTAATTCGTGAAGAGTGTTGGCGCTATTCTCTTGAAGAACTCCGTGATGTCATCGAGGTCGTCGTTGTGCAGTGAATGTTGGGATCCTAATATGACTTCATGGGAATTTGGTCCATTTGTGTAATGAAATAGCTTTCAGTTTTAAAGGTCTTCAGTTTTTTTTTTAATTCAGCACCTTTGATTAATAATAGATCAGAAATATAATAAAGCTGTTGTATCGTACTTCTATCCGCTGCCATGTTGACATGACCAGCTGTATCATATACAGTTGACAAATATGCATTAATTATGATTTTTTAATTTTTTTAATCAATGATAAATTCCTTTATATATCTGACAAATATTTGGGGGGATATGTAGAGATTGTAAACCAATTCATACAAGTGCAACTGTGATTAGATCAACCTCAGTTAATTAGTAAAAAGCAACAAATCATGGAACATAAGCGAAGACAGATGGGCTAATGGTCCACATGACCTAGATGTCTGTATGTTATTATGTTCACAGATGAGCACGGACCAGCAGAGTGGTAAAATACAGTTGAACGGGATTTAGGAATCTGCGTAACTTTTACTTGAAAATGGCTTTAAATGTGTGTACTGTGTATGTTTTTGTGTTTAATGAATTCCTTTTAAATCACATGATCTCCTGCAGCCTATATTGGGGTCATTTGGGATAATATACCAAAGCATCAGCTTGTTTATTTCATCATGTGAGCTGGTAAATAATTTATGCATCAAGCTCCCTCTTTGAGTTCTATCCATATGTGAAAATGCATTCACTTAGATTATTTGCACGCTTTGATGTTTTGGAGACGTAAAACGAAAGACTCGGGAACAGTCAGATATGCTTCCCAAAGAGAAATCCCACAAGTCATGCCAGCATCTCTCATCCTCTGTGGATCTGAGGTTTGTGATGTTCTAAGAATAGTTCATGTAACAAGGAGAGGTTATTCTCCTGAGTAGTGGTTCCAGGAGCAGAAAGAGTGAAATAGAGAGAAGGGATTAACCTACTTACACATGGGCCAGTGAACACCTGACTCCCCAAGACAAAAGAGCTCTGCTGGCAGATGAAGGGGCTTCCTCTTGCTCTGCCACAGAGCCCACTCTTTATTGACACTCTGTTTTAATGGCCAAGAAAGACTTGGTAATTCCCCAATGACTCTGGGAGACATGAATGTGTCACCACCATGAATTAGCAATGTCTAGGTCAGTGATAGGAGCCATTGTGAGGTGGAATGAATGGGAGGTGAATGAACAGCGCTCTGAATAATGCACATGGGCAGGCTGACAGTATTTTTTAAAGCGAGGATGTTAAGGAAACGAACAGAAAGCTCAGGCTGGGTTTAGAAATCGAATGATGTTTCTGGTGATCTGGAGGGACTCCTCCGTGGTGTCTCGTTTTGGCAGCCCTACATGTTCTTTTGGTCTTTAAAAGCATCCAAAGGATTTCCTTTCTCATTTTATGGAGAGTTAGAAGACACAGGAATGTTAGGGAGAGGAAGGGGGATGGGATGGAGGAATGACAGATGAGACGACAGATGACATGAATGTGCATTGCTCCAAATGAGCGGCATCACGCTATGTGTCAGAGCACATGCACTAACCATAAGGCTAGAGTTCAGATGAACGAAGTATTTTTAATTGTTCTATTTAGCCTGCACTACACACTAGGTGTGTTTTCATGCATTAATGGGAATGAATACAATCTAATTTCAGATTCTGAATGTTCTGTTTATGAACCCTAAACATTGCAATCTGATTCACATATTGGTTTACATGTGCATTACACTATACGTAAAGCCAAAGTAAACATTGCAGCACTGCACATGTATGGCATTTTTAGATCAGATTGAGAAATTACCCAGATTCAGGTGTTGACATGCTTAATTGTCAGGTCTACACCACCCCTTTCAATCAAAACAACATCGATTGAGGTGTTTCCATGAAGAATTTTCATTTTGATTGAGCCATCAGTCAGTTTATAAATCGTGCATGGACGCATAGCTAATAGGCATTGAGGCGTGTAGTTTCACCTGTGTTTGAGCTGCCAGGTGTTTAACAGTTTTACTGGAGTCAGCACTTTTAGCTGCACAAAGTGAAACTCTTTTGTGAGTCATCTTTATTTCTGTTCCAAAACCTTCTGTGCTGCCTAGTTGCTTCCTGTCTTCAAAAACAGCCGCCTTCTGAGGGGACATACACATAAAATGTTTTTATTTGCATTCCACTGTGCTCCTCTACCAGTGTTTTTCTATTTAACCTTGATGCGCATGTCGCGCCATTCTAAAATAGTTCTTTAAAACTTAAAAACTTTGCTCTAGACTTAGTTTTCTTTATTCCACTGCCCTTTGTCTCACGTTTTTAAATGCAAAACATGTTCTGTGTGAATGCCCTTTATGGCAGCTTCCTAACCGTCATGAAATCTCATAGATAATCAATTTAGAGCATCGACTCACAATGATAGCACTCCACATAGAAGACTCGACTTTCAACTGACTTCAGCAGAGGTCAACTTAATAATAATCTATAAATATATATTTTTAATCAAATTGACTAATATTCGCAATACTTTTCAGTGTTGAATGAAATATGCTTAGGCAACACTTGATTTTAATGACTCTGTTACATGTATTTGCTATAGTAATAACAGTAAATTATGCATAATTACAAGAAACTAACATTAAAACCAAACTCTGCAGTAAGTAGATGTTATTAAGTAAAACTAATTGTATAATTACTCTGCACCAAACACCTTAAAATAAAGTGTCTTAAAATAAAGGGTAAATCTTTCAAAAATGTTTCTCTTGCCTCATCTTCCATCTTCTGTTTATGTTTTTTTTTTTACTGAACTCACTACAGTGAATTCTGAGATTACCTTCTCCACGAAAAGCATGCATTTGATGCCTTAAATCCTGCCTCTCTAAACGACACTAGTTTTTTGGAACAGACCAGCTGTCTACGGCAAACTGTTTCAAATGTATTTTATGTCTTAGTTCATCAGACATTCAACAGTCTATTGTTCGCTTATTCAAATGCCTGGTATTTTCTTACAGAAGCACATACTGTATTCATTTGAATATGCCTTGTAGCCTTGAGAGCAATACATGTAAATATGTGAAATTCAGCTTCTCTCACAGTAATACGTTTATGTTTTGTTTTACATTTATAGCCTATTCATGCATTTGGCAGTAGTAATTTTTTTTATCTTAAGTGACTTACATTGCATTTGAGGTATACGTTTTATCAGATCATGGCTTTCCTGGGAATCAATCCCATGACCTTAGCTTTGCTAGCACTATGTTCTTTAGTTTGAACTACAGGAGTGCTTAAACAGTATGTTTTTGTTCTCAGGATATCCAATAACACACCTCAACTCTTCAACCATTAATTCGACTGTACTGTATCTCCACACATTAAATGTGTGATCTTATAGATTTTCCCCATCCTTCACTCCATTCTGTCCACGTCACCTTTGCCCTCATACTGCGTTCCATTCAAAGCCTCTCCATCTTGATAATGGTTTCCATGGCACTGTGCTCATACAGTACATTCTCATCATGAGGACCAGATGGCAAGGTAGATGTATAGACTGCCTAATCGACAAGTTGCTGGCAAGCATACTCATAGACAGTTTTTTCCCCCTCAGTTTCTCTTTGCAATTTGCATTTTTTCCAAGCAACATTTCAGAAATGATCAGTCACAGCTTTGTCGTGGGAGCTTGCAGCGAAACTCGCTTCTGTTAATTTGCTTGTTTTATTTTATACAGAACAATCTAGTGAAGAGATTGTCAGTTAATGCCACACTGATAATCCTTTTGGCAAAAAAATATATAAAAAAAATGTCCCTAAGTGCTTAAGGGAGAAGTCCCCAGTGACTGATAGTGCAGTTAGTGCTTCATTCGAATAAGAGATGTGCAGTCATATTCTGCACTGCAGCAAAACCCATTCAACTATTGACCGAATTCACTCATTGATTCCAGAGGTGGAGCTTAAAGTAAGGGAACCGTAGACAAAACAGGACAGAAAGTTGGATATTTTATGGTCTTTTGCGTGTAGGATGAGAACAGAATAATCATTTGAATGTTTTGGGTCAAACTTGTCTTCAGTCGTCTTACTGTGTTGATTAAATGCGTCAGTGGAATACCTTAACATCACACTGACGCTCGTGTACACCCACTGCTTAGTCACTCATTCCTGTCTCTAGAACCAAATTAAAATGAATAAAAGATGTCCACCCATCTCACCATTTGCTCATAATATGCTCCACTGTTTGCATTGTTCGCTCCAAGCAAATAAAACAAGGAGTACAAATAGTTTTCTTTTTGATAAATCTCGACTTTTTAGTTTTATTTATTTATTTTCTATTTTTTTATTCTTTTGTCATTTTGGGTACCATTTTGTGTAGTTTTAACTCTGAGCAGAGATTACAACAGTATTAGGAAAAATGATTGCTTTTTATTGATGGCTCTGAAAGCAATGAGAATATTTGCCTGTAAAGCCACACGCTAACAGATCACCATACAAATGTGATTATGATTTTAAATTTTTTTTTTAAAATTATTATTATTGTGGGCATCTAAGGTTAAGCACTTGTTTTGTTTTGTTTTCCTTTTTTTCTTTACACATGTTTATTTTCTGTGTATAATTAGTTCATGCATTATAGTGCCTGCATAGAGTAGTCATGGGAACAACAATAAATCACTCTAGTGACCTATTTTATGGCAGACCTGATCTGCAACCATTGATTTGTGGCCAGATGGGTAATCAGAGGCTTTGCACCACATTTGGTTGCCTTGAAATTCCTGGTGCATGAGATCTATGGGATTGTACAGTTTGATGTTTCGGTGCAGAACAGATTTCCATTTTTCACAGCATTATGTTTTCAGGAGAAGGCTGAGCTGTTAAATCTGCTTCTTTTGATGTGAATTTACATTTATTTATATAGCAGATGCTTTTATCAAAAAAAAACTATGTAATTATCCTCTAGGTGGTCTTTCAATTTAATTCGAATTTAGCCTTGAAGAATGGCTATACTAATTACCTTTTACAAATCGATATAAAGCACGATTACAGCATCGGCACCGACTTGAGTGGTGATAAAGTGTAGCTTCCTTTTTATAACACGGCATTAAATTTGTTAAGTTATATCATTCTGATTTGTCTGTTCTGTGGACAATGAATAGATTCAGTTGCTCATTTCCGTTTGGACTGCCACTTGACGCTTGTTTACTCCAAGAAAGAAAACTACACTAGCGTCCACACCAATGCACAATAATGTTATGTTTATTATAAGCACATGCTGCAGTTATGTCATCTGCTGTTTTAAAAGTCAGGTGCATTCTGATTGGCTCTCAGTGTTTTTATCATTCATCAGCTGGAAAAAAATCATATATATCAACGATATCAATCATCTTTGTCATTATTGTTGTGGTGTGGACTATTCTTATAGAGTTAGAACCATTATTAAAAAATCAACAACTTCATTACGGTTGTCATTATGGTTGTCCTTGGTGTGAAAGGACCTATAGCATTGTTGCAGCTTGCAAAACACATAAAGAGGTAGTCAAAGCAGTTTTACAGACATTGATTCAAAATGTAAAATAAATGTCAACATCTTAGACTACACTGAGCGTTTAGCTGGTGGTTATGTCATTATCAGTCAGAAGTAGCAGTCTGTGATTACTGAACAGCGGCTGCTTAGTGTTAGTCAGCAGAATAATAGTGCTGCTCCTGTTGGCTCTGGCTCTGCTGCTGTGTGATTGTGCTGTGTGTCTGTCATTTGAGAACTGTCCCGGGCCGAGCTCAGCGGGATGTGCATGCAGCAGCTGAGGGAGAGACAGCATGCCGCGCCTCGTGACCTTGCGTTGAGGTCACCAGACGCACTCTCAAGCATGGACATAGTCTTCTTTACCAGCCTTCCGGGTTAACTGAACACCTCACCTCAGACTGTCACCACTAATGCATAAAATATATAGAAGACCATTTTAGTTTTAGATTAAATAACTTATTTCAAAGTATATTAATAAAGCATTTGTTTTAAATGTTAATAATATTTCACAATGTTACTGTATGCTTGGTCAAATTAATGCAGCCAGTGTTTGGCAAAAACATGAAAACGTCTCTTGAATGATGCATGGTGGGATTTACAAAAATTTACTTGATAGAAGTTTCTTTCATATACTTTAATAAAAAATTTAATCAGATAAAGAAATATTTGATGACATACCATTGAATTCGAAAATAAAAAAACATCAATGTGCAATGATTTTTTTAATAATTCAATTTGACAAAAAATGCATCATTTAATTGTAAAAATATACATCAACTGACATCTCCAGTAGTAATTTACAAAATCTTGAATATGGGCTGGTAATGAATATGTCCTGCACTCCGACATCTGTCAGATTTGAGAGGTTTTAGTTACCCAGTATTTTTCTAAGCGTAGACCCCCAGTCCCACGAGAGCTTCCACCTGGCTCTCTCTGTATGGTCTTTGTGTCAGTGTGTTTACATGTGTGTGTCTGTGTGTTATTAATCAGACTTGGACAGAACATGGAATCCTCAGATCCAAAGGCATACCTAGCATTCTGCGTGAGTATCAGGGGCCCGTCGCCATGGATACGAACCAAAACAGATCACAATTTACACAATGACCTGCATGTTCTTTTCATTTTAGAGCCACAGATTGAAATCAGTGCCAGCGCTGGAGTGGTGCATGCCAGGCCTGTGGATGTTCGGTGGCTTAGCGATCGGGGTGTTGACTTCATGTAGTGTTTCCATTGCGTTTCTCCCGATCATTTGTATCTTTTTATTCCACAGTCATTGTAATAAAAACAGACAGAATAAAGTTGGATCACCCCTTGGCCTGCAGTTCTGACTCATAAACCCCATGAACCGTTGGCCTGAGCTCTTTCCCTTGCCTCTCCACAGTCCCAGTCAAGTCTGCTGGCTTTGGCTTGGCAGCGAGAAGTAATTCCTTAAGGAGTTCATGTTTCTTGTGGCTGATAGCTGGTGCAGGTCTCTCCTGACCTAAATGTGCACATGGCAGTGTGTTCAAGTCCTGGAAAAGTTTTCTAGTAAAAGAGCTTTTTGGCAGGCCGTATCGAGAGTGTCTTTTCTTGCTTGGCAGGCCGGTGTTAGTCTTCTCGATTGGCTATCTTGATAAAGTCCAATATCGATCTGGTTGTTCGTAGTGTGAATTTAATGGATAGTGGTTGCTTTGAGCGGCATTAAAAGTGTATTACAGCACTGTTTTTCCACCAGTATCTTGTTTCTGAGGGACCTACAGCTTCGAGATTTGTCTAGATGACTGGTGTGCGAGGTTAGGTCGTTTCTTCAGTTTATTGTTTCCTTCTTTTTTGCCCCGGCCAAAAACATTATTTGACGGGTTTTGAGATAGTATCATGAAAGGTGGTTTCAATTTAGGCTGGGATTACTGAGCAGTCCAGGAAGAGAGCCAAGGGCTCAGCGATGCCCATCGGTTGAGTGGGTGAACAGAAGGTCATGGTTTGTTGTGGGTATTGTAGTATTAGCACGTTACTGAAGTCTATCCTGCCATAAAGAGGCAAATTGCTTAGTCATGGAACTTTAGGTAAAAATAAAGTAATACTTTATTGAGAGTGTCATGTTGCATTTGTTCTCAAAAGGACAGTTAATTTTCTGTCTGTATAATAACTATAGTGTTGTATTTCATTTTTGGTCTCTCTTCTGGATCCAGATGGTGTTGAACTAACAGAAATGCATACAAATCAAGGAGCTGATTGACCGGAAAGGAAATAGTTCACTAAGAAATGACATTTCTGGCACTGTTTACTCACCTTCATGTCGTTTTGTATGACTTTCCCTCCTCAATGGAACGCAGAAGGTGCTTTTTTTTTTTAGAATATCTGGTCAGCCCTTGTCAGTTTGATGTAAGTGGAATTTTGGCTACTGTATATAAATCTGTACTTGTAAATTATATTATTTAAGGATAATGTCAACTGTATAAAGCAGCTAAATTTGACTTAAGGTGGTTCAATCTCATAAGGTTGAGAGATTATCCAGATCATAATAGTCATAATAGTCACATCAATGTCACAGGCTGAGCTTTACCATCGCTGCAATGTTCTGATTCACTCTTCTGTTCACTGTGGTCATGCCTAATAGTCTACAAGACCATTTGAGGATGTGGTTAGATTGTTGTAATAAGTTGTGTAACGATATTATCCTCTTGGTCATACATCAGAAGACTGATACTTCATGCTTACAGGGTAACTGAAATGGTACATACATTTTCTTTATAAAAAATGCCGTTATTTTTCATCTTTTTATTATTTATTTCTATTCATTAGGAATCCTGTAAAAACAATTTCCTGGTTTCCACAAAAATATTAAACAGCACAACTCTTTTCAACATTGATAATAATAAGAAATGTTTAATAATAAGAATGATTTCTGGAGGATCGTGTGACACTGAAGACATGTGAAAATTTAGCTTTGCTAACACAAAAATAAATGATATTTTAAAACATTAAAATAGAAAATAGGCATTTTACATTTTAATAACATTTCACAATCTTGAATAAATAAAAGTGACTTCTTTCAAAAATGAAAAATTATCGCTATCAAATATTGCCATTGCATGCTGCTAACACATGCAATGTTTAGTTAGACTTTGTGGAAACTGTTTGACAGTTGCCTTTGAAATGTTTGATTGTGGTGCTGTATGCTAAGTGCATTACTGAAAATGATTTTCTGTTTGCTTTTACAAATGATATAATGGTTTGTTAATGCTTATTTCCATTTACAATGTTTCCCGAAGTTCCTTTAAATCCTGGTATATAGCTACAGGATGTTGTAGCTCATAACAATGAAATAACGGGAAATGACCGGGGATAAAAAAAGCTCTGAAGAGTTTTGACCTGGCGAGTCTGTGTCGCTCTGGACCACAGTGGGCAGCCCCTTTTGGTGGACCAATGTCCAAACATAGCTGCAAGAAAATAAGAGAATGGTCTCAGAGGGAAATCATTTATCACATGAGCGGCTCAGAAATACTATTTCATCACCACAGGTTCTTGATCAGTGTGCCACAGCTGTCCAAATGCTCATTATTTCTCTTCCTCTGCGTGCCTTGTGTTCACTGTAGGAGGATTTATAGAAGCACAACTCATCTCTAAACATATAGCAGCACATCAGCCTACAGACTGGATTAGAAATGACTTGTTTCCTGTCAGGGTTTTTCCTGGCAACTCAACCACAATCAGTATAAAATGTGCTGTTTTTGTCATTTTTTCATATTTAAAATGGCTAGATTTGCTGCTAAAGAAAACGGATCCTTTTATTATAAATAAAAAACATGTTTTTCGTAAACAGCAATATGTTTATTTTTCAGGCTATTTTGATGAATAGAAAGCTTATTTAAAAAAATTAAAAACAAAAATAGAAACAACATTTATTTGAAATAGAAACATCTAAAACATCTTTACTGTCACTTTTAATTTAATGAGTCAATTAAATAAGTACTTATTTGCACTGCTAAATGGCATTATTATTATTATTTATTCAGGTAAGAGTAGTATTCATCTATCACTCATGAATAATGATTATTTTAATTACTTCACAATTCATGATAAAGTATGTTAATGCATTCATTTGGTAGTAAATTGATATGTACAGTAGTGGTCGACCGATATATCGGCCGATATTTGGCATATTTTTTAAATATCCGCATCGGCCGATAAGTTTTTCTGCTTGGCCGATGTGTTCGATGCGGGACTTTTATTTTGATGGGGCTGAGAAAGGCAGTGCATGAGTGCACACAGCTGAGCTCATATTCTCCCTCTTGTTTACTGTCGTCATTAATAGTTAAGTTAAGTCTGTATAATAATCAGATAGAACGGTTAAACAAGGGACTTAATGTATACAGGCAAACATTATAATACTTTGTTGTTTGCCGTCAGCATTACGCAAATACGCATTTATCATTTAAAAAAGACTATTAAATGACTAATGAACATTTAATTTCACAAACCTTGCAAACTTAGTCCATTAATATATTGTCAAATTATTACAAATTTCTTAAATATTAATTAAAATATATTGACTTTATATTGGCTATCGGCCCCCCTGCTTTCCAAGGTATTGGCATCGGCTGTCAAAAAAACAATATCGGTCGACCACTAATGTACAGTATCAAAAATCAACAAGGCCTTTGAAAATGTTGAAGACTCCTTTCCCTGTACTTTTTATTTTCAGAGAGCTGTCGTCAATGTTGAGGGATTTGCTTTGAAAACTGTGGCCTTAAGCCCCGTCTTTCTCATTAATCACCATTGCAGGGCTTCTTTAAAGACACATTATTTTTGGGTATGTTTGGGTGTGTGTGTGTGTTTGGGAGGGGTGCGTTTATGTTGGTAGCTGTGGCTGTTAGGACACACATCTGTCAGAGGACTGGTATGCAATGCATTATGAATGGCAAAGCCTGTTGTTCATGTCCAATGAATGCATTGAATCATCTGCTTTCCCATGACTAACAAATTCAATTAGTAAATTTTTTTTTTTTTCCAAAAGTGTTTTTTTTTTTTGCTTATTCCAGTGATAACAAGTTAATTGCTCTGAGTCCGTTTGTCTATATTACGTACACTTGCATAATTTCCCCTTCATCGAAAGAGACGCACATGTGATACAATCAAAGAGGGAGGAGGGACACAAGTTCAAAGCATGTAAAAGAGTAAACCAAAGAATTCACATATTTCCTTTTCCCAGTAGTTCATATATGGTTCCTTTCTTTTAAAGACAGAAACAAATAGGTAAAAGGTCACTGGGCTGCTTGGAGGAAACAGGATTCGTTGACACCCTGTTGTTTACTGTTATGTATCAAAATATTTGAAGAGATTTCCATGAGCTGAGATACTTAGGGTCATGTCCTGTTTACTACGCTCTCAGTTTCACAGCAGTTTTGATTTTTGAAATGATATCCACCCTGTGACAGTGAAGTGCGGTCGAGGGGCTCTCCCCGTTCTCGTGCCGCCGCGGTTGCTAGGAAACTGCATGTCAAGAGTCTGTCACTGATATGATGGCTTGTGTGCTTATTATCCATCAATTTTGCCAATCCAGGCTGTCTTGTCTGAGGATATCTTGCCTAATGGGAAAGTCCTGGCATAGTAGTTAGAGAGTTTGACTCCTAACCCTAGGGTTGTGGGTTCGAATCCCGGGCAGCAATACCATGACTGAGGTGCCCTTGAGCAAGGCATTGAACCCCCTGGGCTCCCTGGGTCCCGCAGCATAAATGGCTGCCCACTGCTCCGGGTGTGTGTTCACGGTGTGTGTGTGTTCACTGCTGTGTGTGTGTGTGTGCACTTTGGATGGGTTAAATGCAGAGCACAAATTCTGAGTATGGGTCACCATACTTGGCTGTTGTTACCGTAACTAAATGTTGATTTAGTTTATTAATTTGCTGAATTATTTTTAATCAGCATAACATTTGATGTTTAAATATTGTGATTCACAAGGGTAAAAGCTGTTATTCTGTTCCTCTAGTTCTAAATTTGGTCTCAGGGAATATCCATGAGTATTGGAAATGCCTCCAAGCCTCTGCATCTCATGTGTTGTTATGGTCCCATTGTGATTATGAGATTCCCAATATTTCTTTGTGCCTCTTGAGGTGTGGCCGTTGATGCAGTTCCTCTGGAATTCAAAGATCATGAATCATAAATGAATCACAGACCTTTTTTAGCTGTGTTTTATAACCATCCTCTTCTCTTCTCTTTTTGTCTGGCTCTCCAGGCCTTGGACCAGGACCGAACAGCTTTACAAAAGGTCAAGAAATCCGTCAAAGCCATCTACAACTCGGGTCAAGGTGAGTTTTGACTCAGCTCTTCAACAGTAATTCTGGAAATATTAAAATATGATAAAAAAAAAAAAAAAGGTCAAACTGATTTTCAACTTGTTTAATTGACAAATTCCTGTTGAAGTACTACTCTAACCAACAATCCTGAAGTGAGAAGTCACTGTTACCATGGAAATGTAATTTTCCATAGCACTTATTTTTCAAGACGTCTTACTACATACAGTCTCTCCCCCATTCCATCTAGGGAAACTAAAATGCTTACATGCCCTCTAGGGTAAATCAGCATGAAAGGTCAGGAAATCCTCCAGACCATCTAATGAGTCTGATATTGTGCTTTGGTTGTGGTTTGGCTCATCCAGGCCCTTCTCTGCCCTTTATCAGCTTGTAACTCAATGTCATTCCTCTCCTATTGGCCAAGCACACAGTCTAGATGCCAAATGTCAGAGCGTGTTTGATCAAGGCTTCCTAATGCCTAATATTTACACTCGGGCATCTCTGGTGGTTCTGAAATTGACAAAGACGTTGACATATGCAAGGTTGGGATCTGGGTTAGAGACTGAGAACCAAAGAGTGTGTGGATAGAAGTATATTTAGCACTCTAAAACAGGACAGACAAATGTGTTCTGCTGCTGTGTGACCTAGAGATGGGTCACATTGGATGACTAGACTATAAAATGATAAAAAAAAACCTACAAAAGATGATAAAAGCAGTGCTACAGCGGCATGCAGATGGACGTCTTTGGGCCTTGTGCTGTTTGATCAGCAACCTTGTTATGAGTTTATTATAATTAAAGGGTCAACCTTTTAACACACAAACAAATCTTTAGAACTGCATTTGACTGAGGCCAAATTATGATTATGACGATGATTATTATTAACAGCAGCAATCCTAACATTGTACTATTTATAATAATTGTATTATTAGAACACCTTTCAGCAATAGTAAATGCTTTTTGTGTTATTTCTAGTATAAAATATATACATATATAATATCTGTCCAGTCTTTTGAGTGGAAGTGCATGCATTTGGGTGAGATTGGTAAGCTCATTCTGAACATGACTGGGTCTACATGTGGGGATTTAAAGTGATGTTTTTATGTACGAGTATGACTTCCTCTTGTGAGCCGCAGTGCTTGATTGGCTGACCTCTGTATGACCTCAGTAATCCTTGGAGAGCGCTCGTCCTCTGAACCTCTTCGGCAATGCAGAGACATCCCTCTCATGATTCAGCCAATGCCAGCAGAATGTCTCTTGTTGGGTTTGTGAATGCAATCACACCAGCTCCAGCTGAATGCAGCCGCTCCTGACGCACATCACTCTGCTCCTGATGTCTTCCTGAAGTGGAAAGTGTGGAATGATGTCTTCCTGAAGTGGAAAGTGTGGAATGATGTCTTCCTGAAGTGGAAGTTGTGTGTTGCATGTTGTGCTACCGAGTATAGAGCATTACTGACAGAGAGGATGTAAACCGGCTGTGTCCCGCTGTGTTATCGACTCTTTGCTGTGTGCGTTGCAGGTGGCCTCTGTGTCACGATCCTGTTTAATCAGATGTGACTGTATAGTAAGCACTCTAATCGGCTCCTGATGATTAATACCTGAGCGCTCGACACTTGGCGTGGGGCTTTTATTCTATGTTGAACTGAATTTGCTCGTGTTTAGATCTGTCTGCGACCTTTTAATTCATCTGTGACATGCACAATCTGCTTCAGAAATATCGACAGTTAAATTAATTTATGTTTTTAATCTAATGGCTTATATTGTATGTAATTGTATGTAATTAATGAAAGGTGCTATACAAATAATAATTTTTGCAATTCCGTTGGTGATTGGTCCATACACTACACACTCACCTTTAAATGTTATTAAAAGTATATTCCAATCCTATAATAATATGCATGATTTGTTCTTATTCTCTACAGAGCATGTGCAGAATGAAGAGATCTATGGGCAGACACTGGACAAGTTTGGCAGCAACTTCATCAGCAGAGATAACTCTGATCTGGGGACAGCCTTCATCAAGTTCTCCGGCCTTATCAAGGAACTGGCCGCTCTCCTCAAGAACCTAGTGAGGGCTTTTATTTAGTTTTATTCTGTATTATTTTCTAAGTCTTTATTTTAGTTCAAGATTAATGATCTCTGGACTGGTTCTCCTCCTCAGCTCCAGAGTCTCAGTCACAATGTCATCTTCACCCTGGACTCTCTGCTCAAAGGAGATCTGAAGGGAGTGAAGGGGGTAAGATTAACATCCCTTTAGTCTCTGGACTAAACTGATTGGAAAGGCCCCCTCTGAGAAACACCCTGATTTACTGCTCCATATACCTGCCTTAAATGAATCCCACTGGACCAAGAAACAAACACTGTAAATCTGGTTGGAGTTAAATTACAGGGTTCTCCACGCCACTGTCCTCTATGAAGCATAGTGCTGAAGGAATGGCCACTGTTAGCGCTAGTAAACAGTGCTGGAGCGTTTAAAGCCGTCTGACTCAGTTGGTTTGAAGAGTTTACTGGTTGACTGGGTAAAGAGCTCAGACATCAGACTGACCATTCCTGTCAGCTGCTTGTTGATGTCTCAGGCTTGAATGCAAACATGTAGTGACTGTGAAAATGACTTCCACTAAGTGTAGGGCTGCCTCAGGCTGAGCGGTTTTGGAAAGGCTGTCTGATTGTTTTCACTTTAGCATGACCCAGGCTAAGAGCCTCTGCAGCATCAGCTGAATTTCTAAATGGAAGTGATGAGGCTTCACTTTTTTTTGCTCAGTAGACGGAGGATACATACCTACCAGCCCCCTTTCTTTCTCTCTTACTCTCTTATCTCGCTCATACTTTGTCCCTCTCTTTCTTTCACCCTCTTACTCAGCGAAAACGAAACCCTTCTCTAAAGTCCTTATTGACAGAGGCAGAGGCGTTTGAAGGGTATAAGTGCAGTCCCTGGAGGACATTATCAGCTCTCTCTCAAATCTTTCTCGCACTGGACGCACAGATGCTTCATAAACCATTAAAATGCACCTACACCAATTCCTTTATGTGTTCCTCAGAGAGTGAGTATGAGGAAATGGAGACAAAACACAAAATTACTGCAGAACTCAATATAGTGGATATAGTGTTATACATACACACACACACACACACACTCTCACACATTCTTTCACAAACACGTTTATATGTGAGTGTTTGTATGTGTGTATATATATATATATATATATATATATATATATATATATATATATATATATATATATATATACACACACACGTAAAATTTAATATATAAAAAATATATAAAATAAAAAATTAAATTAAATTAAATACATAAAATTTATTTAAATAAAATAAAAGAATATATATTTTAATATACATATATTTTATTTAATATATATATATATTTTTTTTATTTATTAAAATATATATATATATTTTATTTTAATATATAAAAAATCTATATATAAAAAAAAAAAATATATATATGTATATATATATATATATACACACACACATGTAAAATTTAATATAAAAAAATGTAAATCTAAATTTACTGTGCGTTCAGTTTTTACATTTTCAAAATTTACTTCCAGCTTCATTTGATGTGTAAAACAGCATAATAGATGGGAACTCTTAAAACTAGAAACATGAATGACAAACTGCATAAAAGTTCAGAACAGCACCGAGGGAGATCTCTTAATGCCCAGAGTTATATGTAGAAGCATAAACCGCTGTAAGCTTCTGGATTCTGCTTCAGCTTTATGGATATATTCATGCCATAAACAAATTTATGCTTATGCATATGCTCTTTCTATACCTCAAAAAGGACTTAGCCAAAACATCTGTGTGTTTCATGATCAATTATAATTTGAGTAGATGAACATTTGGGTAGTAGCAAAGTGAATAATGTCATTAAGTCCAGAGAATCGCTTTCTGAGAGCGGGAAAATCTAATCAAGCTGTTGCATTACTACAGTGCGTATCAATCACTACTAAACATTTCTGAAGTAAGTTTTTAGAATAGATCTCTTAAAATGTGGATGATTTCTTTGATGCTTTATAGTGTATAACAATGTGTTCAGTTTAACAAATGCTCTGTAGCGCTGCACAGTAAACCTAATCGCTTCCTGCACTTTTGATTTTATTTCCTCCAACACAGGATCTTAAAAAGCCTTTCGACAAGGCCTGGAAAGACTACGAGACAAAGTTGTAAGTATCGTTACTGTGTGCTTATATTTTTCTGTCTTAGTATTCAAAACATTGTTAAATGTAGTGATATACAGCTGTTTTATGGCTATGCTCAGATACAACAATATGTCATCATCATAGAGAAAGTGCTACTTGCTGTAACCTCTAACTGAAATGAAGCTTGTTGTTTCTCTGTCGTCATTTTGATTGTAGCACAAAGATCGAGAAGGAGAAGAGGGAACATGCCAAGCAGCACGGCATGATCCGTACAGAGATCACCGGCGCAGAGATCGCAGAAGAGATGGAGAAAGAGCGGAGGATCTTTCAGCTGCAGATGTGTGAGGTGTGTGGGCTTGTGAAAATGAATACTGTCTGTCTCTTTATTCCTCGTTCCTTCCAAGAATAATAAACATGATGGTAGTTTGGATTGCTCAGCAACTTCAGTTTGTCTCTTTTTTTATTCTGCCATGATATCTTCTCTCACTTGTGGTGTTGTGAAAGGCCAGGAGATTTTCAGCTGCATTCCTAATACACTCAGAAGCTCTGGAGCAAGTTTTGAAGTGGCGGCTCGAGACATCATGGCATAGCAGTGTTGTGAATATAATGAATATTAATTAGACTTTTCTGAAGTTGCTAGGTAACATTGCTGAACTATCCATTCACATAACCTGATTAATATTCATGAGTCAAACAACAGTAGGCTTTGTATATTCAGGTGCAGAATATGCAGCATAGACATACTAGGATATCAGTCCAGCGTTATGTTTAACATAATTTTACATGACATTTTGCTGTTTTATATATATGTTTTATACATTTCTTATACACACATATATCTCCAAGCTGAATTGATCTAGAGATCAGGTCTGCAGTAGAGCATTTGGTAATTTTCAAGATAGCACAAAAATTATATCAACAATTTAATGCTGAATTACGAAGTGCAAACCATTTAATCATCAATATATAACAAAATAGGTTCCAGTGGCCACATCAATCAAATAAAACAGCTTTTAATGCAATTGGATTATATAAGCAAAGCAATACACAGATAAGCTTATAATAGAAGCAAAAAAGCATATATTATAATAACAGTTGATGCAGCCTAAAGTGGTCCGCTCTATTTTATATATCTGTTTTATACCAGAAGTGTTAGGGTAGAGCATTTAAACACAATTCTTTACTTTAACCACTTCAAATCATGTCTGTGTGTGTGTTTAGAAGCGTGCAGTGTCATTGTATTTTTCTATTAACACAAGTGTCTTTATTGTTTATGGTTCCCAACAGTACCTGATCAAAGTGAATGAGATTAAGACTAAGAAGGGAGTGGATCTCCTGCAGAATCTCATCAAGTATTATCACGCACAGTGCAAGTGAGTGTCTTCGATTCCTGTAATTCCTAAAGAATTCCTAAGAATATTCTCCTAGATTAGTTCATTATCAGAATTTATGGTGTGAAGTAGAGATATATTATATTCAAAGAGTTTAAAATTGCACACAGTTATTAAATGTACTCTACCGTTCAAAGGTTTGGGGTTGGTAAAAGTTTTTTTTTTTTAAAGTGACAGTAAAGGCATTTATAATGTTACAGAAGTATTCAATTTCAAGTAATTGTTCAAAAAACAATATATTAAAATATAAAACAGTTAATTAAAGTTTAATAATATTTCACTATATTACTATTTTTTTATCAAATAAATGCAGGCTTTGATGAGCTTATTTCAGAAACATTCCAAAAATATAAAAGTATGAAGAAGTATCATACAGCTCCGGGTATGCACATACAGTAATGATAAGTTTGTCCTCCATTGTTGTTTCTGATTTTCCCTCCGCTCGCTACTTCGTAATCACGTCACTACAAGAGCAAGCTCCTGATTGGTTAACGTGGCGCGAAATTTCGCCAGAGTTCAGATTTTTCAACTTGCGCGTTTCATGCGAACATCACGTTTTGCGCATCAAAACGCTCGAAACGCTCAATTCGCGCCACCTCATTCGCGCGAAATGGCCGCATGTTGTCTATTCACGCTTTGCATTGACTTAACATTGAAATCACTCGCTCCAGACGCACTATTCGTGTCTGGTGAACTCACCAGTACTGACCCCAAACTAGTCAACAGTAGCACATGTAGTGTTGAACGAACACCTTGCAACCTTTCATTTGTTCTTCTTGTGCTTTCTCTCAGTTTTTTCCAGGACGGCTTGAAAACCGCTGACAAGTTGAAGCAGTATATCGAGAAATTAGCAGCTGATCTTTATAATGTTAGTTAATCTTTAATTATTTTTGCTGTTTTGTTTTGTTGTTAGTTCTGTTATTATTATGCATCTCTACTTGTGAGAACATTGCAATTATATTATGTATGCGATCATGAGACAAGCATAATTAATATATGTGTCTAAGAAACATGTGAAATATGATCTCATATTCAGACAGATAAAGTATTACTCAAAACAACTGTTCCTTTTGAACAAGTAATAAAGGTTCACCAGCAGTGCCTTCTGAAGAGAGTGTTTACCACTATGAAAAAGTAGGTGTTTGTTTTATATTGTTTATTTCGCCCCATATTTTAACACAGTCAGTTTGTATTGTCAGATAAAACAGACCCAGGACGAAGAGAAAAAACAGCTCACAGCTCTCAGAGACCTCATTAAATCGTCTTTACAACTGGACCAGAAAGAGGTAGGTACACCAGCGATTGATTTATCCTCTGCCTTTAATCCACAATGGCTTGATGAGGGCTTTTTGTCTTTGATTTAGTGATGACAAAGGGTAACTTACCAGAGTAGTGTCAATTCCTTCTATAAACGTATGCACCAATGTATTTACATGCTGTACTTGACATTATAGATACGATTAAAGATGTGAATTGGCTTTTCATGTCCAGTTGTCATGACTTTTATCGCCTCTGTGAAACATGTGAAGTAGGTTTTCAGTGTTTGCATGCAAGTGCACACATTCTCATGAGAGACAGGAAACATGGACACGCGGGTCAGGCAGTGACAACACAAGCTCTTTTGTAGAGCCCAGCGTTTGATCTCTTATGTGTTTTGTTTGGAGTTGATGTCCATTTGGTCTCGATTGAATAACAATGTTCTGTGTTGTATTATCCTCGAACGTGGCTGTGAATATTGTAACGTTAGGCTCGCTCTTATTTTTATTCTATGCACACTGCAAAAATAATAATCTGACATCTGCATTTCTGACTCCTCTCCTCCTTTTTCATTTTCACTGCCTTCCAACTGAAGTCTAGGAGAGTAAGTTCATAAAAGTTACATTTAATGTTGCCTGACTGTTTTTCCCAATTTGTTACACATACCATATAGTGGTTACAGTAGGTGCTAGAATAAAATGTTAAACTTTTTTTTTTTCTCAATTTTACATTACAACGTTTAAACATTATTTGTTTAAGATCAAAAAACGTTCCTCTTGGTTTTAAGGAAAAATAAAAATCCCAGATTTTTTTAATGTAGTTTCAGACTTTTGGTCTCGTTGTTGTTGTTGTTTTCTTTTTATAATTTTTTTTTTTTACCCAATCTATAATTGTGTGATACCTTTATTGATTAGATTGTGAATGTTTTTTGTGATGATGTGCAGGATTCCCAGAGCAAACAGAGCGGTTACAGTATGCACCAGCTGCAGGGCAATAAGGAGTTTGGCAGTGAGAAGAAGGGCTATCTGTTTAAGAAGAGTGACGGGTGAGCTCACAGTTTGACCGGAAATGTAGTCTGATGTTGTTTTTAAATATTCTGTGTAGTGTCACTTATTTCCCCCTCTTTAAGTGCAGAAAATTGCTGTATAAATGTAATTAATTATTATTATTAATAGCCTCTTAATTGTGCCTAAAGGAATTGGCTACTCTGTAACTAATTGATTCAGTATTATCACATTGCTTCTGAACACTGCTTTCTCAGGCTCTAAAGTTTCAAGACAGCCAAATGAACACAATATAAATTACATAAGACACAAAATAAAAAATAATTTGTGCTAATTTGTTAGAAATGATTTACAGATTCATATACTTTACACTACCATTTGAAAGTTTCAGCAAGGACACAGCATTGAACAAGAGAGAAAATAAAGACATAACTGCAGTTTATTTGAAATAGAAACACACTGTTTTCAACACTCAAAATAATAATCATCTTAGAGATGCGAAGGAAGAATATTATCATTTTCTTTCTCAGGATCCGTAAGGTGTGGCAGAGGAGGAAGTGCTCGGTGAAAAATGGCATTCTCACGATCTCCCATGCCACAGTGAGTACTACACTACTCAGAGTAATGCTGCAAGATATGTGTTCGGTGGCTAGCTTACAGAATTTGCTGATATTTGCATTAAAATGATGATGATGGTTTCATTATAGTACTACTTTACCTTTGACAGAAGGTATTATTTTTTAAGCCTGATTTTTTTTTAATTATAGCTGTAGCTTTCAAACTGTTGTATATAAACAGTGAAGCAACACAGCTACCACAGTTGAATAATCTCAAGGCTTTTCGTTTCCTTATTGTAGCACTCAAAACTCTCACTCGCTGTGTAAAGGTGAACGTGGGGGGGGGGGTAGCGCTGCCCAGTTACCATAGAAACATGCACCCCGTGTGATCTGATTCATACACTAATGATATTAGCACGAACGAGACCCAGCATGCTCCGGGCCCCAGGTGGTCTATGAGTTTCCTTGTGCAATCTGCTGTTAGGACGCTGTTGCTCAGCAGATGCCGTGTGGAGTGAATGCATTTTGCTCTCCAGACGCTGTGGCAATGTGCTCATGTTCCTGTCTGATAGCATTTTAATGTGAAGAACTTTTCTGCCATCACGTCTGTGCGTTTCATCAGCATAAAAGTGCTCCTGCAGTGCTGGCATTTCTGTTTAGCCACCTATTTAATCTCTATTTAGTCACCTTGGGTTTTACTCAATGAATTTTCTTATTATTATTAATTATTCAGTAACAGAACAGTGAGTCATCATTGTTGTTGCATCAATAGTGTTCCTGTAGCTCAACTGGTAGAGCATTGTGCTTATCAAGCGCAAGGTTGGGGGTTCATACCCAGGGAACACATGATAGTACAAAATTGTTAGCCTGAATGTACTATAAGTAGCTTTGGATAAAAGCGTCTGCTAAATGCATAAATCTAAATCTAATATTGCACATTATACTGAATTTATTGAATGTTAATACTGAAATAGTTGATCCTGTATTGAATTTAAATCCAATTACTTGTTATTTCTTAACAAGTGAGAAACATTTTGCTTGTATCTGAAGTATGATTTCTGCAATACTGCTCAGTATTTCTTCATAGCTGTTATTGTTCCCAATATGGAGCTATAGCTATCAGTTTTATCACATTACATCCAGCTTATGATTGTCCCTAGAGCATTTTGTAGGTTTTATTCTTTTTTTCAGCAAAACATTCTCAGATTTGAGTTAGATATAAAAAAAAACAAAAAAAACATTGAGAACACGAGTGATTCTTAAAGGTTTGTTTAATTGAATTTTGTTGCAGCATTATGTTTTATAGAATATTCATCAATTAATAAGTCGGGCAACAATTTATTTACATTTTTTGCCCTGCCAATATTTTCACTGTTTTCACTGCTCACTTTTTTATAAAAAATAAAAAAAAACATATATATCAAATGTCAACTTTACCTTGGATTTGTTTCTTCTTTAAATAAAAAAGTTAAAATATGCATAGTATTATAATGATATACTAAAACTGTTCAAATTAATACAATGGAGACACCCTTGAGATAACCTGTAGAAAAAAAAAACATCTTAAACATGCAGAATAACATAAGTGGACATTGAACAATTAATTGCCACTTTGAACGATTATGTAATTGTGGCATCCATAATTGTAATTGTGATTAGAAATTTGATTAATTGTGTAGCCCTACTAACTTATGCTTCCAAGTCTCTCTTCCTATTTTGACAAAGCCTCATGTTTCTTAGCCAGGTAAATGCCTTCACCTTGATGACATATTTGGCCTTAAAGGGCAATGACCAGTCCAGCGACTCTCAGTCTTCATTGCCGAGCCTGGCAGAGCTCTGTTATGTCTGTCTGCAGGTCATTTACTGTAATTCTGCTCTGTCCAGTCCAACAGGCAGCCGGTGAGACTGAATCTGCTGACCTGCCAGGTTAAACCCAGCGGAGAGGATAAGAAGTGCTTTGACCTTATCTCCCGTGAGTGGCTACACACTTCCCCCACCAAACTTTTCAGAGTACTTTTTTTATCCATAGCAAAGGCCTCTAGAAGTCGAACTCCATTACTCAGGCAGAGTGCAGTGTTCAGGGACTAAAGGGCAATTCACTTCTTTCCCCTAGTAATCGGTCTGCTTCTGTCCCCCTGCAGATAATCGAACATATCATTTCCAGGCAGAGGATGAGCAGGAGTTTGTGATGTAAGTGTGAATGTGTGAGATGGAGAGTTCATACCATCTGTTATTTCTCTGTTTTCATGCTCATGAGTGAGAACAAGATGCGCGTGTATGAGTGTTTCTGCTTGTTAATGAGATTAATGTGTGTTTGTGTATATTTCATCCTCGGCTGGCCTATATTTTTTTTTTATGCAGACATTTATTCATATACATTATAGTCTAAGAGTAAAGTAAAAGCCAGTAAATCCAGGGGGAAGTTGTGGCCTAGTGATTAGAGAGTTTGACTCCTAACCCTAGGGTTGTGGGTTCGAGTCTCAGGCCAGCAATACCACAACTTAGATGCCCTTGAGCAAGGCACTGAACCCCAAACTGCTCCTCGGGCGCCGCAGCATAAATGGCTGCCCACTGCTCTGGGTGTGTGTGTGTGTGCGCGTGCTTTGGATGGGTTAAATACAGAGCACAAATTCTGAGTATGGGTCACCATACTTGGCTGAATGTCACTACACGTCATTGTATGAAAAATCATTGTGAATATTTGTGAATATGCAGTATACACTCACTGGCCACTTTATGAGGTACACCTTCCTAGTACAGGGCTGGACCTCCTTTTGCCTTCAGAACTACTATTAATTCTTTGCGGCATAGATTCAACAAGGTGTTGGAAACATTCCATTATTTGGTCCATATTGGCATGATAGCATCATCGTTCATTTGCAGCAGATTTGTTGGCTGCACATCCATGATGTGAATCTACCGTTCCACCACATCCCAAAGCTGCTCATTGGATTTAGATCTGGTGACTGTGGAGGCCATTTGAGTAAAGTGAACTCACTGTCATGTTTAAGAAACCAGTCTGAGATGATTTGGGTTTTGTGACATCCTGGAAGTAGCCATCAGAAGCTGGGTACACTGTAGTCATAAAGGGATGGACCTGGTCAGCAACAGTACTCAGGTAGGCTGTGGCGTTTAAACGATGCTCAATTAGTATTAAGGTGCCAAAAGTGTGCCAAGAAAATATCCCCCACGCCATTACACCACCACCACCACCACCACCAGCCTGAACCGTTGAGACAAGGCAGGATGGATCCATGCTTTCATGTTCTTTACGCCAAATTCTGACTCTACCATCTGAATGTCGCAGTAGATATCGAGACTTATCAGACCAGGCAACGTTTTTTCCAATCTTCTATTATCCAATTTTTGTGAGCCTGTGTGAATTGCCTCCGTTTCCTGTTCTTAGCTGACAGGAGCAGAACCTGGTGTGGTCTTCTGCTGCTGTAGCCCATCTGCTTCAGGGTTCGACGTGTTGTGTGTTCAGAGTTGGTATTCTGCTTACCTTGGTTGTAACGAGTGGTGATTTGAGTTACTGTTGCCTTTCTATCCTCTCTAACCAGTCTGGATATTTTTTTTTCCGTACCATTCTCTGTAAACCCTAGAGATGGTTGTGGGTGAAAATCCCAGTAGATCAGCAGTTTTTGACATACTCAGACCAGCCTGTCTGCACCAACAACCATTCCACGTTCAAAATCTCACTTAAATCCCTTTTCTTCCTCATTCTGATGCTCGGTTTGAACTTCAGCAAGTCGTCTTCACCACATCTAGATGCCAAAATGCATGAGTTGCTGCCATGAGATTAGTTGATAAGCAATTTGTGTTTCCAAGTAATTGAACAGGTGTACTAATAAAGTGGCCGGTGAGTGTATTGAACATGCCTTGTCTATAGTATATTTTGCTGTGGATTATTTAGCTTGAGAAATATCTGCATGACACATTTATATTGATATATAAATGGGCGTTTGTGTGTAAACCTGTCTTTATGTGTATGGTTTATGTGTGGTATTTCACATAATTTATCGCATGTGTGTGTGTCCATCTGTAGTGGTGTGCAAGCCATTAACACATATATATATGTGTGTGTGTGTATGTAAATATTTGTGTTGTGCAGATGGATCTCAGTGCTGACTAACAGTAAGGAGGAGGCTCTGAACATGGCGTTCCGTGGAGAGCAGAGTGCTGGAGATGACAATGTGGAAGACTTGACCAAAGCCATCATCGAGGATGTGCTGCGGACGCCTGGAAATGAAGTCTGTTGCGACTGTGGCGCACCAGGTTAGATGAGTTGCTGTGTGAAAGTTTTGTAGCATTGGGATCCCCACTTTGTCAGTGCAACAAGGTATCAAAATAGAGTTTTGCACCACCTTGTGGCTTAGATGTGAATGGCAGGACACACATCCCTCTGTAACTATACAATAAAACACCTAATTTTCCCGTTTCATCTGCTCTAGAGCCTAAATGGTTATCCACTAACCTGGGCATCCTGACATGCATCGAGTGTTCAGGGATTCACAGGGAAATGGGAGTCCATATTTCACGCATTCAATCCATGGAACTCGACAAACTTGGATCTTCTGAACTCTTGGTGATCTGAACATAAATCTTTTAATTTACAATAATTGTAAAAAGTTTGGGGTCAGTACGTTTTTTTGTTTCATTGTTTGAGTAATGATTCAACAAGGATGCATTGCATTGAAGAACGGTTAATATGCTCGTTACTCATAGCCAATGCAATTTCTCCACAGCTGGCTAAGAATGTGGGTAACAGCAGTTTTAATGAAATATTAGAAGGGAATCTGCCGAGTCCTTCACCAAAGCCAACACCATCAAGTGACATGTGAGTACAAGCTTACCTAGCATACATTAACAAATGTATACAGAACTACAGGCTTTAGCTATGAGGATGACCCTTTGTTTTGTAGTTAATGCACTAATTGATGTAAAACAGTATGTGGTTTGAATAAAGTTTTAAAAGCGAATTTTTTTAGGACTGAGAGGAAGGAGTACATAAATGCGAAGTACGTGGAGCACAGGTTTGCTCGGAGGACAGCCACTACAGCCACAGCCAGACAGGGCGACTTGTACGAGGCTGTGAGAACTCGAGACCTGATGGCTCTTATTCAGCTCTATGCAGATGGAGTGGAGCTAATGGATCCATTTCCAGAAGCAGGACAAGTATTGATCTCTGATTAATAGTTTGTCATGAAGTTACTGATTTATATGCTGCTTATTTAGAGAAATGTAGTCATTTATTCCCTAGAGTGTAATTGAACTGACTTCAGGACAGATGACTAGAGTGGCTTTTTGCAAATGTGACAAACACAGGTTATTCAATATTTTTGTAAGATGCTTCATATTCGTTATAGAGGATATGAAATCTAAAATTTCTATACCGCCTTTAAAAGAGCTTCTCAAAGCACTTTACAATAAAAATGCATGTCAATCTAAAACAAAATACAAAATCAAACAAAAGAGCACAGGAGGATTCATTTAGAAATAAAAAAAAGATCTGTTTTTAAATGTGTTTTGAAAATGCCAAGAGACTGTGCTTCCCAAATTTAAACTGGAAGTAGGTTCCACAACCTGGGAGCAGATTTAGAAAAAGCTCTGTGACCCATGAAACATAACAAACAGCAAACCCTGCTGAGAATCATAATACTTTGTTTTGTAATATAAGGTGTTAATAGCTGAGATAAATAATCCGGGGTCAGACCTTGGAGAGCATTGTATGTGTGTATGAGAAATGGACTCTATACTTAACTGGTAGCCAGTTTAGTGAAAATGGGAGTAATACTGTATGATCTCTAGATTTGGGCCTAGTTAAATTTCTAGCTGCTAAAAAAAGTATGCTTAGAAACCCCAATAAGAAGTTGTTTTTATTTTATTTTTTAATGTGCATTACAATCAAGATTACAGTAAATAAAGACTAAAAATAAAGGGCCCTAAAATTGATCCCTGAGGGATGCCTGTAGAAACTGACCCAATATCAGACCTGTATTCCCTAAAACAACAAACTCTCTGTGTCTGGTCAAATAAGATGTAAGCCAGTTTAAGATGGTGCCCAAAATACCAAAAACTGTTTCAAGGCGTTTCAGTAAAACAGTATGACACTAATATCTAAGAGAATAAGAATAGTAGGAGATCCAGCATCAGAGGCCAAAAGTTATTAGTCACTTTAACCAGGGCCGTGTCAGTGCTATGAAATTTTCAAAACCCAGATTGAAGTTGCTCAAAAAGATTGTTAACAGAAAGATGATTATACAACTGTAAAGCTACAATTATCTAAATCTAAGTTGCACTTCTTGAGGATAACAGCAGCAATGTTTAATGAAGCTGGGACAACACCAGTACTCAATTCATTAATTATGTTAAGCACTGCTGGGCACAAATGATCAAAACAAGACTTAAACCAGAAGGGGATCAAGTACACAAGTGGTTGCTTTGAAACCTGAAACAACTAACAAGTAAAGAATAATCAGGTTGCACAAAATTTGAAAACAGGGCATCCATAAAACTCTTAGAAGAGTAAAGGACAGAAATCTAGTAACAAACATTAACAATTTTGGCAGTAAAAAATTGATTTCCACCTATGAAATTTAACAGTGCGAGGCATACTCTATGTACATGCTGAACTGATAAATCCAGGTTAAAAAATACTGCAAAATGGTCAGAAAGACCAATATCGACAGGAGAAGGCTAGGACAGGAACAACTCATTTTCAATCACTAGGTCAAGTGTGTGTCCTTGGCAATTAATGGAGGCATTTATAAACTGAATAAGATTAAAAACATTCCAATACCACCAAAAAAATCTTTGGCTAACAAGGAATTAGTTTGATCAATATGTATATTAAAATCTCCCAAAATAAGTACTGTAAGCTTAAAACACAGCAGAGACAATAAATCAGCAAATTCAGACATAAAAAACATCTTTAGTCTTAAGAGGTCTATGCACGGTTGCACTTAACGTTAGATTGTGAGGCAGAAATACTAAAAAACAAGACATGGACATAGGTACAGACACAATGCTGACTTTAAGTTTCAAGTTATATAGCACAATGATATCCCGCCTCTACCCGAATCAAACAGTCTGTAATAATAGCGGAGGAGTAATAATGTTAAGGCAGAACTATATAGCGTATTTAACTCAATGCAAATAATTCTCAGTAATGTTGTCCTGATTCTGACTGAATTACTGTCTACAGGACCCGGGAGAGACAGCGCTGCATTTTGCCGTGCGGACATCAGACCAGACCTCACTGCACCTGGTGGACTTTCTTGTCCAAAACAGGTATCAGACAGAAGATTCTGTTGTGCACATTTGTCCACTGAGAGAATTAAGCTGCAAGGTGGTGAATATGGATCTGTGTGTGTACAGTGGAGCTCCAGACAGACAGACAGATAGTGGAAACACTGCTCTCCATTACTGCTGCACATATGAGAAGCCAGAGTGTCTCAAACTGCTGCTCAGGGGAAAACCATCTATTGACCTGGGTAAGTGCGTTATCTTAGGCATCTACCCAAAGATGTTTCAACAGAGCCATCATCTGCGGTTATTTTAAAATAAATAAAGGCAGAGCTAAGTACAATATTTTGACCTTGTGTGATGATTAATTTGTTGAAGATTATTTCAACTTTAAATTGGCAGTTGTTGTGAATATATGTTAATAAATGATCATGCATTGAACAGTAGTCTGAAAATGTAACTACAAATTAAAATGATAGTTTTCTAGTTTAATGAAATGTATTCCTGTAATGGCAAAGATAGATTGAATGCATCCTTGCTGAATAAAAGTATTTGTTTGACTATATATATAATTTTTTTTAAAGGTAAGACTTTTCAGTAAACTTCATTAGTTATCTAGTTAACATGAACTTAGCATGAACAATACTTCTACAGCATCTACGATTAATCTTAGTTAATGTTAATTTCAACATTTGCTAATGCATTATTAATCTTACTGACCCCAAATTTATACTTAATCTGTCATAAAATAATTTGTAAGAGATTATTGAATATTCTGAGGTCTGAAAACATCAGTTGTAAATACAGACATGTGGGAAGCGCATGTCGATCTTAATTCTTGGAGGCTCATCCTCCGACATGTTTCATTCCTCAGATTCTTAGCACTAAATAATATACAGGTGTCACCACACCTAACCTGGAGGCTTAGATTTTTGCTTCTTGCGCAATTTAAATATATGTCATTTTCCCCAGCCCCTAAAATGTAACTGTTGAAAATCTTAGAACAGTTATTATTTATTCTTAATTGAATTGCCATAATAGTAGCAGCAAGGCTCTTCCAATGCACTTTGTTTTATTTCAGTAAATCAAAATGGGGACACGGCTTTGGACATTGCCAGACGACTGAAAAATGCACAGTGTGAAGAGCTAGTGAGTGTTAATCGTTGTGTTAACTGCAGAAGATTTTTGCCATACAACCACCTGAAATTTCAATATACAGTCGTGTAATTACTCAAAACATGGCCTTTTCTGGCATTAACATCAGAGAGGAGGTTTGTATTAAGTTAATAGTTTGTGATTGGGTGCGCAGCTGGCAGAGGCAGCAGCCGGGAGGTTTAATCCTCACGTTCATGTGGAGTATGAGTGGAATCTGCGGCTGGAGGAGATCGACGAGAGTGACGATGATCTAGATGACAAGGTTTGTGAGCCTACCTTTTGTTTTGTCCCATATCTCCTTATACAAGAGTTCCACTTCGCTCTGTGAGTTAAGAGATCCCTCTTTATGCCCCCCTCTATTATAAGCATGAGCATTGTGAGTAATTCTCTGTTAGATTGATTGCTATTTGCTGGAAAGTTCACATCTTGTTAGAATTTTTTTCTTTCATAATGGTACAATATGTTCTAATGGTAAAAATAAGTTTTGTTTTATAATGGTTTAAAACTAAGCTAATAAAAAAATAAATAAAAAGAAAATGCCAACTCAGACACAGAAAACATAAGCGACCAAGTTTCTCGAAGGGCTTCAAATTCTAAAATCTAAATCATTTTTGAATGCTTCATAAAAGTGCATCCTAAAAATAAATTAAAAATATTCCTACATTTCGATTTGCCTGAAAGCACACTGTATATCTACAGCGCCACCCAGTGCAATCAGTTGTAAAAACAAGGTTTTACTAGTCTCAAATAAATATTTTTCCATCCCCAGCCCAGTCCAGTGAAGAAAGAGCGTTCTCCCCGACCTCAAAGCTTCTGTCATTCCTCCAGCGTGTCCCCTCAGGAGAAGCCGTCTTTGTCAGGGTATTTAGGACACAGAGACAAACAGCGACTGTCCTATGGAGCCTTTGCTAGTCCCGTCTACAGCACCTCCACCGATACACCTGCATCTCCAGTATCAGAGGGGCCCACAATAGCCAGCAAGACCACTTCAAAAGGTACGCACGCCTTTAAACTAAAATAAAGATGAAACTGAAAAAAAAGAGTAGGCCAGGTGCCTGTAAAGGTAAAGCATGGTTATGTTTGCATGTAACTAATGGCTTTGCATTAACTCTAATTGCGGGGGAGGTATAATCTACAATCAATGGAAACTAATCATGAGTGATTGTGAAACATCCTCTCAACCTCACAACCACTGTCTGCTTGCAAACCAAACTTCAGTGAGCAACCTTTGTCTTTGGTTTCAAACTAATTGGATATCAGCCCGCCGCCTGCATTCTGGGACTAGCTTACCCAAACATGAACATTAGCTAAAAATTGACTATTCTGGTTATTTTGGTTGTGCTTCCGGAGGTGATTTTATACTCCTCCTTGGTTGGAGTGCTGCCTTTCCCCCTTGTGTTTTGGTGCGCTCGGGCCACACTTGGTTCTCGACCAATCACGTCATCTCGTCACTCTTTCAGCTCCGTCCACCGGACCGCCCACCTCCCTGCCACTGGGATCGCAATCAAGTGCAGGAGGCAGCTCCACTCTATCTAAGAAGAGAGCGCCTCCTCCACCTCCTGGACACAAGCGCACCCACTCTGACCCCCCCAGTCCCGTACTTCAGGGCCCGCAGAGCAAAGGTGCGTCCAGGTGGAAACACCTCAGTTTGTGTCTGAAGAAACAACATTGCATCACAACTTCCGCTGACAGAAAAGAACTAAATTCTTGCAGTTTTGTCGTTTTGGTGCTGATAGTGGTGGTGGTGTTGGTGTGAAACGGGTGGGTATGAATTCTGAGCCTGACCTCAAATAGCCATTACAATGAAGTGATGCGCTGAGTAATTGATTTAGGACTCCTGCTCTTGAGTATGTGTTGATGATCAAAGACTGAGAGCTTTCTGAGCGGAAGCGTGGCATGTCAAACACCCAAGGATATTAATACAATTAGTGCTCAACATTACATTATCTTCAGTAATTTTTCTTTCCCCACCCCACAATGAGAGTTAATCTCATTTAATATTCATATTAATCAGCTTATGCCTGCTTTTTTTGCCGCTTTGTGATTCCGAGCTTTGCGATTTAAGAACAGCGATTCATTTTGTTCATATTGTGTTGCATTTTTGCAACTAAATTAACTTTTAAATTGTTTTAAGGTTATTGGTGATTAAAATATGTAAATAATTACAATTAGATTGAATATCAATTTAGGAAATAATGTCAAAATTATAAAATAGTTTAATCATTTAAATGTTTGAATTTGGTCAGTAATGTCAAGACTTTTGAGATGGAACAGGCTACTATCATAATTTTAATTATTATTATTTTTTAATGACATTGGATGTTTAGGTACTTTATCACACTTGGCTTATTTAATATGCGCAACTGCATTTTGCGAGGTTACTTTAGCGTTAGATAATAGTGCGTTTAACATATCCAATAATACATTTATGCTTTTTAAAAAGTCTTGGGACACAAAAATCTACTGTATTTGTGAAAGGTGATAGTTCGCCCCCATTTGACTGTGCCACAAAATTATGGCTTTTATAGTTTTTCAGAGAAAATCAACCTGCAAATGACTTCCTTACAGTTGCCTTGGCATATTACAAATATTTTTACTTCATAAAAAAGCCTTGGTAACATCGATGAAGATCACATGCACATAAAAGGAAGAGTATAAGACATGGCCAAAGCTCTGAATGAAATACAGGAACTTCAAGCCCGCTTTAAACCTCTTCCCTCTTTTGAACCTCATAGGAAGTGACTCCACACCTCCTTCTGCAAATCGGACATCCCCGGCCAATAAGTTTGAGGGAATTCAGCAGCAGCAAAGGTGATATAGAAAATACCTGCCGTTTCATGTTGTCTGACTCTTTTCAATCTTTACCCTTGTATAAACTTAGAGTTTGTGATTTTTAAAATGTAATAGTCCTGTTTTGCCCATCGATCATGTCTGCATACAAAGACCATTAAGATTTAGCATTAATCATTTTAAGAATAAAAGATATTAATCACATACCTTTTTGATTTCAGCACTGCTTCTATGAACACAAAAGCAGCATTTGGCCCACGTGTTCTTCCCAAACTACCTCAAAAAGGTACATTTCACATGACATTAGCTACAGGTTATTATTTCAGATTTTTACCTTTATGTTGACCTACACATGATGTCTTACTCTTTCAGTGGCACTACGAAAGATTGACACTATCCACCTCTCCTCAATGGACAAGTCCGGTCCTGACGTCCTGCAGAAACCTTCACAGGCCCAGGACACGCCTCCCACCAGAGCTTCAGATACGATAACTAGACCCACTGAGCCGCCACCTAAAATCCCACAACCTGCAGAACGCTCCCAGCCGGTGGAAGTGCCCCAGAAACCGCATATCTCAGACCTTCCCCCTAAACCGCAGCTATCTGATCTTCCCCCAAAACCACAATTGTCGGATTTACCTCCCAAACCTCAGCTTTCTGACCTGCCCCCGAAACCCCAGCTTAAGGATCTTCCTCCTAAGCCACAGCTCTCCGACCTCCCATCCAAGCCTACCGTGTCTTCAGCAGCTGAGACCACACAGAGGCAAACAACGCAGGAGGAAACGAGTCCAAAGCCCCAGCGGACAGAGGAGCAGTCGTCCGGTCAGCAGGAGGAGCTCTCTCCGAGACAGGCCAGTGAGGACACTAATGGTGCACCTGCAGGGACCGTGGAGATGCCTGTCCCCATGCCACGGAAAATCAACACAGTGGTGAGTGAAAAGACATTTTCATGAATTTTTAAAAAGTACTGTGGACCCAGAAAGTTTAAGTTTAGCAGCCTTCTGTTTTGTACTAATTTCATGATTTGTGTCTGTTGTTTTATAATTTTTAACCTAATATAACTTTTTTTAATTCATAATATTGAGCTTAAAAAGTGCACTTTTAACTTAAAAAAGTAAAAATAAATAAGAAGGCATTAGTTTATATATCAATTAATATTTCTTTTTTTTTATATAGGTCAAAAGTTCAAAAGTTTAAGACCAGTCTTTTTTTTTTAAAGAAATTAATACTTTTATTCAGCATGAACACATTAATTTGATAAGAAATGTCAGTAAAGACTTTTATAATGTTACATGAGATTTCTGTTTCAAGTAATTTGTTCTTTTGTTCTTTCTATACATTATAGAATTCTGAAAAAAAAGTGTCACGTTTCCACAAAAATATTAAGCAGCATAACTGTTTTCAACATTGTTAATAGTAAACCTTTCTTGAAAATCAGCATATTAGAATGATATCTGAAGGTTCGTGTGACACTAAAACCTTTTATATATATTATAATCAAAATAGAAAACAGTTATATGTTATATGTGGAATAAAGTTTCACATTGTCATGTTTTTACTGTATTTTTAATTTAATGAATGCAGCCTTGGCGAGCATATGTGACCTATTTCAGAAACATAAAAAAATCCTACTGACCCCAAAATTTGAAACAGTAATGCATACTGGAAAAGATCAACATGTGTAACTCTAATAACTGGAGATCATCTCTGTGCAGGGAAAGAACAAAGTAAGGCGTGTGAAAACCATCTATGATTGCCAAGCGGATAATGACGATGAGTTGACTTTTGTGGAGGGGGAGGTTATAATTGTTACAGGAGAGGAAGACCAGGAGTGGTGGGTAAGTGAATCTGTGCCGTGGCATGCAGTTTTGTTAATGCAGATTGTTTGGACAGATGGTCACATTCATCAATTTGCCTTTTTACAGATTGGGCACATAGAGGGTCAGCCTGACAGGAAAGGGGTCTTCCCAATGTCCTTTGTGCACATTCTGTCAGACTGACAGCGAATAACTGGCACAAGCTCTGCTCTCTCTGGACTCGCACTGGAATGTGAGCATTGTCTCTGTACATAAGCTGCTGAAATCTAAACGGACTCCAAACAAACAAAACATGAAGTATCAAACCCATGCTCCCTTAATCCTCAAGGGGGAAATGTGTAAACTATGTGTTGGTCATAAACTGTGTTATCCTGCCTACCAGTATTATTGTAGCCATCGCAACCCAGCATGCCAAACTGGGTTTGCAGTAGCTATACTTGGAAATCTAGCACTTAACATGTATGCTGTAACTTTGTGTATGTGTACACATATAGAATTATATGTATTTCCATTTTAATTGTGTCTTTGTTCATACTTATGCACAGATGTAAGTGTATATTTATGTACTTATGTATAATGTACAAGTGTGCATATATATGTTAACCCTGCTTGCTTATGGAGCCAGAGTGACTCTAGACATTTTAGTGTACTATTTTAAAAGAAAAAAAGATTATCTCTTGATTTTTTTAGAAGGTGTAGAAGCAAGAATACAAGTTACTTAAATACTATACCACTGTTGAAATTCCCATCATAGTGGGATTCTGGTCAGGGATCAATACCAAAATGTAAAGGTTTGAACATCTCATCTGCTATAACTAAACAATCAAAATGTGCATTCATTTGGTTTGCATTGCTCGCATAAAAAGCCAGAAATCATCTTTATTCTGAATGCCTCAGTGAGTAGGAGACCAACTAACTTCTCTAGAAAATTGCTAGTTTAATGCTACCACTTTCTACCCATATGTTTAGCCAGTATGTTCACATGGTGGCTGTATCCAAGGACGTTACCACATAGAAGCAGTAATAATTTAAGAATGAACCACTGAAGAGTGGTTATCGATCAAACATTTCAGTGTCTATTGTGGTTACAGACTTGGTTGCATGTGTGGGTCTGCTTCATTCTTTCCCCATTGTCGTTTAATGCCAAATTTGACAAAACCTATGCCTCAGCTCTTGGAAAGTGTCCTTTCAATATTTTATTTGATCATACAACTGCATACCTTACTCATCTGGTCTCTGGTTATCATTCATGAATAATGCATAATTTATAAAGCCTCACTCATACATGGATCTGACTGGTCAAACTTTGTTGGCTTTGTATAAAAATGTTTTGTTGTTTGCTTACAGTGACTGTGGAATGTGATTTCTTTTGGTTTGTTTTGTTCATTTAAGTTGAAATGAACTGCAAGATAATCTGGCAGAGAGTGACTGACTCGTTATGACTCAGAATGAACTAACGCTGCCTATTTTCTCGTTACCCTATCAGGGAGACCAGCATTCATTCTTGATTTTTAACTATTATTCTATTAACAAATAAAGATGTATCAATGAATGCCACATGTACTATATTTGATGATGATAGTATTTGACATTTATAGGGCTAAAGTGTTTCACCATAGAAAGGGATGGACCCTTCAAGTGTAGTTTATTATGAGTTTTGTTTCTCTGTTTTAAATCATGTTACAATTAATTGTTTACTAAGGAATAAATAACAGGAATTCGGCACATTCTACAAGACAAAATAACTTCAAGATTTGTTGTATAAAGTTGTGGACGTCCCATTCCTGGACTGTTTTGTTTAGACCCTTATGATGAGCCCACTGTTGGACCACGTCTGTCTATTTAGATGTTCAATCCAGCACAACTACAGATCATGGATTCTTGTGTTGCTAATATTGTAGCATATTAAAGTCTGGGAACAGTCAAAAGGACAACTTCACATCTAAGTGAATAAACCGGATTCAGTCCTACTCTCTTGTACCTTTTTTCATCTGTGTTTGCTGCACTGTAAATTCAGTCAGAAAAAAATCAAACTTGGCTATTAAGTCTTCGAATGCTATAATAAAGACTTTACGTTGAAACCATTTAGTTTCCATGTTATTTGTTAATTTATTTATTTCAAGCAGTTATTTGAGGTTCAGTCTCAAAAACATTTTTACTTTAAGATTTATTTTCTGACTTTTCTCTGATAAAGTGCATTAAAGCAGGCTCGGGTAACTCCTCAAAAAACCTACATTAAACACTTCTCTTATAGACAGTTACAGACCTGTCTCTCTCCTTCCATTCATAGCAAAAACCCTCAAATGATTTGTTTTCAACCAGCTATAATTGTTTCTTTCACAGAACAACAAACTGGATGCTAACCAGTCCGGTTTCAGGAGTGGCCATTCAGCTAACACTGTGCTACAGTAATCAATAAATCAACAGTTCTTATTCTGCTGGATCTGTCTGCAGCTTTGGACACTGTCAATCATCAAATCCTCCTGTCTGCCTTCTCATCACTAGACATCACAGGGATTCCACTTTGCTGGTTTGAATCCTATCTCACTGGTAGGTCTTTTTAGGGTGGCCGGGGGAGGGGAGGTATCAAAAGCACATCAACTGGTCACTGGGGTTCCTCAGGGATTAGATCTAGGACCCCTCCTCTTCTCCATACACACAACATCACTGGGTCCCATCATACAGACACATGGCTTCTCCTACCATTGCTATGCTGATGACACACAGCTATCTTTCATTTCAACCAGATGATCCAACGGATTTCAGGCCGCCTGGTGGACATCTCGGCATGGATGAAAGAATACCACTTACAGCTCAACCTGGCAAAGACTAAGCTCTTTGTCTTCCCCGCCACTACAAATCTACAGCATGATTTTACCATCCAGCTAGGTTCTTCAACAAGTACCCCATCAACTTCTGTCAGAAATCTTGGTGTAACCTTTGATGACCAGCTGACCTTCAGACTACATTGCAAAGACTGCTACATCTTGCGGGTTTGTATTGCACAACATCAGAAAGATCAGACCCCTTCACAAAATGCACAATTTATTGTCTAGTCCCTTGTCATTTCTAGGCTGGACTACTGCAATGCTCTTCTGGCCTCTACAAATGATTCAGAATGCAGTGGCATGACTGGTCTTCAACAAGTCCAAAAGAGCTCACGTTAAACCTCTGTTTATCTCCTTGCACTGGCTACCGGTTTCGGCTCACATCAAATTCAAGACCTTGATGCTTGAAAATAGAACAGCCACAGGCTCATCACCCGCCTACTTCCACTCACTATTACGAATCTACATCCCCTCCAGAAGTCTGAGATCCGCTAGTGATCTTTTTAATGAATGAAAAACAATACATTAGATCAATACCATTAACAAACAAAAGGTTTTAACATTGATAACATCAATGATAACTCTATAATTCTTTATAATTATTTTTGATATTATTAATGACTTATACATGCAGAAAATCAGCCTGAAGTAGATCTATTAGTTGACTAAGGTCTACTAGTCTAAGTATTTTACTATTTTGTTTATTATTTTAATGGAATAATAGTATATTATTATTATTATTAAAATATAAACGTATTATTTATATGTTTTATATAGGACTAATTAATTAAATATTTAAAACATTTTTCTTTACTGAAAAGCCTGGGGCACGTTAGTCACCATGCTTTGAAATAGAGAACGACCAAAAGCACTACCATGCAAAAGAACTAAAGCATTTCCGTGATATTTTCATTACACAACGTTGCTTCATTATTAATGCGAGCGTTCTGTCGTATCGTTTGCGCTTTCCAGTGTGCATTGAGCTACAAACATCATAAGTGAAAGGAAAGATAGGTAGATCCAAAACAGAAAGAAAACGCTACATGCATAGTAAAACTAGTCAGCTTCCTCTCTCGAAATCAATTCCTTTTATAGACGTAGGCTGAGCTTGTTTCGCGCTCCCACAGTCTAGTCGAGCTCAACCCGCGCGTCAAAAGTAACACTTCTGATTGGCCAATCCGGAAAATGTAGACACACTTCACAATGATCCGCTGAGCAGGGTGTTCTTCAGCGTTTCCCTATATTTACTTTTCACTGAATTGACTGGAAATTAAGGTAAGAATCATGGATTAAGTTGCAATTCTATTCCAATATGCAACATGACACCTGGCGCGAGAGAAAGTGTGTTTCCTTCAGCACACAGGTGAGGGGAGAATCTACTATATAAAGACAGCCAGCGTGTACAATGACTGAAGCTAAACTAAAAGAAAGCTCAATAACAATTTAAACACAATTTTAAAGATTCTAACTAAATAATATGAATCGTTTACTTAACGTTTGTGTGAAAACAAGGCGTTTGATCACATAATGGACGGTGAATATTAAAGATACATGGCTTTGGCGTTACATGTTTGTTTATGTACACTTGTATACACTTGTCTTATGCGTATTTGTCTGCTGCTGAGCAGAAAAGAGTGAATTTTATGATAAAAACCGAGACTAATTTTATGAACAAAAGCAACGGTGCGAGTTTTCAGACTTCCTCTGTGTTCAAATAGATCATGCCACTTCCTGATTTTGTTTATTCAAAACATGCATTTCAAAGCACATCAAGTTCCTACATTTTCGCTGTCAAGCAGCCACAGCTTCAAATCTAGAAGATTCGATGCACAGAGAAAACCATTATGACTGTTTATTTAAATAAATATCAATCATTTTCACATTTAAAATGTTCATAACCACAATTGCGCGCTTCATTTCAAGTAACCACAGGGTTCTCACACTTTTAGGCCAATGAATTTTCATAACGTTACATGACGTTTCTAGATATTCATGATTGTTGAATAAGGATTCAGATTCATTTAGATTCAGGCTGATTCATTAATGAATCTTGCAGAGCACTTTGTGAACCGTTTTAAAACGATTCAGTGAAGTTTTACTCTGGAGTAGATAATTTCAACCATAATTTCGGGCAATAATCATTTTAAACCCTCTACTTTTTATGAATACATTGTTCACATAGGTAACTTGTGTATTTAATGTTTTTTCACTCAAATACTAAAGTTTGTTCTTTTTCAAGTGAGAAACGCATCTTAAAATGCCATTTTTGCATGATGGAAACAACACAGATAACCACAGCCTATAGCTATAAACTACATTCTGCATGCAAGCAAATACCTTTATTGTTTGTTTGATGGATTTCAGAACCGTCTGTGATGCGCAAGGCCACAGGTTTTAACTAAAGCATGAACTATAAATATTGACCCAGCAGCCTTCGTTATAACCTCCAAACCAGTGGTCAGCATTAAAACACCAAGACGTGTGCAGATGTCAACTCCGCAGACAGGTTATTTGTTATAATCTACATTACATATATCTGCATTATGTTTTACATGTATTAAGTGTATATCTCAACTTACCATATATTACTTGCTATGTAAAAAGGGAAAAGATCACAAAAAGTGTTATACTGATCTATATACTGATATATACTGATGGACACAAAATACATTCATAGCTTTAGAGGGTTGTTTTTTTCCAGACGGTACTTTTGAAAGAGCGTATTGCAGAAAAAACAGCTGCACAGCTCTAATCACTATGAGATGGCATATCAATAGCATCTGCTCTGTGCAAACAGCTACTTTGTGGCATCCCTTGTTCTGTGAGATGTCAGATTGTGACTGTGTTTCTGGATTTAGCGGAGCATTCCTGTACTGCGGGGTTTGTCTAGTACCACTTTCCGTGCCCTGAAGGCATGTGTGACTAACTGAAGCAGTCTAGCAGGGTTGTATAACTACATTTTTATGCAGTGTCCAAATCAAAAAGAGCTTTATATTGTTGACTTATTTTTGAGTGCATGTAGAAGCTGTGTAAACGACAAGATTTGAGTATTTCATTCTGTTGTTGTTATTGAGAGTGTATACAGTGCATTGGTGAATGAATACACTTTTAAACCGGTGAGCTATCTTGCTTTCAGAGGAGTATTGTGGAGGAGGTAACCCTTTTTAGTGTTGTTGGTTCAACTTTATTCTTTGTGGTAGGACATGCTCGGTTTATCAGTCTTCACAGTCAAACGAATCAACAGTGTGTTGACACCTTTTTGTGGTCAGATGCTCTTTAAAAACTCTTGAGCATGTTTCTATTCTTTACTGCTAGCTCGAGGACTGCCCCAGATACATTCATATGGGCAGCTTGCGTGCATTTCTACTCTACGATTCAAAGCAAAGTAAACACATATTGTTCTTTTTGTTTAGGAAACAGTATATGAGCATTCAGTTATTTATCTCTTTTCACTTATCACAAATATCATCTGTTCCCCCAGGTCATGCTGTGGTAAAATGACATTTAGAGACTGTCTAAGAACACACAGCATTTGTGTTTTTCCGCAGTACATGCGCAAAAAAAAAAAAAAGCAGAGGGGAGAACAGAAACACCTGTGCTGTCATGCCGGAGGAAGCGTGTTCGTACAGGCCTGATAGCTGCGGCTCACGTTCGGTTTCTCATGTTCCTGCCTGTGGCATTTTTCCATGCTGCTTGTTTTTTTTTTCTTTGGAAGAGGTATAGAGAAGTGAATCCAGTATTTCAGTAGCATGCAGAAGTTATGGTAGTGAGTGCAGGAAAGCATTTGTGAGAGAGAGGAAACAAGCTCATGATGGTATGTTTGGACTTTTCTTAGTTAACTATTTTAGTTTTTGTGTGTGTATATATATTTTGTTCAGTTTTTCATCTGATTCAAAATGTTGCTTTTGTATTGTCAAGCTAAACTGATACACTCAAAAAAATGAATTTTTAGTTTTGTTCACTTTACCTGAACAATTCATGTTGAATTAATGCCATTTTGGCTATTTTTCATTTCAACATGATTGTGTCATGTTAAACTGTCTCTCGTTGGTTTAACATAATGTTTTCATTTTGAAAGAACATGTTTCAATCAAGTCCCTCAAAATAAGTTTTACACTTCCCATCATGCTTTGCACAGGACTGGATATGGGGAGAGAAAATGTTGAAATAAAGTGTTATTTTATGCAGTTTTTAATAAAATGTGATAATAAGGAGACTTTTTCATGTATAATGCTCTATTATGTGGGCATTTTAAAAGACTTTATATTGGTGTATTTTGTGCGAGTTACCATTGTGGTGAAGTGTGGAGCTTGTGGTTGGGTTGAGGACCTGGTTAAAAGAACGTCTAAAATACTTAATAAAAAAAAAAGCAACTTTAATGAGAGTGCTAGTGTATGATGTACACATAGTAACATCCTTAAACTGCAAACAATTAACATCATGTGTAAAGAAAAGTTATATCTTACTTGCTAATGTTTTTATAACACTTTGGCTAAACTTGCATGGACAGTGGTTCTACATGATGTAAACATATTATCTCTACTCAGATATTTCATGTAGGATGAACTAAAGCAAACTGAGTAAACTCAACTAAAGGTAGACAAGTCCTTATAACTTGATTTATTCATGTCCAAATAACATGGTACAAACATGTGGAACCACTGTCCATGAAAGAATCATGTTCAGCCAAAGAGTCATTTTTTTGAGTGTACACTTCAGGTTTTCATTTCACGTTAAAGTTTATAAAAATGTTTTACAGTTCATTTAAATTCATTTTGGTTACAAGGTTAGATTGATGTGATGCAATCAATATAATGCAGCAAACTTTCCCTCCTCTTAGCAGAAGGAAAGTACTGGGGCCTTAAAATAACATCAGTGAATAACAAGCACTTTTTTAATAATTAGAGCATTTATCTAGCATCTTGCCGGCCTGAGGATCTGTATCGAACATTATTCTCTATGAACATGACACTTCAGACATCTGACCTTCTGACCTTTAGTTGACAAGGGATTGCCTGTCCCTGTGAGGTTTAATGAGAAATGTAGTCTATAAATCTATATGAACTCCGACCCAAAACTCAGAGCTCAAAAGTGTAAGTGCAAAAACTCACACAGCCAGCCAGTTTCACTTAGCGATGCTCTGGTATAGTTTAAAAGCAGAGGTGTCAACCATTATTTCTGCATACGATTCTCACCCCTTAAAAGAAGGAAGGCACTAATAGACGTTTAAAAGTGCAAAACGCTAGGCTTGTTCATAGCCAAAGGCTTACTAGTTTAAAAAATGATCAGTTTAACACCATTTCTGTTTTTTTTTTTTCTTCTTCTGTATTTTGATCAAATAAATGCACTTCATGCAAACGGACCTCGTATGTGCACTCTTGGCTGTACACTGTACACTGTACACTGAGCCGCTGCCTCCGAACCACTGGCTTTCCACACATTCACAATGTTTTCATTGTTCATTTGTATTTTGGTGTGTTTAGTGATGCTGGATGGATCGGTAGCAGTCCTTTGGCATATCCCTGTGGTCTTGTTTGAAATGTATGTTAAAGTTACTGTATAATTAAGCTTTACGTAGGCTACTTTTAAGTACTTCTAAGTCGATAAAGAATATCTGCAAGAAAAAAAAAAAAAAAAAACTCAGAAAGCTCAAATCTATCTTGAATTAGTTTTGTTGAAAAATCATGACATGGAATTAATAATGAGTAACATTAGAATACAAAGGCTTTTGGGAAAAGAAAAGAGAGGAGAGGAAGGGGCCTAGGAGTAAAAGTAAAAACCACTGCCCTAGGCTACTGCCTGCTACAGGTATGTCTATAGATAACTTCAGGGCTGGCACTATCTCAAAAATGTTAATCTGAAAAACACGAAATGTTAAAATGTTACAGCTAATTGAAATATATTTTTTAATTTGTTTATCTAGAATATGTTTTTTGTATTTGTGACAAAACTATTTTAAATCCTCATATTCTATTAAAAAAATTTAAATTCAAGGCTTTTAAAACTTTTTTTTCAAAACTTTCAGACAAGGCTTTAGGCTAGCATTTAAAGTTTTGACATGTTGCTTTTGAAATGTTCAATTTCGATTTTAATTCTAGTTTCTGTCATTCAAATTCGAATTTCCTGATTGACAGCAAATTCAATTTAAGTGAAGGAATTGCCGATAAAAAGAAAGGACCCTTCTGCTTTACACACTCTACTCTCCTGCCTTGATGAGGTCAAATTTTGGCTTTCCAACAACTTTTTGACTCTAAATGACTCTAAGACTGAGATTACAAGTTTTGGTCCATCTGAGTTTATTTCATCTTATTATTGCATCTTTTTGTTTTACAGTATCTCCAAGTCTCAGGTAGCTTGACTTCAGCTGCTTCAAAATGCTGCAGCTAAATTTCTTAAAAAGTTTTGCGAGCCCTCCATGGGCTTCCAGTCCATTTCGGGATTGATTTAAAAATTCTTCAATTTGTGTATAAATGTCTACATAATCTTGATCCAAAATACCTGTTTGAGTAACTGTGTACCTATTACCCACCCAGAAGTTTAAGATCTGATAACCTTAACTTACTGACAATCCCTTGCTCAAGGCTAAAACACAGAGGGGATCGAGTCTTTTCAGCGGTGGCTCCTTGACTGTGGAATAGCTTGCCAGTACAACTTTGAATGGCCCCCTCTTTACCAGTTTTCCCTTTCTTTTAGCATGTGTTAATTGTTGATCTTTTTTTTCTATTTTAAATCTGGTATCTGTGTACTTTGCTTATGTTTATTCGGCTCATTTTTTATATTGTATTAGTTATTCTGCTCATGTGCAGCACTTTGGTCAATCTCGAGGCTGTTTTAAAAGTGCCTTTAAAAAATATACAGTGCATTCTCAAGTGAATTCTTATGGTTGCACATCTCTGATCTGAAGTCAGAAAGGCAAGGTCCTGCTTGAAGTCATTTGAAAACATAGCATCTGATGTCCACCAGGAGGCGATAAAACCCTTCAGTTTCCAGAGTCTGTTCACTGATACTGTAACCTTCCTCTTGTGAAGTAGAGATGAAACAGTATTTCAAGGTCACATCACCTTGAAACATTGTATCTTGATCTAAATGTTTAAAAGTGAAGTATTGTGTAAAAGGTCATATTAAGCTTTACATTTAAAGGTCATCATGAGTCTAGTAAGATGTGGGCTTCATTTTTAGGTTGAAGTTCAGCTGTGTTCCTAACACAGGTTAATCAGATTGTTTAAAGCTGTGGATCTGAATAAGATTGTCTGCTCTCAGGCAGTATGGGCAATCACTGAAAAATCAAAGAAATATTGTTTCATAGCTGACAGAGTCTCATGGCTAATGTAGCAACAATAATTCTTGATTAAATCTGATTGTCCTGTGGTATTTATAGGGTCTAAATGAAGGGTGCAGATGTCAGAATTTCCGTCATGCAGCGGAGGAAGGAGTGACCGCTCTGTCTCTCTGACTCATGGCTGACGCTCCTCTGCCCTGTCACTGCTGGACGGCCCACATACTTGTGTCCATATGTAGACTGTCTGTCTGTCCAGGACACACGCCTGTGTCTCTTTCCCTCCTGATGGTCGAAAATCAAGCTCTGGTTTTGGGCTGACATGTAATTCAATAAAATCAGAGCAAAAATATTTTAAGTTTTACTGTTTATGTAATTAATTCATGACTTTTATGTTGGATTAATATTGAATTATTAATAATATATAATGAAATATATACATATAATTATGAAAATACAATTATATTTTATATATAATAGAATGCTTGACTTATTAATATATACATTAAATTATATATTTTATGTGTTATTAATTATTTGATATTTATGTAAAATATATATATTATGAAAAAAAAATATATATATATATTACAATATGTAATATAAGAAATAAAATCTAACATAATAGAATATTATTATTGTATATATACAAAATATCTATTTATTATATAAAAATATGATTTTAACTTTTATTATCATCATAGAGATCGGTTTAGTGTTTTTGTAATTTCATTTGACATGTATATTAAAGATTATATTTAATGTTGTAATACTATTAATCTTAACAATTAAATACAGTTTTAGTTTTAGTAATTTATTTTGACTTTATATTAAAAATTTAATATTGTAATATAATTAACAATCATCAATATTATTACTATATTTAATGGTGATGAAGACAATGTTAGTTTTAGTCATTTGTATTTATATAAAATTAATATAAATCATTCATCATAATATCACAAGTCATTATATTAATCATGAATGAAGTCATTTTAATGTATGTATATATTACATTTATTATTATCACATTAAGTGTTCGCTTGATTAATTTTTAATTAATTCTGTGTGGCCAGAGGCGTGTGTGTGTGTGATTATTAGCCATGTCTGCTGGGGGATCCTGCAGCATATCTGTCCATGTCTTGTCATGCTGGGGTTAATGTTAAGGCAGTGTGACGTAGCAGCGGTGGAATCTGGGTCAAGAGGAGCGCTGTCTGTGTTCCCTGCACTGCCGCAGACCGCCTCACTGCAGCGGGGAGGAAAGGGGTGGGGTCGTATTCTTCTCTGGTTGGGTGGTGGTAGTAGTAGTGGTGGAGGCAAAGCACGTGGAGGCACATGCTGTCAAACGCTGGTGCACGAGTACTGCAGTGCTGGGGAGGAGACTGCATTCACACCCATAATCTATAGCCTCTCTCTCTCTCTCTCTCATGCAGTACAGCACCACTGTTATGAACTAAGATGAGTGCATATTCTGCTAATAGTAACTGGGGGTTCGGCTCTGCTCACTGAGATTCTGAATACAGAATAAACCAATAATGTTGTATTTATTTACGTATTCAATATTTTTACAGGTATTAAGGTCCAGTTCTCCCTGTTAACTACTATTAGGTTTTAATATGTGCTTTATAAATGCTCATAAACAGCCAACATGCTATTAATATGCATGCTAGTGAATAGTGAGAATTGGTCATTAAAATAAAGTGTTACCAATTACTTTTATATAATATTTATAATATAATATAATATTTATTAATTTTATTTTTCAGTTTTTAAAAGCTTTGCATCTACCTAAAAACACCTCTTTCCTGTGGTAAAACCTTGAGTGATGTTTTGCTTTAATATTTTGTTTATCTAGAATTTGATTGTATCTTTTTTTTTTTTTTAAACATTCAAGAAAGCTGTCAAACTGCTCCACTTTTGAGTTGAAATGTGTTTTTGAGTCACACGTCTCTTTAGTGCCGCACTCATGATTAATTTATTCAGGTTCTTTTAAGTCCTGCTGAATACTCCTTTGCTCCACTCCTATTGGCTGCCAGCACATTTTGGGTTGAAAAATATTTTTAGGCTCCATGGAAACAGCAGAATTCCTTCTCAGCCAATAGGATTGCAGGGTGTATATGCTGTAGTCAAACGAGCAACCTCAGTTTAGATGGTACCATCCCCCCAAATCTGAGGGGTGTAAAGCTGACAAGGGGGGCTTAGGCAGTTCATGACAGATCAACACAGCAGTGCTTATTTACGCCCTTTGGTTTCTTAAATTCTGAATGCCATGAGAACAGAAGTATGCCAAGATCTAAATACCCCCCCCCCCCACACACACACACTGCAGAATACACTGTAGGTCAGTGAGAAACTGTAGCGACCCGTTTACCTACTTTCAAGCAAAGCAAAGCAAAGCCCTCTTCAGCTTGAACACAAAACTCTGACCGTGACCTTTGAATATGTTGACATGCTGCTAAACTCTGAGGTCTGTCTGTTCCTCTTGAGGATCCTCGGGTTTTTCATGATGTTATTTAATCTGTTGTAAGCAGTGACTCACTGCGGGAGCGCTGAGCTCAGAGCGGATGAATAAGAATGAGAGAGAGTGTGCTCTTTTCAGGGAAGAATGATTCTTACAATGATTCAGCCCTCCCCCCAAAGGGAGGGGGACTACAGAGTGCCAATTGTGAACTATAGAAGCGCTTTGACTGCTAGAGGGCGACATGATCCTGCAGTAGGATGCACCCATGAGTGCTGCAGTCATACTGCATTCTCAGCAGCATCTGTCCTCTCACCTGCAGTCAAACTGGTGTGCCTGTTCAAGAGGGTAATGCAGCAGTATTTGGGACTCCCCTGATTTTCTGCATTACCCTGAGCAGATGTTGCCTGTCACACACACATACATGTGGCCAGATGTTGTTGTCATGAGCACAGGTGTCACAGTTCTTGATGCAGTTCTTGAGTCAACCTGCTTGTGTTCTTGTATAGGCAAATCAAATGGTGTTTACACCTTCATTGACATTCAAAGTTCAACTAAGCCACAAATCACATGCAGAAATCATCATTCATTCCTGTTTATCTTGTCTTTTAGAGGTCTCTGACTGCTCGGGATGGGGAATCTGATTAAGGTTCTCACACGAGACATTGACAACAACGGAGGGAACTTTTTTCTGGACTTTGAAAGTAAGTGAATATACAGTCACAACCTGTATTATCTGATGTTGAGGGATGGAAGAAATGTCACCTACTCACAATTTATGTACAATAATTTTGCTGATACAATGAAACAATCCTGAATATTTTATTGTAAATAACATAAAAAAAAAATTACATTATCAATTATATATTTATATAATATATATATATATATATATATTATCTCAATTATATTAATTATACTATTAATATAACTGTATTTTGTAAATATTTATATTGTGAATAATAATAATTATTATTATTATAAATAACATTAATAATTATTATTACTAATTACTGTTAACCATTATTAATTACTATAATCATATATCATTAATAAATAATTACTATTAGACTATTTAATAATAACAATAATTATATTTAATAAGAATTTATCAGTTATAACTATATGTATTTATTGTATTTGACTTCTTGGATCTTATAAGCTGCAACGGATGAAATGATTTTCCTCTAATAGGAAAAAATATTTAAGCAATAACACCCGTCTTCAATTGAAGCACATTTAAGACTGAGCCGATTTCTCCTCTGCAGATGCCAAGCCCACAGAAGCTGAGAAGAGAGTATGGGAGGAGGTCAATGAGGTGCTGACAGAGTCAGAGAGTGTGTTACAGGACCTGCAGTCATATAGTGGAGCAGGTGAAGCCATCAGACAGGTGCGTACATCCAGAATGCACTTCAGATTGTTTAGACATTAGCCAGGGCTTTATGTTACTTTCCATGACAAGTTCTCTTTGTTTCTGTTTAAGCATGTGCATGTTGTCTCCTCAGGCCATACAGCATCCCAATGATGAGCATGTGCAAGAGAGTGCGTGGGCCGCTGTGGTACCCCTGGTTGGCAAACTGAAGAAGTTTTATGAGTTCTCTCTAAAACTGGGTATGTCATTATTCTATCTGCTTTAATGTGCACAGCACACAACACTATAAATAATACAATGTATGGCTATTTTTACCCAGAGGCATACAGGTAGGTGATAAATGAGGAGATTTTAATGATCTACTCTCCCACAATTCCTCACAGGGGTACATGGTCCACTGACCCATTTACCATATACTGTAGTATTAGCATCTGCTCTGGACTGTGTTTTGATTTTCAGTGAGATGATTCTTCTTGAGGCTTAATTCATCAGTATTATCAAACACACTACTGAATCAGCACACACGTCAGCAGTCAATACATACATAACAAGTCAATATGAATATGTGCAATGTAACATGAGCAAGGCTGCATTTGTAATGAAAAAGGACTCAAGCCTACATTTGAATCACAGCTACATGACCTTTTGCAAAACATTGTACAACAGTAATATTCATATTTGAATATTCCCGTGAAGTTGTATTTCTGTTGTGATTCAGCACATGTTCCAGGGAGCAAGCCATAAACAGAGCAGCAGTGCGTCATCATTGGATTAGCACAAGGACAGTTTCTTTCTCCACAACTAGCAAAAACACAGCTCTTGTCATCTCTAACATACACGCTCCAGATCTTCTGTAACTTCATGATTAATTTGTTCAGAACCATTAAAAAGAAAGAAGTCTCTTAATGCTCACCAAGGCATTATTTGATTGAAAAATACAGTAAAATCAGTAATATTGTGAAATATTATTACAGTTTAAAATGACTGTTTTCTGATATTCAGCATCATTACTGCAGTTTCAGTGTCGCATGATCCTTCAGAAGTCATTCTAATATGATGATTTGGAGCTCAGGAAATATTTCTTATTATTGGTATATTGAAATTATTATGTTGAAAACATTTGATACATCCTTTGATGAATAGAAAAAAAAACAATTATTTGAGATTGAAATTTAAAACATAAATTTATAACGTTATAAATGTATTCACTGACATTTTTGATGAATTTGTGTGTTTAAACTGAATGCAAAAAATTATAAAGAAAAAAAAATCTTAGTGACATCAGATTTATGGTAAAGTTTGTTAGCTGTAGCATACATATGTAGCTCAACTGATGTAGCATGATTAAATAAAAGCACGCTTTTTGAGTTTGATTCCCACACAACATGCATATTGATGAAAAATCTGCCTTGAATGCACTAAAAGTCTGACAACCAGAGCTGGGAAGTAACTGATTACATGTTATCTGGATTACGTAATCAGATTCCAAAAATCAAGAACTTGTAATTACATTAAATTAAATTTTAAAATACTGTTATCAGATTACAGTTACTTTTTATTGATTACATGATTACATATTATTCACACAATATCAATTCTTGATTCTCTGACGGTTGACATGCAGGTAAACAAATAATATATTAGGAAGTGTTTTGTTTTGATTTATGTTATTTTAAAATGATTTATTAATTTCTATACATTTTTATGATTTAATTCAAGATTAACTTTTCATTAACTTCACAACCCCCCTGCAGTACCTTTATGAACCCCAGTTAGGGAAACCTTGACATAATGTAACGTTTAATGCACTTAATGCTGTTAATTTCAATGAATGGAATATATTTTCTTACTCTTTGTATTTTAATATCAATATAATACAATATTATCTTATTTAAATCAATGTGATAAACAAGTTGGGTCAAAAGTAATCAAAAAGTAGTGTGTCACAAATCACATATAATTTCTACTATAACCCAAAGATTGAACCTGTACTTGTTGCCACAAAAGGGAAAGACCATATTAACCAATTTGTTTAGCTAATCCGTTTTTTTCCCCAGAAATATTTAGTGTCTCATAATCTTGTATGTCTCAAAGTATGTGATCTGCTCTGTGAAAGTGTGGCTGTTTTGTGCTTGTAAGACTGTGGGTTTGAGTGATTCAGAAGAAAACAGGCCATGACCTAATTAAACATGACATGGCCCTTAATCACACATCATCAGCAGCCAATGGCAGCGCTCTCTGGAGGAACATCAAAGGGTCAGACTGACCTGACATCGCTGCTGTGTTCCTCTGCCAGACACTCTCTGTTTCTCTGCCTGTTTTTGTCAAAGTATAGCGTCCATAACCCAGTATTATCTATACTTCTATCCACCAAAAACATTAGCAGTCCTCTTTCTTATGTGTCTTGTGTAGAAGACTCTCTGCAGGGCCTGTTGGAGTTTCTCACCAGCTCGCGCTGCAGCCCAACTCAACATCTGGAGCAGGAGCAGGCGCTGGCACGGCAGTTCGCTCAGATTTTGCATTTCACGCTGCGCTTCGATGAGCTGAAGGTAACCAGGCAACCTCAGGCCACACCCATTCTGCACGTCTAATCCGTCTCTTCCTAACCTGCTTCAGAAAAAGACGGGCGAAATCAACAATTAGGTAGAATGAGAGGATGTGGAGCAAAACTGTTGTTAGTGGGACTCCAGCATCCTGTCTTTAATCTCAGACCTACAAAAATCTGTAATTAACACATCTGACCAATCTGTAAATTATAATTATCCTTGCAGTGATTATATTGCAGTGCAATATCTCTTTAAACCACAGCATTTAATATTGTAGTCACGATGAAATGCAAGTAGCAACAAATACATCCAAAATGCCACATGTAGTGCAGGGACTTGGTTCTATTAATCAGTTATTGACTGGATGTAGGGAGATCTGAATGTGAGTAAGAAAGGGATGGCTTTAAGTGGACTACAAGTCAAGCATATGCCATAAAACAGAAATTCCAGGGTCAATTTTCAATTAATGCTGACTTCAAGTCAAGGTGAAACAAAAATACTGACAGATCTTTTCTTCCACATTGAGTGTAATGGATTATCAAAAAGGAAAACATGTACAGTAGATAATATGTAATAAGACATTGGTTGTTGATTGGATTTTGAGGTGTGGGCATTGTTCTCAAAAAATGGAGGCAGATTAATGTGAGCTTGCAGGGGCGGGATTTATGTGGAATAAATGATTGGTGAAGTCCTGCATACATCACTACAGAGAAGTCTATCATTCCTGCTAGAACAGGGCGTCAGCACTTCTTTTTGTGAGGGGGGACCAGTGATGGGGGCGGGGGGAGGTTACTTTAACTAAGCTTTCACTAGCTATTTTTCCATCCACCTTGGGCTTATCGCATAAAAAAAAAAAAACGCTGAATGGAAATGCCAAGATGTGCAAAAAACATTAAGCACTCATCTGAGTTAGATATATTTTTATCTGATAAGAAAACGTACATAAACTATGATGGAAACCAGTTTTGCGCATTAGTTAAATTCACAGCTTTTGATGGAAATATAGCTATCGTAATAGTCTGCGTATGCAATTATATCCTTTCAAATTAGGATTTAAAATGGAATCATTCATTATTAAAATTTACGACTGATACTCCCAACCACACATATAGCCTAAAAAAATTCCATTTAGGTCAAGTGATATAGCTAAAACAGTTTTAATTGTGTACATCTATAACATGTATTTAGAAAATTGATTGGGTAAATTTTGAATTCATGATAACTAAATAATATTAAGGTTTATCCTACAGTGAAGCAGCTTTTCTTTCCTTTTTTTCTTTTGTGGACCACTGAAACTGATGGCAATAACTGTATCACACATAATGCAATAGCTATAGAGAATGTTTATGATATAATTTGTAAGCCACTGAATTTTGTATCCAAATAGCTAACATAATTAGCTCTGTAGTGATTTAGCTAATTAGTTGAACTAATGGAACACAAAGTCCAGTTGTAACCGATCAGTCAAATTAATGGAAAACTAAGTGCAGTTGCTTTCAAAGGTGTCACAGAGAATCTGTTATTATCTAGATTACTGCACTGATGAAGTCTGTCACAAAAACCAGCAGTGGATGAAATGGCCATATGCTCGTGATTTTCTAGCTGCTCACTTGAATTCATACATTCACAGTAAAATAAAAAATTATGTGTTTACATATTTCCTATTCCCATATTCAGCAGAAATGCAATTTTCAGCTGCCAGTTTTCCATTTAAATGCTCACCTGCTGTCTCTCCAGATGACCAACCCAGCCATCCAGAATGACTTCAGCTACTACAGAAGGACCCTGAGCCGCATGCGTATTATCAACCAAACAGTGAGTGAACCTGCTCAGTATGGAAATATGCCTCATTATCAGACGCTTATGTTTTAGTAATACCCCTTCCCCCATGTCACGGGGGTTAATGGGAGCTCTTCTGTTCTCTAATGGTCTGGATCATTAGGTGGCAGAGCGGCACAAGATCCTGACTCAGGGAAACATGAGATATCGCACTCATCTCATCCTCTATCTTTTAACTGTTGTTTTATCTTTTATCTTTTAGCTGACACAGAGTTGAAGTGTGTTGGGTTGACGTTGAGTTGGTAACACGTGCTAACGACTTCAGGCTCATTAGTATGTGCTGTATCATCAGGGAGCGGCTCAGCAGGGGTTGACACCGAGGATCGTTGACCTTGCCTCGCCAATTAAAAGCACTCTCTGCAAGGAATAATTATGACAGCCACTTTCATCACATGAAACATTAGCTCGGCTATGGAAGAGCATGTATTAGGAATTCTGGACGTGTCTACTGTCTGTGGATTTAAGCAGGATTTACATTCAGATTTTAGCATACAGTAATGAATGAAATGTTTCAAGTCAGCTAAAATGAATTTCCCAGTTTCCACATCCATTTCCATGATTAACTACTTGAGGAAAGCTGACCAAGGAAAAGCGCATCTGTAACCTCCAAAAAGCCCAACACCTGAACCGACCCCTTTTATAGTAAATCTTTCAAAGTATGGATTTCACATTTAGATACTGAACCAAAAAACCCATGTGTGTTCTTTCTACAGGCAGAAGAGCATAATGAGGTTGACAACGAGCTGGCCAATCGCATGTCTCTCTTCTACGCCAATGCCACGCCCATGCTGAAAACGTTAAGCGATGCCACGACTAAATTTGTATCAAAGGTAGGCGGTTCTTAAAATCTGCTGTATTTTGATTATAACAAGACTCACACAACTCAAACCACTCTAATGGATGTTAAATAGACGATAATAAACAAGTCCAGAAGCTCATGAATAAATTCTACTTAATTAGTCTCAATAAAGTACATGATATACTTAGGCAATACATCAATACATGAATGTTTCCCGATCACTTTCACTTCCAAAACCATCGTAACGAACACATTTTGCTCTCTCTGTTTGCTCAGCATGCAGAATTGCCCGTAGAGAACACAACAGATTGTCTGAGCACGATGGCAAGTGTGTGTAAAGTCATGTTAGAGACACCGTAAGTTGACATGTTTTTATGTTTAACTATTGGCCTTTGTTTCTTCTGTAGCAGGCTGTAACTTGTTCATTTATCCTCTGTGTGTGTGTGTGTGTGTATTGATCAGGGAGTACCGCACTCGATTTGCCAGTGATGACACAGTGTTATTCTGTCTGCGTGTGATGGTGGGGGTGATCATCTTATACGACTATGTCCATCCAGCTGGAGCTTTCGTAAAATCCTCCAAAATCGATGTACGCCTTATTCTGCTTTCTGATCCTTTTAGCAAAAGTTATCTTATTTAAATGTACTCATTTAATTTAACTTCGTTAATATGTGGATTAACTGATTTAAAATGAATGCATTTAATCACCAAATAAGCATTTATATCAGTAATTTCTCATTTAAATGCAATGGGGTTTTTTTTACTATACAAAATCGATGTGCTTAATACTATAGATCACCCAAATTAAAAGCAAATTACTGTACAAAACCTTATTAAAAATACAAGTACAAAATCTTATTGTCTATCTTTGTATGATATAGATGAAAGGATGCATTAAGGTTCTGCGATATCAGCCGCCCAACAGTGTGGAGGGGCTTCTCAATGCCCTCAGGTCTGTGAGCTTTACAGTACAGCTTATACCTTACAGCACTACTTCATTTTGATGCAAAGTTTCTGCTGAAAGCCATGTGATATGTTTTCAGTGCATTTTAATGTTCTCTCGACTCACAGGTACACAACAAAACATTTGAACGATGAGACTACCTCCAAGCAAATCAAAAACATGTTGCAAGCTTGACTGTGTCTGCCAAAAGTATTTCCCCTCGAATACATTGGACGAGACGCTTCAGCAGTTTTAGTAATACAATGAGAGTAGCCATGTATCATATGGCAGCTACTGTTATCAGTCTGTTTTTACTGTTGTAGTTTTGTTCTTGTTTGTTTTTTTACATATTACTCTGTTAGACTAAAGTCATGTGTGGCCATTACATTCCAAAGATGATTCTTTGTTGTGTGGCCGTCCAACAAAGATGAGCTTCGTTCCCTTTCCATGTTTTCTAGAGTTTACTGAATGCCCAGGCTGGACCACGAATAATGTGTTGCTTTTTTAATAACAATTTAATGTGATTTTTTTTAATATATATATTTTTCTTTATTAACATGACTTTTTTGAAATGAATAAAGCTATTTTAAGCAAAAAGACTGAATGGCTGACAGCTCTTACAGGAAGTGCTCCACTGACACAGGCCACTGAAATCACCATGAACTCTCACCACTTTACTACGTACAAAAGAATTAGTTCTAAACCCACATCCTTTAACTTAACAAGAGTTCAGGATTATTCATATCCCCTGACAGTGTCTATTCCAGCACCTCATTGTATAATGTCCATTCAAGGCTGTATTCCTCATTTTTTTCCTTTTTTTTTTTTTTTTTTTTTTTTAGAGCCAGAAATAAACAAACGTGGTTGAAATTTAGCCCTGTTACGAGTTGGCATCTCTTCAACTTTCCCCCCAAGAAACCAAACCAGAATGTTTTCGGAAATTCCAGGCTGTCCATCTGATGCTCAGCTGACTCTGCTGGATTAGTCAGGAGAATGATCCATCCCAGAAGTAGGAGTTTGTTCTACAGAAGAATGAGTAATACATTCCATTCTCCGACACTCTACAGAGTATTTGTACCTCCTCCCTGTTGGGAATGTGCTCCATCTGTGCGGGACATGCCTCCCAGTTTGTATTACCATCCTATCTGCTCTCAATGTTATTTTTTTCTTACTTGTCGGCTCGCACACAGTTTCCTCCTGTTTGTTTGGCTGCTCAGCGTGTATCATCAGCGAGTGCATACTTTCCCTATTGCGGAGTGTGTGATTCTTTCCCCTGCTGTCCTTAGTCAGGAGCACACTGTTTTTTAATGGCTTTCCTGATGAGCTAGGACACTTTTCCCAGGAGGCTGGTGTGAGACCATATTCTTGTCGATTCACTCTTTCCTCTCATTGTTCTGTGAGAAGAGCAACTTCTGATGACTTCCTACCAATAACTCTGCGTGTGTGACCCATAATTCCAGAGCACTACCTCGATGAACGGCCGCTGTAATGTAGACCAAACACCATATGTTCACTAGATTTCCAACTGCTGCCTAGATTCTGACTTCACAAGGTTAGTAAAAACAAGCACAAACAGACAAAAGAGTTTGCAAATGCTAGTTTGAGGTTACATACTATGATAGTTTTAATGACAAATGCATAGTTGATAGTTTTAATAAAAAAAGAAATGGACCAGCAGACCATAAATGGCAATATGGAAAACATGAAAATAGCTTGTGGGCACTAGTTTTATTAACATGAGAATTTAATATGAACTTATATTAAAAATGTATCAAGTATATGTACATTAATATAAAACTAAAGTTATTTTTTAACTGTAATATATTATTATTATTATTATTATACATTTATAAAAGAATATTAATATTAATTCCTACATCCTCATATCGGAAGCATGTTTTTGGACTTATCTCTTCTGTGACTCCACACAGCTATAGCTCACATTCTGACATCTATTTTTTTCCATATACTGATTTTCATCAGAAAACTGATGACATGAATAAGCGCAGCCTTGACTCTGCAGATGGCAGCAGTAACTTGTGAGACACTGTAAATCCATATGGTGACCCAATATACCGATTATAATAGAGGACGAAGAGCATAAGAATCTTCTCAGTCCTGTTTTATGTCTACAGATCTGATATTGGGCTCAATGTCACACTTACGTGTCATCTGATGCCACAGGTCCATCTGTTTTAATGAATTATTGAGCCACGCGCGCAGCAGATGCCGTCAGTGTTAACGGAAGGACCCTCAGCATGAAAAGACTGCTTCCAAGGAGGGCTTCCTGATGGGATGAGGTCTACTCAACGACATTTACCAGCAGCGAGATAAAAAAAAAGACCATACAAGAAAAGAGAATCAAATTTAAAGCGCCTTTTCACATTTTCCTTACCACTTATATTCGTGATCAGACAGATGCAGTTTTTTCTGCAATTTACACACTGATGAAAATTTTGCAAAAAGCAGGGATGGGAGTTCACTGCAAAAAAAAAAATAATTAAAAATCACAGGTAATTATAAAGAAATGGCAATTAACATATTTGAATCTGTTTACAATCTTATCGTTTATAATTTCAAATTGTATACATGTATATTTTTTACACTATAAATCAGCCCTTGTTCTCCGTGTACTTGGAAATCAGCAGCTGAAAACAAACTCAAATTCAGAATTTTTGGGTGAAGTGTCCCTTTAAGGATCTGCTGGTGTTTAAGGTGCTGTGAACTGCTCTGTGGGTGGGATCGGGCTGCAGGATGGTGGCAGTGCTCCAGCTGTCCTTGTGTAATCATATTACTGTAATTAGGTAGTGTACTCCCTAATCCACTTCAGTCAAAACACTGGCCTGTGTCTGACTCACCCTTATGCGCCTCGGTCATCAATTACCAGCAGGCAGATATATTCTCTTCTCTAGCAGCTCTAGCTCATCAATTCTGTGTGTGGATTAATCTAAAGGTTTATTTAAGGGTTAGCCCCATGTATCGTTCTGTTTTCACCTTAATGTCTCTTTAAACTGTGAAAACTTACAAACAGATCATTTATGTGACTCTTCTTTCTCTATAGTCTGGTGAAGGCATAATTAGAGATTATAATAAACATGGAAGAAAATGATTTTGTCACACAAATCCTTTTCATTTTCACCATTATGTTGTTTCCTGGTTTTCAATCTGAAGGGTATTTGACAGTGTTTAAAGGTGTGTCAAAGTTGTCTGGGGTTAGAGTTCATGTGTGAGGCCTGCAGGTGGAGCAACAGCACTATCTTAAACACCATCTATAGGGAACGCCTTATGTCAGACACTATATGAATGTATAAGTGCTCTGCTCATTTGATACACTACAACACTTGGTCTTCGTGCATATGGATTCTCAGAGAGACACAGTCAATCTAGAGGACACACTCTGCTCTTGTGAGGGAAAATCACAGGATCTCCCATTCTATATCACGTCTCTGTCATGATTAATAATCAATCATCTCCAGTGATTTCACATTAACTGACCTAGACTAAAATTCTCTTTTCATATGTCTGTAAGAAGAGGGAAGGATAAAACTAATGCTGAGTTTATGGTTGCACAGCACTTTTTTGTGCTTAGATCAAATTAAAAGAGAGCCATTTATCTTTATCTCATCTGTCCATCTTACCTGATTAGCATCTATCTTCTTAAGCTATCTTTTGTACAATAAAATGACTAAAGTATGCATACTACAAAAAAATAAAAAATAAAACAAATTACGCACATTGAATTGCATACAATACAATTCAAAGGTTTGTGGTGTTTAAAAAATGACATTTATTAAGTATGCATTAAATTGACCAAAAGAAAAGACATTTATAACATCACACATACAAAAATCAATTTCACAATATTGCTGTACTTTCGAACTTTCTATTCATCAAATAACCCTGAAAAATAGTATCATGGTGCCCATTAAAAAAATTAAACAGGCACAACTTTTAACATAATGGTGATAATAACGTAATACAACATTGATGAAAAAGCATATTAGAATGATTTCTGAAAGATCACGTGACGGTATATTTTAAAATATATTAAAAAAAGAAAACAGTTATTTTAAAATGTAATATTTAACATTCTCTAATATTATTATTATTATTTTTAAGGAAAAACTGATTTTACATAATTCAGTCAATTTCTTGTAAAAGTTGCCGAGATATGGTGTTACAAATTTTTTTTTGTGTCTGGTGAATCAAATATATTTTCTTTAATTAGCAGTTAGCAGGAAGCAGCACTTCCTAATACACATTCAGCAACAGTCTGCTATGAATAATCATACTTTGTATAACTAGGCAAACAATAGTTCCCCTCCGAGCAATGCTCTGCATGCATGTGGCCAGCCCTTATGTCAACAAACAGCCTCATTAACTCTAATATGATTTCCTCTGGTATTTCTCTCTTTCTTTCCTTTATTTGGCCACACAACGATGGGGGCAAAGTGCAAAAGATATTTGGAGACTAGCGATTACAGCTCAATCCTGGAAGCTGTCATTGTTGTCAGTGGCTGGCCTTGCTCCATGACCCTGCTCTCTGGCTCAACTCTTGCTGTCTCTGAACGAACATTGGGCAAACAGTTCTGTCTCACTGGCTGGTCTCTTTAAAACAAACATGAGGATGAGTAAATGATGACAGAACTGATCTTTTTGGGTAATAAGATGTAAACCACCATACTCGAACAGTTTATATTTTGTTTAAAACAGGAGTGAAATGAAATGAAATGAGGGTTCCTCACACCCACCGTTAATCTCATATTAGTCAGACGTCCTGGATTATTGATGATATTTTTTCAACATTATCAAAGATGTGTCTGTGTGACTCATTATTATTGGAATGTTATAGAAATGATTAAGCTCATAGTTTTCTTAGCACTCAAACCAGCCCAATTCATATCCATCCCAAATTGTCTTTAAACATTAACCCGAGTCTTTGATTGATTAACTTTGCTGATCAATTTCAGATCAAGATTTTGAGATTAAAGCTGCCGTAGGGAACTTTTGACGCTCTAGCGGTTAATAAACAGAACTGCTTGCGTCTTGCGGAAGAACATTGTAGCCGGAACTACTTCTCTCTGTTTATGTCTATGAAGAATCACAAAGGTACTGGGTTACTCCGCCGCGGTATCCCCGAAGCAATCTGAAATAGTCCGAATATAAACACTTATTATAGGTGCACCCTAGTGATTCAGGACAGGCTACAAACACAGTTTGGAAAATGGATTCATGGTGTACTCGCTTATTATGTTAATTTTTCTACATTTTGAACACAACCAAAGTTACGGACCGCAGCTCTGATTGGTTGTTTTTTACCGGGAGCGATGGAGTTTCTGCAAATAGCAATAGGACCACTGGGAGGAGCCAGAGGAGCTTGATTTTTTTCACAGATTATCTGTCTCATATTCTACTGTCAGGACATAATGACAGGTTTAATAAATATGTAAAAAATATTTTTTTACAAAAGTTCCCTACAGCACCTTTAAGTCATTCATTATGGGCATTTTAACAGGAGTCTTTCTTCCTCAGAAATATAGCAGAACCTTACAATGACAAAACAGTTAATTTTCCAACGCTAAATGTAATAAAATGTCACAAAACTCGAATTCACAGACAAAATATGTAGTTAGAGCACTTTGCCTTGGGACAGCAATATGAATCCTGCTTTCTGAGTACATGAGTCATAAATCAGAAGTGCTTAGGTGGAAGGTTTTTTCACAGCTTGAAGGTACCACACTGAGTCCTCGGGATCTCCCAGGGTCACAGTCAATGACTCCAGCGGGCTGCCAATTTAACACAAGGGTAAATAAACAAGACTTGCCTGCTGATAGATGAAGAAAAACACTCCTCCTGGAGTCAGTAGTAGTCTGCGACAGTTGAAGTTATGGTTGCGCAAGTAAGGAACTTCGCAGACGGCTTTGGCAACAAAGGCAGTATTATGTGGAGAGGGCCAGAGAGGGCTGCCTTCATAGATAAAGAGGTAGTCAGATGCTCAGAGGCTCTGTTTTTTCCTCTTTCAGTCTTTATCCAGATGACTGGAAATGGAAACAGAGCCATGTGCGCACATGCACTGAATTTCAACTCTCAAAGCTAGCATGCCTTCACTTCCCAGGATGTGTTAGAGGCCGAGCGGGGGTCATTCTTCACCTCTGTGTGAGGTGAGTTCAAACACAACAGAGGGCTTTTATGGGGTTACCAACATCACACCCTCATTCGGTCATTACATGACAAATAGTGCACAATGCTGGGCCTGTGCCCTCCGTCCCGGGAGATGTCAGGAACCCTGGGAATATGATGGGCCAACTCTTTCACAACAGATCCTTCTCATTCATATGTGGAGGAATGTTCTAGTGCAAACATCTGCACTTGAGCGATTCAGGTGATTCATAATGAAGCATTACAGAGATCCTCCAGCACACTTTCCTTCATGATTATATGTGGTTACTCTACTCACAGATCTGTCATCCTCATATCAAGTCTGTTTCATGATCAGTAGTCATCAATCATTCCTAATGATTTCACATTAACTGACCTAGACTGGGATTTTCTTTCCATTTATCTGTAAGAAGGGGGTGGTGAACTGATGCAGTAAAGTTGATGAAAATCCTGCTAAAATATTGATGAAACATGAGATTATGATTGCAAAGCACTTTCCATATGTGCTTAGATCAGAATAAATAAGTCTGTTAGAATCTGTCCACCTATAATCTGTTTTACCTCCATCTTGTTATCCATTTTTCAGTACAACAGTAATTAATGTTAAATATAATAAACAGTACGAACACCATTCTGATGTTGTTTTATACAACCGTTCAGTTAACAAGTTAATATCAGGTAACTTACACAAAACAGAATACAGCCAGTTACTTTGTCGTTTTTTTCCCTCCGCTAGTAAAAATATTTCCAAACAAAGCCACAACTGTCACAGAGTGAATCATCTATTCTAAGCAAATCAGTCGAGTAAATGATTGAGTAAGTTTTGTTTCTGAATGATTAAGTCGATTGAATGATGCAATGACTCGCTCATGAAGACAGTCACTTGTTTTGCTTATAATTGAATCTGTGTTTTTAAAATGAATCAGTATGGGAGAATGCACACACGTTTACTTTGTTTCCTTGCATTGTGTAAAATCAAATATTATTCTGTCAGAAACAAAGACTTCCTTTAATGCATGTGAATGATTGAAATTGGATTAACCAGGCAAACAATAGTTTCCTTTTCAGCAACCCTTTGCCATGTGGCCAGTCCTTATGTCAACAAATGGCATTTAATATGATTTGCTCACGTGTTTTTCCTTCCTTTTCCTAATTTTCACACAAACAGATGGGCAGAGTGCAGAGTGAAAGAGATGATGTCCTTCAGAAGAGCACTAAAGCTCAGGAGGGCTGTATTGACAGAAGATAAGCAGAAGGTTTTGCTCACTCACTGGCTTTAAATGAAGCAGATATGAGATGAATGTATATTTGAAAATGCACATACACTATATATTCGTACATATGCACATGTTCTCAGGGTCCCATACAGTCCCTCTCGCTCTCCATGAACATTATGCTTCAATTCAGAACTGAAGAATTTACCATGCACTTTTTCAGCTGTAACTCTACACCACACACATCTCCCTTCATCCTTCGCTTCTCAGTTACAGATTTCTTGAATAATTATGAGCTTTTATTGTGCTATCAACTTACTTTAGAAGTCCGCTTTTGAGACAGGAGCCGTCTTTCACAGAAACGAATCATATTGGCCCATTACAGACACTTGAGGGATCATGACTTCCTTATGTTTACTGAAATTGATACAATGAAAGAAAAGAGCAATGTGTGTGTGCCTCATATGAAAATCTATACTCTAATCGAATCCTATGGCACAGATTTTATTTGATGCCAGTGATTCAGTCTTTTATACTAGATTTCTTGAACACTAATTCGAAGGGATAAAACATCAAGCTCTCTAGGCTAAATACAGTTATTCCAAAATCATGGAAAATCATTCAATTTTCTCAGTTTGAGTAACGAAAGTATAATGCAACACTACTCATTTTTTCAATGCATGCTCTGCATCAAACCATTTATTATGTTTGTTGAATTATCATTTAGGATTAAGGAATAGAAAGATTAAGGTGTTTTCCATAAAAACCATATACAAAAAAATATACATGCAAACTTATACCATCGACTGCATAACAGCGTATAAAACATGCTTTCACTTTTACATAAAACTGAGCATTTATCTCTTAACTAAGTAAACTAAAACGAAACTGTCACTTCTGTCAGTGAGTCAACAGTCTTTTAACGAGTCTGAGAAAAGCAGACGCTGTGTAAACTCTGTAATCCATAAGTTGTGAAATCACATACTGAATTGCCAAATATGCCATATCTTCAAAGAGGAGCAATGAATTGAGCTTTAAAGTGCCGCAGGTACAATAAAGAGATAAAGGTTCCTAAGTTCACTAGACTTCACTGAAATGTATCAAGTAGTACAACCTAGTACATTTTAGGTATGGTTACATATATATATATTTTTAAGAACAACTGCTTTGGATTGATTTAGATATGTAAGACTTAATATGAGTGTGAATTTAATCACGAGAAATGGACCTGCTGTGGTTTAGTACTATAATTGACTTTTCTACTAGTCATTTAAATTTTCTGATTTAACAGATAAAAGTGTACTACATCTCCCATCATTAAAAGTCACACACCAAATCTTGGTCTTGCCCCATTTTAAGCTAAAAAATTGAAATCTGAAATAAACAAGCACTGAACAGTCATCACCTGTTTCTTTTCTAATCAGCCAATTTTTAGGGATACTGTCAAAGCTTAACCTTATTGGATGCAGATGCATGTGCATGAATGTATGAATTACTGTATGTTCAGATGTAACTAAAACTCTTTTTTTAAGTGCCTTCTCCTTTGCTCCTACGTGCATGAAAGGGGGAGGGAGGTCTTCATCTTATCCATGGGAGTTTCCCTTTGGCGCTAACATGGTGGGATTCCTGGAATTGCACTCATTTTGAAACTTAACTGCCAGTGTGACAGGTGTGCCCATGGTATATGGGAAACGGCTCACTTTGAAACCCTTTCTGTGTAAGCCTGACAGGATGTGAAGGGCCTCACAGTCTGGGAAAGTATTCTGTGCTGTCACACTAGAACATATATGTTTCAAACATTACAACATGTTTCAGGAAACATGAGACATTTCTTGTAAATGTTTAAGGTATTAACATACTGTACATATGTGCTGTTATATATAGATGTACTGTACACAATATACAGCATATACAGTGGCTTCCAAAAAGTGAGATATAAATCTAATTCAAACCTGGAAAAAATTAGTTAAGAAAAAAAAAGAAAAGAAAAAATCAAGTTTTGGTAAGTCTCTTATTATATAAGCATTCTTTATTATGTTCATCAGGTTTTAAACAAGCTATAACAAAAGGGATACCAAATATGATTCAACGTAGGTTTCAAAGCAGTCATTATTTTTCATTATTTAATTATTATTTATTCTGTTTGGTGTCACTAAATATATTAAATTAAAATTCTGTGATGAAGCGGACAGCACAATACATAATTTGTGTCTTGATCAATCTGATCACTTTGTATTCTTAAAATTCCTCTTGCTTGTCACTCAAAGCTTCATTAGACCCCTGAAAATGTATTTTGCCACACACTTATTTTTATAAAATATCCACTGTTCCATTTTAAAACAGTATGATGCTAACTTGTATCTGCTGTCAGTGGAGATCATTTGTTGGAAATTCTGATATGGAAAATGTGCTATCCAATGCACCAGAGGATATGAAATGAAGTGCAATTATATACCAAAATGATCCACAAACATTGCAGAACACCGTTATTTTGCTACATATGGCTAGTGAAAGCTAAACACAACCTTCATTTCACTACAATGCTGCATTGAAAGCAAAGCGATGTGTAAGTTGATGAAGAGAATCTGAAATCAAAACAAAGGATGAGTGTGTGGGTTATGTAACTGTGATTATGGGGCATTAGAGTAATCTGCTCCACACTGTTTACTGCAGACGGAGCAGCTGCTCACAATCGTCTGAAGACTCATAAGAGAGGAACAGCGGTAATGTGTTACACTGAAACAGACAGAAATACATATACAGCTCGATTATAACGCCAATGTGCTATTGAGACAACACTCTGTAATGCTACGGCGGTCAACAATTGCTCATGGCATCTCACTAAACATGCCCCCTTGCTATAAACACATGCTTATCTCTGCCTTTAATGAACATACAATACCACATTAAAGTCCATTCACATCTCACAAAGTCCTGTGTGAGCAAGGCCCAGGATTAGGTCTGTCTCATCTCATTACAGCCCATGTTTAATGGTAGATGCTTAGGGTTTCCAGGTCAACATACCATATAGTTTATCCATGACCCTGTCTGCCCAGTCAAAACTCTGTTTACACACACCCCGGCACCTCAGGGTGACTAACAATGGGATTTTATGGTCCTAAAGGAACTTTTGTTTTATCACTGGCCAGCTTCAACTATGACAGCTGGACTTTATGTGTCTGCCATTATGGAGAACTGCCATCTGTTCAGACCTAAAACATCTTGGGTCAAAGCATTCTGAAAGGGTCTAGGCTTTTCTGTATCATTACTTTTCATACTCTGGAGCCCTGGTGAGCATAATACACTTAATTTAACAAACGCATGCAGACAGTTTAATCAAATTTAAAACAAAAATATTAAACCATGCACGATTCAATATACAATATCATCCAATGTGATCATTTTAAAAGTCTCTATCCAATATGGTACTGATATATTGTGCATCCCTACTAACAAAAATATAAAACGGCCAAAAATAGTGTTTGGAACAATATTCATAAAGTGATGAAGGTATGTCTAACGATGTGTCTGTTGGTTGCTGTTCCAGCTGCTTGGGGAAACTACCTGGCCCAGTTTTAGGTTGCTGTTCACTGGCAGGATGACTTTATCCTCTCGGCTCCACTTTACATGTCTGGGAGGGCCGATAACAGCTGGAAAAAGAAATCCAGCTCTTCCAATAACATGGAACGTCAACGCTGCTTGTGTCTGGAGCCATTTAGATGGCAGAACAGCAGAACCACTGTTGCAGGCCAAATAAAACAAGACACTGATAGTGTGACAATAGAGGAAAACTGTTACACCCCTTTAACTCCTGCTCTCATAACTCTAGTTTTGTTACAGATGAAGCATAGCAATATGAATCCCATGCAGAACAGTGCCTAATCACTTCTCTGTCAGGCAAAGATTGCTGAGTGACAGCAACAAATAGTGTATCTATGAGTCAGCAGTGACAGAGGTACAGTAACAAGTTATCCACAGTCAGACAGATCAAGTAAAGTCAACTGTCTGTGGTGGTAATGAGCAAAGTATGGAGTTTTAAGCCATTAAGCAGGGCTGACCTCAAGGCTAGAGTTCATAGAGGCTTCTGGCAGCTGTGGGAGTTAAATGGATTGAGTATCAAATGTGAGCAGTCAAAAAGCACATCTTAGAAATGAACCGCCCTACTTCCTCAATGAAGTGAAATGCGATATATGGCAAAGGGCTTCTTTGAAATACTGCTGAGAAAAGTTAAACTGTCAGTGTGGGTGGTGCGCTGTTGGAATAACATTCTCATTTGCATTTAATGTGGTAGGAACAGTTTGTGCCAAATCATTTGAAATAATTCAAATATTAAAATTCAGAATGATCTCTCACCGAATTTTCTGTGAAAATTCTGAGAATGAATACTGTGAATTGCCATGACACACACACAGTGGCCACAATAAGCAAATCAGACTTAAAGGTACAGGTTAGGACCTGCCACTAGAGGGCGCACTGCCAAAACAATAACAATCGCGTGGTTTGATGAGGCTAAGGAGGAAAATGGAACGATGGGATTTGTTGTCTTCTACCCAACCGCTGACGGCCATCAATCAGACCGAAAGATAAATCATGGATTTAACTGATGAGGTAAAGTTTTATAAATGTTGTGTTTGATGTCATAATTTTATTATACTGAATTAGACCCGAGTAATGGAAGGTTTACAACTACATTTTTAGTCATAGATGTTAGAATATTTTTCCAATTCAATGGTGTAATAACACAGCACAGTTTCAAGTTTTTCAATCGGTTTCATATCAGTCAGATGTTGTTGTTCAACAAATATATACACTCGTGTACATTCAGACAACACAATAATTGGGCATACATAGCAAACATGAGCAATCAGACACATCCTCGCGTGGGTCTAGAGACTCGATGCCCTGCTTTTGGGCGTATGCCCCATAATACTAGTCTTGTTGATCGTAGAGCATACGTTTTCTGTAAAGATACGAATCAAAACACAAGCGAGATCAGCATCTCTTTCTAGTTGAAGTTTGTCACGAAGCTCTCTCCATCTAGAAAATGCAACACCGATATTGATCCTCGCTCTTTATCTCCTCTTGTCCCAAACTCTTCCTGGGTCATTTGTTTGTCCCTTAAGCTCACGTTTACAGGAGCTGTCCTTGTCGACAGAACCAGCGGCAGACGGTAAACAGTAATTGTGTTCCATAAATAAATAACACAGTCCACCATAAAACGTGTACTTTTAAAAATATGTAAGTGTCAATGTTACAGATATCGTTTATTAGTTTTAAAATGATAAAACAATAGATTTTAAAATGATGTGTAGAAAAGTGAAGTTAATGCTGGGAAAAGGTCTAGCATTTGTTTGCAGATGCCCTTTGGCTTGATATTGTGGTGCCACTAAAGTGTCCTTGAACGACAATTAACTGAAAGCATTTTAGCACTTTCATATGCAAATAGGCCATCAGTAGAAGCTGTATCAGAATACTTTGTACTATATAAGAGCGCGGCAGATCTACTAGACCATATATGGCATTTCCTTCCTAGGTAAATTTTGTATCAGTGCCAGGCACATAACAGGCTGTGAATGTGTGCCAAGAGAAAGCAGGAAATCACTCATATATCTTAAAGATAAGAAAGGTTCGGCATTTTGGGTACACAAAGAACAAAGCGCAGCTGTCACGGCTGTTTCCTGCATGTGCTCTCTGCCATTGCTGTCTAATATTGTTATCTTCTGTTGTCAAGTACACATTATCAGACAGGTTTACTCAACTGAGCTGTGAAATTACATTTACAGTATGTCACACTTGCACGTGATTCTATTGAATCTGCACATCTGTATCCAGGTCAGAGTTTCCTTAAATGTGCCGAATGAGGAATATGCTGGAATATGTTAACTTTATTTTTACGAGCAAAATAAGCAAAGTCATGCCAAAAGTGCTACAGAGAAAAAATAAAACACTAAAAACATATATAGCGGTATATCAGCACATGCCCACGCATGCCGCTCTTTGATCATTCTTCTAAACTATGTTCCATCAAGATAAGGAGCTAAGTAGCAATACAATACTTGTCAAAGATATTTACAGCCATGCCGTGAAATAAACAATGGGACAGAACGAAAAAGGGCCCTTGAGGCACTCAGTGTGTCAATAGTGAGCATGCGATCAAATATATGTTATATAGCAGATGTTGAAGATCAAAATGATCTTGGAGGCATGTCGTTGACCGATGGAAAACAACCCAAGCCAATGCAATCCAAACCAAACCTCTGAAATGACAAAGAAGTCTTGTGACCATACTGGCCTCTTGTGAACTTCTTCTTCTTTTTTTCCAGAGCTCCAGCTACTGTGTGCCACATGTTTGATTCTTTATACTTTCGTGGTCAGCCCTCATGAGGACCACCCTCCAGTCATCTTATCCATAATTGTTTGCAGGTTCAGTCTGAAAGTGGTATTCATCATCATAACCCCCGTCAGAGTTGGTCAAAACTGCCAACACCGATACTGGTGAGTGTGATTTGCAGATATCAGATGTGCAGTTTGAAAAGCTATCTTTAAGTGTAATTTTCATCATGCTGCAGTATATATAAAAAAAACATGGATTTTATTGTGTCAAGCTAAATAACGAAAAAGTTTTTTTACAGTATCTCCCAGGAATTAAATATAAACTCAACGCCTCTTGTTTTTCACAAAACTAGTTTAGGGAACATGAACAAGCTGGCAGTTGGTCAGTGTGCTCCTTTATAATGCTTATGACAGTCACAGCAGTAGGTGTCTTCTGTCATTGCTCCATATAAAAAGACAACCGCCCCACATTGTATGTAATGTACTCTGAAATTGTCAGAAGCACAACATGTCCACTGCCATGGAACAATGGGTCCAAGCATTGTGAATTTAATTTCAACCCCATCCTCATTGTGTGACAACAGGGTGCTCAAAAACCAAAGAACACAGGTAAAAGTGAACCATCGGTTTTACTTGAAATCAGAGGTCATTGAATTAATGTGCCAATCTAGATAGGGGACAAGACAACAGAGAATGTACTATGAACTATGAATCATAACAATTATTGCTTTATCTTCTTACCTTGTTTTGATCCCAGCTTTTTATTGGTAGTTTAAGATGGTCAGGTGAGTAAATAAAGGTCATTTTCTGTTGTTGCCTTTTATGTTTTGGTTTGAAACAAGGACATCAAAGAAATGTTTTGTCTCGTGCTGTGACTTCACAGACGCTACAAAATGACAGTGGCACAAAATTGATTCTACAGACATCTAGGTGATGAATAAGTCAGTGCTGTGAAATTAAAAATGGATAAGTTCATCTGGGGTTTACTGGAACTCTAATCAGCAGGGATTAGGGCTATAGGGTTTAAACAATGTATTTATAAATCCTTATGTTCTTTATAATAATCATTTTAAACTGGGCTTGCAAAATCTCATTCTATTGTACATGCAACCTGGAACATGCACAATATGGCATGTGTGTGGCATATGGCAAATAGGAGCTCTGTGTATTGACTGTGACAGTGACACTTAACCATATTCTGCCAAAAAAAAAAAAAACACTCACTTTAATTAAAGAGGAGCAGATAAAGCTATCGGATACCCCACTTAGCACTGCTCTGACACCTAAAGCCTGCTGCCATTATGGATATTAAATAGCTGTGCTTCTCTTGATCTGGTTTCATTAAACCGTAAAACAATTGCTAGTTAGCAACAAACAATAGTTAGCGACATTTAGGCTCCCACAAAAGTACAAAAAATGTTAGGTCGCATCTGACTGAGAATTAATTTTACTCTTAATTTTTTCAAGCAGATATTCAAAGCATACATGATGTATTACTATATGTATAAAAATGCTAAAATTACTATACAAAATGCCAGTAAAAGAAAATGTATAATAAATATGCTAATAAGATATAACGTGAATTCTTACAGATGAACTAGTTTTGGTGCTCCATTGAACGCCCCTGGCAAAACAAAATAAACAACAACAACAAACTTCTCCCCAATAATGTGAGACTGTTGCCGACAACTTATTTGTGAGCTTAATTTCCATAACTCTTAAACAAAAACAGAGTGAGTTGGTTCACAGAAGTGGGTGAATGTTAACTCAACAGTTAATGGCCCTACTAATTTTTTTCAGCCAATCAGAACACAATCAGTTAGGAATTTCTTTGTGGTTGGTGCTGAAGCTGCCCTTGACAGTGAATTAGCTCTTTCTCACTTTCAGTTCACACTGAAGAACTCTACAAATGTAGTGTGGTCTGCACAAAGACTGTGATTGTTGCTCATGGTTATGGTTTACGTTCCTCCTACAAGCTTCGTTATTTGCTGCCAAAGGTGTTGCAATACATGACACGTAATCTGTGAGAAATGCCACAGGAAAGCATTTAATTGATCACTCCTCTTTGTAAACAAGAAATGTGACAAACCCACAAAAGTAGGTGGTAAGATTTCGGCTGTGAATAGGTGTGACATCCCCTACATTACCACACTCTCAACTTGGTAAATGGGCTGAAGTCAACAATGAAGTGGAGAGTGGTTTGACAATGACTAGCAAAATCCCCCTCCTCTGAACCAAAAGTGTGAATTTTAAAATGATAGTTCAACCAAAAATGGAATTGTTCCAAACCTGTATGACTTAATTTCATCTGTGGAACACAAAAGAAGACTGTCCCCTTATGGGTGTCATCTTTCAGATGTACATGTCTATTTAGCAACATGAAGTCTAAACCAAATTTACCCTTGGGGACAGTCTAGATAGACTAGACTAGAACTGAATACTTTGATTTAGAAGAAAATGGCCTTTTTATGGATTGATATAGTCTCTACATGCTGTATTATGTTCATGAGCATCAGCATGTAAGCAGCAGTGACTAACATCTAGACTTATTAGTATAAACCACAGGATTTTGAGTTTAGATTTTGAAACGGGTCATTATAGGATGTTTTTCTTTCAGAGAGAGTTGATGGGATAAACTGTGGGATGTGTCAGAAAACACTTAAGCCCCTTTCACACTGCACGTCGGACCCCCAATATTTCCGAAACATTGCTGGGTCGCCTTCTGTGTGAAAGCAACCACGTCCCGGGATTGATTACCGAATTGAACCCGGGTCGGGGACCTAGTAACATTGCGGGGTTCGACCCAGTACGAGCGCTGTGTGAACAAAAGCCAGATCTAATTCTGTGTCGAAGTGATGACGCGTGTTATCGCGCGACTCTTTTACCGGCTGTTTTGAAGGAAGCTCAACGTTCGCGACGAAAACATATGTGCAAACTGTAATGAAGCAGAGATCAGTTAGTTCCTCACTTTCCGCGCTGACGCAGAGATTGTTTATTTGCTTCAGTGAAAGTATAACGTGCCTAGCGTTGTCGACTCGTACATTGTGTGTGAAAGCACGCACATATACCAGGTCATCACTGGCAGTGTGCAAGTGCAAAATCTAGAGACCAGGGAACAATTGCAGGAACACTTTACCTCTGAATTTGCCGGAACGGCAGTGTGAAAGGGGCTTTAGAGAGACAAAAAAGAAATCTCCTTGCTTGTTGACTTTAATCTGCAAGGGAGAGAGAGAGACTGAAACAGTTTAATTGGTATTTCTTGAATACATCAATGAATAACTTCATAGCAGTACTTCTAGAGAATTTCCAGAGCTTCTATTAAGTGCACTTCCTGCTCTGTTTAGCATCTCTCCATTCAGTGTCCCATCCTCTGTGCCTGTGGCCTGGGCTGAGCTCACTAAACTGTGTGGTCCAAGGTTACAAATGTGATTTACAGCAACTAGAGAGAGGAGCCTCCTTCTCAGAAAGCGGAGAACACATACTGCATCCATGTGAGAGAGCCATTAGTGTGCTTGCTGTTTATCTGAAGCAGAGGTATGAGCGTGTGAGACTGTGGAAAGAGCACAGGAAAATATGCATCATGAATACTAGCTTACAACTGAGCTGTGTTACGAGTTTAATTGCACTACTGTTGTGTATACAGTTTAAATATGTGTTAGTATTACTGAATCTGGTACAGTACGTAAGATGTGCCCAATATTTTAAGCACTTCACCAGGATAGTTAAAAGAGTCTCTTTCTGTGAAGCGTCAGGCCATGATTGGAAATGAATGTGTTGCCCAGTTCTTGGAAGCAGAAATATCCGTGGAGACTTCTGGTCAGCATACCTTGTTGATTTATGAGGAAGTCCTGAGGGGACTACAGCGCTGCTCATTATACATATTCACGCATCACAAACAAGACCTCCGATATTTCAGAGCACCTCAGACAAATACAATCTCTCACTTAGGTAGAACAACATTTATTAAGCAATGCTAGAAATTAACATTTAAAGTGTGAGATACGAAACTTGAAATGCCAAGACACTTTTACTAAAAAAAAAAAAAAGTTTTTTCATGAAATCATATGACTTTGTATAAAAAATGTATTATGTTTTTTTTTTTTAAACAAAGTTTTTATTTTATGGTCTTGGGTTTTATGCTTAGCTTTAAGTTTTGGTTGCAAATTTGTTCGAAATTGTACAATTTAGACATATTATGAGAAAGGTATTTTTTGTGTTTAACTTAATGTCAAGCTATAGGTAAATATTACTTTTTGCAGTTTTTCTACTTCAGAAATTGACATTTCATTCAATGTGTTTCTTTCTAATTGTTTGTAAAAAATAAAATAAAAATACAATTCTGAGTGAAAATTTCTACACCAAACTCTACTTTTTGACAACAAATTCTACATTTCTACACCATTATTATGTATATACCAATAAGATATTAGGGGAAAATCTTGTACAGCCCAACTAATTTCTAACAAAATGCTCACAACTGTTCATTAAACATTAAATAATAACTGATTTGAGCACATTTTTGAGTACACTATGAGTTCAAATACTATGTTTTTTGCACAATATTGACTGATCAATGCACAACTCTCGCATTACATTGCAACAATGTTTCCTAACCAGAACCAAATAGAAGTAGTATGTAGTAACTATGTTTATTTATTCATTTAAGGTTATACATTTTTAAAAAGGAAAGTGGAAAGCCATGTTGAATCAGCTATATTCATATAACTGTCACATTAGATGGTGACCAGTGACCTCGTCTAAGCACGTTCATGCACTCAGTCGTCCTTTTCCTGTAATTACTGCTAATCACCTAACCTCTGACCCCCGTAATTGTTTCCTATCAATGCCGACTTTTAACATGTTGAAAATAGCGGATCAACACAGGGGGGGCAGTGAGGGCCGAAACAGCCAGGCTTTCAGTGACCCAATACAACACAGAAAAAGACCAATAATTAAACTATTGCCCTCAAGACAGAAAACAGCTATTGATTCAAACCCCTTTGAGAAGCATATATGCATCTAAAAAAAGGCTGCATTCAGTGAAATCTGTAGTGTGAGAGGGATAATATTAGATTATGACATAATAGAGGGCAAGAACTAAGCCAGAATGAATGTGTTTGTGTGCCAAAAAGAAATAGTGAGACTAAAAGGTGTGTTATGTAGACTATAGAGAGAAGAATATTTCCACTTTCAGTGAGACATAAAATACAAGGCTTAAACGGTTGGTTCGTTTATATATTAAGTTGGGAAATCATTACCTCTTAAATTCATGGAGAAAAAAAGAAACAACAGTGTAACAGAAACAACAGTATACTGACCAAATTAAAGCTAAACATCAAAGCACAAGAGTAAATATCATGGTTAAAAAATTGGGAAACACTCATGAGTGAAACATTAAGAATATTCTTACAGTAAACAAATGAACAACATGAGGTTGCAATGCTAAACCAAGAAAGAACTGTTTGAGCAGTGTCGCTTTTTTAAAGGGGAAAGTTCAACCCAAAATGAAAAATTTTCCTTTTTTCTTTTTTTACCTTCATGTTCTTCCAAAAAAAAATTTTCACACAAAAAAACACACACACACACACACATACACACACACAGTAATCGTATTAATCCACATTATTTTTGTACTGACATGTCCGATATCTGATTTGTAATTAGTGTTATTCTTAAATAATCACTGCAGTACAATAACACAAAATGCATTTGGTGTATTTCATAATAAAGACAAACAACAACATATATAATATTCCAAGTTTTGAGATGAAATTGCACATTTATTTTTGCTTGTGACTGTTAAGCTTAGACACATTACTTCAGAAAGAATTATGTTAAAAGTAATTTCTGCAAACAATAAGTTTATTAATTTATTATTACTTTATTTAACAACATTTATGAGAAATAGAAAGAAAGAATGTCCTGTTTGAAACAGAATTTTCATGTTTTCTTTAATTGCAGGTCTTTAATGTCACTTCAACACAGCTGCTTTCACAAGCAGTTTTTTTTTTTCAGCTTCAGTTCCCACAGGAATCATGCCAGCATACAGCGGATATAGAGTTTTACAATATTAATCAGTAGCTTATAGAATCATTAGAAAGAGGTAATGTGCTGCTCATTATTTATTAACAGTGGTCAGGGCAGAGTTAAACTGTCCCAGGGTTTTCCAGACCAGCCTGTTAATTGCTATTCCCACAGGAATCTTTCACATGTGTACAGTGGAACGTAAGACCAGCACAGACACACTCCATCTTTAAAATAAATACTGGTTCTGCAATATAATCCATGTGAAACTAGTTTAAGTGAATACAAGTGGTCTTTAATACAACAATAACACATCAAACATAACCAAAAGTATCAAATAGAATTAAATGGCACATCAAAGAAAGCTTTTACAATTTTTTTTTCAGTTGACCTTGATTCCCCTCCAAACTCCGGCCTTTTGGCAGGATCCAGAGGAATCCTGATGGCCCCTAATTAAACTGGGAACGTTATTTTTAGGAGCGTGGCCTCGATACAGCTGTTCCCTTTAGCGGAGGCAGAAGTTGTCTTTAGGTACCCTCACTGTGGTGCACACAGACAAAGTGAGCCCTGTCTCCGGTTGGATAAATGGCGTCTCGTTGGATGCCGGGTTGCACAATGAAACCAGAAGTTCCAGGCACGAAGCCCGAGCCACTGAAGTGGTCAGAGAGGAGACTCCTAAAAATATCCCTCAGTCTCTTACTCTCTCTCTCTTCCTCTGTCTCTATCTCCTTCTCTTTTAATTCCACTTTTCAGCATCCTAACTTCTTCTTATTCCTCATCCTTCCCTCTTCTGGTTATAACATTAGGAGATTTATCACGAATTGCTCATTATGCAGAAGTAAGAAGCTGAGGGGAATTAGTTGGCTTGGCGCGCTGCAAAGGACAGTGTGTCAGAGGCCTCTGACACACAGCTTAAAGGGATAGTTCACCCAAAAATGACAAGTCTGTCATTATTTATTTGCCATCATGTCTTTTTAAAACCAATAAGCTGTTATTTTCCCCATGGAACACAAAAGGAGAATTTGGAAGATTCTGTAATTTGGAAGAATTTGGAAGTAGCAAATGGGTTTGGAATGACATGAGTGTGGGTAAATGAAAGAGTTTTGATTTTGGGTTTTTTCTTTTTAAAGAGAAATGAATACCTTTATTAAGCAAGGACACATTACATTTTATTTCAATATCAAATAAATGTTGTTCTTTTGAACTTTCTATTCATTCTTTGTGAAAGAAATGTATCACAGTTTACATAAATAAATAAAAAATCATTTTTTCATCAATGATTTCTGAAGATGTAACATGAGACTGAGAATGCAGTAATGATGCTGAAAATTCAACTTTGCCATCAGAGGAAACAATAGCGATGGATGGTACAATAAACTTTTAAACCGTGTATAAATTTTTAATAGAATTATAGCGTTTAGGTATTTTATTTTATGTATATCATTTATTTGACATAGAAATAAATGATTTTTTATTATAAAGCTTCCTTTCAATGCAACATTGGAATAAAGTATAGTTTGCTATCAAAAATTCCACAGTGATTGTCCACTATGTCGTCTTAAATGGATTTTTTCACTGAGCTTTTAAAAATGAATTATGGGAGTGAATTTGCCAAACAGAAACCAGGAGCGTTTTAAAATGCAACCTACATAGGCTGCTCACTAGTTTTGGACCAGAGCCATCATCACTTCAACAATCTCTTGACGGATGAAGCGGCTCAGCGGGAAGAGTACAGATTCTAGTATCTCCTTGCGACCCACATTTAAAACCTCTGTGCATTCAGCATGAACTCCCATATCCTCACAACTCCTTATTTCTACGCTCTTTTATAAATCACACACTCTCACATGTCTGTGCGTTTGAGCCTTAACAGCCCCGGATGCTATAAATACCTCCATTGTCTCCACATTTCCTTTGTTGTTGTAGTGTCTGGAGGCAGTTTGGGGAGATGTATAGAAAGCCTGACTGAGCCAACACTGACATTAAGCCTGAAAGAGCAGTCTGTGTTCAGGCAGAACAGAGGGGGACATACACACAGGCATCTAACACACTCACCCAAATTAGGGGGCCCCTGTCGGAGTCCCATCTGATGCATAATTACAATAGTCACTGTAGTTGTCTAGGCACAAGTTCAACTCCTCCTCAAAGAGACAAGATAGTTAACAGCTAGTGTAGCAAGACTGTGATATGAGAGCTGACCAACCAGTAATTACAACACCTTGATTTGAACCCTTTCCATGCCTAAAAATAAAAACCATTATGGGTGTCCATTGTATAAAACTTAACAGTGCTCCTATTCTGTGGCTTTATGGCTGAACCTCGACCATCTGCAATCAATGAAAACATTCCACCACCAAATGCATTATTCACAACTTACCACATCAATTAGAGTCCCCTAAACAATGCTTATTTAGGGACAAGGGTAGTGCTATAAGTCGCATGCTGGTTCTCATTAGACTGTGCTGTGGAGTGAATGTTTGCTTCAGTTAAGCCCACTGATGAGAGGCTGGGGTTGCTTCTATTTTAGAGAACGACTGATCCATAATTTTGAAACCTTTTGAATATACCACATGGAGTTACTGTTTATGAGCTTGGTAGACTCACAATACATGTTTGGGTTGACTAAAGCTATGCAGGTTTCTACTGAAAAGATGTGTGGATTAAAAAAAAATATTCAAGTTCAAAATAAAGACAAAATGCCTTCTATAACACTTTCTGGTTATCAAACGGGCTCAGCACTGGAACTTAGAAAAGTGGCTAATCCTTTTAAAATGTAATGTAAAATAAATTATTTTTCGCAAATTTTCTGAAACTAAGCAAGCCAAAGTAGTCAAATACAAATCCTAGTTTAGAGGGTTGTTCAGTAAAAAAAAAAAAAAAAGAGAAACATCTGTCATCATTTAATCATCCTCATGTTGTTCCAAACCTGTATGACTTTCCTTCTGTGGAATATAAAAGCTGAAAATGTCTCAGTGTTTTTTGCCCATAAACTGAAAGTTAAAGATGTTTAATTTTATTTTAAACTCCTTATGTGGACAAAATCAGTTAAATCAGTATTCAGAATATATTATTTTGTGTTAAACAGGAGGAAAGCTTTGGAACAACATGAGGTTGAGTAAATAATGACTGATGTTTCATTTTGGGTGAACTATCCCTTTAAGTGTCCAAATAGATTTTTGGGGTCACTGTACATTACCAAAGGCCATCCTGACCAAAAAGACTCTTAATACATACAGCTAAAGGAACAACAGAACTGCTTATTCAACCAAAACAGCACAGGATTCAATGACATTCAATAATATGACATTCACTATTTGAGTGACAAAGTCTCTCCCTCGGAGAGAGACGCCACTGTATACACAGAGCCTGACGCCACATGTGAAAGGATTAGACCTGTAAGATGCAGCAACACAAACATTTCTGTTCTAATGTCAGCTGTAGAAGGGCTAAGGTCCATGAAAGCAGCAAAACACACTCATTTAGTTTTCAAAGAATTACTTAAAAGAGTATGAATGACGAATGACGACAGCTGGAGCCTGGCCTGGGAACGACCTTGTGGATTTCTCCGCTCTTTCCCTCTGGCACACCGCTTTGTAGAATCTGTTGAGAGCTGAGCACTTTAACAGCCATTTGTCCCAGGCACAGGTACATCATGTAATTCAGAGTCAGGCACACCCTGGGTAAACTGGGAAAAGCTCCACGGGCTGCCGTGACGGGACTTGTTCTCACATAAGAGTAACAGTGCCTTTCCCTGTCTCAGCTCGATACAATATTTCAAACGCCAACCGGCTGAGTAGGCAATGCCATATGCATTTTTGTGCTAGAAGACAGCATTCTTTTCCAATCAGCCGCTTTTGTGTGAAACAACTGCAGGGATGCAATGTTGACATATAACACTGTATGAATGTAATGAATGCTCTTCAAGAGGCATGTCTATGCATGAGTAATATGATGGTACACTGGATCCCTGCCAGTGCAAATATTCTCAATATAACTGATGCTTACATGCACTCTTTTTTTCCCCTCAGTTAAATGAATGGTAAGCAGTAAATCATAGTTATGCACAAAGCAGTGATGGACGATTTGCTGTTTTTCATGGTGGTGTTGTTGGAGAAGTGTTCTTGGAGCACATCGGAGCCATTGTGTACAAGGTGTTTAGTAAGAAGCTGCAAAGTTGAATCTTATCAGTTAAACTTGTAGTTCAAAGATCAATGGCACAATTCTATACAAGCAGAGTATCTTCAAGATTGTGTGTGAAAGAAAGGCCTTGCATGAATAGACTTGCCATACATTCAAGTATTGCATTATATTCACACTGTGCTTTATGACTTCAGTTTTTTTTTTACTCCAGCAGCTTGTGGTTATGTTCTATAACATATAGATGTAACATACATTTTTACAATCAATATGGATACTTATTTTGTTAATTCTTCCTCCATTAATGAAAATACACCACTGTTGAAAGATTTGGGATAAGATAAAAAACAAACAAACAAACAAACAGAGAAACAGAAATGAAACTGATATCAATACTTTCATCGACCAAGGGTGCATTAAATTGTAACAGTAAAGACATTTGGAATTATGGATTAGAGCTCTGCAAAAAAATAGCACCATACAGACTGACAGTTTATGTTGAATTAAGGACCTAATTAAGGTCTTAATCAAGGCTTCACAATGCAATATTATTAGGAATTTCTGCCAACAAATTAAGAGCATGGAGGAGGAAGCAATCAAAATGGTCCTGGTGTATTTGCAGTGTACCCGGTATGTAGTGTAAATAGATCTTCAGTATATATTCTAAGTATGGATACATGAAGCCCAACACCTGCCATGCCCATTGATAGGCACGTTGCATGGGGTGTATACATCTATATATATTATATATACACATATCTCTATTTTGCTGGCAAGTTTTGCTCCCATTACACAGTCACGGTTAAGTAAATAACAATGAAAGAGATCATTTTTTTGTGTGTGAGTAATTCTCTTTAAAAACTGCAGCTGGAAGATATTCCTAGATTTCTCACCTGTCTTTCTTTGAATAGTTCAGATATAGATAAAAAGATACCCCCCCCCCCCCCCCCAGCCGTCTTATTTATAGTATTCAGGTGTTTGAAACCTCTTCTCTATTCCCATGCAGTATTTCTTATCTGTCAGCTCACAATGCTTCCTCGGTCTGCTGGCTGTCTGCAGAGCAGCCACAAAAGCTCGTGTCTGTTTCTAGTTACAGTTCAGAGAGTTCCTTTAAACCTGGATATGCATGCGCTCACCAATGAAACCACACGTCTCCACGTGTATCGAGGTTTTCCTCTCTAGTGATCTGCTGTTTGTTATAAAGCAGAGAAAGCAGAAATTCAAAGTGGAGGAACTTGTTCTCACCTGATATCACATCTTGGCACAGGCTGATAAATGTGCAGATGTGAATTATTGAGAGCAACTTTGAAACAAATAGATATATTGTTTGTTGTGAACTCACTGATGTATTGAGGTGCATGAGGTGCTGGAACATTATTCCTTCACTGTCCTATAATGGGACACTTGGTGTCCCACATAACCCCCATGAGGAATCTTTGGGACAGCAGCCAATCACCCATCCAGCAGTGAGTCCAGAACAGGCCGATCCTAAAATACCAGCATGGATTCTAGAATAGTCAATGGCTCATTTCCAATAATGCCGTGAAGTACGTGCAGGAAAGTCTATAAATAAATTATGAAGCAGACCTTTAGATCTTCAAAGATTTTTGCTCTGCTAGAAGTAAAAAGCAAATGACAAATGGATCTTTAGATCATACATTTTATAATGGATATTTAAATAATAATCTAGGACACCAGTCAAAATTTTGGTTGCACATACTGCTTATTTACAACATTTTATAATAATTTATAATTATTTTATAATTATTAAAGTTACCAAAACTAGGAAATAGCACAAATGGAAGTTAAACGGGTTTATCTACATAAACTACCTTCAGTGTTCAGTCCATAGATAAATAAACATAATTTACTGATTTTATTAATATATAGGCTATTATTACTAAAAAAGTGAAGTGAAGTGACATTCAGCCAAGTATGGTGACCCATACTCAGAATTTGTGCTCTGCATTTAACCCATCCGAAATGCACACACACAGAGCAGTGAACACACACATACACACACTGTGCGCACACACCCAGAGCAGTGGGCAGCCATTTATGCTGCGGCGCCCGGGGAGCAGTTGGGGGTTCGATGCCTTGCTCAAGGGCACCTAAGTCGTGGTATTGAAGGTGGAGAGAGAGCTGTTCATGCACTCCCCCCACCCACAATTCCGTCCGGCCCGAGACTAGAACCCACAACCCTTCGATTGGGAGTCCAACCCTCTAACCATTAGGCCACGACTTCCCCGGCCACGACTTCCCCCTATTACTATTATACCTATTACTATAATAACAGTTTTACTATTACTATACAGTAAATACAAAATCTATTTATAGTTTAAATATAACATTACAATTTACTATATAAATGTAACTATAATTAAACTAAAATACTAAATTATGATACTACAAAACTTATTTAAAGCTGCGGTAGGGAACTTTTGACGCTCTAGCGGTTAATAAACAGAACTGCTTGCATCTTGCGGAAGAACATCGTAGCCGGAACTACTTCTCTCTGTTTATGTCTATGAAGAATCACAAAGGTACTGGGTTACTCCGCCGCGGTACCCCCGAAGCAATCTAAAATAGTCCGAATATAAACACTTATTATAGGTGCACCCTAGTGATTCAGGACAGGCTACAAACACGGTTTGGAAAATGGATTCATGGTGTACTCGCTTATTATATACATTTTTCTACATTTTGAACACAAACAAAGTTACGGACCGCAGCTCTGATTGGTTGTTTTTTACCGGGAGCGATGGAGTTTCTGCAAATAGCAATAGGAGCACTGGGAGGAGCAAGAGGAGCTTGATTTTTTCACAGATTATCTTTCTCATATTCTATTGTCAGGACATAATGACAGGTTTAACAAATATGTAAAAAATATATTTTTACAAAAGTTACCAACTGCAGCTTTAAGTCATAGCTTTTTGATCACAAGCTTTAAGATCATGAAAACACACATTTGTTTTAAACTTTTGTCTGTATTGTGCATCAGCAGTGTAAGATGCATCCAAGTAGCACTAATGTATGACTCATAATGAGTCAGCAGTGATCAATGATGAAGTCACGAGATATTATTATTCACCATGAGCACCGATATCAAGCTGTATTAGATGTGACAATTCCACACAGACAGACTCGATTTTTAATTAATTAACAGCTTTATACAGTGTGTCCTTCTCGCTCACTAAACACTGTCACCTTTCAAATAGGAAATGAAGTTTTGTTTACATGCCAGAGAAGTCATTGAAAGTCACATAATCACTGTTTCGCTTTATCTAGGATGAAAAAGTGAAGTTGATTATATTGAACCCTTTACGGGAGGATACAATTGAGGGGTCTTGTCCCCCAAACACACACACACACACACACACACACACAGCCTGGCCTCTGTTAAAGGCTGGCACAGATTCAACAACGGATGGTGAGGGCAGTTAACTCGGCTTGGCACATGGCTTTTACACCTTAAATTTGCCCTTCATCGATTAAAGGCCCCTCTTGCTGTCCACTCTATCAACAAAGATGAAGAGTGCAAAGAAAACAAATGAAACGCACTACCTCATTATCCAAGCAATGTGCCAAGACAACCGTCACAGGCCTGGCTGGACATTTCCATGGTGAGCAAAACGTCAGTCTTCCAGAAGAGCAGCTGATAAATGGCTGGCAGATTGGACAAACAGACTTACAGAGAGTCAAGCACTGTGCAAGCACATAAAAGACAATCTGCCAAAGCCAGAGAACCAGGATAAAACGACTTATTCATCCTCAGCGCAGTTCAGTGCTGCTGCTTTTGCTCTGAATGGAGAAATTTTGGCGCCAAATGATGCATTTCTTTCTTGTTTCCGCCACTTTCGAGTAATGCTAGTCTTGGCCTGCAGCTGTCAGATGTTTAGAACCTGTTTGTAATTCTGTCAACATGTCCTTGATATAAAGACTTGTCTTTTATGTATTTAAACAACTCGGATTAAAGGGAAACAGATGCCGGACCAAGAGAGCTCCAGACTCAATTCCTTGTTTCAGTGCAAACATTTGGAATTGAATTTCCCTGGTGTTTAATAAGAAGAAGATCACAGCAGATGTGATCCAGAGAAACTTCTGACCAGGTAGTAACTTTATATATATACAGATCACATCTGCCTAAGATGAGAAAGCAAAGCACTAAAAAGAGGTGGTACATCTGTAAATAAAAAATATATATAAATAGTACCATTCCAAAGTTTGGGGTCGGTCTTATTTTTTATGTTTTTGAAAGATGTTTATTATGCTGGCAAATGCTGTTTTTATTGAAAAATTTTAATACTAATATTAAAATACTATAACAATTTATATATATATATATATATATATATATATATATATATATATATATATATATATATAAAATGTAATTTATGACCATAGCTCCAGTCTTCTATGTCACGTGATCCTTTAGAAATCATTCTAATATGCTGATTTGGTGCTCAAGTAAAATGTATTATTATTATTATCTCTTTTTTATCAACACTATTCTTTGCAGAATAGACTTTCCTGGTCATTCATGATTATTAGACAATTCTTCAGTTACTTTTCTGTCACTTATCAGAAACTTATTAGAAGTCTTTTACAAATATAACCAATTTAAATAAAATGTGTTCAAAATTCACAAATTCTTTCATGATTTTGCATCACTGAAGCAGATCGTCCAGGTATGTGGATTTGTGACAGTTTGATCAAGTCATCTGTCAGATGTATGCAAACATAACTGCAAGAAATGCATCCATATCCATCTTAATAAATTATTGATGTGAATAAACTGGTCACATAAAAAAAATACAGTTTTGTATTTTGTAGCTCCTTATAGGAGCTGAAAGCAGCATCCTTCGATTTTTACTGGAGACCCATTTTGTTTAAAGTAAAATCTTATATAGCCTTAGGGTCAACTCAAAGTACCAGCTGAGAGGGAATAAACACTGACCACACACAAAAAAACAGCATCACAAGCTACTATGCCCATTTTAGAGAAACAGAAGGTCTTCACACTTGATTAACAGAACATTCCTGACCTTCTAATCACAAATCTTACACCATGACTGCAGGCTAAAAGACTTTTAATAACAGCTATTACAGGGAAGAAAAGAATCTCTTCTAATAACACTGGAGTGTTAGATTTGGAATAGTAGCATACATTTTTATGCCGCTAAATGCTACATGGTAACAATAATAATATATGGCCCTGGACCACAAAACCAGTCATAGCATGGATATATTTGTAGCAATAGCCCTAAATACATTATATGGGTCAAAATTATTGATTTTTCTTTTATGCCCAAAATCACAGGCTATTAATATGAATATATTTTGTACATTTCCTACTGTAAATATATAACAATTTATTATAATTACTCAGGAAATTGCTAAGGACTTCCTTCTGACAACCTTAAAGGCGATTTTCTCAATATTTAGATTTTTTTTTTGCACCCTCAGATTGCAGATTTTCAGATAGTTGTATCCCGGCCAAATACTGCCCTATCCTAACAAACCATGCATCAAAGGAAAGCTTATTTATTCAGATTTCATACGATTATGACTGGTTTTGGGGTCCAGGATCACATATGTTTATAAAAACCTATAAAAAAGATCACTGGAGTAAAATAGAATTTTTTTTTTTTTCTGCTTTCCAGTTCTTTGTTATTGGTTGTGAATTTTGCTATTAATTCTGAGTGAAAATTGATTCTCAGATTTTCAGCGTATATCCAGATGATATTTCTGAAGAGATAGATCACCCAAAATGAAAATGTATGCAAATTTTCTCATCTGCATGTGGTTCCAAAACTGAGAGACATTATTTTGCAGAACAAACAACGCTGGATGCCATTGACTTCCACTGTATGGAGAATTATTATTCTTTTTTTTTATATCTTTTGTGTTGCACAGAAGAAAGTCATACAGATTTAGAATTACATGAGGGCGAGCAAATGGAAACAGATTTTTGGGTGAACTGCACCTTTAACAAATTAAATCGTAGTCACTTGCCATGTTAAGTCAGACTAACCACAGTTTTACGGATCATAAACACTTATTTATTTTTTTTTAATCTGTTAGTACTTAATACACCATTAACACCTAACTTCTTTAATGCGGTGCTTCTTGGCAAAAAACTCATGCTGACTTGAAGAGACATCACCTAGATCTTGAAAGGTAGTATTTGTGACAGCATGCAAAAATCTTTCAAAAATAACATGAGAGAGAAAAACTCCTCAGAAATACATTAATAGCGATCTGAAAACCTCCTCTGTGTGGCGTCTGGTGGAGAATGTCTGTCTCAGCTCTTTCTGTGCACTGATGCTTGAATGATGATTGGTGATCGATGACAAGCCAGATAATCACTGCAGCTTCCAGGAGACAAATCACCATGGAAGGGACTGTTTTATATTTAAAACAATGTGAAACACACTATGCAAAAAAAATAAAAAAAATAAAAATAAAAAAAAACTAAAGAATGCACATGATGTTTACATCTCTTCTAAAACATAAATAAGATTGTAGGGAAAAAGACTTCAGTGTAAAACTAATACACAAAATAGATATAATGCCACTGCCTCAAAATGCTCTAGAAAGCCATTCCACATGAATCTGTGGGGAACCATTACACAGATGAAAGACAGGTGAAGCGTACATAATTTGAATGCCTCCTACATGTTACCGAAAATCACATTCCATTTGGAATTTCAAAATGAGGGGTGTTTTTCTTCATACTAGGGTCCGTTACTGGATGGGACCAGCCTGGACATGTCTGTGGATCGGTGCTGGAAATGATGAGCGCAGCATTCTGACAGAGCGAGGCATGACGAGAGCGTGGGGGTGGGTGCTAATGTTAATCCTGCCATTGTCATTCTACGGCTGGCTGAATTTGCTCAGCAGAAATGTCACCTTAAATATGCATGCAAATCCCTCTCTTTTTTCCAAATGCTCACTGTTTATTGAAAGCTATGGGACTACTGTGAAGGGACTACTTCAAAAGAGTGTTTGGCAACTGATGTAAGAATATGGACTGTCTGATCTATCAATGCTTATCTATCATCTATCCATCCATCCATAAAAACAAGAATTTCAAGGTAAAAGCTAAAAATCTCTATACATCTATCTTCCATCTATTCATCCACGTCTTACTATACATACATCCCTCTGTCTGCATCTGTCTATACACCCATACATCCATCTATAAAAGCAAGCATTTCACAGCAGAAGCTAATAATCTTGCTCTCTCTCTCTCTCTCTCTATATATATGTATATCATCCATCCATCAATCCGCCAATGAATTTAAAGACATTTGAATTCTACTTCTTTAAATTCCTTTTATTTTTTTCAATGCAATTCTGAATGTTGCACATCTCTGGTATTCAGGCAACAATTTGACCTTGGCTCCATCTTCACTGTCACGGCCAGTGTGAAGCAACAGTATCCTTCAGTGTCAAATCCAAGGCAAGTTCAGCACAATCAAATGCAACTTGGCCAAATGTTACGTCAACGTATGAAAATATGTGTTCATTCACTTAGAATAAGAACATTATTTAAAACAGTTTGAATAAGCAAAACATTTACTGAACAGAAAAACCAACTCAGGCCACTCGTCTTTGTTTTACAACTTTCTCGGGGCAAAAAGCACTTTTGCCCCTTTCACTAAATAGGCTGTTTATAATTCAAAGCGTACACTTTTCCTGGTCATATATCGTCTAGCTGTACTGTTGCTGTGTTTTCTTTTCACTTTAGGGTTATATAATGTGAGCCAGGGCCTCTGGGTTTGGCTGAGGTCCAGTCCCACACAGGCCTCTCTGTGCTGCTTTTTCCTGGATCCCTCCAGCTGCCTTTATCACCCCAGCAGCTGACTCCCTCACATGCCTCTCTGTTCCTAATGAGGGCTTTCTGGCCAAGAATTGTGCCGCTTTCTTGTTTTACTTCTTTCTTTCCCTCACACACTTTCTCTCTTCTCTCTTTCCAACTGCCCCCAAGCCATTTGTTATCCTTGTTTAGGCTGCAGAACAGGGCAAGTCCAGCTGACACACACCTGCTTAGTGGCTGTGAACAGGACGGCTTTAGAAACAGCGAAACAACGTCTTTCTAAGTGGGCCAAATCTCTTTCCAAATAGAAACGGAGGACTTTTTGGTGCATAAAGAACAGCAGCTTTTTATCAGCTGAGCTGCGTTTATCAGTCCAACAGTCCAAATACACCCCAGACCCAGTAAAGAGTGTTTATCGGATTGCTGACAGCCTGTGTAAAAATTACAATTCAAAACTGAAATGTGTTACTCCCCAGTTTTGCGAATCCTTGATTCCTTTCTGTTCATCATGGCCTAAAACACTTAATGTAAAACCCAATCATGTGCAACGAATTGGCAAAGTACATTAATTTGGCTCCGTTCCAGATGTTAATAGGAAGCTACACCAATTTTATCTAGTGTGCTAATTAAAATGTGACTCGCACCAAGTGTTAAAATCTCTGAGGGAATCATTAGAATGGGGCTGAAATTAAACCAAAAACCTTTCCTTATATCCATCAACCAACTTTTTTTCCCATAAGGCATGACTGAAAATGACCGTGAGGTTATGTTTACTGATCTAAAGCTGAAATAGCTCACATCTCTGAAAACGTCAAAGCAATTTTTCAAATAGGTGCTATCTTTATAAATAATCCTCTGCAGCCATGAGAAATGCTCCAAGCGGATTATAGATATTATTTCGATTTTATTGCTTAAAAATACATTGAGAGAGAAATCTAAATTTCTCGGTATTCAAAACAATAAAAAAATAAATAACTGTTTAAGGTCTCAAACACATCCCTAATGCTTTTATGTACAAAAAATATCTGTACATTTAATGACAGTTTATATATAAAGGAAAAAACACTGACATAAATTCTTTATTTTACCTGTGTGTGGAAATTTTGAAAGGTATTTTTTAGTTGTCCAGAGAGACTATTGATGGTACACACATCAGAGAAGCATCAAACGTACTCATGCAGAAAATGCTTGGTGGCAGACTCGAGCAGCGCTGAGACATACATGTGACTTTGATAAAGTTAATACTCCATATCGCACTTCAGTGGCACAGATACACTGACAGCCCAGCTATTTTAGGCAACACAAATAAAGAGCAGGTCAACTGCGGGTGTGTGGAGAGAGCTGTCAGCTCGGAAAGACAAATGGGCTTGATGGAAGAGCTGGTCCCAGCTGGGTTTAGGAATACCTGGGAGATGGAGAGATAGGAAGAGATGGTGAGACTGGTAAGAGAAAAGAAAATGGAGACAGGGGAGGAATCAGGGACGGGATCAGCAGGAAACAGCTGAGGCAGAAGGTACGGTCATCCATCACATCCTAAATAACTGGCTCAGGTGCTCCACATCCTCCCAGACATGTTAGATAAATGATGGGCTCTCGGGGCCGAAGGGGCTTAGAAACTGGAGTTTTAGGTCCCGGTGGATTCGTACCACCTAGTGACCAGCCATTTTTGAATTTTCAGTTTTTTGGGGACAACTGGGGAAATTTAAAGGGGGAACTATGTTGATGTGACAGCGCTGGCTACTGCATTTTTATTTAGCTGATCTGCACACAAATCTGATGGCTAAAAGGAAAAAAAAATGACCTTTAGAACATTGAACCAGTTTGCATGCTTAAAGCAGGGCTAATAAATCCTCCTTGCTGCTCTCATGGGTATGTAAGAGCCCATCTCCTTGTGTCCTAAAGACCTCTATAAGACTCCAACCCCACCCCCTCCTGAAACACACAGCATTGGTTCTGAGGGTTTACACCGGTATCCATCAGTTTTCATCTTCCTCAAAGTGTGATTGTTGAATATAAATGACTGCATGACCTCTGCGTTTAACGCATCAGTATTCATTCAGCAAGCCTCAGGAGCAATTCACTCTACAGAAGACCAGCTTTCATTCTTGAACATCACAGCATCCTACAGGGTGTTGGGGGTTTTATTAGGTACTGGACTCTTGTGTTATAGATAACTCAAAAATCAACCTGTGGTCAATGATCAAACATTGGGCTGTGAAGCTGGTATTGATCTCATTCAGGATCCTGGTGCTGTTTTGATCGTCTTGTGATTCGTGAAACAGCTTGAGGGAAAATCCCAATCAGAAAGCCATTAACCTAACATGTACTTATTATGGAATCTATATTTAAATCTATACTCTATGATCTACAAGTATTGAATGGTGACATGGCATTAATCAGTTTTTCAATTCAAAACGTTTTGATCCAGTTCTTCCTCCAAACTCACCTCCACACAACGTGTGTTTAATCAATTGTCAGACAGTTTTATGCAAAGCATACAGACAATCCAAGGTATTCATTTTGATCAGTATCTGAATATTATGTGATCTGAAACTAAGAGCAATTTCCATGTTCTATAACTTGAGATTATATATATTCAGTTTTTACATTTTATTTCTTATAGAAATCGTAATATTTCAGATATTGCTTTAAAATATTTTTGTATTAAAACAGTAATACACATTTTAAAGTATATTAAAATAATTGATAATATATACTCAATATTTTAGAATTATATCATAAAAATAATAAAACAAAAGAACAAAATTAAATAAATGCACTTTATAAAAGTAGAAATAACAATATAACAAAAAATTGCACTCTGAAAATACTTATTTCAATTATCGAAAATTACTTGGAGTGAGAAAACCCTTTATCTTGCGTGCTCTTTGAAGACTGTTTATCCAAGCCTCAATCAGAAGAGTTTTCCTCCAGTTTCTCTGAATGCAGTCAGACATCAGTGAGCGAGGGGAGGAGGACAGCGACTGGCGCTGAGTCAGCAGGAGCCGTCTGATCACCCCAGAGAGTCAGTGTGCCTCAGACTGTCAGCACATTCTCACTGGCCTCACTCCACTACAGGTCTGTGCACAGAGAGAGAGATGTAAAAGCATCCCTCTGGTGCTATACCAACCATGACAAGTGCTTTAACAGGTGTTGAGGTGCTATGGTGTGACCACAGTGTGAACTTTACAGGCTGCTAAAGCCCAAACAAGCACACTAATGTAACACAACACTAGGCAAACAACTATTGTAAATCATGAGGTCATTACAAGCTCATCATTGGAGCTAATTCTGTAGTGGTTTAGCCATTACAGCCACATTCATCATTCTCTTGCAAATTATACACAAGTGACAGGTGCTTCATTCCTGACCCGACTCAACCTCAGCTTGGGGCATCCAGGAACAGAATAATCAAACTCAGATTGACCCATGCGACGGCTGATGAGTTAGCACACTGGCACGCATTAAGAGTTAATTTCATGAGAGCTTATTAAAGCATTCAGGCCAAAGGGCCATAGCAATTAGGGAATGCCTTTCGAAAGGTCAAGACGACGTTCCTCCCATCCTTTCCATTCAACAAACATTCTTTTCTTTTCTATCAATCTATCAATCCGTGGTCTCTTTTTTTTCCTCACATTTTAACAAATTCTCAAATCTTGTGAAATATTACAACTTAATGTTAAATGTAAAAAAATGTAAAAAAAAATGTTTTCCTTTGAGATGGCAGTGTTGAATTTTCTGAAGGCATTACTCTAATATTAAGCATCACATGATCCTTCAGAAATTATTTATTAATGTTGAAAACAGCAATTTTTTATATACAGTATTGTTCAAAATAATAGCAGTACAATGTGACTAACCAGAATAATCAAGGTTTTTAGTATATTTTTTTATTGCTACGTGGCAAACAAGTTACCAGTAGGTTCAGTAGATTGTCAGAAAACAAACAAGACCCAGCATTCATGATATACACACTCTTAAGGCTGTGCAATTGGGCAATTAGTTGAAAGGGGTGTGTTCAAAAAAATAGCAGTGTCTACCTTTGACTGTACAAACTCAAAACTATTTTGTACAAACATTTTTTTTTTCTGGGATTTAGCAATCCTGTGAATCACTAAACTAATATTTAGTTGTATGACCACAGTTTTTTAAAACTGCTTGACATCTGTGTGGCATGGAGTCAACCAACTTGTGGCACCTCTCAGCTGTTATTCCACTCCATGATTCTTTAACAACATTCCACAATTCATTCACATTTCTTGGTTTTGCTTCAGAAACAGCATTTTTGATATCACCCCACAAGTTCTCAATTGGATTAAGGTCTGGAGATTGGGCTGGCCACTCAATAACATTAATTTTGTTGGTTTGGAACCAAGACTTTGCCCGTTTACTAGTGTGTTTTGGGTCATTGTCTTGTTGAAACAACCATTTCAAGGGCATGTCCTCTTCAGCATAGGGCAACATGACCTCTTCAAGTATTTTAACATATGCAAACTGATCCATGATCCCTGGTATGCGATAAATAGGCCCAACACCATAGTAGGAGAAACATGCCCATATCATGATGCTTGCACCTCCATGCTTCACTGTCTTTACTGTGTACTGTGGCTTGAATTCAGAGTTTGGGGGTCGTCTCACAAACTGCCTGTGGCCCTTGGACCCAAAAAGAACAATTTTACTCTCATCAGTCCACAAAATGTTCCTCCATTTCTCTTTAGGCCAGTTGATGTGTTCTTTGGCAAATTGTAACCTCTTCTGCACATGCCTTTTTTTTAACAGAGGGACTTTGCGGGGGATTCTTGAAAATAGATTAGCTTCACACAGACGTCTTCTAACTGTCACAGTACTTACAGGTAACTCCAGACTGTCTTTGATCATCCTGGAGGTGATCATTGGCTGAGCCTTTGCCATTCTGGTTATTCTTCTATCCATTTTGATGGTTGTCTTTCGTTTTCTTCCACGTCTCTCTGGTTTTGCTCTCCATTTTAAGGCATTGGAGATCATTTTAGCTGAACAGCCTATCATTTTTTGCACCTCTTTATAGGTTTTCCCCTCTCTAATCAACTTTTTAATCAAAGTACGCTGTTCTTCTGAACAATGTCTTGAACGACCCATTTTCCTCAGCTTTCAAATGCATGTTCAACAAGTGTTGGCTTCATCCTTAAATAGGGGCCACCTGATTCACACCTGTTTCTTCACAAAATTGATGACCGCAGTGATTGAATGCCACACTGCTATTTTTTTGAACACACCCCTTTCAACTAATTCAACTAATTGCCCAATTGCACAGCCTTAAGAGCGTGCATATCATGAATGCTGGGTCTCATTTGTTTTCTGAGAATCTACTGAACCTACTGGTAACTTGTTTGCCACGTAGCAATAAAAAAATATACGAAAAACCTTGATTATTCTGGTTAGTCACATTGTACTGCTATTATTTTGAACAATACTGTAATAGCTGCTAAACTGCATTATTTCCTTATTATACTCTGTCAACCACATGGTCTCTTCTCACATAAAAAAACATAATAAAAAACAATATTTCAAGTACATTTGTGTATTTATTTGACAAGTAGCAGCGTAATAAGCAGGACATTTTAGAGTCAGATGATCAATGTAACAAAATAAATCCCTTCAGGGGATCAACCTGATCACCCTGTCAGGGTTTATTTAGTGATAATGACCAACTGACTACACATTGCCCCTTACATATTTCATTAAAACAAAGTAATAGTCTTGGTGTTGGGGTTACATTTGTAATTTTACATTTCATGTCTCTGTAAATGCACCAACACTCCCCCAGCAATAACAATAGACCGTAAATCATCATATGAGGGTCTCCAGAATACAAAGAGGAAGAGCGTAGACATGAAAACTGAGCCGGGCGGTATATGAGAACATAGAGGTCAGGAATGTAATCATCTGACCTGATCAATAATTAACCAAGGTCACCTTTAATGACGGCTAAGCAATGTGGTATGTATTATTCATACAAATCGCTGTTTGAAACGACAGTGGTAGAGAGACTGTGAAAAGTGAGACTAAGTTGATGGATGAACAGGTCCCACTTTATATTAGGTGGCCTTAACTACTATGTACTTACATAAAAAAATAAGTACAATGTACTTATTGTGTTAATATTGTATTGTAAAACACTTTTGCTGCTATTGAGGTGGGATAGGGGTAAGGTTAGGGAGAGGGTTGGAGGTATGGGTAAGTTTAAGGGTGGGTTAAGGTGTAAAGTATGGGTCAACAGTGTAATTATAAATGTAATTACAGAAATTAAATATAGATGTAATTAAATGTCGTTTTTTTAAATATAAGTACAATGTAAAAACATGTATGTACACAATAAGTACATTGTACTAAATTATTAATTAAAATGTAAGTACATAGTAGTTAAGGCCACTTAAAATAAAGTGGGTCCGAACAGAAAGACAGAACGTAATTGAGAACCAGTAAACGGATTTCTCTCAAGAGACATTTATATACTCTTGTTGGTCACGTCAAAGGAATGTTGTGTACACATGAAAATCTGAACAGATCTTGTGTGTGAGGCAGCAAACTCCTCTGTAGTTCCCAGAGCTGGAACTGTAGTTCACTCAAATGCCACAAGAGGTTCAAAGAGACATTCATCTTGGAGGAATCGAAGAGAGCCAATCTCCACAGGAAGGTGTGCAGTGAGCGAGGATGGAATTTGAATGCTGGCAGTTGAGTGTGGCGGGACCTCTCGCACTGGAAGGCAAGAGAGAAAGAGAGTATGAGCTAAACTGGACTCTTTGTTCATATCCCAAGTAGAAGAAGGGGATTTCCTTGCTCTCCCTCACTGTGATGCACTTTCACAACACTAAACACATGGGAAGAGATAAATGATGCAATGTCAAGCAACCCAGAAGGATCAAGGTGCCAGAAAAAAATGACTTTGACTTTTCCGGCACCATGCTAACCCTGTGATGAACCCTTATTGAATGCTTTAAACTTTAAACGTGATTTCAAATTATGCTGGGCTTTATGCATTTGCCCACTGTCATATTTATGTCATTTTCACTGTGTGCTGTACAGGTGCTGGTCATACAATTAGAATATCATCAAAAAGTTGAAATTTCACCAATTCCATTCAAAAAGTGAAACTTGTATATTATATTCATTCATTACACACAGACTGATATATTCCAAATGTTTATTTCTTTTAATTTTGATGATTATAAATGTCAACTAAGGAAAATCCAAAATTCAGTATCTCAGGAAATTAGAATATTACTTAAGACCAATAAAAAGAAAGGATTTTTTGAAATCTTGGCCAACTGAAAAGTATGAATATAAAAAGTATGGGCATGTACAGAACTCAATACTTAGTTGGGGCTCCTTTTGCCTGAATTACTGCAGCAATGCGGCGTGGCATGGAGTCGATCAGTCTGTGGCACTGCTCAGGTGTTACGAGAGCCCAGGTTGATCTGATAGTGGCCTTCAGCTCTTCTGCATTGTTGGGTCTGGCATATCACATCTTCCTCTTCACAATACCCCATAGATTTTCTATGGGGTTAAGGTCAGGCAAGTTTGCTGGCCAATTAAGCAAAGGGATACCATGGTCCTTAAACCAGGTACTGGAAGCTTTGGCATTGTGTGCAGGTGTCAAGTCCTGTTGGAAAATGAAATCTGCATCTCCATAAAGTTGGTCAGCAGCAGGAAGCATGAAGTGCTTTAAACCTTCCTGGTATACAGCTGCATTGATGTTGGACCTCAGAAAACACAGTGGACCAACACCAGCAGATGACATGGCACCCCAAACCATCACTTACTGTGGAAACTTTACACTGGACCTCAAGCAACGTGGATTATGTGCCTCTCCTCTCTTCCTCCAGACTCTGGGAGCCTGATTTCCATAGGAAATGCAAAATGTACTTTCATCAGAGAACATAACTTTGGACCACTCAGCAGCAGTCCAGTCCTTTTTGTCTTTAGCCCAGGCGAGACGCTTCTGACGCAGTCTGTTGTTCAAGAGTGGCTTGACACAAGGAATCCAACAGCTGAAACCCATGTCTTGCATACGTCTGTGTGTAGTGGTTCTTGAAGCACTGACTCCAGCTGCAGTCCACTCTTTGTGAATCTCCCCACATTTTTGAATAGGTTTTGTTTAACAATCCTCTCCATGGTGCGGTTATCCTTATTGCTTGTACACTTTTTTTCACCACATCTTTTCCTTCCCTTTGCCTCTCTAATAACGTGTTTGGACACAGAGCTCTGTGAACAGCCAGCCTCTTTTACAATGACCTTTTGTGTCTTGCCCTCCTTGTGCAAGGTGTCAATGCTCATCTTTTGGACAACTGTCAAGTCAGCAGTCTTCCCCATGATTATGTAACCTACAGAACTAGACTGAGAGACCATTTAAAGGCCTTTGCAGGTGTTTTGAATTTATTAGCTGATTAGAGTGTGGCACCAGGTTTCTTCAATATTGAACCTTTTCACAATATTCAAATTTTTTGAGATACTGAATTTGGGATTTTCCTTAGTTGCCAGTTATAATCATCAAAATTAAAAGTGTGTAATGAATTTCAGAACACTTCAGGGACAGGAGGAGCTGAACAGAAGATATAAATGCTTAAGTGACAATCTATCTTTCTAATTACACTTCATTCAAAGTATCAACATTCCCTTCAATCCATTTCTCATCATCACAGCTGGTCTTACAGGTGGCATGTTGTGACGTTACATCACAGAATGTCTTCAGAAATACATCGCCACATTGGCCTAATGCAAAGACTGTACATCATTATTAGTAAAATGATCTAAATAAATGGCCATGAAAACCCTGATCAATCAGCTAATCACATTGATCTTTAACAGCAAACTTACACATTTACCTGCTCTAATAGTGCCTAAGTTTCAAATGACTGTCAGTCCCTTTGTAATTGAGACCAAATATTTGCTGACTGACATTGGTGTCCTTTTCAGAGTGTTTGCTTGCTAGTTTCCAATAAACTTGCCTTCTTCAGAGAGCTGGTACACATGTGCCTGGCCTGCTGCCCTTAGATAAAGAACAGTGTGTTTGCGAGGGGGAAGGGAAATCAAAGTAAAAAGAGATAAAAAGAAATTGTCTGGCAAACAGGAGGATGTGGGGGTCGAATGCGTTCAGTAGAAAGATACAACTGTATAGAATTAAGAAATGTTTACATAACAGCAAGTCACAAAACAAATAGAGACAGGCTGCCTGTGCCGGTTGAATCCGGGAACCCCTTGAAGGATGTCTAACCTGTAATACTGCATTTAATGCTGAAATACAGTACGAGTTGAGAGAAAGTTGGCAATAATTTACTCAACCCATAAGCCATTCTAGCGCAATATAACTTTCTTCATTCAGACAAATACAGTCAGAGTTATATTTAAAAATGGCTTGTCTCTTCCAAGCTTTATAATGGCAGAGAATGGGTAATATTCAATAGTCCATTAGAAGTCCAATAAACTGCATTCATCCATCATAAAAAAAAAAAAAAAAGAGAGAGTGGCATTCCAGCTGGATGACGTAGGACGTAGACGTAGCATAATCTCCGGTGAGAATTAGTTAGTTTCGCAAGAACAAAGTTTTGTTTACATCAAAGGAAAACCAGTTTCCTCTTGGCTTAAATCGAAATTTTTATTTACAAATCCTCAGTTTGTACTAATATGTGACATGTTTTGTTTTGCTCTCTCCTGTCTTATTAAGCTTTGCTTACGTCCAACATCCTCCACTGGAACGCCACTCTCTTGCGAACATGTGTACGACAGTTAGCAGAAGCTAGAGATTACACCTCATACAGTTTTAAATATGGATATTTTTCTTACAAAAACACATTGATTTGCTTCAGGAGGCCTTTATTAAACTGCCAGAGTCATGTGGAACACTTTTTTTGATGAGGGATGGATGCAGCTCATTGAACTTCTATTGGACTATTGAATCTCAACCTCCATTCACTGCCATTATAAAGCATGGAAGAGCCAGGACATTTTTAAATAGAACTCTGATTGTATTCATCTGAAAGAATAAAATTCTAAACACCTAGGATGTCCTGAGGGTGAGTAAATGATGAGTTCATTTTCATTTTTGTGTGAACTATCTATTAAAAGTAAGCACTTGAAAGCCATACCTCTGTGACAGGACCACCCAGAAGCAATGAAGTAAAACATGTCCCATAATAGAGGTGAGAGACCACTTTACAAAGGAATTCGTCCAATTTGAATCCTCCAGCAGAGGGTCAGGATAACTGATACACAACCTCTTCACTGTAAAAGAGGAAACGCATGACATTTAAACAAGAGGGCGGAAATATTTAGAGAACTGCTCTTCAAATGTCTACCTGGCTGGGACGATCTGCATTTATTTCATGATTCACAATGCATACGATTTTGTTTACAATTCATAAAGCTGCCTTGCTGTCCAAGTTTCATGGTTTCTGTTACAGAGGTGGTCACGTGGTCATGGTGGCAGTCAGAGAAAGAGGATTATGAGAGAATCCACTGACGAAACAGTCTAGCCAGAATGGGCTTGCGGCATGCCCTGTTATTGACGGGGGGGTGTTATTGGCCAGCAATGAGGGGTGGGGCCCTCATTATTTTATTAGAGAGCACTAGAAGTATCCCTGACTCACATTAATCTAAACATCTCAATCTCCAAAACCAGATCCGAAGCAATTCTATTAACCTGGCATTTACAGAGGATTCACAAGAAAATCCTCAGCCAAAGAGGATGGCTAGTCCCAGTTAAACTATCTCACTATATATCTACAGTCACCTACAGTAATCATTAAAGCATAAGGGCATTATCACAGATTTTTAAATGAATTGTCATAAATACGCATGTTAATATTACAATTACAATATTACAATAGACTGAGTTCACTCTGGGGTTAAATGGTGCATTCTGTGCTTAAACCCTTCAAAACACCCGGTGAGATGGAGAGAAAAACAGAGCAGGGACACCTCTTATATAATAATATTAACCTGTTGTTAATAATAACAATAAAATGCACATTTCATTTTTTTACAAAAATTAGTTAATTAACCAAAAGACTTCTTTCAGACCACCATTTGACCAATTTAACACCAATTCACAAGCATGCAATCTTCTTTTGTGAGCAATATGTGGCACACGCAGATGCTCCTGATCTATTTAACATCTCTGGTGACTATGGTCTGAGTGCTGCTGAAGGCGGCTTGTCTAATGGCTTCATCGAGATGTTGCTCTCGGTTAAGTACCTCGTGTTCCCTACTTCATGCTGCCTAAACACAGTTCAAGTTCAGTCCAGTCTTCTGAAGGTCATGCTGTCTGGCAAAGTGCTTTTATCGCAAAGGACCGCCTCTTCACCATATTCTTCAGTGGCAGGGTGAGTGGCTGATACGCCAACTAGATTCTAGAAAACAAGTAAACGTGTATGAGAGTGAGAGAGACCGGAAAAGTACAATGTGACCTGTAAACAGGATTGAGTAAATATATATAAAAAAGAAGCCTGTATTTCCTAATATAGAATCATGTAATTTGGGAATGATGGATGACCAGCTGCACTTTATGTGATTACCGTCAGATAGCAGAATAAAACATCAGACAGTGTTAAAGAAAGTGCATAAATATTATTCAAATTAGGGTAATGGCCACCGTTAATACGTTTTTTAATCTACAGTATAAATTGTAACATCACATAAATTTCCAGTACATCAGGAAGAGGAAAAGCCTGGTAATATGGAAAAAAGGACAGTGAGATGTAGATGATTTTATTCATTTGTGTAGCAGATCAGAGAAACTCAATTAAGAAGATTGAGCACACTGGCCTAAGGCCAATGGTGGGAATTATCACAAGTATTACAATGAGCTTTATTGAGATGCTCTCTGCTTATTTAACAGCATCACTAAAGGCCAATCACAACCAACAGATAAACAAAAAACTGAGAAACCCACTCACATCAGTTACAATCGTGAATACTGCAAATAAGACCATTTAATGACATCATCCTGACCTTTTTGAACAAACAGCTCTGTCCGTCAGGACAAACACAACAAAGTCACTGAACAGTTTAAAGAAGAAAACCTGTACAGGCTGTACTGTCACATTAAAAGGCAGAAGTAGCAGCAGAAAGTGAAGTGGAAACAGAAACGACAGAGGAGGGAATAAACATTCTCTCAGAGTGAAGAGTACGCTCCATATTTACGTTTTTTTCCTAGAAGGATTTTTCCTAGAACTTCACTCTGACATTTGACAGAATGTACAGAAAGTCCAATCGACCACAGCGTCTGGTTAGCAGAGTCTATATTGAAAAACAGTTGTGATGTCCTTGCAGTAACTGATCCTGATCATCTGTTTATTTTCATTTCGGCCTTGAAACATTACTAGAATGTTTGTGTGCTAATCACAGCGTTGACCTGAGAATGCTCCAGGACCGTTTCACAGTAAGCAAGAGATTTCCCTAAAAAAGACTTCTCTGCTTCAGTATGCTTTGGGCTCGGGCTCGCAGTCGAATTACAACAGAGAGGGGGATTGACATGGATTCAGCAGCTCAAATATAGCCTATGTAGTTACGGATCACTACATCTCAGACACCACAGTAATTTATTTTTATTATTGAACTAAGGCCTTCAACCTTAGGCCAAATAAACTAAAGATTTTGAGTTGGAAAATATATCAGGCTGCATGAAAATCCCTTAAAATCTTCATGGTTTGGAATAGATCGTCTTACATCATTAAAATTCACATAATTCACATGCACACACGCCGTTGTTCCCATAACAACAATCCACAATGGGGGGAAAACCGTGACAGGAACGAGTTAGTGAGGGAGGTGCGATCCAAAATTTTCTTTCTTTCTACTCCCTTTCTCTCCCACCATATGCTTCGCTTTCTTTTACTCTTTTTTTTTTTCCCCTTCCTTGTAGTTTTTCCAAAGTCTGTATGTGCTGACATGCACTTCATTATCTTAACTATTTTGTAGCTTACGTCATTTTTTTCTTCTTTTTACATTCTTTCAGACAAGCCAGGCCATTGCAAATGTCAAGGAAAGGGTTAGGCCTTCTCAGCATTCCAACTAAATGGCAATTCCATTTATCACGCATTACATAACCCTCTCCCATCTCACAAATGGAGAGACACTGTTCAGAGAGCCGTGTCCGTCGCGACTCACACCAGTGATTTCCCACAGCACATATTCAACAACAGAGGTCTGACCACATCCAAACCCCGGCACCCAAACATCCTCCTATCAAAATATTGACTTCCTCTCCCAGTTGTTTCCAATGGACACTGTGTGAGAGGAGGTGGTTTCCACTAAAGGAGGAATCCATGTTTAGTCTTCTTAAGCAAGTACTGTATGTTAACTATGGAGAAAGAGAATAGGTGAGAAAACCTAAAAAATGTGGAACATTAGAGTCACAGCTGTTGTGAAAGTGGTCACATTTAGCAAATGAATGGGAAAGTTTCCCCAAACGTGAAAACAGTGCAGTTATTTACTCACCCACATTTTTGTTCTAACCCGTGTAGTTTCTTTATTCTGTGAAAAACTTAAGTTACAGTTATCATTCTTAGTGTGAATTATCATTCTTGATGTGAATGGGCTCTTAATCCCTATGTAAAAAATAAAAGCAGCTTGCACACTGGGAAAAAAAGTTGGAAAATGTAATACTGAGTCGAATAAATAGCAACAGAGTGAAATAGAGATAAACAAAACTTTCCTTTGTCAAAAAAGGCTGTGGCTGATGATAGATGAGCCTTTCTTACTTTTGTTAATCTTGATTAAAAAACAACAACAAAAAACTTAATTTACACGGTTTCTGAAATCAAGGTCGACTCTGAAAGTTTCAATTCAGCAACCAAGTTTGTTCCATCCCTGATTTTGCTGATGCTGTGTTTAATCCTAAAAAGGAATGCGACCTTGTCTTTTGTCCTCGGCTTGCACAGAGGACGAGTCCACTTAGCTCAATTTGGCCTTCCCTGTCATTTATGGAGCAGTTGTACTGCAATAAAACTGGTAGGAAATCAGAATGACTGATAATGACCCCGACAGGTCAAATGACCATTTACTACAGTGATTATATGGGTATAAAAGTGGATCCCGATGCCAAAATAATCTCACTATTAAGTACACAAAGCAATGTTGAAGGACTTTTAAGATGATTGAGACCTTTAAAATACTGACAGTGTCACATCCCTTTAATATTTCAGTATGATAAAGCATGAGGGTCAGTCCTGGTCAACGAAGACACCACATATGCAAATTACCCAACTCTCAAAAACAACACCAATCTAAGCCTCGAGCAAACAAGGACTTTCGGTTATTTCTTAACATCAGCCGTTATTCTCCAACAGATTCCTGCTTGAACGGAGCGACAAAGCAAGTATTTGCTGGTATCTGGGTTTGTCTGTGCAGGAGGAGCACTGAGATGGGTTTCTCGGGAAAGAGTAATGGCTGTTAGCCAGCAGCTCAGTATGAGATTACAACAGACCTGTCAGCACAGACAAGAGAAGTGCTTTCTGTTGGCGAAATAACTCCACCATCGATCTGTACAAAACCCTTCGGTCTCATGTCTCTGCCGCTCATTACTGTTCACATCTGGGTGGGAAGCACTTCCTGTTTTTGTCTCAACAATAAGCAAAGGCCATCCACATCTCTGTTCTGTCATTGTGTCACACAAACACACTAGGCATGGGTCAGATGGGTCAAATGACCCTATGCAAAAGACCCATACCCTTTGTTACTGTTGTATGTCAGAAAAAAACAGCAAATTCTGAGTAATGATTGGTCAGAACGCCTGTCAATCAAACTCCATGTAAAAGGACAATTGATGAATTACTGAGATCTATAAGTAACCCCCCCCCACCCCAACTAAATAAAAATAAATATTCAGAAAATAAATAAATACACTTAAAAAAAAAAAAAAATGCATTACAATTCCAAACAACAAATGTTTAAATATATTTCTGTGGTTGTATGTCATTATCTGTTGCATTGCATCTTACATGGTTTTTCTGCATCTCACGCCATGTGCATTAATTTTAAATTGACAAATTAACATTGTTATAAAAAGACCCCTGAATTGTTACATTCTGTTTTTCAACAATACGCATCCTGTGTGAACACACCCTAAGAAATGTGTCAAATGTGTCCGTTTGGTGGATATGACCCTAGGTCTAATTATATAGGGCTTTTTATAAAAGACCTACTAGTTGACTAGTTTTTCACACAACCTGCTAACTAGTCGATTTTGAAATTCTATGTATGACTCTTTCAGCTTTATAAATAGCACTGTGTTAGAGCTCAAAAAGGAAACCCTGCATCTTTCTTGAAGAGTCAGAAGGGTTAATTCCTTATAAAAAGAGTGTGGTGGTAATTCTCAGAATTGCTCTTGTACTGAGGTTTTAGATATGTGAAGGATAGCACAGGAAACGCTGGGTATTTTTGAAGAGCTAGGCTCTAGCAAGTCCCCGTTCTTCTGTTCTACCTACGACTTTCACTCTTTGTTTCTTGACTTTCTGCTGAGGGACCTGAGGTTTCTTGCAATTGAATAGCGAACAGAAGATCATATATGATGAGATATCAACGTTTTCTCCAAGGGGACAGAAATAGTGTAGGTTCATGACAGCACAACTGTGTAGGGTGATTTACCTCAGACTGAAACTTGAAAGCTGAAGCTCCATTTTGAAGATAACTCTGAAAGGTGAAAGGACTGCTCACATCCTCAATATCATCCCTACAAGGAAACAACAACAACAAAAAAAGGATATAACTGTCATAAGAAGGTTTCACTCAGGTATTCTCACATGATTCTTGTACATGAACTAAAAATCTATAGCGAATTCATAAAAATGGTTTATGTTTTATGTAATGTTTATGTAAAGTTTTATTCCCTCATTTTTCTACTTTTTTCTCTTTATGAAGAACTTCAAGCTGGACAGAAGTTAATGAACTCAATGATCTCACATAGCCAGCGGATGTTGCTGTGATCTCAGTGATCTCACACAGGAAACACAACCTGTCAACTACTACTAGCATGGTTTCTAACCTGCCATTAAATCCCCACAACGGTTTTATTTAATTTTCTTGTGTGTCATAGTTTTAATAGCAAAGCCCTCCTGGTCACTAGCCCCTAACGCTAAGCAACATGCCAAAGGTTTCTCAAGAATCAAGCTTTATTATTATGTTTTAAAAAGGAAGAAAGTAATAATTAAAAAGCTACACAATATTTTGTGCTGTTTTGCCAAAATTAAATTAACCTTGATAACAGAGATTATAATCAGCCTATAGTTATCACAGATGATAACCTCATTCACTAAAGAAATATATGATAAAACAAAGAAAAGCCACTACCGTTTATTTATTATAGTGTGAAATGATAAGCATTTCCATGAGAAAATGCTGGAAAATGAAAATAAATATAAAAAATATAAATCATTGTGCTTCTACAAAGTGCCCAGTCACCAAATAAAACCATCATTAAAACCACTGCTTATTTGTGTATACCCACAAAGATCATAACAGATCACATTTGGGAAGATTAGAATAAGATTATACCCACTTTGAGACTAGAAAGCAAATTTGAATAATTGTTGACCATTTTAAAGCGGTTTGTGTTCAATGGTAAGATTTCCTCTCGTTCATTTACAGGCCATAAAGCATCACAAAGCACACAGACGGAGGAAAAGCACGTGACAAGAGTTTTATTTGATAAATATTATATTCTGAGAATATACGGCTTAAAACTGCACAGTTTAAAAGTCAAGAACAGAAAGGTACAAGAACAAGTCAACCATTAATGTATATATTTATCCAAAAAATCTTGTGATCTTTTCAAGAAACTTCCACCACAATATCCAATTTCAGGCTTGCCTGTTTTGTGCAATTAAATAATCTAATGAAATATGAAATTGTCAGGTTGCTTGTCCCCAAAAGCAGAAGAGGATGTGACCGTAAAGAAACAGTGGATGCTACAGTACCTCTGGTTTACATAGTTTTGTTGTGTAACTATCTGTATGTACATGCAATGCACTCAAATGAACTCACAGATAAACATACATGCAAAACACACAGGTAACAGACGAGTGGGGCAGGCAAAAATAAACACAAAATCCTGTGAGAACCAGGAATCTAAGCCAGACCATAATACTAGCAACCTTCTGGAAACCAGACACACACAGCCAAACTATGCCTGGCACAGTGAACTAGCCTGAATCCTGCCAGAGAGGTCTGCCTCATGCCAGCACCAAAGCAGCGCTCACTTAGAGTGAGAATTGAATATGGGGCAGGCAAGAGTGTCAACAGAAGAGGAAAGATCACAGGCACACAGAAGACACCCACTGCAGACTCACCTCAAGAGTGTGAAGAGAAAGGGGAACAATCAGTTTATAAAGAGAGGTGGTATTCAATGCTCTGCCACTCACTGGGCTTTTTCATGTGGGAGCAGATGAGAAATAGCCACTAATAAAAGCAGAGTGGATTCCCCACCACTGAAGGTAAACATGCACATAATATAAATACACATATCCTTCAGAAAATTACTGGTGATTGCCCATGTAAAATTCACCATTATGGATTCGAACCTGGGTCTCTCACACCAAAGGCATGTGTCTTATCAACTCCGCCAACGCCACCCCCATAAAATATCTTACAGTCCTGAATGTAAGCAGAGACCATGTCAGACAGATCCTTTGCGAAGACCTTATCACTTCAACAACCATCGGTGCAAGACCACAGGAACCTGCCGAGTCCTCTGCACCTGTGTTGCAGGTTGGAATTAAACCACGCCATGTCGGTTCATCTGGCCAGAGGAGAACTGGCTCCCTGACTGAGCCTGGTTTCTCTCAAGGTTTTTTCTCCATTTCTGTCATCGATGGAGTTTTGGTTCCTTGCCACTGTCACCTTTGACTTTCTTAGTTGAGAACACTTGACTGTTTGACACAATTAGAAGAGAACTGAAGTGGATGATGACATCACGGAATCATCAAATGGACTGACTTTAGCTGAAAAATTATTCTATTGTCTTGCATCATTGACAAATTAATTTCCTGTTTGACTTTGTAAAGCTGCTTTGACAAAACCAGTATTATATAAAGCGCTATACAAATAAACTTGCCTTGACTAATTGGTCAAATGGGTTAGCAAGGTCTGAAATTGTTTGCCATTCAGTTTGATTAATTTGGACAGTTGACTCTTGCACAGAATTGCATTAGTTTCTCACACCAAAATAGTAACAGGATATTTTAAAAGACATAACGAGCACTTGAGGAGGTGAATATTTACCTAAAATAATCCATTTATATCCAAAAGAGTTATAAACGAGTATCAAAATATGGGAAAACTTTGTTTGATGGGGGGACGGTGTTCAAGTATTAGAAACACATGATATCTACATAATGCCCAAAATCAACAAAATTAAACAATATTTTATCATAAAAATGACAATTTATTCCCTCTGAAAAATATCAACACATCTATCTCAACAATGAGTTGTATCATGAATGTAATTATACTGTACATGTCTGTAGCACAAACAGTTCTTGCCTAATAATGAAACGTCACTATTGCCACGTTTCCATGGAAATTACCCAGAACAATTGTACCAGGAACTATTTTCCCCCCAGACCGGTTGCTTTCTACACTTCAACCGCGGTCAAAAGCATTGTGAAAGATAGTCTGGTGACATAGGTCTACGCGAGTTTCTCAATACAAATTACGCAAATTTCGGACTTGCATCCTCCGTAGTTCGGACTTTGCTAGTTTGAACCAGGAGTGTAATCTCCCGCAGACAGGACGAAACAAGTCTGGTAATTCTGCAAACAGCAGAAGAGACATCAGAGCCAGCTGCAAATTTCAGAAGGACTAGCCGAGGTGAGACTGTTCTTGCAGGTAAACGTGAGCACTGAGCTCCCACTGATCATGTGGAGCTGATCGTCTCCGAAATCAGCAAAACACATTTTTAAATATGCGCAGACTTTATAAATAAACCGCAGATTTGAGTTTAAAACAACTACATTTTTAACTGAATTACTTTTAAAACTAGATTTCATGACATAATAACAGTAATATTTAGAAAATTATCCAAATAAATGGTGGTTAAAATCACAATAATGCGTAAATTCAACCAATCAGCATGTTTAGTGCACAAGTCCCATCCCCGAAAGTTCTGGACCTTTGGAAAAAGTACTACCTCACGATCATGGACTTTCTTATTTAGATCCTGGTTCCTGCGGTGGAAACACACCGAGTATCAGCCGAAACTCCCTAGTTCCTGGGTAAAGTTCCAACGGTGGAAAAGCGGCTTATGATGTTTACAAAAACAGCAGTACTTCACTCTCTGTAAAAGTGAAACCACAATGAGAAAAAGCAAAACATTTCAACTATAAAGTTTCATTGGTATTATTAAAATGGATTCTGCAGCTCACTAATTAAGCGGTCAGGTTTCTTAAAAAAAAATACCGTAGCTGCACAGCACTGTCGGTTTGGAAACTACACCAGCGGAACCAGATTTTATTATCAACATTCAGCCATGTTTGATCAAATCGCTTCTCTCATAAAACACGCACAAAAAAAAAAAAAAAAAAAAAAAAAAAAAACATCAGCCAACATATGGGTTGACCTAAGTGAATGACAGAAGGTTGTCAGCAGGTTTATTTTAGATTAAAACAAATGTAATAATCTCTGCACGGGTGACACAACCATTACTTCGAATTTTAGGTTGATTCTAGTTTAAAACAAGCAAAAACACAGCAAATGCATAATGGTTTTCACAATTTACACAACACCACACATGGTTTAATATCTAATCAGAATGATTCACTAACAAAACACGTGGTACAATAAAACCTAGAGTAAGTGAATGGTTTACAGCTTTATTTTATTGTGTGCATCTTTTCTTGTTGACCTTTCATGTAATCCTTGCCCGACTACAACACTTTGTCGGAGCATGACCAGCCGAATAGGGTTTTACTCTGCTAGGAATCAAATTGTGTTAGTAAAACCATCCTGAGAACGTACATATTAGTAAAACCACATATTTTTTCTCGGGATCCCAAAAAGTTGCTAGTGTATCATGCCACAAAAGTGGCTGGGTTCAACACCTAAAGTTACTAGGACAGCAGGAGTATTTTTAGAGCTCTTATGCGCTAAGACTCGTGGTTTGTTCCACAAAGGTTCCCATCGCATCCATAATGTCTCCGCAGTTAAAGTTTGGCACATGATGTTAGTTTGTGTGTAAGTGAGCATAATCTCAACACTACTGTTTTAAGACACATGCGGTTATGCTGCTATCAGGGCGTATTTACAAATCTCACAAGGTTCCTGTCCATTTCTGATTTCAGCTGGCATTCTTTGAGGATGCTGCAGTCCATCATTCCAGGGCATGTTCTTTCTGCACCAACATGATTGGAAGAAACCAAACAACTTGCACAGTTCTTTGCACAGCTAACAAAAACAACATACTGAGACATTGAGAGGTCTGATAGTTGAGTTACACACACACACACACGCACACACACCCAAAAAAAAACAACAAAAATGCCTTACTGCCCCAAAGGTTTGAACTGTAGTGTGTCATTCACCTGTCTGCTCAAAGAAGGCCATGTGGCAGCATACAAATTCTCAAGATCAAAGGCAACATATTTGCGTTTTACCAAGTCTCTCTGAGGTTTTTATATTCTGAAAATGTTCTAATCTGATAAAATTGCCTTTAACAGAAAGTACAAACCAACCAATGACTAAAATCAAGAAAATACTGATAAACTTATAATACTTAGAATATTAATTCTCAGGTGAACAGTACAATAATTATTCTGTTCACAGAAAATCTGTTTGTAAATACATTCTGGTTGCTACAGTAGATGCATAAACAACCTGGCGTTTACTGTCAGTCTGTACTGATCTCGAGGAATTAGTTGCAGTGCTGCGGAGAGTCAAACATCTCATTCATCCTTTAACAGGGGTCAAACCAACACAAAGTTCAGGCCAACAAGCTATAAACACAGCCCCAAGAAAACAGTTAACCCATTTACAGCTAGAGGTATTACATATTTGTATTTTATTTAGCACAATAGGTTGGGTAACACATATTCAATATTAACTAAGGGTTTTCCCTCAAACTCCGAATTAACTGTTTATTAATAGTTAGTAAGGTAGGTAAGTTTAGGTATGGGGTAAGATTAAAGGATCTAAAAAAAATATGGTCATGCAGAAACAAGGTATTAATATGTGCTTTATAAGTATTAATAAACAGCCATGCTAGTAAGCAACTAGTTATTAGTGAAAACTGGTCCTTAAAATAAAGTGTTACCATTGGTTGTCAATCTGTAGAAATAACTGTGGACTATCAACAGGACCATCTACAAGCTGCTTTCAAGAGCCTGGAGCATAAAAAGAAAAGCACCCTGCTAAACATGAAAACGCTCATGTGACTAACAGTTTATTCTGAGCAAACAGAACATACAGAGGACCTATTGTTCCTATAAGGCACATGTAGATGATTTGGCCAGACAGTTATTCTTCAGTTAAATGTCAGTCAGTCTTCAGGCAATCGCTGCCAACAATGCCGCCCTTCACGTCAGGTGACTGCAGCTACACGTGACACGTGAAGCTGGCATCGACCCACCAGCTGCTGAATAACAGCATGAAATTGGAGAATGTCACACTTATCCTCACAAAGCTATGAAAATCCTGTCTTCCCGGATTCAATGCTAAATGTTCATGTTATTTTCTAGTAGGGGGGTCATTGACAAATAGGTCAGCTGTTTCATCTGGCTCAGGGGGGCAATTGGGGATTGGAGAGAGGGACCAGATCTGAATATTTAAATAACGATTCCCAGCGTTTGCGTTTACCAGAACTGCTGTCCTTTTGATTACCAATGTAAATGCCTCCCTATGGGATCTGAAATATTGTAATTGCTCCATTTGTTAGCTTGTTTAGAAGGTAATTACCATGTGATGCTCAGAACTGTGAATCCTCCTCCTGCATAATTTATCATGTTGAGGCATAAAAAGAGATGGTAATTTAAACGGCTTTCCCTGTCAAGACTTGTGAGCCATGTGCTGAGGATTTTTGTAAATAAAAGTTGTTGTGCAGGTGGTTTGAAAAGGCAAGCCATGACAATTCTGTGATCTCGTAACATTCACAGCAATTAAATAGTTTACAAAACATTTTGAGCAATGAGCAAATTAAACCGTAATATCCAAATGACCCAGCTGAATCAAAAGCCTACTGTTAAGATTCTGTAATTGTAGGTAAAGTTATCAGATGATCAGGAGAACTATTGTGTGCAACATTCAGATTTTTATAAAGATGTGTTAATGATGAAGCTAAACTCGAACAAAACGAAAAACCCAGCAACTCGGTATACTTGACTCAACTACTTAACATATTCCCAATGTAAATAAGGAAAACAAATTGACCAAGACGATAAGTCTAATAGAACGTAAGAGCTCAGATGCATTTACTTTGATCGCAAAAAAAGAAAAATTTGTTACTCATATACTGTTTATACACACACACACACACACACAAACATATATATGATGATAGAACTTTATTGTCGAACAAGGTCTGAAATTTGTCTTGCGTTACAGCAGGTTCACTCACAATTACAGAACTTTATCACATGGACAAAAGAGACAAATATATATATAAAAAATACATACATGTATTTAAATACACACACACACACACACACACATTTTTTATCAAAGAATCTTGAAAAAAAAAGTTGTCATCATGGGAATAAATTACATTTTAAGATGTTAAATGTTTAAATATAAAACATTTAATTACATTTAAAAACATTTCACAATATTACTGTTTTTGATAATAAAATACATACAGCCTTGGTCACCATAAGAGAGCGCTTTTAAATACATAAAAAAATAAAATAAAAAAACTCTGAATTGATGTCTGGTGTGCATAATATGCATTGATTTTTAGTCAGTAAATTTAGGAACAAATGACCTTGCACAAACCCTATGTGATCAATAGACAGGAAACACATAAAGAGATTTGTATTACCACGTTAAAAAAAAAAAAAATAAAAAAAATAACAAAATAAAGGCAAATGTGAGCTCTACAAGCCCATTTCAGCCTCTAACATAAAAATAAATAAATAAGAACCCCTAGTGAACCCAAACTAAATTTCATTCAAGCATGAACAATTACTGCAGATATGGCATTCTTCAGGACGCCTGTACACACACACCGAATCCAAACCAGCTCCAAAATGGTCAGGGTAGCTGTGGAGGTGTGCCAAGCCAGACCAAGTCTATGTGGCTGAGGTAAAACCAGAGAAAGTCCACGTATGAATAAGAGAACTTGTTCACCCTGAGAACTCAGACATGCATACTGATTATGCAGATGCCGCACTGCAAACTAAGATCACTATCAGCTGCTGATGGCTGAGGTTTTACTGCCGCAGCTGAACGAACAGCCAGAGGAAAAAGCTCAGAGGCCCCTCAAAGCAACAGGGCTTGGACAGCCTCTCTGGGACATTTGATTCCTCTGTCTCATGAGGGCAAGCAGCATGCTGTTGAGAAGAAAAATGTGCCTCATTCATTTGTTATATTGTTGTCACACAATGACCACTCTTTGTCATTTGTTCCTACAACTGCTTCAGAGTTGCTGTAGGCTTCTTGATCTTGGTCGGCTCTCTAACCAGTTTCCTCCTGGCACTTTCATTTGGTTTGGAGTGACATCCCAATCAAGGGAGGGTCTGTAATGTACCAAATATCTTCACTTCTTAATAATGGACTTCACTGTGCTTCTAGGAATTGATAAAGCTTTTTAAATGTGCCTGTGCACAACTTTATCCCAGAGATCTTTTGACAGTGCCTTGCGACCCGTAATTGATTTTTTTTGCTTCAAGCTGCGTCTACATTAATCCTGAAACATTTTAAAACACTCCCCGTCCACACTAGCATTTTCCAAAAAGGTCTTATCGACGCTGAAAGGTAATAAAAATGTTACATTTGTTTTCTGCACATGCTTAAAGCCTCAAAAAAGCTCCTTGCAGATGATACACATGGAAGAGACATGAGAAGTTTTCATGCAGTTTTTCTGACGGGATTATTTCATTTACAAAAATAAGTCACCATTCCCTGACCGTCCAGGTAGCACAAACTGCCCTCACGTGTAAATTTGCCTTCATATTTGCAGGACTGTGATATTTTGAGTGTACCAATTAACACATCTATAGCAATAGCTTGAAAGTCCATAGCACATAACATGCACAAAACCAGTATAAACACGGATATATATTGGTATAATATGCGTCACATGACTAAATTTGCATCATCGTTTTCAAAAGCTTCCGTTCCATTTTCAAAAAGCTCAGTTTTCCAACTGAGTTGGAAACTCCTTCTCAATGTGGACGGAAGGCCAAAATGGAGAGAAAAAGATGCGTTTTCAAATGAAAACATATTAGTGTGGACATGGCCTGTGTTGCACTACCAAGTACTGAATTGCTCCAGGGAAGCTCTTTTCATGCTGAGTTCATCAAAATGACCACAGCTGATCACAGTGGCTTTGTGTGCCATTGAGTCTAAATCTTCCTTCTGGCGACTAAATTATGTCTAATATTAGCCAATGGCTGATAAATTCTCAGATTTTACTCGCCAGTGTGTGAGTTAGAGTCTAAGTAGAAGTTTAGCAAAGATATATTTTCACTCGCGAACACTCTCTGTCTATGATTGTGTACATCAGAGTTTCACTCTCCATCAGGCAATCTTTGCTGTTTTTCAGTTCATCTCAGTGGACGCTCAGCACACCTGTATTTGTAAACTCTAGTGTGAAAGCGCACAAATCACCATCACTTTCTCTCACACATTCAGAGCACGAGAGAGCGGGAGAGAGAGAGAAAGAGAGAGAGAGAGAGAGAGAGAGAGAATTGACGCACTACATGTAAACAATATTATTTGTTGTAGTTTCCTTTGGATCTTTTCAGCTTGTAAGAACTGCTGGGTTTTCCAGTAGTGGGCACAAACAGCAATCTCATAGGCGCTCACCTATCATCATCCCTGTTTTGATTTCAGCAACCAGTTTGAGTGAATGCACACAACCTGATTAATATTCATAAATCTAGCAGGTCGTTAATCCTTAGTGCATTTCATATTGTTCTTATTAGCAGAATTCATATCATTATCTTACCTGAATTTCTGTTAGTTTTTCCCAAATGTTTTTAAGAAACAATCACCAAAAAACAAAAAAACACACCACCACCAGTCCTAAATTCAGTTAAAATTACTAATATGCATACATGGTTATCAAGTTTTAATTCTAAATACTAAAGTTCTGTCATTCAATAATACTTGATTATTATATTATGTTTCACTGACAGAGGTTAAGAGTGTACTTTCAAATATAAAAAACGGTGCCATTTTACACACACACACACACACACACTTTCCTATGGAAAGATCGGCAGCAAATACACTCCATGTATTGTAAACAGACGCCTTATTTGCTTTGACTAACCATCACTTTGGTTTCGTGTAACAATGACCTCATGTTTAAAAACGGTGTTTGTTCACACAGGTCAAAAACCACAAAGCAAAAATTATTATTTCACTGGGATTTTACCAGGTAAATCCCTCCAGACCATTATATGGAAGACACAGTGAAATGAACAATACACTTTTGCTGTCTATTTTTTCAAATGAAAGTCAAAGCTGAACACAGTGACACATGAGACCGAGCTCACCTGGACTGGTCTCAGGCACACCCTTAAGTTTCTCTGTAACACTTTTACACCCTGTCAGATTAAACTCGTAATCAAGCATTATAACATTCCTCTGGTTAATAAAACACACTGTCTGCTCATTGATAAAACAATCACACTAGTGAAGGCAACTGAGGCTAACCATATCATCATATCTGTAACCCATTTAACAGGAGTAATGTACTATTAATACTAGATATATTTATTTATATTTATTAAGTATCTTTAATAAGCAGTCATAATCCAAATGAGATCATACAAGCACCAGTAATAATAAAAAGAATACATTTTTAAATACGTTTAACATCATAGAATAAGAATAGCGATATTGTCATTAATATATAATTATTATAAATAGTTATATTCATGCTTTATTATTATTATTAAAAAACATTTAACACGGTCATCATGAGCTATATAAGGACATGTCCAGGGCCAGATGGAGCCTGTCACAATCCAAAGCCTGGTGACCTGATCATTGCACAGCACTTTCACGTTTGGTATTTTTTCCCATGTTGGACACCATGTTGGGAGGAACACCTGCCATGTCACATCCACCGACGACTGATCTAGCAGAGTGCTCTGCTTCCATAATTCCATTTTGGGACTGTGTGAGAATCTATAGCTGGCTTCCAGCAATGACGTACCCGAGAACACACACGTTAGCACACAGCGCTCATGTGACGTCCCATGTCCGTCAGCTGGAATCACAGTCAGCTTCCAAATGGAGCCCGGCAAAGCAGCGGATTACCACAGAGTTAAAATCAGAGTCATCTGCTCAAAAACAAAACTCTTAACAGCAACGCTCAACTCATGGTAGATTCATTTCCGTTCTATCTGAGGTTTGACTTTTACTCTGCACCAAGATACAGAAACCTATTACGTACTATTAAACAATATGAGTAAGATTCAGTGAATGAATAATCACACTTTCATAACCATGTTAAATATGCAAACTACGAGAAAAGCATGAATAAAGGTGAAGTCAGAGTCTTAGTGTTTTATACCTAATGTGAAAAAAAAAAGAATAGGTGGGTTGATGATAGAAATGGGGGGAAAAAAGTGAAGGAATGATTGTCTGGGGGTTTTATTTCAATCTATTTTTGTCTTGTTTTCTCTCTCCGCTGAGACAGCTTAGATCAGGTGTCTTGCTCCCTGTGGAGAGAGAAATGCACGTGTGGTTGGAAATTACTGTGCTGTATTCAAATGCTGCAGAAGTGTGTATTACATTCTTGGCCATGGGCCTCTGTAGGGGAGGGTCCCCACACATTTTCAGGAAGGAGTGAGTAATACACAGCTATCGTCAGCACAAACCTCAATACGGTCAGTCAAGTGAAAAAAACACAACAAGAGCATGACTGACAAACACATGAAACCAGAGAAGGGCTTTAGGACAAATTGATGGCAAGCTATAGCAAACAGTTCACTCAAATGTAACTAATGCATCCATATAATATCGCACTGGGAAGAGAGTATGCACTTTATCAGCTGCTTGTAACCTATTAACAGCACATCTTGTCCAAGGTCTACTCCTGCATATCATGGGTTTGCATACATTTTGTTTACTAAAGTTGCTAAAGTAGCTTTAAAAAATAAAAAAAATAAAAAAATAAATAAATATTGTATTCTTTATTTTAGTATTATATTTTAAGATTTGGAGTCTCAGTAGATTCAATGTAGCAGTTGGTTTAAAGTCATTTACGTTAATGAGTATTTTTTGACCATTAGGACCATCAAATGAATTGTAAAAAATAATAATGATTATTTCCAAACAGGTTTCCCCAAAAACAAAATAACATCATTTGTTAAGCCACAAACGGACTGATCTAATAATGAGCAAAGCGTTTAAACCATGACCATGTTTACACTTTTCAGAAGTCAGTGGGCCTCATTCAATAATGATTATGTGAATAATTCTTATTGCGGCCAAATTTACAAAACGTATGTATTCACATGAATTTGTTCTTAATTTCATCTTAATATTAATGATTTTGGGGACTGACACCCACCCATCTCCATTTATATATTTTTAGAACGAGTTGTTCAAAGTGAATCATGATTTGTTCAGGAAAAGTTTGTTTACAAAATTCACACATAAATGTGTGTATGCATGGTTAATGAATGAGACCCTTTTAGTTAGGAGGCATAGGAGAAGGTAGTTTAACTGAAAAGTAAAATGACACACTCCACACAAAGACAATTTCAAATCGGTTATAAACCATGAGCCTCAGAAGAAACTTTCACTCTCGTTCCATTGGATAAGCAAGCTTGTGTTCGGTTTAGGTGTTAACCTGTGATGTCTCCTCTGAGGTTGTGTGACATACATTAAAAGCTAAGAGTCCCACATCGTTTAAAGGAGCTGAAACCATAAAAGAGGAACCAGATAAAAGCCAAAATCCCCTGATGTGGATAGGAACATTGAGACCCTGCACACATTTGCCTATTAGCTGACAGACCTATGCAACAGTTTAGTTTTCCAGTTCAACTCTGGAAAACAAATCTGGACAAATCTAGAATTCTCTCTGGAATCAAGGTTCATGGGGTTATAAGTGACATACAAATCAGATCTGGTTTCTCCAATCACATCACATATTACTAACTACATTACAACTTTATCATCCAATGGCTCCAAAAGAGCTCAAAATGAGGAACAAACAAAACGATGGGTCCCAGCTCCCCCTCAGATGTTTAAATGACTAACTAGGGTTTCATGAATCATGTTTAATCACTACAGTGGCTAGACGGGAGAAGGGAAGAGGGTAAAGGAAAAGAGGATGTCCACATAATTAAATGCACAGATATTTAAATATATCTAAGGTTCCTCCTGCTTGTCAACAATATTACAACAGACAAGTGTGGTTGCAAAATATTTATTATAAAAGCAAAGTGACATGTTAATGGTATTAAACAATATAATATAGTATATATTTTAGAAAATGTCTCTTTTGCTTCAAAATAGAAATATGTTATATTATGAATGCTTACAGTCACTTGAATGCATCCTTGCTGTATAAAAATATTAATTTCTTAAAAAAAAGAAGGTAAATTTGTACAGAGGTTAATGAATGATATTTAGAGATATTAATATTTTATTAACTGTGCTAAAATAAGATGCACACGTTTAATTCCTAAAGTTTAGAGATTTTGATGTATAAAGGAACTGTATTAAGCGTCTAGGTCTAATGCTGGATTCTCATGCAAAACATGACAAAAAGTTTAAAAAAAAACAAGTTATGGACATTAGGACTGTTACTTTTGTGAAAAAAATCATTTTCAATTTTTAAGACATAAGTCTTCATTGAATCTAATTGTAAAATCGATTTTACATGTCTAAAAAAAAAGGATGTTTCTTTCAGTGTCAAATAACGGACGAACGTAAAGAGACCGCTGGAAACGCACAAGTCAGCAATAGCCATTTCTTATTTATTGGCATGATGTTTCGTGCAGAATAACAAACAGCAAAAATATATATGCAGAGGGGACGGCTGCCATAACAAAAGAAAAACATCAGTGCAGGCTTCAACCCGGCTGCATTTATGATATAGGCAATTCAAAAATCTCCAAGATTATTTTAAATAATAATTCAATCCATTTCAAACAACGGTTCAAAAAAAATGAAACTTTAAATTGACTTTTATTTCTTTTTTTTATTGAATGTAACCGACACCATTACAAATTTATTGGACAGGAAAAAAAGTTGATATGTCGAGCAGAGCGTTTTTTTATTCACTATATGTCCAGCTGTTGAGAAGATGCACTCTGACCGCACTGATGTCCCAGGGACAGTCAGGTAACGTTACAGCTGCGCCAGGTGGTGGTAATACTGCCCATTTTCCACCACAAAAGCCGGTCGCTGTCAGTTTGCAACGGTCCTTTTCATAACTTAGAATCTCCTCTAACTAGATGCGCGAATGACGCAAATTCACGTCTACAGCGCCGCGAGACCTCCAGACGCGCGTAAAGGCGTCTTTACATTAACTTAACATTGAAATCATTCGTGCCAGACGCTCTGTTCGCGTTTGGTGTGAACGCAATGCAGCATAAGAGGTCTTATAGGCGCATTAAATTGCTGGTATTTTCTGTCTAGCTTTTGCAAGGCATACTGCACTTTCGGAATTCTTTATTTCCTTTTACTGCTTGTTTGTGAGTTTTGTTACATATATTTTTTATTGTTTAATTCTTTTAAAATTAATAGTGTACATATTTGGTTAAAATCGATTCCCCATTTTCATTTTCGAAACTTTTTTTGGTTGGTCAGATCGATTGTGCAATCGATTTTCAAACTAAAAGTGAAGGCCCTAATGGACATATGACGGAGTATTTCTGTGTGAAATACACTCCTTCAATGTTCGACCTAAAAGTTTCAGAAAGTTTAACTGAGTATGGCCCTGTATGATGTCATAAAGGTCAGAATTCCTTATATGGGCCCTTCTCCTGGAAGAGTGTGCGCACACTTCAACCAGAGCGAGAGCACACCTATCAACATGCTTCATTCGATTATGGAAGTCATCGCCACCGGTGCACAGGACTTGTGCAAGTGTGTTCGTTTGTTCCTGGCATTTAGGTGAAAATGTTTTATAAACAAATTTAATAACATTTAAGTCAATAAAGTTTACTGTTGTATTTATGACTTTGTCACAGTTGCAGACGATCGCTACGGGACAGCTTAACGTGCTCGCGACTCTTTAGCTCCACCCACTACACGTCTCCAGGAGCTCAACTGTTTCAGAAGCATAAAGCTGCAATGCTTTGTTATAAATAAACAAAGTTTATATGGAGATATAAAGGAGGCAGTACTACTCTAAAGGTACTCATGATTAACATGAGACTGGCAGAAATTGTGTGTGTGTTATGTCACCTTTACAGAAAAGGCTCATTGAAACATGCGCACAGACCAGCGGCTAAAATTTCAAAGACTCTTCAATCCCAAAGAGAAAACCAGACTCACATTGCCATAGGTTTACTGATGGTAATTATTACTACTTTTATTCACTTTACTCAACTCATTTCTTCATCAATATATCCCTATATAATCCCATATTATATATATATATATATATATTTATATATATATATATATATATATATATATATATATATATATATATATATATATATATATATATATATATATATATATATATATATATATATAGTCTGTTTTGCATGCATTTACATATGAAAGGTGTAAGGCACACAGAATCCTTTCTATTCCAAGTTTCAATTCCTTACATGAGAGCAAGATGTTCTTTTTCTGGCCCCATAACATCAGACAATGGGATGTAACAGCAATAAGATAAAAAAAGAGGAAATGTTAACCAGCCAAAAGAAGTGAATCAGTGGAAATCTGCGATGCCAACCGCATTGAGCACACGTGAGTCAGGGAGTCCTCTTGCTTTAGGAAAATATGAACACAGTACATTGTTATGGAAGAATTATGAAAACAATGAGCTCACTATCCATATCAGGCAGGCGGTCAAGCGCTGGAGTGAATTCTGCTAGTTCAGTTCTTTAACAAGGCATAATTAATATGTGTGTGTGTGTGTGTTTGAGGGACAGTCTCTAGTTAATGTTTCCCTTCCAAGTAATTGTGAGCCAGAAAAACATGTGTTTGGCATTAGCATGGATCTTGTTTGTAGTTCTCACTACTACTTGATATGTGAATGACAGTGATTCATTCAGAAAGACGGTCAATAACCCGGATGTTTACGTATGCAAGTTGTGATCCGGATTCAACTCTACACTGTACACAACAGGACACAAAAGGAAACCACAAACTGCTTTGATGAACCTGTAAACTAGAAACGGTTGATATGAAAATCAATAGTAGACATTTATATGAGGAGATTTGCATTGCAAATGTTAACGGCCAAAGCATCATTATGACTATTTAAACTATGCTAGGCTTGCATAAACTTGAACGCTGGTATTTCCAGGTTTTCTGGGGAAGCATGGGGAAGTTTTTCAGTTTGGCAAGTCATACTCCGACACCCAAGAGCATGAAATGAATGTTAGTCCTCAGATGAGAGTAAAAGACTGATGTAATGTATAATTAGACAAAGTAAATATAATTGAAACATTTCATCTTAGCACTTTTTCCTTCAGTTGTGTTATTTGTACACATGCCTTTTGTATAAACAATCATGTGAAGTATCATTGCAATAGTAATTTTTGTAAATTAATAAAACCATATATGTCTCCGTCAAGAGGTGTGAAAAAATGTCCTGAACACTAAACTGCAGTGCATAGAAAGTCTGCAAAGGACATTTTGCATTGTATTTTTTATTAGTCTCACCCGACCCCCCCCCCCCCCCCCACCACCACCAACGACCCCCCAGTAACAACACAGTTGTGTATGATTATTCCCAACTCGCTAAACACTGAAAATCTGGCTCATTTATAATTCCCCTCATGAAACCTACATGCAAAAACACCTGATGGAAAAATCATGGCTCTATAGAATATTTGCTTTGAGCTAGAAGGTTTGAGAGTGAGAGATTTGCAATGTGCTGATGAACTCAATGAACCTTCTCAGGCCCAGAAAAGAAAAAAAGATCAGCCCTCTTCATTGGCCCCGCCCCTTCTGCCTCTCAGCTCCACCCCCTCTCCCTCTGCGCTCAGCTGACTCTGCTGTCTGTAATGGAGATGAATGACATCTTCCTGTCTGTGTGTACTCAGCTAACTCTCTCAGCTGAGCAGCACCTCTGGTTAATGGAAACAAATCTCCAAGAGCAACAACACAACAATAACCGGCTTGGCTATCAGATCTACAGCATGGGGCAGAGCTATTCCCATGGGGCTCAATCCCAGGAAAACACATCTAAACGGTGGTACACAGGACAAAAGTAACACCGCACGGTAAAATCCACAGCTTTTTTGTAGGTATTTGGTGGGAACGGTCGCATCCTAAAAACAATGCTCGTCTATACACCCGGGTCCCGAGCAAAGCAAAAGCAAGCTGGTAGTAAAAATGATATGGTGAGCTCCTTTTCTTCAAGCTTATCAGACCAGATCATCAAGTCTAATGTCATATGCGAGGTCCTTTTACATAGGTCAGCAAGCAAATGGTGAATAAAAACATGATAAACAGACCTCTGGAGTCTCAAATCACCAAATTTGGTGAAAAAGCCAACAAAGATGCAGAACACACTGAAGACCATATCGGCCACAATTAGTCTTTTATTATTATTATTATAATATTGGTTTCATATATAGTGGTTATTTTTTCTATAATTGACGAAAAACATTTTCATGGCTGATTTCATTAAAGTACACAGTAAAAACATACAAAACGATGTCAATATCAGTCATCTATTAGCAACCGTATTTCACACAATTTCTATATCCGTTCATTTAAAGTAAAGCTGAACTAGAGATTAAAACTAAAAAGTTTCTGCTGTGGACAAACAAACAAAACCAACCTATAGCAACACAAGCTATTGTAAAAGTTGCAATTGTCTGATTCTTGACAATGCATTGTGAGTGTTGATGTAAATGTTTCCCATACTCCCCAGACCTTAATTCATTTCCTCAAGACTGCTAAAGAAAAACACTATTAATACGGCCCCTGCAATGTTAACAATGTCTCACTGTAGAGACAATAACCATATATGTTTTGTAGTAAATATTTAAACATGCTTTCTTCCAGTGAGTGGTTCTATAGTATGCCAGGCAAGGCAGCTTGGCGCCGCTGTGGAGGGAAAGACCTGATCTGACTGAACTCCACTGACATATCACTGCAGCTGAGCTATAGGTCCTTCAGTCGACCCGCTGGCCTTTCACTGATGAAACCTAATACACACACACACACACACACACACAAACCCTCTCACTAACTCTCCAAACCCTCCTTTCCCTGATGCAACAGACACAGTTAGCAGTGTTGATTTTTTAATGAATTTAAATAGAGTAAATAAAATTTAGTAAAGTTTCATAAAATATAATCATCCCCAATATTTGTTAAAAAAAATGACAAATATTTATATGTAAAATAATCATGTATATACATTTAATTTGCTAAATAATAAAACCAATAATACTTTGATTATAAACACATGATTACACTTTATATTTATAAAACTATATTTAATTTAAATCAATCACTAATAACTACTTTTTACACGTTATATAACTTCTATGTATATAAATACACTTTTTTTTTATTGATAAATGTAGCCTATATATTTATTACTTTCACTTAATTTGAATTACATTTTAACATTGATTTGGTACATCAATTTAAATTCAGGTATTGAAACGGTGCTGATATCTGATGCTATAATATTTTTTTAAAAAACGTGCACATGCCGTAGGTAAGAGACATCGTATAAATAGCTTCTGTGTGTGTGTGTATGTGTGAGGGCTTGTATGAATAGACTCTGTGTGTGAGTTAGCGAGAGAACAGAGAGAGAGAGAGCAGAAGGACAACAGAGTTTATATAAACACACTCGATGTGTGCTGGCTCCTGGTCAGTAATATTCTTCTTAGCTGAGAAAGGACGCTCAAACCTTCCTCTATACAATCACATCACTGTTCCACCATCGCTCACAAATCCACACAGACGTCTTTTCAAGAAATGAAAAAGAAAAAGCCCTGTATAAACAGTGCTGAGTGGAAGGAAACTCAATTACCCACGCTTCCGTCGCCATACCTTTCCTATGTCTGCTAGCTTTGTATCAGTGGATTTGTATTAAATAGTCCAGTACAATATGTCTATGGGGTTCACATTGAAGAAATCAAACCTAGTTGAATTTTGGATTTTTGCTCAGACTCTTTCAGGACAATTTATTCAACATTTTTCCAAACTTAACAGGGTCCACCATCTTTATATAGGCATATATGTAGGAAATGCTCACATCTCGTAGTTGAATTAGCTCAGCCTGATGGAAATGATATAAACTTCCATACAAATCACCAAATTGAACTTTAGAAAAAAAGGGACAAATATTTTGTATTCCCAAAAATTAACCTTAAGAATCTCCTTAAAAATAATCGTAAATAACTTCTGAAATTTATGACAGCCCCAGTCTTAAATCCCCAAAAGTAAGAATTATTTTATTCATTTATTGGGTTATTTCAAATTAATATTGAAAAAAAAAGTTTGTTGAGCTTCTGATTATTAGGGTAATTTGCAGAAAGCTCAAAAAGACAATACATATTAAAGATTTTATAAATAACAGATAATGGCTATAGTTATTTTCTTCTGATGAAAAAAATCAAGAGTCTTAAGAATATATTTGAGACCTTAAGAATTTTTCAATAATTGCACTTGTTCTAAGTTCTAAGAACATTCTTAGAACTTTTGTGGAATTTTTCTTAAGAAGATTTTTGTGAATCCAGCCCCAGATCACACAGCCGTCCAGCAAAGTTGAGAGGTCAACACAAGTCACTGCAGGCTACAGCTGTGTTTCATAAATTAGACCTCAACGGACTGCCAGCACAACAGGTGCCCTCTCGGCCTAAGGGGTGTTGGGACAGTGTAGCTCTTCACTTTGGTCTTGGTCACTATCATGCTGAGCTGCAAACAACAAAATTAGCCCTTAAGCAATTGAGCTCCTCTTCTATTGGCTGGAACAGATGGTACATCCTTCAGTGATGCCCCTTCGGCACAAGACGAGAGTGTCATGATTTTTCCAGTCTGCCAGACCTCTGTGACCCCCTGTTGGACAGCCATCAGATACAGATGCCTCTCCCTTTATCACTAGGATGAAGTCTTTGAACTTAGGCATGTCACGATAAAAGAATTTGCTGGACGATAAATTGTCCAAGAAATGAAAATAAACGATAATATTGTCGTTCTAAGACCAGTTTCAACGAATATAATGATAATGGCATAATAACACAGATACACCTTTTCAAAGTTCAATAAACTTTTATTTTATGGCAGATTCCGAGCAAGAAATACCATGTGACGAGTGGGGTGGGGCTGAGAGCCATGGGAACGAAGTGAGACCGGTGGAGTGATTGGAGATGAGCGACACCTGCTCGACCCACCAGTCTCGAGTCCCACCCCCCTCATCACATACCAACATGTTGACTTTGTGTGGCTTAAAATTTATTAATTTTGTATGCTATATTATGTTTAAATGCCAGTTAGGGATGATCATATTGACCGTTTAAATGAAAGTAAACATTTTGACCAATGAAGGGGCCGTTCACATATTCACGTCTTTTTTTGTGCTCAAGTTCGTTATTTCAAATGCGGTATTTGCACTCATAATGGAAGAGACGCGCTCATTTTTCCAGCCCTGTCTGCACCGCATCTAGTTAAAAACATCTCAGCTTTTCAGAATGACGCAAGCGCACCAGGTCATGTGATATGAACCAACTCAATCACCTTCCTTCAGGGTGAAATTCCCTGTTGTTTCTAAAAAATGTGGTGCACCAAAACACTGCAGTTTTTTTACGTTAAAGGAGAAAACGACATGCATGCATGCGTGTGTGTGTGTGGGCGTGCGTGTGTGTGTGTGTGTGTGTGTGCGCGTGTATGTGTTAACTCACTGGGTGCGTAGACACACGCTACAGACATATTTAGCTGAGCAAGCCAAATGAAGCAAGCGAAAAGTAGGCCCATTTCGACAAAGGCCAACGAAGTCACATGCAAAATATGCTACGCGGTATTAAAATAAAGCAGTATTGCAAGTACAATGCTGTATCACTTGAGACGCAAACATCCACAAGCAAATGAAAGGAGCTTCCCAAAGCTGGTCACTCTAGCGAGACAATATCTCTTTATTCCCGGGACATCTGTGCCATTGGAGAGGGTGTTTTCTGCTGCGGGCTGTTCACAGGCTGCCCTCCAGACTAACCCCATATCATGACATGTTACATTCTATAAATAAAAATTAAAAAAAAAATTATCATGGCCGAAAATATTATCAAGCTCATGATAGCTGTCAATATTTTCCTATGCAACTTGTTAGGAACAGCCCAAGTCACTGTGTTAAAAAAGAGAAGTCATTTTACAACTAGTAAACAGAGGACTGGGCCATTTCTATATAGAGACAGGTTACTGGGCGTGTTATTACCTGTGTCTGTCTCAGGCCTGGCGCCCCCCCCACGGATATCTCTGTGCCCCCTTCCGATTGAGGGAGACAGTCAGACTTGTGTTTAGAGTGTATAATAGTCTTACTCATACACTTGCCTGCTGTTGCTTCTGATTGCTGCTGTATCAGTTATAGCCATTGCTTCTGTATTCTGAGTTTTCATTTGATAACGACACACACAAACCAGGATTAAGACGAGGGAGCTGTCTGTAAAATCATCAACAAACTGGAATGATGGTCTGACAATCTACTGTCTGCAGGGATTTCCACAGCTACACAGTAGGGGTGCTCCGATCACGATCGGTCGATCGTTATGTGCATCTTGTCAGTAAAGCCGGTTCTCTAATCAGCGGTTAATTCCATAAGGTGCGTGATTTCACATAGAGCAGCTGTTACTACACAGAGCCATTGTTAATAGAGAAGAAAAACCGGCTTTACTGACGAGATGCGCATTAACGATCGGCCGATCTTGATCGGAGCACCCCTACTACACAGCAAGATTCAAACCTCTGACCAGCAGCAAAAACAGAAAGGCAAGATTAAAGTTTTCAACGGGGTTTAAGTCTGGGGACAAAGCAGATAAATACTCGTTTATTTTCTTTGTCAGTGTCTGTTTTTCTTGATTCTTTCGCTCCGGAAGTCTGTAAGGCTCTTCAAAATAACAAATAAAATGGCAAAGTGATATGCAACTGTAATTTGGTCAAGACCTGGAAGTACTTCATAGACACACAGTCATAGGGAAAAAAAAACATTTATTGGATAAAAACTCCCTCGCGTAATAACTCCCACATTGACTGAACACAGCAAAACACTGATGAATCGCCTTTGATAATGAACGATATTGTGTAGCTTGTCAGTGATCTACGGCTCTGTCTATTAAATGGCGCTCAATTTAAAAGCAGGTGATGGCGATTTAGCGGTAATCACAGATCCAGATTTACTGACTAGATGCACATGATATCACCCAGCCCTAACAGTAAGCCATCCTTCAGAGGCCACAGAGTTTAAAAGGCAAATTTTTTCCAAGTTATTCCATAATTACTCCACTGTTAAGACAGTCGTGCTATTACACAATCCCAAGCCTCGCTTCTGAAGTGGTATTGGTCATAAACACAGGGTTACGGTTTTGGCAGACAAGTCAGTGCATTGTTCACACAGACGCCAGGATTCCAGCCTGTTTACAGTAAACGTGCGTTAAGCCACACTGGCAAAAGGCATTTTGAGTTGGGACCAGGGATTTGACAAGTCAAGGAATCTCAAAGTCCTTGATTGCTTAAGCGTTCTTATTTAGTGGTGACACACAATAACCATTTATAAACTTCGCTTTTCTTGCCACATTCCTTCATTCCTTGCTTCATTCCTCTCTCATGCTCTCCTTGGCATCGCCGGTGTGCTTCAGGAAGTGGGCCAAGAATGAAAATGTAATTGTTTAAAGAGACAGAATGAACAAAAGACTTTAAAGAAAGAAAAACGAGGGGAGAAACGATGTATGCACTTCACTGAGTCTTTATTGGATTATAATGGTACCGTACTGACCAGATACAGCGGGTGAGCTGATCAAGATGATCTCTGGCCACTGAACAGGAGTATTTTAAGAGATCTGGCAGCTTAAATGTGTACATTACAGGCTACAGATCTAAAATAGGACCTGCCGGCCTCTCAACTCGGTCCTAGTTTGGTCTTTTTGGTTTTTGCTACATGCTAATAAGAGTAAGCACAGCTTGTAATATGACTGCAGCAAATCTCTTCACGAGGTGTAAGCGAATCCAGTTATACCACTCCACTCTTTAAATACATGCCGTGACTCAGCGAGAGAGGGAACATGAGACGGTAGATCAGTAAATCACTGTGTCATGATGGAAAGGACATACTGAGAAAGAACGAGAAAATGACACCCCATTCTTAACCAACAGAAAGCAAACAAATGCTGCCCAAGAAGATGTGATCACTTCACACTTCACAGACACTGAATTGGCAACACAGTTGTATGAGAAATGCAAATCAATTCTTAAAGGGTTAGTTCACCCCAAAAATTAAATTTGCCTGTGTTTTACTCACCCTTGAAGCTTCCTAGGTGTCTATGACTTTCTTCTTTCAGATGAGTCATATCAAAGTTATGTAAAAAATTGTCCTGGCTATTCCAGTTTTATTGCAGTCAGAGGGGGGTTTCTGTTCAGTTGTCCACAACTCGTCAAATAAAGTGCATGCATCCATAAAAAAACGTGCCTCACATGGCTCCAGGGGATGAATAAAGGCCTCCTGTAGTGAATCCATGCTTTTTCATAAGAACAATATACAAGTTTCAAACGCAATAAACACCTTTCTCTCTGTTCCAATATCTGTCATATGCAGAATGAGTTCCGGCAGATCTATAAAAAAAAAAAACAGAAAAAAAAACCGAAAAAAAAAAAAACCACCACCTTAAGCTGATGATGTGCCTGCCGTGAGAGGTTTGGCACGACATGGAGCAGCACCTTCTCAGTCTCTGTCCGGCACAGGTAAAATAATAATAATAATGCTGAAGGTGAGGTACAATTCACATTTCTTCATTAAAATACCTTTAAGTATTTTGAAAACTTTCTGTGAATTAGTGAACGAACTCCATCGCACCCTGTAAGTAATAGTTGCGTAGGAAAATAAGACCTGGTAGGTCGTGTCAACATAGAAGGAACTCTCGCACACTCTTAACTTGCAAAAAAAAAATTTTAATAGCACAACGTTTCGGTCACACTCCTGATGAAGGTCGTGTGATCGAAACGTTGTGCTATTCAAAATACATTTTTCAAGTTAAGATAGTGTGCGGGAGTTCCTTATATGAAAACTTTCTGTGAGACATAATTTCACAAACCGAGTGGATCACTGCACATGCTCTATTTCTCTCTCAAAATGCCCAAATGACTTCAAATCACCTCGCATCTGTCTAGAAGCAGCTGCACACTGCACAGTTGACACAGGAATTGTCACCTGAGCCCCTTTCACACTGCATGTCGGACCAGCAATATTTCCGGAACATTGCCGGGTCGCCGAAAGCAACCACGTCCCGGAATTGATTACCGCATTGAACCCGGGTAGGGGACCTAGTAACATTGCGGGGTTCGACCCCGGGACGAGCGCTGTGTGAACAAAAGCAAAGATCTAATTCCGTGTCAAAGTGATGACGCGCGTTATCGCGCGACTCTTTTACTGGCTGTTTTGAAGGAAGATCAACGTTCGCGACAAAAACATATGTGCAAACTGTAAAGAAGCAGAGATCAGTTATTTCCTCACTTTCCGCGCTGACGCAGAGATCGTTTGCTTGCTTCAGTGAAAGCATAACGTGCCTAGTGTTTTGGACTCGTACATTACACATCACTGCGCTGATGTCACGTGTCGTTACGGGATCTTCAAGGGTTGTGTGTGAAAGCACGCACATATACTGGGTCATCACTGGCAGTGTGAAAGTGCAAAATCTAGTGACCTGGGAACAATTGCAGGAACACTTTACCTGTGTATTTGCCGGAATGGCAGTGTGAAAGGGGCTTTGCACAGTCGAGGCAGTATTGCATCATCACTGAAGTTTATAAATTGCATTTATTTTTCATTCTTGGCAGTGTTTAAACAATTCAGCGCTTCCCTAGAGACTGTGCACTCATGCACACTCGCAGTGCAAACATATAACGGCAGGTTCACACATACTCAGTTTACAGTGAGTATGCGGTACATATCTTTTCTGCGCTCACGTTGACGGATTAAAGCATTCACACTGCACAAAGTTGCAGTGCGTTTGCGTTCCAGGAACGGTGCATCTGCAACAGTGCAGAGATTGTTTCCGCGCAGAGTCCATTTTTGCTGAGCTGCAAGCGCTGAATTAAAGTAACAGCCCATTGTTTGCTGTAAATATGTCAACGAAAATGTAGTAATTGCAACATAAATGCATATAAAGTATATAATATATTTTGTTTCACGGTTAACACATATGACTTGTTTGCTAGGTTTAAAGGAAAAGAGCACTTTTAGATAAACAAGGCAATAACAGATGGAATTCGTGGAAGTAAGAAATCAAAGTTCTTCATGAACCGCAGAATTAGTTGTAATAAAAATTACAACTTTTTACAACTTTTTAATCAAAAGAAAAGGCAGTAGAGCTGACGGTTTCTGTCAGTGATAAGTTTTTATTTTTAAATGTTTATTTTAATGTTGGTGATAACATAAAACTATTTTAAATGTTTTGCCACTTGCTTGAGAAACTTTTTTTTGTGCTGTCTGTGTGTAAGCTATTGTGCAACAACTGCATGAGTGTAAAACAAAAATGCACTGCATGTTCCAACATTTAGGTGACATATATATTTTTGAAAAATGTCTAAAAAATGCTCCCCTCCACTCCTCAATTTATAAAAAAATCCCCTCATAAGAGCCGCCTATAAGAGGGAAGTCCCTGAATAAATGTCTAAAATTCCTCTGTGAACTATTACTATAAATAATTCTATATGATAAAAACATGGCCCAAAAAAGATGGGTATTGTTGATCGTATTAGCAGATACTGCTTTCTGTGATCGGCGATCTGCCTCAAAAAAATAAAAATAAAAAGATTAGAGCATGCCTACTTTATTTGATGTCTTGTGGACTATTCAACGAAACACTAGATGACTGCAATGATAGCTTGGCATAGCCAGGACAATTTTTAATAGAACTCCGATATGACTCATCTGAAAGAAAAGCACCTAGGATGCTTCAAGGGTAAGTAAAACACAGGCTATTTTTCATTTTTGGGTAAACTAACCCTTTGAACCTTTCAAAAGACCATCTCAAGAGAATTGTTACTACAGAAAAGGGTAGTGCCATAAAACCATTGAAAGTCTTGTATTTTCCTCTGGATAAGGGTGTTTCTGTTCCTTTGGCCTTTGGCTATTTTTAAGCACTAACTGGTTTCAATTAAATTATATAACAAGACTGGCAAGACTGGCAGTGTAGGACATACAAGCGCTCCTTATTAACAACCCGATCTTGACAAAGCAAGATGGTGCTGTTGCTTTAGCCATGACCATGATGGGCAAGTTATGTAGAAGACCAGGTTACTGGAATAACACAATGCACAACACCTTCTGAGTTTTCCTTCCTGTTATTTAGTAAAGGCATTCAAAATCATTACATTACGATGGCCGGCAGTCACAGATATAAAGAAGCTCTAAAAATGTTATATTTACTGGAAGCTCAGTGGATTCAGGCAAACCGGAAGATCCTTCTCTTTCCTAACAATAGGCCAATATTGTGTGAGGGCAGATGATCAGGCTTTCCACCCGCAAAAACAACCAACGTAAAGGAAAAATGGTGGAAGCCAATCATTTCCATTTAAACTCGGTGACATGTACATTGCTTCAGCTAAGGGGTTTTCAAAATTTTCATTTCCAAGGAATCACCCAAATATACGATGATTGAATACCTTAAAGGTCCCCTGCAGTGCTTTGAAACAAGCAGAGTTATTCTATGTCAGGGATCCTCAAATCTGGCCCACAAGATCCACTTTCCTGCAGAGTTCAGCTCTAACACTAAACAAACCCACCTGAGCTAATCAGTGTCTTCTGGATCATTACAAAATCACAGGTAGGTGAGTTTGATCAGGCTTGGAGCTTAACTCTGCAGCTGGTGTATGTGGTAACGTAATTTAAACTGAAACAGGAAGAGAAGGTGGGACACTGAGCAGCCAGTATTTGATAGCCACAGTCTAATAGATTACCCCCTAGATTCTATTCGGAACTCTTAGTAAAACAAAATAGTGGTCATAATCATGCTGAGGCGGTTTAGTTGCAAAGGTTTTTAGTAAATGCGATTTGTGCATATGATCCACTCCGTGTGATCAGGTCTCTGAACTGGAGCCAAAGTCAAGATGTGCTATGCTGCAGTTTGCGTGAAACCAGACCTCATTTGCACCAATCGAAAGTATAATTTACACTGTCTGAATAGTTCCCTATGACCTACACTGTGCACTACAAGGCATTCACTGTACAGGAAATACTACACTGTAAACAAATGACTGATCTCAGCTGGTGCTTCAGCGTCTATAGTTATAGTACAGGAGGCGGGCGATTCGGATTCTAGAGAGCATTTGATTGGTCAGAAGATTTGATGAGAAGATGGAAGTATGATCTGATGTCAATAAAGTCATTTTGGCAGAAGAGTTGAACTGCAAGCTTTAAATGCTTATATCTTATATCTATACTATTTTGGGGCACACTGCCTAGATAGATAACCTTAAGATTATCTGATGGAAATGTTTTGGTTTATTCGTTCTCTTTAATTGTATTATTAATTATATTTAAACTCTTGTTTCTAAATCATGTGTATATAATAAGTGTCAAAGGCAAGAGTTTGTGTGTGTGTGTGTGTGTGTGTGTGTGTATATATGTTATTTTCCAATTTGGGGAAAGTGGGGAAAAAATGTGTATTTAAGATGGCTGCCACTAGAAGCTGGGGGTGGACGTAAAGAGAGCTTGGACAAGATGTGTAGCAAGGTAGCAAGGGAAACTCCAGCCTCGATGTTGTAGTGGGGAGTTGGTACTATTATTAGTAATTGCAGATCTAGTTTCTAACACCCCCCAAAAAAAACTTTCATTTCATGTATAAAATCCAGTTATAATGTGTGAGAAAAATATTAATCATTATAAAAGGAAAATAAAATATTTGTTAAAATAAATCTTATCTGGAAATATTTAATACGTATTATGTACTTTTTTCATACTTGCTACTAATGTAAATAATAGATGTATGATTTAAAAATATATATGTAAAATAAAAAAATCTTTAGAATTTTACATTTCCCAAAAATCTGAATAATAAATAACAGTAGAAGTTATACAGAATAATATTAGAAGCATATAGTTAAAAAACTTTTTTTCCATTTTATCTGATAATCAGTAAATACACACAAACTTTCACTGACTGTTCTCAATGGCTTCTAAGAAGGTTTACAGTAGAGCTGGAATAAATGAGGGGTTAACAATGAGGCCTGATTTCATAATTTGTTGTTTAAATATCTGCTTTCAAGAGCCCTACTTGGAAGAGTAGAGTCTCCATGGACTTTTGTTCGGTTTAAAAGCACAAACATCATACTCAACTTTGACTTAATGCAGAGCTGGTTGCCTGCCAACACATCAGCAATATCAGCTGTAAGAATACATAGATGAATTCCATGTCTGTGACACGTAGTAAAACAAGACTCTCAAAAGCATCTCTAAGAATAAAAAAAATTATAATAATTGTTAGCAAGAAGACTAAATGGAAGAAATCTTCAAGTCTCACTTGACAGTCGAGGCAGTCGGCCCTGTGAAAGTGTACATGGAATGAAGGACAGGATCCTCACACAATCAACTACAAATCATTCCTCAAATGAAACAGATGCCACACCTGGAAGAGATGACCCAGAAGGGTTTTTCTTCATTGAAAAAGCCAAAGTCAGCTCTTCTATTTGAGAAGGACGCCTTCTGGATTCAAAACACAACACATGTGAGACACTACCTTAGCTGTTTAAATCAATTTGTAAAGCAATTTGGCTCATCCCATTCACTTTGACTCCTCTGCAGACAAACTGAGAGAGAGAGAGAGAGAGAGAGAGAAAGAGGGAGAGTGGGTGAGTGAGTGAGTGAGTGAGTGAGTGAGAAAGGCCTGCATGAGAAAAGACTCCAGAATCATTCAGGCTGAATCAGTCCTTAAGGCACTGTAATGAACAGAGAGCTAGTTCCTCCTTTTCAAGCCTCAAAATTAAATAAAGTCATTATGGCTGAAGCTCTGGCGGAAACATCATTCAGTAATCCACTGTATCCACATTTACAGAAAACATCAAATACTGTTTATATTCAATTAAGGGTCTCATATGAATATGGATTTAACAAAGGAGGTAAAATACACCTTGAAATTTGCTTCCAAAAACCCTAAGTAAAAAATCTACCTATTAGCTTTAGTAGCCTATGATGGTCTGATTTCGCTGCTTAGATTGCCTACTTACAGAACTATTACAATCATACTTATGTTCACATACTATGTATTAAACCCTAAATAATGTAAAAGGGTACAACATTCATCATCAGGTGTTTTAATAATTGAATGTTGAAAAATGCTGCCTTTTGTTTTAAGAGTTACTGTTTGATTTAGGTGCATACATAAGTATATACCAGATAGATTTATATTGATATTGATTTTATTCCAGCTATTTTTAGAAACCAGCATCCCAAAGATCCCTCCCTCTTTTTTATGAATCTATTTATATAGTATACTTTTTTATACTGCAGATTTCAAGGGGCAATTTACTTCTTTTTTACAAAGTATGCATTCATATTATCTCAATATCTTGTTGTGCTAGTGTCTTCTTGGTGTTACTGTACTCACTGTATTAGTATTCAAATATCATGCTAATATTATTAAGAATCACATTTATCTAACCTTGAGAGCATTAGCTTAAATAAATAATATCTAATAGGAGTTATTATCAGACACTTCCTGCTGAGCATGTTAACAACTTACAACACACTTGGATTCTCCAGGAAAAACTCTTTGGTAAATGTATTAGCCAAGCATGCACTCATGTCATGGTTAGCTTATGCAGTGTCGCATTTCAGACTGAAAACTACTGTGTGTGACTATGAAAAATATATTTAGGAGCAACAGTGCGACTGACCCAATCAGCATAATTGTGTTTGCGCTAGGGCTAAAATGACTAAATGACGGGCGCAACTGCCCGAGTGCTTTGGAAACAAGGAGAAAGCGGCGCGCTTAGCGTTTTCCACGTGTTTTTAGGCGCGATATGTGAACGGCCCCTAAGATGGTATAAATTCAGCCCGAACCCGTCGGGTCTCATCGGGTTCGGGCAAATACCTTAAGCTCTAACTGAAGTTGGGCTCAGGTGGTTGTGCTGCGGGATGTGTTTCCCATACATTTATTTATTTTTGGAGACTCGCCACAACTTTAAAACTGATCTATTTTCAAAAAGGCTTCGTTGAAAAAACATGAGTAACGCTACATTCTGTGCGTTTAATAATAATAATAATTCCTTACATTCACATGTTTAAATATCAAAACGAGGCACAGTTGTTTTTATATCGCTGTATTTCTGAAGAAAGACTTGCATGTTATATGCGTGATAAAGCAGCGTGTGAGCGTACCAGCTCTGCTTTGTTTACAGCTGTTACTGGGGAAACCTCTATTTCTCGCGCTTTATGTCTATGCTTTAAAACATCTCCTGCTGGCAAAGAATGCATTTGCATTTTCATGCAAGTCCGCCTGATCCACGCAGCAAACATATTTTGTTTGTTATCAAAAAATATCTACTCTAGAGGGACTTGGCTGTTATTGATTCTATTTGGAAGTCTACCGGAAGTTAAGTTAGGTCCACAAAAGCGTGCACGCGCAGTAACGTTTGTTTATGTTGTTGCCGTTGAAACCGTCTATACAGTAAAGTACTTGCGTTATATACAGTAATCAATATTGAATTTGAAATCTAAATTTAACATCTGAAAAAACAATTGAAGGCAGCGTCTTTAACCCCTTGCGCGTTCACTCTCAGTTTTTCCTGATTCACAGAGAAACCTTAAATACTCCGATACAATAAGACTAAAATCAATCAAATCTAAAAAGGGCCTACTTTTATTTGTGTACACTGACAATAAAAACAAAACATTGTGATTTTGCAAAAAAATTGGATACCAGTATATCCCTATACTGTACATTATAATGTTGTGGTGACTGACAACCTGGCTCACTTGTAGCATTTAAAATTACTGATTTTAGTTTTTAGGATTTAAAGTTTTACATTTTTTATATTGGACATTAATCTGAAAATATTTCAAGACAATCACAAGTGCTGCCTGCATTTAAAAAAAGCTTCATTTCCTCTGTATCATTTACTGGTTCCTCTTATTCCTCCAGATGTTATATGAGAACAAAGAATGAGCTTATATTATATATAGAAATAGATTTTTTTTTTAAATATGAAGTTTCACATTTGTTGTGTGGATTCTGTGTGCATTGTCCAACCAGCAAACAGTATGAGCCCAGTTGAATAATTCATTGTGTTTGGCTGCGATATGTCTATACATCCTTGTGTTGTGTGCAGGAGAACATGATACTCCTCTAACAATTAGAAAAACACACAGGCACACCACAACACTCGAACATACGCACAACCCACAAAGAACATTTTACTGAGCTCTCTTGTTCCACATTCGAGTGTGGTTTATAATAGCCAGGTATGAATGAACAAAAGAAAATAAGATAAAATATATGACAGCTGATGACTAACATGCCACTAAACATGTGTCAAGGCCAAGGGAGATGTGCTGGCGGGGGGGTGATGGGGCACTTTAAATGGCAGAAACCAGTTGTGATCGTATCGCTTTCTCCAGATGGCCGGCTATCTCCTCTCGTTTACATGGGCTGGCCAGAGCAATTCAAGCCTCCCTGGGGACACGGGCTTGTGCGGAAGAGCCCAAGACATTGAGTCCTTAACTGCTCATCCCCATAACATGAAAGGGAAGGCCGCTCACTTTGCCACAGCTATTGCTTCAATCAGCCATGACGAGTGAACCTGGACTCTAGGAACTGCTATCTAATCCATAAAAGGCTTGTAAAATGTTTAGGGATAAAACATGTGACATCTGATCACTTCCTGACTTCAAGGAATGCATCAGCATTAACATCAAGAACTAGTTTGATCACCGATGACTGGTTACATCTAGCTCAAATGAAATGCAGCAATCACGTTTATGGCAGGGCAATTAATTGATGTTGAGTGCAAGACATTTACAATAATAACTAAAGGTCAGATTTGTAATACTTCCTACTAACTTGGTTTACTGTGCAAAGACATATAAGCCAGTCATGGGTCATGAGTTCCAGCAAACATATTGATATGGGTGAGGCAGTAAAGGCCATGAGAGTTTTTGGGAAACCTGTATGGAAACAATTATTTTATTTGCAAACATCACCTTTTAGGCTTTAAATAACTATGTTATAACTATCCTTTTTATAAGCTGATGAGCCTATTTACTTTTATATGTTTAGCTGCATTTTATTTCTCAATTAATACTCAATTAATAATTAATACTCAATTAATATTTTCCTCTGCCGTCCATGACCCGGAATCAGAACAGATCTGTGACCCATTTTTGGGACATGACCAACCATTTGAGATCCACAGAACTAGGTGATGGGTGAGTGAAAGCAATAGTATAGAACTACTTCGGTCTTGGACATCTTTTACAAACCAGGTAACATAACACATAACAGCTGAGCACTTGGCTAAATATTGCAGCCTCTTATGGAAAATGCTACTGAAGATCAAGTTTCATATCAATCCCTAAGAAGCCACTGCATGCTGCAGTATCGCAGAGAGAGAGAGAGAGGGAGAGCAGAGCTGCTTCTCTCAGTATTTGGGAGGCTTCCAATGCCCCTGATGACCCCCAGTGCGAGAAGGACAGGATGAGACTCACTGACATTAGCACCATATCGCCCTCACATTCACGGTTTAAACGCTTGGTACCAAGAACTGGACAGACCGCAACAGGCATTTACAACTCAGTCACCCCAAAGGGGCAAAAAGAGTTAAAATAAAGATTTCTCTGGGCTTTGTTATTGAGAAAAACACACTGTGTCTGGTTACGTAAATGAAAGAGAACATGACTTCAGGCTGTGGTTGAGTGACCAACCTAACTGCAGCCTGACTTTCACTACATATGAAAATAATATTTCCATTGTGATGTCACAATAGATGTCTGCTGTTAGGGTGAACCATTTTTTAAAAGAATAACTTTGAGTTTGTAATTTATGGAAAAGAAAAAACGTCTTAATCTTTAATATTTAATGAAAAACATTCTTTGCATACACCATCTATGAGTCAGAGCAAAGCATTGTACAACCGCGCCTGCAAGAATCACAGTGTTTCTGGTTTTAATCACCAAGGGTGGGAATAAAAAAAGCGAGGCTGCATCAAGAAATGCAGACTGAGTGGATATCAGAGTTCTTCAACCCTATTCCTGAGGACCCAATGTCCTGCAGTCCAGCTGCAACCCTAATCAAACACACCTAACGCAACCAATCTAGCTCCTCAAGATTTCTTGAAATTACACAGGCAGGAGTGCTAAAGCACGTTGGAAATAAACTTTGCAGGACAGCGGGTACCTAGGAGCAGGGTTGAAGACCTACGTTCTGTCTAGTATGAATTCTGTGTATTGTGAATGTAATCCAGATGCACTACATCCGTCATGCTCTCATTGTCATGTGACCTACTGGCGTCAGTTGTGTTGTCTCTTCACTGCCATCTCCCGTAGCCTCATGGGATATTAAAGTGTCCATCAGATGCCACTTCAAAATCTTGCTGGACACAGTAGGTCATCTTGTGACTTTCTGCCTTCTGTTTAATAAATACTGTGAATTTGGACAAACTACTCTGTTCATTGTTTTTCACCTACTATGTAGTAGGGAGGTATGCTATATTTGGATGCAGACGTGATTTCATGTTTGGTATTAATATTGGACCATACAGGCTTGAAATTTTCATGAACTGATTTCACCCATAAATGAGACTATATAATGGGCTCGGATAGAATTGTGATGCCCAGTCTTAACCAAACAGTGAGCACTAACTTGTGTTCCCATACTGGAGAACAACCAACCAGCCAGCTCGGTTTCTGGATCATCAACTTCAACAAAGTGCCATCCAGCGCATTCAGTTCAACATTCACGCTCATCTAATCAAAGCTAATTCAACCATGTTGCTGCAGCAATCATTTCTGTATGCTCCACCAGCTGCTGCATCTCCCCAGGTGCATATGGATCAATGCTTCATGACCAATGAATAATGAAGTCAGCAGTATATAGTTAATATGAGACACAATGATACATCAACTATCTTGAGGGGGATGTTCCTTTTAGACCTTCCCTGTAAATAAGGTCATCGACCAGACCTCAGGTCAACACAGATGGTCCTAAACTGAAAATTTCAGTTGCACTGAAAAGGGGGTCCAAGCATGGATCACTCAATCACAGTGATCAACAGACTGAAATCTAAGCTATCTGATTGAGTCAGGTCTGCTCTCGAGGGACATGTTAAAGCTATGGAACAGTTGTGCACAGGCAAGTACGCTCCTTTTAATTTACAATGTTCCTCCACACTGAATTGAGGATATGCACATTTGGATGTGTCAGCAGTCCTACAGGACAACTGGAAGGGAAAATTTAGACAAAAATAAAAATTCTGTCACTTACTGTACTGTACATCATCCTCTTGTCCTTTCAAACATCTGTGACTTTCTTTCTTCTGCAGAACACAAAAGAAGATATTGTGAAGAATGTTTAAATTGCTTTTGTCCCAATGAAAGACAATGGGGTCCAAAACAGCATAGCACCCTGTTGACATTTACTGCATGGACAAAACATTTTTGTGTCCCACAGAAGAAAGAAATGCATACAGGTTTGAAACTGTCTTTCCTATAGTCACTGTATTATTTGCATATGTAGGATTTTACTTTCTCCCGTTCCGTCTCTGATAGCACCATGAAGACAGTACACTGTAACATATTTTGACATTACATAACTGTAGAGGAAACCTCCTTATGACAATCCACCACCGTCTTCTATATCATAAATCTCTTACTGGGTAGTCCTAACGCCAATGATAGGCTGAGTGCCTTAGAAAATAATTTATGAACTCCGTCAACTAACTGTACCAAAGGAAGACGAGCACTGCATACACCGTGACAATGACAAGACCTTCAAATTAGGACAGAATAAATCTGCAAACCTGTAAAAAACTTTTCTGGTAAAGTCATTTAATGGTAGATGTAATGCATCATATCATAAATCATAGCAATGGACCTGCTTGCTGACTTGCAAAAAAAACAAAAACAAAAAAACAAAAAAACAACAACATTGTAATTTATAAAATATGCACATGAAAGAAAAAGTGTAACCTGTTTATTTAAGCAAAAACGTAGACAGTTCACTGTAATAGCTTTTATAACCATTTCTAGAGGACAGACACACCTAGACATAAACTCTATATATAAAGTCTATAAAGTTGTCATCAGCTGAATGTTTTCTATAGGTAACATACAAACTATCAATAACAACCACATTAATGTCATGCCAACATAAAAAGGTTTTTGAAAAGCTGCAAGTGTCGATATTATGTGGCATTAGGTCAAGAGAAAAAGCTTTGACAAATCAGAATAAATCAGTTGTTTATAATCGTGCAAAGTTCATTGGCCAAAATAATGTATAATTAAACAAATTTTAATAATTTAAAATAATAATAATACTTTAAAACAAAAAGTTTCGGCTTTCCCATTCAAATCTATATTGATTACTGCTTATTAAACGGAATTAAATTATTGCACCTGTGGCACAAAACAACATAAGGACAATGTTTTGCTAAAGCTAAGATTTGGTTTAAAAACTACTGGATGCACCTTAAACGCAACAATGGATAATAATCTTACCACGTTGGACGCCTTTAGCAACCCAGTCCGCTTTCCATATCTGAATTGTTGATCATTTCCAAATATTTTGCGACCCACAGGCTACATTAGCCAGTCTGCTAAGTGGACGTCCTCTCTCCTCCATGTGCTCACAGAAGCACGCGCATCGCGGTGCGCTGTGCATAGTCTGATCAGGGCTTGACGTCACAGCACGACAACTTAATCTATTACTCCACAAAACAATTATAATTTAACCTGTGGCTCATCATTTTACCCTACATAGACTATTTAGCTTCATTATCATCCTAACAGTGATTGTAAATAACACAGTGCTTGACACTTACCCCGGTTTCAAGGACAACTGAAAGAAACTTACCCTGACTGATCTTAAAATATATCAGTGCCTTTGTTTTGGTTCAAGATGCACAACAGTAACGTGTTTTCTGAGACATGTTTATTAAAAATTACTTAAATATCCTAATTGAACTATGGCCTAATCCTGGTTTAGTCTAAACCCTGTTTTTGAAACCAGGCCTAAAACTTTTACCCTAAATGACAACCTGTCAAGAAGAGAAGACAACAAGAAGAGGCTGTCTGTGGTAGACTTAACTTATTCAGGACTCCTGAACTTACTTCTTTGGAAGTTTACCTACATGGATCCAAGTTTGGTCATAAAAACACTTACCTGCTATAAAGAATGTAATATTCATACCCCTGGTTTCACAGACAAGGCTTAAACCTAGTCCCAGACTAAAATGCATGTCTGTTCTCTTTTTTCTGTAATATTTGGAAATATTTTAGTACTATTGATTTGTCTCAAAATGCAAACCAGTAATTTTTTTTTTTTTTTCTAAGGAAAATTTATAAAAGATACTTAAAGGTCCTAATGGAACTATGGCCTAATCCTGGCTTAACCTAAACCTGTCTGTGAAACCAAGCAAAGACAAATTTGGACCCAAATTGGCACAGCAAATGTTTAGTCTGTGAATTTGTCCTCATCCATCCAGTACGGTTTCCATAATCTTAGCAGAATAACAAGACAAAATTAAATCAGAGAAAAAATGTAAATGGAGTATGAAAAGGAGCACGCACTGGATGTCATCTACCAAGCCCTTCACAATTTTTTTTAGAAAACATGGCACTTTTGAGTAGAAGGTGAAGGAAAGAATAAGATGCTCTCCTTATGAGACTCCTAATACCAGCATAGAAGGAAAGGGGACATCTTTTTGTACAACAGGTGCATCAGAGCTCTTACAAAAGTTAAATGCCAATGATATTGCATTTCATAACATTAAGCCAGCAGTTTTATAGTAAATTATATAGAGAAATTACACTCATTATGTACCCAAAATCAGACTCCCATCTTTATATTCTTGTAGAATAAAATGCAGTTATCTGTAACAAAAATCAATGGGATGTGTGATTCAGTCTAAGTGGCTTTACATAAGGCACTGGCTTTGATGCTTGTAAATAGAGAATGTAAATCTGACACAAGCATTAGTCATCCTAAAAAGCTACAAACAGATGACGGCATTGCCAAGGTAAATTATATGAAAAACAATCTTACATACACTGAATGTCAAATCAATTACACAAATGAGTGCATGACTGTATCTTAATGGATTGCCTAATTGAAGGCTTTGAAGTGGGTCATCAGGAGACTGAAAGATGCAGCAAAAAGTAATGAGTTCACATTGAAGACAGGATTAACCCAAGAAAACAGTTTTATAGAGAAACGCATTTTATGATCCAGAAATCAACAGTATCTTGAATACATATGTGCAGTATGTACAAAACTTACAAAAACAAAACATTAAGTTAAGGCCAACAGTAAACAGAACTGCAGACCATTTCATTAATAAAAATAAAAAATTAAATACAAATAAATCTAACCTCCATTATGTTCAAACTGAGGCAGTGCTATTGTATAAATCGACGTCAGATTGCTCACTACGTCACTTGCCACACCCTCTAGACCTTGTATTGACGTTACCATACAAGGATGCTTAAAACAGGTTCAGTCCATAAATTAAGTCCAAGCAACTTAAGAACTGCTTAACTGCTCAAGTCTCCGTTTCAAATGTTCACATTTTCTCTTTAAATGCTCCTTAAGTGAAATAAGTCTTTGTTCATCTTCTTGCATACTCGCTATACACTCCGTCGCCTTCTTGAGTATCACTACTTTGGCAGCTTTTTCGTTGTTGGCCACGTCAGGAATCACGTCTCTCAGCGCGAAGAAACTGAGTTTGAGCTCGTTCCGCCTTTGCCGCTCGAGCACGTTATGAGTCCTGCGTTTGTCGTTATCCTCAGAGTCCGACGTCCTGGGACTCGAGCATTTTCTGTTGTGGTTAATTTGTTTAAACACCCGGATGGGACTCTCGAATTTAATCCGCTTGACCGCAGGCTGCTCACTCCGCGTAGATGGATGCGCAGCGTAATTGTGTTGGTGAATATTAACGTGACACCGCTTGAGGACAACGGGGCTTTGATGCGTTGAGTGGGCGTCAGGCTTTCTCACAGACTTTCTCTTTTCCACCGTGACAACGTCGATTTCCTCCTCCTCTTCGTCATCTAGATGGATTAAAAAGCAAAAATAGACGTCAATTTGCAGCTCTGCTTATTCATAGTAGACAGTTTAGCGTAGACTGGCGTGCAGTGGGCGTGTGTGCCTTTACGCAATTGACGCTACAATCTAGGATTAACGCTTTAACCACCAGATTCTCTGGTTAAAAAAACCAATACGCAGCAATAATTACAGCTTATAAATCTTAACTTATTTAAGTGTAAGCCGATCAGTCAAACGAGTACATTTCATCAGCATTAAAAAAAGCAGTCTATAACTCACCGGAATCACTGTCACTGCTGCTGCAGCTGCTCCCACTATTAGGTGGAGTATCCAGTGGCACGGTTGTGGAAGTCGGTGTGGATGACGGTTTACACGACTTTGAGCTGTCAGTCAACGAAAAAGGAAACACTACTGATGGGTCAATGCACTGTGAGGCAGGGGTGCTCATGTCCTGAAGGTAGCTGACGTTAGAGCTGGACCGAAAGCAGTCCACGGAGTCGCTCCTGGACGACTCTCTCCTCGCCGCCTGCAGCGACGCTAATCTCTCCGACACCGCCTTCTCCAGTTTGGCCGCGGCGGAGAAACCACTCCACATACAGTCCTGAATTATAATCGACTTCAGAAAAGACTGAGAGTAATCCGCGTCGCAAATAAAACTGTGGTTGACCACGTCGTCCCCGAGAAACTCTGAAACCATTTCCAGCTGGTCGGCCGTGGAGGGGAAGGGGTCTGACAGCGAGGGACACCGGCTCGGGGACAGCGGCGGAGTGGGCAGCAGTTCAAACTTCTTCCATATATCTTCACTGGGCGCCGGTGGCTGTCCGTGCTGGTGGTTATAGAAATCCTCATCCTCGTTGTCGAAATAGAAATAGGGCTGGTAGGAGTCGTATTCGTAATCATAATCATAATTTTTACTCGCCATACTTGAATTCAGCGGCATGGTGAATGCCTGTGAAGAATACATTATGGTTAAATTCATCTTAAGCCTAAACTTCAGTTAAGTACAGTTTCCTACAAACGCATCAACTTACTGAATGTGGTACGCATTAAGTAATACAGAACACAAGTCATGTAACGTTAAACCTATGGTTTTTATCTTATGGTACAATTGTTTTAATGACCAGTAGTTCGCCAAATATATATGCACAAATAAATGGATAAAAAAGTAAAGAATGAGAATAAATCATAATTCAGACAGACTTACCGTAGCTGTGGTGCTACTCAATGAAAACTGACACTATGGTCAGATGTCAGTGTATGTGAACTATCAGGTGAATGGAAGTCCAAAGTGTGAGTGAGTGGGTCGCGCCGCTCAACCTACGGCTGCTTGTCATCTGCAAGATTTCGAACAGCTGCTCCCGCGGGTTTTAATACTACGGATTGTTTTCCTCCTCTTGATATTCATGCGCCGTTCCCGCCAAATGTGAAAGATGAACAGAACATAGACGTTTCTTGTTAGTTATTCTAGTAACATGTCATTGATACAGTGGCTATTGTATGCAACAATGAAAAAAGATATTTAAGACGTGGCGTTATTTAATGAAAACGAGTCATGGAACTACTTGCCAGCGCGGACTTATTCCGGGCGGAGCCTTGTTGCACATTGAGTTTAGCAGGAGGGTGACTCCGAGAATCTATGCTCTGTAGTAGTAGCCTACACCTGAACCCAAAATCACGTCTTATTGACACAGTTTACAAGCTCCCCTCACAGTTGTTTGTGTTGGGTGTCAGAAGGGGCGATTTTATTTACAACCACAAATAGGCCTATGTAACTGTTGATTAAAATAAATACGCAGACGTCCTAATTATCCAAATGAATTGTTTCTGATAATTACATTAAAGCAATCCGACTGTTATTTTCAAGAATGAGAATTATTCCCTTTTATTGTAGTGTCTATTGTTAATTAATGCAGTTACTGTCGCTATTTGCGTTAAAGTAGGCGAATACTGTAAGCTATTTAATCATCACCATCATCATAAGCATTAAGATTAGAGTACATTTTATGACTGATTATCGAAATAAGTCTGATATAGTGTTTGATCTTGACCTGATGGATAAGGAGCAAATGTTCTTGATTTATTCAGAAGTGGTTAGTACTTCCCTCTGGTGGCCATCTGTAATACACACACACACACACACACACACACACACACACACACACACACACACACACACACACATATATATATATATATATATATATATATATATATATATATATATATATATATATATATATATATATATATATATATATATATATATATATATATATATAATATATACACACACACACACATTTTTACAGTCTATGGCTTTAACTTAATTGAGTGATATTAATAATTATTTCTCTGACACAAACATTGAATTTATTGTCAGTAATTAAGCTTTTAAATTGAGTATTATATTAAACAGCATTCAATTTACTTTTAAGAGGATTTTTCTGGAGACTATTTTTTAATCTTAATAGGATTTAGAATTGTTGAATACATTGATTTAATTATTGCACTTGTATAATCCTTAATAATTTAATTTTCTTGTGTTTAAAATACTTTATATATTTTTTTAGATTTTTTGTTATTGATATAAGTATCTTCTGCTCAAAAAGGCTTAATGTATTTTAAAAAATATAGTAAAACAGTAATATTGTGAAGTATTACTACAATAAGGAAAACGTTCTATTTTATTTAGTTGACTTTTTTAAAATGTAATTTATTTCTGTAAAGGCAAAGCTGATTTTTCAGCATCTTTACTCCAGTCTTCAGCGTGGTCCTCCACAAATCATTCCAGTATGCTCAGTTTGATGCTTAAGATTGATTTCTTATTATCAAACAGTTGAACTGCTCTTTTTTAAAAAGTCAGAGAATACTTCAATGGCCGACAAGCTCAATATTGATGAAAAAAAAGAAAAGAGTAAAAATACACTGCATTACATTTCAAGTCCTCTAAAGCAATATTGAAAGGTTTATGTGATAACCTAAACTTTGTTTTTCATAGAAAACATTTGTGGTTACATTCCCTTTTTCCACTTGGGAATTCTATTATAAATAAATATTTTTGGTTTCCACAGAAAAATAAAAACCTTAAAGCTTAAAAAATAGAAGACCGGTGAGTAGGGAGGTTATTTTCTGTGTGGACTTAATACTTTTCAAGTTATGCTCAACATGACATAGTGATGTGTGATATATGGCTGAGCACAGATTCATCAGGCATGCACTCCTCGACCACAGGGGTCCTTCTGGGAACCAACAGGTCTGCTTTACTACCAGACATTCAACTCAACTCATCTCATCCTCCCTTCATTTGCATAATGCCAAAGGCCCATGTTTAGCCATGAGAGAGGATCCTGGTTGTGGGAGAGTGCTGAGGGAAGTGGGGAGGGCTGGGCTTTCACATTGGGGTTACTATTAAAGGTTTTTTCTTTTCACACTTGTGCCAAGTGTGCACAAGGGAAAGGCTGACCCCATGGGAATGCACTGTACCATATACACTATTAATTAAGTGGTCATAACACAAGAAACAAAGTGCAAAAGCACTTGTCAATTTGAAGATTTTTTTTTTTTTAAATTCTTTATAGGAAAATGAGACCAAGTCATAACATAAACTTTAAATGTGCATTCTAAAATGTAGTGAAAGGCTCAAAAGAACCAAAAGCTCCTTTAAAAAAAACTATACTTTTTATGAAAGAGCTTGCTGTGAAGCCCATGAACACATCCTGAACATCGGGAGCAGCTGTTCTTCGCAAGGTTTTGCAGAGCCTCAATGATAAATTTAATGCGCTTGAGGTAGTGAATGTTCACTGCATACAGACCCATTAGGAGTCCAAATGCCTTGGGGAAATGGGAGATGTCCAAATGAGGGCAATGTGGGTTATTCCTTGGGAAGCACATCACATTGCTGCTCATCAGTTACAATCAGAATTCCCTCGTCAATTTCTTTCACAATATCTTCAATTTCACTGGATGGTTGGGAAAAAACAAAATATTGCATTACTTAATAACTTTATAACAACTGAACACAGATATGTACATACACTATTAAAGTTGTTTGTTTTGTTAAAAGGACATCTACCAATAAATGAAAATTGTCCTTCACCCACAAGTGGAAGAAATTTTGAAAAATGTTCGTAATCAAACATGAAAGTTAAAAGTAAATGGTGCTCCTCAACTGTTTTGGTTACGAACATTCAAAATAACTTCCTGTATTAAACTGTTAAAAGCCTGTACAAATTTATTTGTTTTGCTGAACACGAAGACTTTAAAATCCCAATGGCAAAATAAGTGGAACCTCCGGAACCAACTAGTCTTAAAAAGGGTAAAAATGTTGCATGTTATTTTCTTTACTGGTATTCTACATGATTTCTGCATGTCATAAAATGTGGCAAACCAATGAAACGTATGAATTTTTTTTTCCTTAATCCAGTTTTGCCTTGCAATTTCAGTCTAATCTGTCCCACCATTTTAATAATGATCTGAAAATATCCTGGTGTAAAGAGATATTCCTTTTAAATAATAATCTGTTGCACTGCATGTTCCAGAGTAAAGCATGACTCTTAAAGGGTTAATTAACCCAAAAATGCATGTTTTATTCACCCTCATGGCATCATTGGTGTGTATGACTTTCTTCTTTCAGAAGAATCCAATCGGATTATTTCACAAATTATCTTTGCTCTTCCAAGCTTTATAATAGCAGTAGGCAGGTGTTTTTTTCAACAGTCCAAAAGTAGTCAAACAGAGCGCATCCATCCATTATAAAAAGTGCCTCACATGGCTCCATGGGGTAAAAGACCTCAAGATTCAAGATATTATTTGTCACGTACAAGTTATATGACATACAAGAAGCAGTGAAATGTAGGTCTGGCATACTCTTAAAAAAAGATAAATAAATACAAAATGAAATACAAATAATGAAATATAAGAAAAAATAATAAGAAAAAAAAAGAAGAAAATTAAATTCAAATCCAGCAGTGAATCCATGTGTTTTTGTAAGAAAAATATCATATTTAAAACGTTACAAACAACTGGATCTACTGCACTTCATTGTGGGAGGAGACCAAGCATTTCTGTGCTCATCATATTCACACATCAGATTTTTGTCAATGTCTGCCAGGTAACAGGATCACATATAGCTCAATTTATTTTTTATTTATTTTTCATTGGCTCAAGTTAAAAAATATAGATGTGAATCATTACCCCATTTTCTCAGTGTGGCTGAAAATAGATTAAACTAGAACACTGAATCAAGTTAAACAGGGATAGTTCATGTAAACATGAAACTCTTTCACTGTTTATGCACCCTCGTCACTCTAAACCTGAATGACATTATGTCATTCAACTGTAAAACACATTATAATATATTTTCTAGATGTTTTAACTGTTTTTGATCATGCAATGAAAATCAGTGGGGTCCAAAATAACACTGGGCCCCTTTGACTTTCATTACAGGGACAAAAACACTGATACTTATTCAAAATATCTTGTTTCATGTATCACAGAAATAATCTATTTATTGCATTGGGTATTATGCGATATTATTACTATTATTAATTAGCAAAAAAAAAAAAAACTAGGAACTGTACTAAAATGCTCATAAATAATAATAAAAAGGTTCCTATTATGTTGAATAATGTTATTATTATTATCTTTGAGCTCACTGATCATGCACACAGAGCATGTGTGCCTCAATCCTGCACTGACCCTCAGCTGTTCGTGTACTAGGTCACTGTGTTCAGAAGTCACGGCAGTGTCAAAACTGCACGGTAGGGGGCATCGTGAAATCACTTTCACAAATTTTTACATCAATCACATTGCAAATAATGTGCTTTCTAGAGTATTAGATATATAATTTTGTTTTCTGTGCAGCAGACTTCTCATCAACTGCAGTAAAAGTGACAAACACACCATTTACTCCATTTTAATAGAAGACAGAACATAAGAACCTCACCATAGACCACTTTAAACCACATTTTCACATTTAATGAGAGGACTGAAGACTTTCCTTTTGAAACTATAATGACCGTTTCTATCACGACTTTGCATTGTCCAGGAAATCTCAAATACAGAACAAGCTCAGCCAGACTTCACTATCATCTAAATGAAACAAACACTACATCCTCAGTAGCTGTGTATCAATGTCCCATGAAGAAACTTGAAAACAGTTCATTTGGGAGGGATCGTTAATCAGACTTTATAGTACTTTAATATTTTCTATCCCGAACATCCTGAGATACAAAATAGATGCCCCCCCCCCCCCCCAAAAAAAATACTTCCAATAGACGTAATTATGAAAACACACAGTCCAATTCTTTCTTTTCCTACAATATACAGAGTTCACAACATCACCCATACAAAATGTATATTTTATACACCTACAACATATGATATGTATATTTAAAAAAATGTAGGTCCTCTAGATGACCCATAAACTTCAACCATTTGTCACTCTGAAAGTGCTGTTTTCTAAGATGTCCATCAAATTCATTCTCAATTCCAATAAAAATCTGTAATATATATTTATATCCTTTGTTGACATTTCCTGTAATGATAATAGCCACAAAAAAAAACATATTGAAACTGTGCAGTAACACAGGTCACCGCCTCTGGACCTCTTATCAAGTCTGTCCTTTCTGTTAAATATTAGAAGTAAAGAAGAAGAAGAAGAAGAAGAAGAAGAAACAGAAAATACATTCCAAGTGGATGATGTAACTGCATTTAGTATAGTCTTTCCTTTGAAGAATCATGAATTATAGGACGGCATACAGATCAGCATACAGAAAAAAATAAGATAAAAAGCAGTTAATGCACAACATTGCTTTGGTACAAATCGATATCTTCACTGTCCTGCATCAGAAAATAAAATCTCCCGACGGCAGCTGGAAGACGCATGTACGCATTTGTATGTCTGCGTGTGTACTGTAACATAGATATGCTGCAGCAGACGACTGTAGTCTTGACAACCGATATCTAAATCTCCCTCTGTGGTTATTTGAACTGTGTGCACACTGAAAAGGTGAGCTGGGCTCTCGCTTCGGCAGGAGGGGAAGGGCGACAGCGGGGGACAGTAAGCAATAAGAACACCGCCCTGATTCCCACAACACATCCTGCACAGCCTAGAATCCACTGCTCAGTCCTCCTCCAGCTCTTCCTCATCCTCTTCTCTAAACTCCACGATGTCGTCCACGCGGCCCCTGCCCCTGTACTCGTTCATGGGGGCAGAGTCCTCCCCGTCGATGGTCATGTCTTCATCGGAGTCTTTCTTTTTCTTCTGTGTGAGCAGAAAGAAAAATGCGAATTATCTTTCCTAAAGCATTGCGCTTCATTTATGAAATACGGACCAAACTAAATTATGTTTAAAACATTACTAAAAGCCTAGTAAGAATTAAGAATTATTAAGAAGAATTATTTACAAAGGTTATTTGTAGAAGGAAGTTTAATTTACAAATCAAAAGTGGAGTTGTGAAATCATATGATTTAATGGGATTTCAGTTAAACTTAATAAAATAACTAATAAATGAATAGTGTAACGTACACTGTATTTTTTGTTTTTTTTGTTTTTTTAAATAATTTCAATCTCAACAGGGTTGCATTTATTTATGATAAAAAATACAAAAACTGTTATTTAAATTTAGTGTAACTGGTTTCTATTTTAATACAATGTATTCATGTGATGACAAATTATTAAGTGTCCACATGCTGATTTGGTGCTCAAGAAATATTTATCATCAGTATTAAAAACAGTTGTGCTGCTTAATCTTTTTGTGAAAAACATGAAACATTTTTTCAGGATTCTTTGACGAATAGAATCTTCAAAAGAACAGCATTTTATGAAATAGAAACGTTTTGAAACATCATCAATGTTGTGACTGTTGTGTATGATTAAATGAATCAATCTTTACTGAATAAAAGTCATACTAACCCCCAACTTTGAACCGTAGTGTATACACATGAAACCATTGATTTAAAAGGCAGCTATTCTATTTAATTAATTAAAAATATGTGACAATCTTCATCCATAAAAATAAGGCAAATCTCAAACTGACATATACTGTATGAAAACAAATCCTTTCTGAGACACAGTTCAGCATTTTCTCAAATAAAGTCTACCTTCATGAAATAGTTGACCCTTGCCTTATATGTCAGTGTGCTTTATTGTGATAAATAATAAAGTTCACTCAACAGCTGTAGGAAAAATGTTAGGTTGAAAGACTAAATTATTGAACTTTGAAGCCAGCATACAAACCACTGCTAGAGAAAACACACTTATGTAACTGGACTTTTGATTCAAGACTTTATGTTTATTGAAATAACTACCCTCAGTCTCCCGTATGTGTGTGTGCTTAAAATATGCTATACACTATTGAAATGAACGTTGAAATGTTTGTAGATTCATGTCTGTGGAGTTGCCACAGCAGTGCACTGATGCATTGTTAAAAGGTACACTTTAACTGCATTTACTAATCAAATAAAAAGCAGGTGTATCGTTAGAAAAAAACGGCAGGCTTCTGTGTAATTGTACCTGCTTTCGGTAGACATAGCATGCTGCGATTGCAACCATAGTAGACTCCCCAACGAAACCAGCCAGCAGGGATCCAACACCAAGTGTGGCTCCGTGTACTCTGCACAAATTGAGGAGCAGACAGCTTTCAAATACATTCTAACAGATTGTCTTCTACAATTTGATGCACTGAAGTAAAAAGACTATTGACCAATATGCTTCAACATTTGAGTAGAGTCAAAAACAACTTACCCCATGTAAGGCAGCACTATGAGACTGGTAATGAGGACAATGATGCGGAGGACAGAGCTGGGCGCCAGGACGAAGGTCTTCTTCAGGGTCATGAGCCAACCAGTCAGGTGAGCTCGAATCGTCACTGATGATAAAAAAAAAAAAAAAAAAGTTTATGCAAAATTTGTCTCAAGCAATCATGTGAAAACATATTTTACATGCCAGTTGTTGCTATCAGTAAATCTAAATTGTGGTTCTTTCTCTCTCAGTTTCTGTGACCACTCTTGACCTTTGACTTTTCAAAAGGCATTTTCAAAGAGCAACCGGTCCTCCTAAGTCCATCTGTCTATCTGATGATGCACTGCACATCAGACCCTGAATTTTTTCAGAATGTGCAGCTACAGAACTTTGCAGATTTCCTCAGAATTTGAAAATGGGACATTCACAAAGTACACACTAAAGATTGGGGTCTGTGGAATTTGTCTATTTATTAAAGAAATTAATAGTTTTATTCTGCAAGGAGACATTAATTCGATCAAAAGTAACAGTAGACATTTCAAATGTTACTAAAAAAAAATTTTCCATAGTAAGTTTCCATAAAAACATTTAACAGCACAACTTATAATATAAGAAATGAATACTAAGAAATTAATAATAACTAATAAGAAGAAGACTCTTGAGCAGCAAATCATTATATTATAATGATTTCTGAAAGATCACGTGACAGTGAAGATTAAGAGTGTTGTAGGCTTACTGGTTAAAACTGTACTTTCTATGTACGTTCTACAGGATGTTAAAAGAATAATGTAGAATGCTTGTTTTTATGGAAATTGACTTAAAGTGCAATACCTGGAATGGGAAAGAAGGAGAAAATTCGTAAAGGGGTGACACACAGCTCAGCAAAGGCATGATCTACTCCAATGATGTCCACCAGGATCTTCTCGGAAATGTGTGGTGCCCAGAACACCACAAAACAGAGCTGCACAGAGAAAAACACACTAACCTGAATGGAGCTATCCAGACATGACGTAGGAAGTAAGTGAAAACTCAAATTAGGAAAATGTATACAAAAAAAAAAAAAAAAAAAAAAAAAAAAAAGGTTATTCTGGTTATTTCTGTGAAATGGCACTGTTTTTTCTGGTTATCTAGGGGGAATGTAATATAGTATGCATGTTGATTTTAGATCCAGCACACATAAGCAAGTATATTATACTTACCCTCATTACACAGCTATCAAAACACTATCATTTACACTCATAACTGTTTATATCTACAGTGTCTGGCCGGAGAAAAGCCTTTGAAATGCGACTAAGAGCCCTGGAATTGGAAGTGTGTGCACAGACAGACATGACCAGACAAGTTGGGAGAAGGAAAACTCAATCATTCAGTAACATAGACCAACCATCAATGACACTTTATTTACAAAAAAAGTCCTAAGGGGACATGCAACTTAAAAAAAAAAAAAAATCACGCCTTGATGCCTTTGAGTGATTAATTTCAAAAAAACGACGAAACCCTAGTATTTATCCATAGCAATGCATTCATGAAACATTTCACTTAAGAGGAGAAAATCAGGGCACAACTATATAGCGATTAGATACGAGATTAAACAGAAGCCGTGCTGTATGAGTGACACAGACTCGTGCAATCATGATTCTCCCTCCATATAACTGTCAGAGAGGTGAAATGATGGTGTAAAAATGATAGCTGCAGTTGAATACTATGAAGGCTTTAATCTAGGTCAGGAAGGGAAGATCTGACCCTGTTACAGAGGCAGAGAGCATCAATTAATCATTTAGACTGACTCTAAAAGCACTCACAATATCAAGTCACTCTGTCCTAATGCACTCCTTATGGCTTTACAACTACGTGTTTAGTAGCTGAATAAGAGCATATGGATTTTGTTAACTGCATTTTTTATATTCAGGGGACTATACAATTTAATTATAAGGAAATGTGTACTGATTAGTGTGATGTATACAGATTAGGCTAGTTTGGGAGAGAAGCTGTAAATGGCAATGAAGCAACAGAACTCATACTACTCATATTCATAGTGTATAGAACATAGTTTGTCAATGGTCACAAATAAAGTTTCAAATCAAATGTAGTACAGCAAGCTCTATCTACCACACTTTCATTTTCCTGCTTTCCATGTATGGGCTGCTATGACTGACAGTTAGAAATATCTTCTTTCTGATTAGCTAAACAAAGAATGTGACTCCCACAGCACCTTTAAACTTGCTAAACTTCAGTAACCGCTGTTACTAAAATATGAAACAAGTGTTATTAAAGCCAGACGGAGAGAGAAGAGATGGTGGATGAACTTACTGTTATGGAAAGAGCCAAACAAACAAAAGTGAAGCGCTTGATGTGGGACTTTGTCACCACTGTCCCGCTGCTGGCTAACTTGTTGCTTGGGTTATTCTGGAAAATAAGAACAAAGACAAACAGATGTCGCAGATGTCAAGAAAGCTGTTCATTTCTTTGTCAGAAAAATGTACAATGTAAGAGGGGTGTTTTGAGCATTTAGAAAGATTTAAAGAAATGCATGTTTTTATTAAACAGGGATGCATTCAATTGATCAAAAGTGACAGTAAAGACATTTATATTATGTTACAAAATCAGCATATTAGAATGATTTCTGAAGGATCATGTGACACTGGTGTAATGACTGCAAATGAATAAAAATTCAGCTTTGCCATCACAGCAATAAATTACATTTTAAAATATATTAAAATAGAAAACAGTATATTTTAATGGAGTGTCTATTTACATTAAGTACCAGTAGCCTGCCTAGTTGAAACTATTGTTTCTGATAGTATTCAATATACAGTATAGATTTAGTATCAGAAAAATGTGTCCCATTCACTGAGACACTATTTGACAAAGCAAGGAGAACTCTATAATTTAAATGCTGTCATTTTGCATCATTTACAATGCACAATAATGCATAATATGAGTATGTAATTCAATGGAATAGTAGCCTATGTAATTAAAATAATTAATAAAATGTCTTAATAAATAAGACAATTTTTGTGCCGTGGGTAATAGGAGGAATTTCTGCCTGCGGGAACCGCTACAAAGATATTTAAAACCTGTGGTAACCAATGGAAATGATATTTGCACTTAGTGTAAACAGAATCGAATTACTATTTACACTTAGTGTAAATATCATTTATCGCTAAGAAAATAAGTTATTTGCACTTAGTGTACATCAAATATAATTGCTATTTATACTTAGTGCAAATAGCCACTGCCTAATTTTAAATTACAATAATATTTCACAATCTTACAGTTTGATTAAATAAATGCAGCCTTGGTGAGCATAGGACACTTCATTCAAAAATATTACAGACCCCAAACATTTGAACGGCAGTGTAGATCATTTTTATTCATAGTTAGCCAGACACCTGTGGCCAGAGAATGATCCCTCACTTCCCGATGACTTCCTAATCGTTGTTCCTTCTGATCCTTTTTCTCAGGGCAAACAACCATAAATAACACCACAATACTGTGCCTCTTTTTTAATTACAGTCTCTGGGACTCCAGCTGCAGCTCTGTCTCCATGAACCCGCTCTGTTTACCCCAAAAATAATTGCTTTGTCATGAAGTACAACAAGATAATAGACATGCTGCAGCATTAGTACACAAAAAAAGGCATAAGACATAAACTAATTTTGTCATCCCTTAGGGGTATGAGACAAAGTTAGAAGAAGATGCTGTCATTTTAACTCAAGTAAATACGTGGAGGATGATTAGTATTAAACATTCAGAGAACTGTATGATTAAGGATTAAAAACATTGTTAGTTAGAGGGAAAACAACAACATTTACCTTGTCAAAAGCAGGGTAAACAGCTCTGAGTTCAGTGAGCCATCCATATGGCATATGACCCACTGGATATGTTGCTGTGAGAACTGCGACAGCCTGGAAAACAATGGTGAGATGATGGTAACATTAAACACTCACAATTTCATCTGTTTATAATGAATGCTTCTATTGTAGAGGAGCTGAGTGACGTAACATATGTGACCCTGGACCACAAAACCAGTCTTCAGTCACTGGGGTATATTTTTAGCAACAGCCAAAAAAACATGGTATGGGTCAAAATTATCCATTTTTCTTTTATGACAAAAATCATTAGGATAATATGTAAAGATCATGTTCCATGAAGATATTTTGTAAATTTCCTGCCGTAAATACTGTATATCAAAATGTAATTTTTGATTTGAAATATGTATTGCTAAGAATCTTTGGACAACTTCAAATTGTTTATTTATTGTTTAAACCTAGTTTATACAGTATATTACAGTAGGTATGAGGTGAAAAACAATTGTCCTTCAGTGTTAAGTTGGCCTATAAAGCAATGGATGCAGATGAGTTGCAGTTATGCCACATTAACAACTATGCTAAAATTAGTTTTATTCAGTGTTATTTTAGAATTAATTATATATTATTGTAGTATTTATCAATACTTTGAATTAGCTTTTATTTTGTTTTCATTTATATCTATTTAAACATTTCTAATTAGCTTCAATTATTTTACTTCAGTGTTATTTTAGTAATTTTAGTACTTTATCTTAAATTAATTTTAGTTCAGATAGTTGCCAAGGCAACATTTCAACATTTTAAGTTTACGTCTAATATCATCTTTAATCTAATATTTATAATTCACTTTATTTCAGGATTATTAAATTACTGAAGACTATTTTTAATAGTTTTAGTTTATAATATTTATTTTATTCACTGGATGCATAATTAAATATTGACACTATATATGCATTTACCATTTCTGTAGTCCCAACTAAAATAATAAATGTCACAATTCTTATTCAAGTGCTGCTCTGTTTTCATCTGATTGCACTTCAAATAAAATAAAAACTGGTTTCCCCAACCATTTCAGTATATATTCATAGCAAAAGAAGCAGAATTTCACTGTGAATGAATTGCTAAATTTAATCTAAATACTGTAAAGGCATGCGTGTTCTTGCCATGGGACACACTAACCTCTGTGGCAGCTATGCTTCCTTTCAGATCCCGAGACACAAACAGGTTGACGATGGGTCTGCTAATCCTCTGCGTAGCCAGGATGAGAGCCAACGGCCACCAAAAGCTTAGCATCTTTTTAATAGTGGCATCACCCTATTACACAGAATGAGGCTCAGTACATAGCACAGTTTTAGGATTCTCACAGGTTTGATGGGGCAGAGCAAGAAATAATTGGTACAGAATCTGACCAAGGTAGATGTGAAACTGAACTGAGAAGGTCACATAGGTTGAATTGGTGTAAAGAGAGTCACTGGACATACCCCAACCTCAGGTCCACTGGAGACTGGGATATTATCATGAACTTTCTTGTAGTAACCCAAACCAACAACAGTGAAGCGTACCAAGGCACCCATATACAGAGAAAGGATTGGGATCAACAAGGGCTCCACGCACTCCATGTGACTGTGAAGCAAAATAGCAACAAACACGATCTAGAGAGAGAGAGAGAGAGAGAGAGAGAGAAGCACAACTGTGTAACCTGATTACAATGACAGTGATAAATATAGCCGTTCTCGTGGCACACACAGACTCTACTATTAATTCAGACCCAAATACATCTTTAATAAAAACTAAATACACTATTACTATGACATCCACAGAAACATAACCAATTACGTTCACTTCAATTATCCTTCATACACTATATTCACATTTTCATAAACATACCAATACTGAAATGATTTTAAGAAGACATAAATCAAGCAATGAAATGCTGATTTGATGAATTCGACACATACCTGTGCAACGACATCAGAAATAGACGCACATCCCACCAGGAAACTGTGCTTGTGCTTCAGAAGGATTCCAGCATGAGTCCAGGCCTGAAACCACAGACATGAGCTAACTGTCACATGCACAATACAATATGCTAATCCAGGCCAAGCACTCCTTAATGGATAGAAAGAAAGAGAGGGACCCCGTTACATATTATATTAAATAGTGGGTACATTTTAGTCCTAAAGTCCCATTTTTGTTATTATATAATACACCTACCGTAACCTTGCAAAGCCATTAATGCATTATTCATGTGCATCAATATTGTGATTTTTTTCTTCCTTTTTTAATTAAATGTATTCCTGTGACTGAAAAGCTGAATCTTCAGGTTCTCCAGTCTTTAAGCGTCACATGATCCTTCAGAAATCATTCTAATAGGTTGCACATAATGATGCTAGTTCTAAACAAGCGGCTTAATCTTTTATACATTTATATGAAAAAGAAATCAATGACTTTTGAAGTGACTTTGAAAAAAAGTTGTAGAATTTTAGCTTCTTATGTTTAGTTTTGTTAAAATTAATATTAAATAAAAAAAGAGAGTTTAAAGCAATAATTGGCAACCCCCCTGCAATGCCACATTTCATCCCCTAGGGGTCATGGACCCCCGTTAACTGGGTACACTCTCTTGATACTTAACACTTTGAACAAAACACTGCTGCAGCTTAACCTCCGTTGAGAGGCACAGGATGTTCGCGTGAGCTGTTATTCATCCAAAGGAGCTTGATGATTTCTAGATCTGAACAGGCTCTGATGCATGGCCTTATCACGCTGGCTTATACACACATACTCTATGCCATCTGTGCCGGGCAGACGAGCCAGATCTGGCGGTCAGAGCAAGAACACATTATGATACTACAGCAAAATATCCAGGGTTGAGACGTCACGATACACTCACCACGGCGTCAAGTAAAGGAAAAGCAGCCAGATAGAGAAACGCCTTCCGGGTCTTACTCCCCACAGACTCATCCACGTGATGCAGTTTGTTAATGATGTAATAGCCCAGATTTGTGTAGGCTAAACAAGGAAAAATGAGAACAAGATGAATATGTATTATAATAAATAATTATATAACATGATGCCATATAACATTCAATAATATACTATAATATACTACACTATACTATACTATACTATACTATACTATATTATACTATACTATAATGCTGGACTAGGTTTCAGCATTCCCACAACATAACATAGAATAACCTGTTTGGAGAATGGATAGATAGTAAATGTAATGTAATATAAAAGAAACAAATTATGGCTTTGCTGTTAAAACTTGAACAAATAAAATGCCTAGGATACAAATGTTCTAATATAATATAACAAAATATACAATATTATATATAACATTCTTGACTCTTTTGCTGTTAAACTTGGTACAAATAACATGCAAGGAACTAGAAGTTGTCGTGTTTCTCATTTCTCCTGTTTCTTTCCACTTTTCCCAGGAATGTGTGCAGTGACGTGATCCACAGATGGATGACAGCACTCTACCAAACTCTCTGACTGCACAGACAGCCATAATATGTCTGAGACCACACTCAAGATGATGGGGAGTCTCCATGTTATGCTAACAGAACATAAGTCCTTCATTTAAAAGCACATCATTACATGTGGCAGACAGGAGGTGGTTAGTGATTAAAAATTCCTGCCTTTTTCCAAGAAGGTGGTGATTTCTATTCTATATCCCTCAGGGTTACCGTGGTTACATTCCTTCTCCATGCACTCATAGCAGTAACCATATGGGCACTGCTGAGCGGCTGAAAATGGCTCTGATTTCTAGGTTTGTATGTAAATAGCTATTTGACTAAATGCAAATGTATCTGGGGTATAGAAGCTGTTTTCTCAGGGTAAATTTGCTTTAATGTTTATATAATGTTCATATTAATTTTTGGATTATATTGTATAAATAGAGTGTTTCAAGATGAGTGAACCATTTTCAACCAAATCCCACAAACTTAAGTATTTGTAATTTGGTAAATATGGGTGGCAGAACGTATTTCCTGCCGAGTAGGAGTGCAGTATTTTGCACAATTTGTTTAAGGACAATAGAATCATAGAGGGCGAATGAAAACCTGAAAAAAATGGTGATCTACCTCTGTGAGCTTAAATATAGTTTGTTTGAGAGACGCCTCTCCATTCACAGAGTACACAGAACAGGCATGTAGTTACCTGTGGATGGGAATGTGCTTGGAACATAATGTTCCTTTGTGTAATGAGTTTTTTTACAGTTACATCTGCAGTGGTGAGTGGGGTCTGAGTGATTCAGTCCACTTGAGCTAAAAGGAGGTCCTTCTCCAGTCAAAACATTGCTCACTAAGCCTACCATCGGGATGCGTTTGTTTAGAAAAGTGCAAAGCGATGCGCTATCCCCTATACATTTAATACAACCTAGACATGCAAGACCAGAAGTGAAATGATGTGAAATTCAGCCAAGTATGGTGACCCATACTCAGAATTTGTGTTCTGCATTTAACCCATCCAAAGTGCACACACACACAGCGGTAAACATACACACACAAACCGTGAACACACACCCAGAGCAGTGGGCAGCCATTTATGCTGCAGCACTCAGGGAGCAATCAGTGCCTTGCTCAAATCGTGGTATTGTCGGCCCGAGACTCTAACCCACAACCCTAGGGTTAGGAGTCAAACTCTCTAACCACTAGGCCACAACTTCCCAAAAGCGGAGTGAGGAAATGATACATTGATATACTGACCAATAAGAGTGTGGAAAATAATAGCCACGGTTCCAGCGGCGACCATACAGAGGACTGCCTTGGCTCTGTCCCGTTTGCTGTTGACAAACACCAGCCCTACGTTCTTGAAATCGCTCATAGGGCCTGTGAAGAACTTCATGAGGGAATAGGCCAGACCATAACTGGCCAGCATTTCCACGGCATCCTCTTTGACTGCCGCAATACCCCTGTTCAGAGCCTATAGAGAGTGACAGAAATTATACAAATTCATCAGAAATTCCATTTTTTCAGCATCACAGAAGACAGATTAGTAGAGTGAGTGAGTACAAAAAAACAAAAACAGATAATCTAGATTTACATTTATCTTAAAACATTTATTTTCTGATGTTGAGGGATGAAATGAAACTCCTCATGGGATTCCTCTTTTCAAAGAAGGTTTTACACCCATAATATACAACAGAACCTCTGTATCAGTTGACTAAATGCCTTTCATGGCTTGTCCAGAACTCAGGACCAGTTTGCTTTACTGGAGAAGTTCATGTTTCATAGGACCACTGACCCAGAACTGTCTCTTTACAGAGTTTCTGTCTTTTAAAGCCAAATTATGTGTGAAAATACAAACTTCACAGTTTCACAATGCACAGTGTGTCAGATGTCTAAATGATATTAAGCAAGAGTGAAATGCAGAAAGAGGAAGACTTGTTATAAAATTACATTCATTCATGGACCTTTCTCGAGAGAAACACAATAAACAATATACCTCGTAATCTTGAATAATCTCAATGATGACCAACTGTATTATGAACAATTTTACAGCTTTATTGTCACATGCCAGAATATATCCCCATCAACACATGATAAGATGATATGGAAATGTGTCAGATGTCAAACCTGTTGGAAAATGGTGAGATGTTCTAATAACCGTTAATAACCTTTTCTGACCTGTCCTAGACTAACCTGGTGGCACCACTCTGTAATATTTGCAGTTTCAAGAGAACTCTGCTTATGTTTAAATCTTAAGATTTCATTTGGATGATACTACAGTAGATAGTCAGTTGCAGAATTAGGAAGCAGCAAGACCTGTACAATAACAGATAACGTCAAAAGGATGTGTGAATGTACAGTTCTTCTCCTTATCTTCTGCAACCGTCTTACTCTGACTTTTGTCTGTCACTTCATCTCCAACGGCTAAGAACAATGTGCAGAGAGATAATGATATTTCGTTACTGTGGGCAGATGGGCTCTTAGAGTACCTGCTCACATTGTTTCCCTCCCATTAGTGATTCTGAAAAACTAATTTGTATTTATCAAAATTTGAATGGTAATATTTTATTCCAGTTTTACAAAAATCAAACAGTGTTCAGTGTAGTGGCTTGAGGCCATCAAATCCAATACATTTTTTTTTTATATTCTTATATTCCACTCTATATTTACCAAAAAAAAAAAAAACCACACAATTGTGCGTTTACATGCATGTTCTTAATCCGATTATGCTTAAGCTGAAAACGAACTTGGTCACGTAAACCCGGTAACTCATTTTCTTAAGGTCATAAATGGCATAAGCATAGACCGGTCACAACAGGTAGTTTTTTGCCTCTTTCTCTGATTTCGCACGGCATGTATAGCTATACAATAACCTGCTTTCTGTCGGCTTAAAGAAGTGCGAATGTGTGATACGTGACAGGAACGCATAGTTATTGCAGATTTAAGCACATCTAGACTGAGCAAATGTCTTGGCTTTTCATGACTCTGAAAATTATTAAAATGTGTTCGCATCTTGTGTAGCAGAAGCAGAAGTGGTTCAGTGACAATGCATTTATTTATGTAAAATATAAATTTCCCGACATGTTGCAAGTTGACATGTTGCAAGCTTAATTTAACATCACAACTGACAAATGTATTAAATACTCTTGAGTCCGATACGCAAATGCTTATATTTTGACGTCACTACAGGAAAATAACCTGATTTATTAATGAAGTCATGTGAACGCAGCTTACTTGCATTGTCAGGTTACTGATGTGCATGTAAACAGGGAAAACTTGTTATTTTAATAAGCTGATATTTGTGAGTTATCAGCTTACTGGTGTGCATGTAAACGTGCTCTTGTGAAAACTGAGGGATTGCATCAGCACACTACATTTCCTCCACAGCGGTCAATTGCAACAGTTGAATCTAATATTTTTAGATTTAAGATCAACTGATAATGCATTATACAACCCAACCCTCTACATTGCGAAAATATTTTTTACTCTGGGCAAATAAATGATGTATAATATGGTTAGCCATTGGCTAGTAAATTCTTAGATTTTAATTGCCAGTGTGTGAGTTAGAGGCTATTATAAGTTTCGTACATATATATTTCACTCGCCGAACACTGACCGAGTGCTTCAGAGTTTCACTCTCCATCAAGCGATCTGTATTTTTTCAGTTCATCTCAATGGATGTGCAGCGCACCTGTGTTTGATGCACCGTAAACTCTAGAGTGAAGGCACACAGCTTTTTGCTGAGAGCACTGTTTTCACCGAGCAGCAACCTCCCACTCTCTCTCATGAAGCCAACAAGGAAGTGAAAAAAAACTGCAATTCATTGACTGGCCGCTTGAGGCTGGCTGCAAAAGAGAGTCAATCCCATAGACACCCTATGTTGAAATGCCCAACTTTACAGCAGAAAAAAACATGTTCACAGTCTGGTGCTAGGGCTGTGCAAAAAATTGAATGCGATTTTCATGTCCAATCGCGCTTCCAGGAGGCTCCCCGATAAAAATTGCTTCCCGGGGTTACAATATAAGTTTTTTAGCAGGGTTGCCTTGGTAAAATTCGCATTTAGGGGCTAAATATCACGTTATTTGTATTGGGGTCGCTTTGACCCGCAGACATGAAAAACAACCCCAGACTTGGCAAAACTGGTTGGCATTTACTACACCGAGCTGTAATTCACTGACAATCTACACAAAATCGATGTTAAAATCGCAGGTGATACTTTGTCGATTTTGAAAACGATTTTGTGTAGATTGTCGGTAGACTACGGCTCTGTGTAGTAACTGCCGCTCCACCTGAACCAGTGTTGCCAAGTCTGTGATTGTTCTTCATGTCCGCGGTTTGAAGCAACCCCAATACAAATAAAATGAAAATCGCATTCGATTTTTTGCACAGCCCTACCTGGTGCAAATAATTTGTTTGGTCTATATAGCTAATATTATATATAGCTATATTTTGCTCTTCATGATAACTGTGAAGGGGGTGAATTTTATTTATAACTCATCAGTTTAAATTATATTAAGCCTTAAAGTTCTGCATAATTAAGGGCGTGGTCACTTGAATGACAGGTGGATTGCCGCTGCTGTCACTGCTGTCGCGCTAGGTGGGCGTGACTTCAGCAACCAGCTCCTGCCTTTTTGCCCATTTTCGATTGTCGGGAGAGCCACGCGGTGACGCGCTGCCAAGATGGCGACGGCCTGCTCTGCACACTTAGAGCTTCAAAAACTCTCTTTAGGAGTCTACGTGTGACGTCACGGACACTACGTCCATGTTTTTATTCAGTCTATGGTTTTCACACATACAAAGAGAAAGAGCCTTTCATACAATGCTAAATCGACGCGTTTTATATAAACCACTCTTTGTTAAATTTTTTCCTGTCAAAATAACAGAGTTCATTTAGAATTATTCAGCTTTAAAAACAAGCAGAAGATCTCTCAATTTCTCTGGTAGTGGGTGGGGTTAATGCGCAAACGGCAATACCATTGTCTGGTGCTCATCTATTACCGACCCTGTTTTGAGTTTAGCAAATCAGTTCGAAGGAACGCTAACAACGTGTTTAATATTCATGAAACCAGCAGCACATCAACCCTAGTGTGGTGTATATTGTTAGTACCGCAGAAGAACTAGTAGGCTTAGTTTTATCTTTTAGTAATAATTACTATTATCTATTTCTATTATTATTTTTATTTTTTTAAAGAAACCCTGAATGGCCAACAATATCACCACCAGTCCTATGTTTAGTTAAAATGACGAATAAGCATTCATACATGGTTTCCAAGTTTCTATATATATAAATGTGTGTTTGTGAGTGTGTGTAAAATATTATCAGTATGGCGACTAAACAAAAAAAATTACTAGCCAATGGTGATTATATTGCCAAGTTGTGTGTAAAGGGTTGCAATCATTACTTTTCATTATACTCTAACAATATTTGCATTACCATTATGGGTAACACTTTAGAATAGGGTTCCATTAGTTAATGTTAGTTAACTACTTTCGTTAACATGAACTAAGCAAGAACAATCCTTCTACAGCATTTATAAGTCTTAGTTCATGTTAATTTCACCATTTACTAATGCATTATTGTGCTTGTTAACATTAGTTAATGCACTGTGAATTACCATGAACTAACAATGAATAAATGTATTTTCATTAAATAACATTAACGAAGATGAATAAATACAGTAATAAATGTATTATTCATTGTTTGTTCATGTTAATTAATACATTAACTAAAATTAACTAATGGAACCTTATTCTAAAGTGTTACCCAATTATGCAATTAAGCTACACATTTCTTGATGAAGAATAAATTACTTCATTTTGAAAGTTCAATAATTATACAAATGTATTATTAAAAATTGTATAAATTTATTTATAAACCTAATATTGAGGAACCAACAACCAATTAGGCTGAAAAGGGTGAATATCTGAAAAACACTGGTCAAACCGATTGTCAGTCTTTCTCGATCTATTAATTGTTTCAGTAAAAATGACAGGGACACTAATCTCATAATATTAAGAAAGACTTTTCAATATGGACAATGAAGAAACATAAGAGCATCAAAATGAGATTTGAATTACATGAATTAAACATTTAATCAGCCAAGGGTTTAAGATTTTTATAGCCGTCTCACTTTAGACATGTAAATACTGTTAGAAAAACTAAGCATTCCTTAATGGTTGACAAAAACAAGTTAGTTCACGCTGAGGTGACAACAAAATCAGCCCATCCAAAAGTGCATTGTTCAGTGGGACACACGTCATTGGATGCGCTGTATGGCCAGCTGTTGACGAACACAGCTGACCGGCTCCTGTTGTTTGTGATGATGCTTGTTTACGAAGGGCCACCGTTTCAAAGTTTCCTTAGGGAATAAAACCACAGGGTCGACCTAACCTATAAATTACGTTCATATCATATTACATATTCCGAGGCGACTGATAAACAGAGCTTTAATAATCTGATGGATGCCCATTGCTGCAGAGTCTAGCTCCAAGGATACACAACCAATCTTACGTCATGCAGCCTTGTATTTTGATGCACAATTCATTCACACTTGCCTGTTCGCCGAGGTCGATGGCTATGTTGGTTATGGCCAGCGGCACCAGGAATCGGATAAGAGTCCAGTAATGCGTGAGTACCGGGAATTCCACCATGTTCGCCGGGAGGAGAGCAGCAGCACTGCCAACAACAGCGGCTCGGATCTGGAAGGATGCGAGGCCGGTCACAGCCCGTCGAGCTCTGAGTGTTTTCTAGCAGAAATCCGACGAGATCAGGTCCGTCCCTGCCCTCCTACACAACAACAGCATCATAAACAATGATCTGGTGCATGGGAAAATAGGAGGGTCGCCAGAAATTTCTGCTGACGGCTTCTCCATTGTTCACCCGTCAGTGGAGAGGAAAAATAAATGCATATAATCGGCCGCGGAGATTAAGTGCGACACGAGTATAAAGCCGTATGCATGGAGTCGATTGGCCAGCCGCAATTCTGCTGTAGATGGCCACTCGGTTAACTGTACTTAAATCATCATCCTTTCCTTAACAACACGTGGGGGACGGTCGGCGCATAAAAGCCACTCCTCTTCTGAACGTCAGCTGGTGCGTGCAGAAAAACACAGGAACGCACGGCAGAACAACACAGAGATGCCTAAAATAGAGTTCAGGTTCAGAGAAGAGCTTGCCAGGTAGGTCAGAGCACGGGACAGGGGGATCAAATGGCCGTCTTCGTCATTACATCTTTCCTGCATGTAGGCATATAAGTTCATCTGGCATGGAGTGTTAATACAATAAATAACACATTAGAATGAGAATTAAAAGTCAAGACAACATTTAAATGACTCGGAGGAATCTCAGTGAAGACGGACGTCTAATTTTGTTTCGGCCAGCAGGTGGGGCTGCAGAGCGGGCAAGTCTCGAGAGACGCGCTGCTGTCTGACAGACTGTCAATTAAAGGGTCCGTTCACCCCAAAATGTGCAAACTATGACTTCCTTTTTTTTTTGTGTGACAGAGGATGTCACTTTGACTAACTTCTCATTTTGTGCGCCATGTGTATTGAATAGACACATAGTGAATATCTTTTAACCAGGGGGCCGTGGTCCATCAGGGGTCTCTAAAGGGACCACATGGCTTTATATTAAATTAGGTCAGTTCATTTAGGTTAATTTAAATTGCCTATGTAATATAATACAGTTTGAATAATTTATTCATGTTGCCTTTGAAATTACTACAAAAAAAAAAAAAAAAATCTAACTCTAATATAACCCTAACAGACCTATCCTGGGGAATACAAACATTTGAGAAGCTGTGGGCAGAAGCGGTGAAAATGTAGGTTTTATATTTCTTGGTTTTCTTTTTTTTCTTTTTTTACATTCTTTGTTTAGCTCGTAAGAAGCATTTAACGCCTGTAGTGGGAAATCTGCTCACCCTCCGATAAAAGTTGATTATAGTTCCAGGGCCGGTGCTGACCAAATGTGTAACCTAATCAGAATTGTATTGTTGTGCCTTCTCCCCCAAATATTTTGAAAAAAAAAAAAAAAATACTAATAATACTACTCTAGGGGTCAAAATAGAACTTTAATAAAACATAAAAGTAGGTAAATAAATAAATTGGAATTAAATTGTATAATTTACTATTGTAGCTCTACAGCAAAAAAGAAAAAGAAACGTAAAACTAAACTAAAATGACACACATTAAGTAAAACATTTTAAAAGATTAAAAATTATCAAAATAAACAATAATAAACTCAATCAAAAATCAATAGCAATGGCTATTTGCACTAAGGGTTAAATATCAGTATTTTCTTAATGATATGCTTTGCACCAAGAGCAAATAACCTAGCTATATTTACACTAAAATAGCAAGATTTTCTGCTATGTATACTACAGTATTTATACAAATATTGGCAATTGTCTGAACCTCAATATTGTAGTTAATTACAAAACAGTATGCAATAACATATTGATTGTAGAATCTAATTTTATTTCAAATTTTAAAAAATGGATGCCACCTTATTGGGAGAATATCCCTCTAAACCTACCCTAACCGTACCAGATACATTATTTTCAACTTTTCAATTATTTCCTTAATTTATATTGACAATAAATGCCTTTCCAGTGCAATAGGAGATTTAAAAGGAGAGACAATAAAAAAGCTCAACAAAAGATGGATTCGAACTCGGGTCAATCGCATCAAAGCTGCAACGTTACTTGCTGTGCCTTCTACACCACTGAAGCAAATGTCAGTCAACAGTCTTTTGTAGTGTTGACTATCCTAATTAAACGTAGATGGGCAAAATTAGTCTAAGTAGCTTCTGCCAACAAGGCAAGGTATTTGCACTTAGTGTAAATAGACACTCCGAAAATCAACACTGCTATTCATCTGCTGGAGCATTCCAAATTTCAGCATTTACAAAGGCACACTCCTGCTTTTTTGGAGGTGAAGCCGTCAATGAGTCGTCATCATATTATAATTAAAACATTAATTAACGTTAATGAATGTTATTAATGCCAACAGACCAAAAAAGTTTCACCGGAACGGGAATGGCGCATCACGTGTGCCTAGCCTACTGCATTCACCCTAAAATGTATATTTTATAATTATGTATATGCTCATGTTATAATCATGTGCTCTGCGTATAGGGAGTGGCAGTACACATATTTACACATGCAGGAGGGGAGTTAGGCTATCTGTTTAAAAAGCCGTTAGCATTAGCTTATTAGGTTTACCCGGGCGATTCTAGATTTTCATTTTAGGGGGGCTCAGCCAGTGAGGCTATTATAATAATAAAAATAAATACATCACTATATAAATATAATAAAAAATGCTTGACTTATAGGGGTGGCATACCAAACTTATTGCAGTATTCCACAGTATTGAATAGATAGGTATAACATTTGACTAGCGAATAAGCCAAAGTCTTGCTGATCTCTCTCTCTCTGACACACCTGTTTACTTTACAAACACTAAATTTTACTGTTTGCATATCTAGTAGGCCCCCTTCTTTCCTTAGCTCAAGTATGCAAACCTCTGCCACATGCACTATGTTTTAAGTTGTAATATGTATGAGTAGTCCCGTTTTTATTCAGCCTATGGTAGTCCGCCTAGAAATGGCCTTGTGATGCCCATAGTTTTACTTTTTCAATTTTATGAATTAAATACTTTTTAAATTATTATTTTTTTTGTGTGTGTAATCTTGTCTCTAAATGTTTGTATCTCAGGGGATACGTTGTCCTTTTGGGAGTATAATTCAAGATATAAAAATGTATATTTAAACTGAGATTTTGTGGCTTGTTTTAGAAAATCTAATCTTTTTGTAATCTTGACAAAACACATAGGCCTATTGTTGGAAAGGTCTGTCAGCCAAGGTTCCATATTTGTTAACTGCTTTGTAATATAAATTATATCGTGACAGAAAATTATTGATTTGTGACAGAAAACTGCATCAAAAACTTTCTATATAGTTTGGGTGTCAACCAGTGGTAATTTTCTGGTATAATGCCCAAACAAAATCTCAAAGGAACCACAATTTTTGTGATATTGACTTCAAATTTGAAACATAACTTACATATGGCTTTGATTTTATATGCATGCTTTTTTAGAGTGCAACATATTTTAGAAAATATTTATTTTATATTCAATAAAAAAGTATACTACATTATACTTTACTGTAAACAACAATTTCTAAATAACTTTTTATACTTTTTTTAATGCTTTGACTTTGATAATCTGGTATGTGTTTTCTTTAAAAAGAGACCAACCTTAAATCTGTATTATAAAGCGTTCAGGAAATACAACCATTTTGTAACAAGCATTGATAAACAAGTGTTCTGTTTTCATTGAACTCATACCCCCAAGGGGCAATGTTTCCTGGGGAATACACACATTAAAATAAAAAATAAGAGTCTTTTGTTTTGAAAAAAAAAAAATACATATACAGTACGGACCAAAAGTTTGGACACACCTTCTCATTCAAAGAGTTTTCTTTATTTTCATGACTATGAAAATTGTAGAGTCACACTGAAGGCATCAAGGGCTATTTGACAAAGAAGGAGAGTGATGGGGTGCTGCGCCAGATGACCTGGCCTCCACAGTCACCGGACCTGAACCCAATCGAGATGGTTTAGGGGTGAGCTGGACCGCAGACTGAAGGCAAAAGGGCCAACAAGTGCTAAGCGTCTCTCGGGGAACTCCTTCAAGACTGTTGAAGACCATTTCAGGTGACTACCTCTTGAAGCTCATCAAGAGAATGCCAAGAGTGTGCAAAGCAGTCATCAAAGCAAAAGGTGGCTATATGAAGAACCTACAATATGACATATTTTCAGTTGTTTCACACTTTTTTGTCATGTATATAATTCCATATATAAATCCACATGTGTTAATTCATAGTTTTGATGCCTTCAGTGTGAATCTACAATTTCATAGTCATGAAAATAAAGAAAACTCTTTGAATGAGAAGGCGAGTCCAAACCAAATCACGAAATGTATTATTTGAGTCTCGTGGTCATTAAAAATAATTAGTTTTAAATTTAACTTAAATTGTTACTGAGACCCATTTCAGTATTGTTTGAATCTGATTTTTATTTCACTGTATGATGCAAAAATATTGATTTATGCTTTTATTTTCTTTTGCCCTGAATATTGTCATTTTAAACTGGTTTTCCAACTGTATTGATAAACTACATTTGATACAAAATGCCGCAACTGCAGAGACCATATTACATTTGCATTGTAATGTAATGTAAACCATACAAGATCAGCTGAAGCTGGTTTAAACCATTACACCCCCAAAATCTAATACCTTTTATCAATTGAAAGGTTCATGCATTCATAAACTTCTGAAACATCTGCCATTTCTTTACTCTATCATCAGAACATTTCAATATAATGTTTCAGTGAACAATTAATCTGCCCACGGTGTAAATTGCTCTGCAAAGTAGTAATTGTCAGATTATTAAGATGATGATAACCGAAGACAGTACAAGAAGAAACTGAAACCAGCAGAAACTCCTGAACTGAATGGCACACTAAATTAGCTAAATGTAACACCTAAAATTACAGTTGAATTTTATTGTAACATACAAAGTTAATAATTGCTTTGCAAATTATCAACTAAATAAAAAAACATTACAAACCTCCCATTCTATGTCTCATAAAACTTTTGCACAGAATTTATTAAGAAATGTATAGTTTTTTCCTTATTTAAAATTACATAGGTAGAAAAGTAAAGATAAGCAAATATTTAAATTTATAAGAATTAAAACATGAAAGAAGAATATCCCAAAACATAAACTCAAGAACAGCCATGTGGAAAACATGAAGGATTGTAACTCCTTGCCATTTACTAGACAGGTCGTTATGCTTGGTTGTCCACCTGAAGATTGAATCCACTTTGGTCTACCATATGCATCAAATTTGGAGGACTTTTTGGGGACGAGTACATTATAGTGTCCGTCATCTTCTGTAAGCAAGCATAGAGGACTGGCATTCTTGTGGTCGTTCGGGTAGTATGTAATAAACTCTTCAGTATCACACTTGTACAGCCGAACAACCTGGATCATCTCTTGAAGGGAATAACCCAGGAGGCACATCTCCACCTAAACAACATTACATTAGTAGAGGTTCCTTTATGAAATAAGATCACTTCAACCACTGAAACAATGCAATTAATGAATTAACAGTAGATATAATAATCTGGTAGTTATTAAATGTACATGACTGGTCCATAATAAGGCTAAAGATTTTTTGTAATCGTTCATATAAACCGCACTAACCTGTTCCAGCCCACCACTAAACCCTACATGTCTGAGGTGGTTGGTGAAAAATGTCTTGGGGCATTTAGACGAGTCACGAGCAAAGAGGAGCCAGCAGAACTCTGGTACGTCAGAGCCCTTCTCCATATCTGAGTGCAACTGAATGGCAGTCCTCAGCATCAAGAACTTCAGCGCTTCAAGAAGCTCATACTCTTCATCATGACCTCTGAACACATGCTGGCACATGTGCTCCCTGTCCTCAAGACTTTTACACTGGACAGCCTCTTGCCACTGAAGATAAAACAATAAAATATTTCCAAGTGGGTACAGTTAAGTTTGGGGTAAATACGATTGTTTTTTATTATTATTATTATTAATACCTTTATTCATCAAGGATGCATTAAATTGTTAAAAAGTGACAGTAAATAAATTTATACTGTTAGAAAAGATTTCTATTTCAAATTATCTTTTGAACTTTTTATTCATCATAGAATTTTGAAACAATGTATAACAGTATCCACAAATATATTAAGTAGAACAACACTGATTGTTTAAAAAAAAAAAATTCCCCCAATCACCAAATCAGCATAATGAATGATTTCTGAAGGATCATTTGAGACTGAAGATTGGAATAATTTTTGCTAAATTTCAGCTTTGCCATCACAGGAATAAATTCTATTTTTCAATATATTTTAAATTGTAATAAAAATTCACAATATTACCCTGTTTACTGTATATTTGATCAAAATATGCAGTATTGGTGAGCAATAGAGACAGCTTTCAATAACATTTAAAAAAGCTTCCCCCAAAAAGTTTGAACGGTACTGTATATAAATATGCATAAGCAATTAAAAAAAAAAAGTTACCTTATTCTTCAGTAGCTCCAGACATTGTTCAAGATGCTGCACTTTGCTCATGCTAGTTTCAAATGGAAACTGCCACTCCGTAATAAAATCTGAGTGCATTTCTTTTGCCCACTACAATGGAAAACCCATAATGCATCAAAATCAACTTAACACATAATAACATTCTATATTAATATATAAAAAATAATGACAGGGCTCAACAATAAGAACTGCCTGATGGCCCAGGGCCAGCGTCAAAGACATTTGGGACACAGTTGATGAGATTGTCACTGGCCTGATTGGGCCACTGCTGCATTGTCACAAAAGCTTATTACTTGCACATATTTACAAGCCTTTCTTAAAAAAAAAAAATCCATCGACTTAATCCATTTAGTACTCCATCCTAATGATTTAATTGGAGGTTTATATGAATGAAGCTCTGAGGGGAACTTCATTTGTTCATTTGTTCTTATTTACAAACTGTTCAGTAATAACTGTTTTTAATCATTTTTTAACTTTATATTTGTTAGCCTTGTAGTTTGTGATGTGGTATCGAAATTAGAATAGAGTACTGAAAATGTTAACATCTAAAATTTTGGAGTCATAAAAAGATAGCACGGGTCAAAAACAATAATAACAGCAACAATTTTTTGTTTGTTTTTGTGACAGGGTCACATTTGAACCACTGGCCCTACTGGGTCTGCAGAAAAAATCCTTAGCATTGAGCCCTGAATGATCAAGTAACGCTGCTTTGTGCAAGAACAGAATTAGTGAGGATGTAATATGGATGTCTAACGTCTAAGCACTATAAGGCTTAATTACCTTACTAATGTCAGAGTCGTGCAACCAGGCAGGAAGCTGTTTTGATTGGCTGAGCACCTGGAAGAGAGTCGCCCTTAGAGCACAGTAGTTATCACCTCTCACTCTGCACAGATTGAACTCACTGGCTATTGCTTCATATCCCTAAAAAAAAAAGAGAGACATGTGTGAGTAATGCCCTTTAAAAAAGAAACACTTAGAGTAATGTGTGAAAGAAGCAGGCTCACCTTTCGGATAAGCAGACTTTTTGTGGTGTTGCCTTTCCATTCTCTCTCGCTGTAGGTCTGAAGATCCTCTGCAGCTGATACACTGCTCGGGGTCTCACCAACAGCCGCTGATGGGAATAAAGCACCTCACAGACATCTCTGCAACAGCCGCTGATGGGAATAAAGCACCTCACAGACATCTCTGCAACATTTCAGTACACACTGAATATTCTTCAAAAACTGACTTTGGATGCTGCTTGTCCTGCTGCTCTTTTTCTATTTCCTCTTCTCCTCTGTACAGGTCCACATCACTATGAAACAACAAAGACTTATGCAAAATGGTGCATAGTGAGTTGTGTCACTTCCTTAATCTAGCAAAGAAAATTTAATCAAAATGTGTTATGGACTAGTGTCTGTGAAACCCAAAAAGACAGCTGTTTAAAATAAGAAGTCTGCATTTACTGAGTGTCTGTGTGACTTAATGGTGCTATTTCATCTGCTGCACATACTCAGTGTGATGCTTGTTGTGTTTTAGCATTTGGCTTTCTGAAAAAATAAAGTCATAGGGTCCTATTATTCTAAAAAATTATTACATTTTTATAGTTGTATATATAAAAAAAAGTTTTATGAATTCTGTTAATTAGACATGCTTTTTAATTATTATAATTTACTAAAAATATTCAAATGGTGTCCAGTAATTTTAAAACGGAAAACAAATAATTGTATTTAGTCTATAAATGAATAGAATAAAGATACGCAATTCATTTTTCAAATAAGCAATTGCTCAAAATGGTTGGTGTGGAGTAAAGCGTGTCACTAAAAGTGATAGTGGAAAATTATCATAAGGAAAATGTGAAATGTAAATGTATTCCAAAATCACTTGTCTTAACCTTTGACATAACGAACCGAGTATGATCTCAATTACACATAATAGCAGATATCTAGAATTATAATTAGAAGTATTACGTTTATCTACTGTTATTTCTATTTGCATTGAATAACACTTTAGTAAAAAAGTGGCACAATCTACACTATGCTCTCCATAAGCACCTATTGTATGGTAAGCTTCAGCCATACTGCATGCACTGTGTTACGATCCACTTTCCCAGTCTAGGGTTGGGAGTGGGAGTAACAAACTAACTAAATTTATAAAGGAACGAATTAAAGAAAAACGTGGAGGAATCACATCAGTCCTCTGCTCCAGAAAATACAACCACCACTTAATAAGTAAATAAGTAATTTATTTATAAAAGGGAAGGGAAGGGAAGTAATACAAATACAAATAAAAGAAGTTATGCGACTAGCACACACGCACACACACACACACACTCTAAAAAAATAAATTAATTAAAAATACATACACAAAAACACTTCGGCATTCTGACAAACTCCACAATCTCACACCAGTAACGAAACGAATAGTAACAAAGTAATGATTTACTAACCATTTTCAGACAAGACAAAAAAACATAAAAAAAATAAATAAAAAAATAAAAAAGCAAACAACAAAAAAAAAAAAAACAGCCGAAGGCGCTTTTATATAACTCACCTGCTTTTACTGTCCCACCGAACAGAATATAATATAACTACAAAATATGATAACGCGAAAAGCCTACGTATATTTCCTGTGAATAGGGGATTGTGGGATTTGTAGTTTTCCGGCGCTCTGCTGCTAGCTGTTGCCACATCCTCTTTAAGGACCCTCTTTTTTTAATCGACCATAAGCTTATTTGTTCAAGCAAACATTTCTTAGATTGAACAGTTTTTGAGCCTTTCTGTGCCACACTGTCACCTGTTTGGGCTTGTTTGCGTTTTATGTGGTCTGAAGTTGTGTGTAAGTCAGTTTTTATGTTTTATTTTATCTTCTTTTATCGTTGTTTTATTTATATTGATGTCAAACTATGCTTTATTGTACATTTAGAACCTTTTATAGTTGTTTGATTTTGATTTTATTTGATTTTATTCATGTGAAGCACTTGAGTTTCATTTTATGTAGCCTATGGAAAGTGCTATACAAATAAATGTGTATTATTATTATTATTATCCCCATAGCATAATAATAGAGTAACCATTTTATCTGCATTAGTGGCAAATAACTCAGGCGTTTCTCTTGTGGTGAATTATTTTTCATCTAGTTGTCGTGCACAAACCATTTTGCTTTTCAGGATTTCTGCTGGAAAATAGTTCCTATGTCACACCACTATTTGCGAATACATTTATTTTTTTCACTTGAAAGCTCATGATTTTGAATAAGTTTTCATGATGATTGGTAAATATTTATATTTACTTAGGCTATTATAGGCCTACTTATTAATCATATTAATTTTAATAAAAAAACATTTGTGGCCTCGGCCTACCCATCTGCCATATTTCTGTATTGTCTGCCTTCAGGATATGACTTTATATGATTTTAAACTTAAAACAGTCCGACCCTAGTAATCTACAACTGCCCAGGCCAATGCTGTGTAGGATATTTTTTCATCCACTAGATGACAGCACTAGTTTGTTTCAGAATTGTTGAGACTTTTATTTTTGATAGTAATAATAGGAGATCATTTTGAAAGTGAAATTGGTAATAAATTAATAAATGAATGAATAAATAAAGGTTTACATGTACACGTTTCGAAGTATGTAGGCTGTTAGTTTAAGATAAACTAAAACTGAAATAAAAAGGTGGGGAAATGTTATATTGAATATTTATTAATAATTACTTAATGTAAAAAAAGAGGATGACCAGGGCTATGGGCAATATGGGTGACCGTGACCACACAGCGCCTGCTTTGCCTTTGCCAATGAGGGGGCATCAAAAGTGGGCAAAAGGGAGGGATTGGAGCGTAAAACGTGAGAGTGTAAGAATACATGCATCCACAAGAGATGTAGTAGAGCATATTCACTTGCGAAGCTCTACCAGTCTCTCTAGGTAGTCACATAGCCTTGCACATGCTTATACGTATTAAAATGTTGTCCAAAAAATAGTCGATGATTTTTTCAAGAGTATTTGATATCCTGTGTTTTAGATATTGACGATTAGCGCTTTGGTGAGGGCTCTCTGAGGCGCGTACTGTGTCTTTAAATGCCGCTCCTCCCCCTCCGCTCTCCTCTGCTCTGGAGGTGCTGAAACGTCGCCTTTCTCGTTTCAGAGCTCTAGCAGCCATGGCTGAAATAAAGACGGGCATTTTTGCCAAAAACGTCCAAAAGAGGCTCAGTCGGGCACAGGAAAAGGTATGGATTTAATGAGTTCCTTATTTGTGATAGATCAACAGCGACTTGATTGTTAGAAGACGTTTGACAAAGCCAGAGGCAGCATTTTGTGTTCGTGGAGCTGTCCAGCAGATTCTCCAGGCAGGGGAAGGAGTTTCAGGTGTGCGATTTAACCAGCAATATTTTAGGTTAAAGGATTTTTTTCTTCTTCTTCTTTTCAGCTTTCTCACATGCTTATTTTACATTTTCACTGCATCAGACCTTAAACATAATTCCCGGCGTCAAAAATGCGCAGACTGCAATCTTAGCCAGCACTGCCATTTAAAAGCAACTAAGGTGCTGACAGACATCACACTTAAACCCAAGAGGAATCATGATACTTTGTGTTCTAAATTTATTGTATATAACTTCCTGAAGGAGAAATGATTCATCTCAGTTTGAAAGCAATGGATGACTAGTAGCCTAGATTAATGTGTCACAGATACAGTGCCACGTATTCGACTACTGTTTGTCTCACCATTCATCCTTCTTATTTTGACAGATTGTTTTTCCCTAGATCAGTTTTCCTTGTATTTCCGACGATGTAATCCATTATTACTCAAGATATTGGTTGAAGCTGTCATGTTCCTGCAAGGTCAGGAGAAGGGGAGGCGGGGATGCCCTCGTCTATGCGGTATGAATACCAGCGGGAGGAGGTTTCCGAGCGGCCACGAGATCGTGAAGGCCGCTTTTAATGTGTTTGTGGAGAGACACGCAACAGTCTTTCTCTGTTCACACCGAGATATGAATAGACCATTAAGTGTGTGTCGCTTTCGCTTGATGTTTTTGACAATAAATTGGCATTTAACTGTAGAATGGGATTGGGTTTTCGTGGTTTCTTTGACAGCCTGCGCAATATTTTGCAGTTGGTAGCTATCGAGCTGAATAGGAAACGTCTGTCAGCTAGTAAACCGAAGGCGTCTGGTAAACAGAGCAGTAGTGGTTTTTCCGAGCCCGAGCCGAGCTGCAGTAAGAGGATTGTTTTTCTTTTAATCCCCATGGTTCACTCACAGACTGAAGGCAGGCCACCTGTAATGAGACATCGAAAGTGAAGATTCCCTAGAGATCCGTGTTTCATCTTATCATGTATATGAACTGTGCGTGTCACACTGTGGTGGGGTTTTTCAGAGTGAATTGTGCGAAAGTGGGACAGGTTTTGGTAGATTCCTGGTGGAGGCTTGATGAAAGCTTCATATTTTTTCATAAGTCTTTTGGGATTTTGTGATGCCAAAATCCTCTGTAAATAGGCTAGATCAAAATAATAGACTGGTGATCACATTTATCTCATGTGTGTTTGCTCCAATTACAGAATTTCACTGCAACCTTGTATGTCATGTTATCTCTTAATATTATAATTATGAGTGGCCATTATCTATCAGAACAGTTTTAATAATGTCCCATTATAAATAAAAGATACTGCCAAAAATATTATAAAAATAAAGTAGAACTACTTGCAATTATTAGACATATAGCTTTTAATAATGATAATTTTTACATAATGTATTACATATATTTTACATAATGATAATGATTATATATATATATATACATATATATATATATATATATATATATATATATATATATATATAAAGAAAAATTAAACACGAGTGTTCTCTCTCTCTCTAGCTTGTATGTGATTTTTTTAACCACAGTGCAAGTTTATAATCTTAATAGAGGTTTATTGTAAATATTTCTGTGTGTATTGCTGAGATCATTTAGACATCAAAACCATAACCACTACAATGACATGCGGCAAATGAAAACATTTTCATAATGACAAGACCTTTGTGGCATTTATTAATGACTGTTTCATTTGATTGCCTCATGATATGTGAAGTGAAGTGAAGTGAGTGAAAAAGTGAGTTGACATTCAGCCAAGTATGGTGACCCATACTCAGAATTTGTGCTCTGCATTTAACCCATCCGAAATGCACACACACAGAGCAGTGAACACACACACACACACACACACACTGTGAGCACACACCCGGAGCAGTGGGCAGCCATTTATGCTGCGGCGCCCGGGGAGCAGTTGGGGGTTCAATGCCTTGCTCAAGGGCACCTAAGTCGTGGTATTGAAGGTGGAGAGAGAGCTGATCATGCACTCCCCCCACCCACAATTCCATCCGGCCCGGGACTAGAACTCACAACCCTTCGATTGGGAGTCCAACCCTCTAGAATTATTTTTCTTACCTTGATGACTCATGCTTAATGGTAATAATTAAAATCATAGCTTAGGTCTGTTGCCAACATTTATTTATATTTCTCTAATTTGTATTATATTAAATGTTTGTCATATTTTGGTATAATTTCTAGTGTGTCTAGTTCCTATTATTTATGATTTCACAATTTTGATGATGCAGTTTTGAAGCTACGCAGCAAAATATCTAATCAGATTTCAAATATCTCTCTGATTTCATAAGAGCATCATGAAGCCACACAGTTCAAGAATGTTCAGTCTGGCTGCTCACAATGTCTATCAGTGTAACATGATTCCATTAAGGGTTAAGACCAGCACATTTAGGAACAGGTATACAATTTACTGCCTCTGGAACAGAAGGTCCTGAGCAGGGCAGATAACATGATAAGGGGTGTAAGGGATCCTTTAATCTGAATCCCAGTGGGGACAAAATACCTCACAGTCAACTGAAATGACTCATAATCCTGTTGCTTACTGTCACAGAAAGATTGAAGCAACATGACAATGTAATTGTGAACTGAATGAAACATTGTGCTAAGCGCTGTAAATTGTTTTACAAATAATTTAATACCTTTACTAAGCAGGATCAAAATAAATAAATAATGCATGTAAATTATTTTGTCTTATGCTCTTGTGTATTGCATGATAAATGTTATCATTGTTGAAGTAGCACTGTACAGTTTGCTGTAAAACATTTGCTTTTCCACAATATTTTGCAAAGATATGAGATTATTTTTTAAACATTATAAAACACTTTATGAAGGATAACCTATTTGTGGACATAAACTAGGACATCACGGTAGGGTGGAGTGTGTTTTAAAGGCCTAAGTTGGGTTAATATTTCATTGGCCGGTTGCTACCGTTGTATAGTGTTTCCAGTTTGGGCTTTGTGTCTCAGACTAGAGTTCAGTGTTGATCCTCTGGCACTAGATGTGAGGTTTACGTCATTTGTTAAGAAATGAAACATACAGATTAGCACACACTTTGTCTTTTATAGTGTGATACAGTGCTGTTTAAAACTTTGCACTTTTAAATAATTACATATTTAGGCAATATATCTAAAAACAAAGGGAGGTATCTGGTTCTATCATTAATGTTCCCAGCAGAAAAAAAAACATTCTGAACCCTTTCCATTTGCCAGTTTTATTAATATATTTGTGCCTTATAAGTATTGTTCCTGAATCCTGATTATAGAGCACTGCATTAATATTAATATACTGTGATGTAGATAATTTGATGATGATTATAATGATGTCATTATATATGTATGATGGGATGTTATCTATTGATCCATATCAAAGCCTCTTCCAATATCAGTGTCTTACAAAGAAATCATCCAGATGGCACGTTCTTACCACCAGGAGTAATGAGGAGCTTTGACATTATTCATGTTCCCCGGGGGCTGTCCCTGTGCTTTACTGAAGGAGACTCGTGCCATATACTTTCACATGTGGTGGGAGGTAACAGTATACTGAACTGAACTGTACATACAGTTTACTGTACTAACACATAAAACATGTTAGTGTGATTGTAATCATACTTATAACATTTAAGGTTGCATGACAAACAGGATAGCTGGTTTATAGAAGAACATACTGACATCTGGTTTAGCTGTACTGGGTGAAAAAAACTCAAGGTTGTTGGTAAAGCACTATGTGTGTGTTTGCCAAAGCAAAACATCCACTTCCTTTGCATTAGACTATAAAGACTTCAATTGTTTGCACAGAACCTGCGTACATTATGTCCATTGACTTCATGTTGTCATTGTATGAATGTTGTGTATTATTCATGTCGTTTGGCGTAATGAAAGAATCATACTGTGTAAATATTTAGCTATTCAAAATTACATAAAAAGGCTATAGCGAAAACTGAGAAGCTTTTGAATACTTCTAGCTGAGATAAAATCGAAACGGGCACTCCTCTTGATCTTAGCAAATTCAATCTTTGAGTAACAGTCGAGACGTGTTTGTTACTATGGGTAGGCAGCAAGTTGGTCATGTGACAGAAATCCTCTTTTTGGCAGTGAGACCTGACAGACTAGGAAGTGTAATTTATGCCCATTCTTCCTCCCCCACTCCTGCTCAGCCCTTTCTTTGTGTGTGTGTCATACTGTCCACAGGGTTTTCAGACACTCTTAGAGGATTCTCTCATGGGAATTCAGTCATGGCTTGGTTGAATCAATGAGAATGCTGTGGGAACGGGTTCATGCTGGCCTTTATCATTAATTTAACGATAATTAGACATGCAAGCATTTATATAGACTACAAAAAAAGTTTGGGAGTTATGTGTGATGTTTGGTATTTTACTTGGTCTCGGCATTAACACTAAAGTATTTTGTCAGGAAAAGTGTGCTTGGATACATCGTCAAAAAAAAAATAATAATATATAAAAAAAAAAAAAAAAAAAAAAATATATATATATATATATATATATATATATATATATATATATATATATATATATTGATATGGATCAATGTTTCTGACTCTGTTTTCAGGTTCTGCAGAAGTTGGGAAAGGCGGATGAGACAAAAGATGAACAGTTCGAGCAGTGTGTGCAGAATTTCAAAAGACAGGAGGTAAGATGAGTCTGGTCTATAGGGCTATGCTGTGTGAAGGGTCAGTATAAGTGGAAAAATATCCAATTACACTTTTTATCTTGTAAGAGTTCTGAACGATATCTGCATATATACCACACAGGCTTGACTTTAACAATGTTTAACATGGCTCACTGCATTAGACAGTAATATTAAAACACCAAACTCGGCACACACTTTATTAATAAAGCATACTATGAATAGAGAAGCAGATGAATCCTGAATATGACTGCAATGATTTATCTTGACAGAACTCATATAAATATTTTTAATGTGATAGTTTAATCCTTTCATCAAAATCATTAATTAGTACCGATTCTTCATGACAGTGATTATAAACACAGATCCGCTGTAAACATCCAGGGGTCTAGCGGTCGAACTTGTGCTAAGCGTGTTAACTGTTCTGGGTTCTAATCTGCCCTCATATAATTTTTTTCCTCATTAAGACCAAATGTGCTCGTCTGTGCACAAGTCGCTGTCACTGATATCAGCGGCAACATGCACTCAGGATGATTCAAAAGCAACACATTTCAGCTTCAAATCTCCTCTTATTTAACACAAACGATTGAAATTAATACTCTGCTAGTCAACAGGAAATGTTTCATTTGTAATAGATATATCTGTACCGCGTGCTGTGTCAAAAACATCTGACATGCAGCTTGCATTAACAGGGGAATATCCGATCTTTCTGCTAACAGGGCATTCACAAAAGTTCACAAAATTCATATCAGATTTATTTATATGAATGAGGCCTGAAAACGATTTGAGAATATCGGTATCCATGTGTTTTTTTCCTGCTTACAGGTTTGTAGGCCTTTTTACAACAGTACTGATTCTCATTCCTGCTGTCACTACAGCACTTCAATCCCACAGAACTACAAAAGCACTGCCAGGATGCACAGCACAGATACAATTCTCTCTCTATTCTCTTTCTTTAGAACTATGTCGGCTAATGCAATACACACTCCATTAGCTATTTCTCATTATTTGTGGCCTTTTGGCTTTTACATATATCTCAGCATTTAAAGGGGTGTTTTTATATTACAGGAGCTGTCATTAAAACCAAATAGACATTGTAGCCAATTAGATTTAGAATACAAGTGAAAACAATAATAATAAAAAAAACGTAGTAATTGTTTTCTCCAGTATATTCATACTAAAAGATTTTAATATGGAAATCTTAAAATACATTTTAAGAGTCAAGCAAAATTAATCTAGATAGTTAAAAGCCTTCATGCTTTTTTTGCTCGTGAGACATCTCGAAACAAACTTTTATGAAATGTATTGGGCAAATAAAAAGTGTTTTAAATTCATCAAATGATGTTTAATTTTATATTTCCACAATTAAAGTTGTAGTGAAGTGTCTGTGAGGGAAGATAGGGAGGGAAAGTGTTCCAGAAGATGTGTGTGTTTGCTGAAGAAATAGCAGCAGTCTAATCCCACCCTCTTCACCTGTCCTCACTAATCCTGATTAGACTGCTTTATGCTCCATTGTGCCAGTGCTTCCAGAAACACTCTCCTCTCCTCTGCTCACCTCCTCTCTCACCTCCAGACATCTCTTTTCATTTAACCCCTCTCTCTCAAGGACTGTTTGCTCTGTACTTTCCGTAGTCATGTGATAAATTGGTTTGTGGAAAGTGAAGTACATGCAGAATAAATAGGTGCAATATTAATTTGCTGAGTCAGAGTCGATCACTACATCTGGAGGATACCAGTCACAGCCAAAACTGAACCCACACAGCATATGCTAAAAGTCTGTTTCATAAAATGCTTGTTAGAGCAGATACATGGAGCCATTAACTGCGTTGCGATATTGTACACATCAATTCTCTGCATCAGGGCCTGTAAAATACTGTCAGTTTGATACTGGTCAATTGTAATGGCCACCCTAGACTGTAAAAGCCACCAGACTCAGTAAATGTTAAACAACCACATCCCAATCCTTTAGTCGAGCTAAAATAACCATTATAATATTTCACACACAGATGACATATTGACATATTCTAGTGGCCACAAGATATCACTAATGAAGTTGTCTGTTAAAACAACATGAGCACCTTTGCTGAAATGTTTGTGTGTGTTTTAATCAAAGTGATGAGTAAGCGAAGTAATACTTGCATATTTCAGACTTACGCTTCTAAAGGTGCATTATTTAACCATATTGTATAGATAAAGATCATCAGAGCTGGGCTTTTCATTTAAATTCTCCTTGTAGCCACCTTAGAGTGCAGAAACTGAAATGACTTCCATCTGCTGCACTAACTGGAAAGCTAATTGTGAACGCATCTTTTGTTAGTCTGCATGTGATTTTCAGTGTGACGCTTTGATTTCAGCACCATGGACAGCAATTATTCTCCGCTGCTTGAAATGCTAGTTATTATGTTGTCCGCAGTATGAAGAGCTTTTTACTGTGATTCGATTCGCTTCAGCTATGAATTTAAGAATGAATGCTCAGAATGAATGTTTATATATATATATATATATATATATATATATATATATATATATATATATATATATATATATATATATATATATATATATATATATATATATATATATATATATACGCACCACAAACTTTTAAACTGCAGAGGATGTCTAAAACTACTGCCTTTTTCTTTCATTGACAGATCTGAAAAAATCTGAAAAGAAAACCTCACTAGTATAGCAAGGCAATTTAATGTTTACATTATCAGCCTGTGTGGTTTAATGCCTGATGTGATGGACGTTAAAAATAAATCAACTTTTTTGTGTTCTGATCCATAGTTTGAGGGCTCTAGGCTTCAGAGGGAGATGAAAGCCTACATAGCAGCTGTCAAAGGTGAACCATTGCAAAATACACTCATACAAGAACATACACATATGTGACCCTGGACCACAAAACCAGTCTTAAGTGTCAATTTATACATTACCAAGTTGAATAAATAAGCTTTCAGTTGATGTATGATTTATTAGGATCTGACAATATTTGTTTGAGATACAACTATTTGAAAATCTGGAATCTGAGGGAGCAAAAAAAATCTAAATAAAATAATATTTTAAAATACTATAGAAATATACCCCAGTGACTTAAAACTAGTTTTGTGGTCCAGGGTCACATATCTGCTTACTACTGAATTGGATTCTCTTTTTGTTATTATTGCAGGGATGCAGCAAGCGTCTAGGAACCTGACAGAGTCATTACACGAAGTATATGAGTCTGACTGGCACGGCAAAGATGATGTCATGGTTATTGGAAAGGTAACCAGAAATATAGTTGGGATTGTCCATGTGTTAGTACTAGTATTTAAAATACTGACATTATAATGATGTTGAAACAGCATTGCCAAATTTCTAGAAAAAGACATATACTACTGTTGTTAAAGTGGGTGAAAATGAAATACCTGACCTCTGGTACCCTGAGGATTGTGTTCAATTCAAAATTCAAAAAAATTCTCACCAACTCTGGAACATTCTCATCTTTTCTTGTCCGATCTGAAGTTTCAGAACAGGCAAGAGGTTTTGGCAGTCTCTCACACGACTCCGCTGAGGGATTTGTACTCAATACCTGTGCCAAAGATAAAATGCTGTGGCTTTTAGGAAAAATTGGGTCAAGTCACTGAGCCATTTAGGTCTATTATGCAGCCCATGCACATGCATTTCACAGATAATTTATAAGATATATTCAGAAGGGGTCATGTCAACTGGTCATCTTAATTAATCTTCAGGCTGTTAAAATTCCCATACAGCAAATTTAATAGCTGAAATTATAGCATATAGGTATGTATACTGTATATTTATTATTTAGAGGAAAGAAATGCTTCAAGTCATTTTATTTTATTTTGAGTATCACACAAGCAATAGTGCTAATTATCAGGCTGCATATTGTTTATATTAGCGCTTTTTTCACTAGCAGCAGCAGAGAAAGTTTATGTGTCAGACTGAAGAAAAAACCAAACCATTCCATCTGTCCTTCTGCCACAGACACACAGATGATGTGGTTTGAGGGAGGAAGTTATTAATAGTGAATAATGACATATGTCATTTTTAGTATGGAAGTGGGGCTGTCCTCAGAGAATTTCAATTTCATTTACCCAAGGACACTCATTTTTGTTTACTCGCACCTCACCGAATTCAGCTTCCTGGATCTGATTTGCATCCTCTGTGAATGAGTAAGAGCCTAATTAGATTTTAATTTCTCTGCTGCTGAATCTCAAATCCAACACCCATACTCATCTATGTTGCAGAAGCTGCAGAATAACATTCAGAGGGGCTTATACAGTAAATTCTCTCTTCCGTCGCTCTGTTAAATCTCTCATGCTTGTCAAATGCTCTCAGTTAATCTGACTGACGGCTGTCTTGTCTCTTCTGCAGAACTGTGATGCTTTGTGGGAGGACTTCCATCAGAAGCTGGTAGACTCTACCATCGACACACTGGAAACATATTTGACTCAGTTCCCAGATCTCAAGGTGCCGATGTCATTTTACTCATGCTGAATTGGTTTTAAGGGGAAGTGTCATTCATATCCCTGTCATCCATATTATTTAAGAGGATGCATGCGCCAGCTCAGTGCTGAGAATAAATGCAAAACATATTCAGCAGAAGGGTAACCATAGTAACCCCAAGTGTTTCCCCCCCTCCAGATACGTGTTGCAAAGAGAAGCAGGAAGTTAATTGACTATGACAGTGCAAGGCACCATCTTGAGACCCTGCAGGCTTCAACCATGAGGAATGAGAAAAAGATAGCAAAGGTATACAAGTCTTTTCTATTTGTGCATCACAACTTGATCTTTAAAATGTTATGAAAACAGTGGTTGAAACCATAAAATTGCTGCCCCAGTGATATGAGCTATTGCCTGAACATATGTACCATATCTGTGTGTAGGCAGAGGAAGACTTGAAAAAGGCCCAAAGGGTTTTTGATGATCTCAACGTTGGCCTGCAGGATGAACTGCCCACACTCTGGGATAGGTGAGACATTTTAAGACTGACTGCTACTAAAATCTGAGTTTAATACTAGGCTACGTGAAAAGCATTCAAAGAATCGTTTCTGTTATCCTGACGGCTTTCTATAGTTGCTGCTTTATTATTTTAATTCTGGTAAGAAACATCTGATATGATGAGACCTCCAGACCTATATGGTGCGAAAAGGTCCAAAAGAGTTCAAATTCCCTGGTTGTTCTCATTGTTGTAGTTGGACATTTTGTTGGGTTATGTTTTGACCCTTTGTTCACATTCGGCACTAACTGGAGAACAACATTATGTGGAAGAATAGCTCAATACATAGCCACCAGTCTCTTATATAACTAAAGCCTTGCTGTGCCCAGTATAATTACTGTATTCTCAGTGGGGTGGCAGTAATAGGTACAGCCTGGTGCCCTGACAATACAAGGCTCTGGCCAATAATATTGATTTCATTTGACCAAAGGCCTTCATGGAATTTACATTTACATCCCAACATTCTACATTTATCCATTAGTTGCACAGCATGCTAGCTGTGAACACTCATGTCACTGCTGCGGTTACACGGAGTAGAGGAGGTAAGATGTTGTTTTCTCAACACTTTTAAAGGGAAAGGAATATGCTGCACTGATCCAAGAAGAAATTGGGGCAAATTTGTAAAATATATTTCATGTAGATTGAATACTGTTGGTCTTGTTGGGAAAAAAAAGCCTTGCTTTTTATGTTTGTCTGGCAGGAGTTAATCTGGATATTTAAAGCAACTCCATGGCATTAAGCTAGCTATATAAATGTGTGCTCTGACGTGTGGGTTGAAGAGTAGTGTATGTTTTCCATTGTTGATTGAATGAGTTAGATATTAACAAAATTCATATGGATGAAAATAGCATGATTGATATGGTAGATATGGTAACATGCTATGAATAGCTGTTTTACACAACAGGAGTCATTTGCTTTGACACAAGGATCAGAGTGTAAGTGTCTAGATTAGTCATCAGTTGATTTACAGTACTTATTTATGATGCTTTTTTTATATAACGATATGCTCTGATTTACTCCGCATATTTGTAGTTATGATGTGCAATAACCTGTATATTCCAGCAAATTTGTGTTTTTAAAGGAACAGTTCAACAATAAACATTGTTTGCTAATCTTCATGTCATTCTTTAGTTCTTTTTGCCCATATAATAAAATTATTTCTTCCTGCCGTGGATCACTTTTTTTTTCTTCATACAATTAAAATCAGTTGGGTCTAATGTTATTTTGGACTTTCTGTTAATTGGACAAAAAGAGTCTTGAAGAGAATGACTGAGTAAATGATGTGTAAACTATGCCATTTACTACTTTAAGTATTATTCTAGATTATAGTATTTTGATGGTAATACAATATGTGCTGTATCTTGTGGTCAGCTGTATGTTGTGGTGAATATGCTCCGGTAAGCATTATGCTGTTTTGAGCTGAAAGGGTCTGTCTGCTCACTGGAGCAACATCCTGGTTACATAATCTATCCAATCATCAGCTTCCTCTCTGCACCAGACCCTGCAGCCGTGCTCATTTCAGCTCAAACCAGAAAGCATAAATGACTGAGATAGATTCCTAACTGTTGCAGACATCAATGGCTGAATCACTTTATATTTGTATTATTTAGAATTTTAGGGTTCTAACTGACATGCAGGCGTGAACTGAGGCATTAAAGCTTATAGGAGCAACTTGCAGATATGATTCTGCATTCTTTGTTTCAAAAGGATTAATAAGCTTTACTATTTTGCTTGATGTATTAATGTTTGAGATGCAGAGGTTATTTGACTTTGGATCTCTTTTCACTCGTGACCCTGGACAACAAAACTAGTCATAAAGGTAAATTTTATGAAACTGAGATTTACACATCATCTGAAAGCTAAATAAATAAGCTTTGTTAGGATAGGACAATATTTGGCTGAGATACAGCAATTTGAAAATCTGGAATCTGAGGGTGCAAAAAAATAAAAAAATTGTCTTTAAAGAGTTCCAAATGAAAAAGTTCTTATCAATGCATATTACTAATCAAAAATTAAGTTTTGATATATTAATGGTAGGAAATGTACAAAATATCTTCATGGAACATGATTTTTACGTAATATCCTAATGATTTTTGGCATTAAAAATACATACAATGTATTGTTGGCTATAAATATACCCCAGCGACTTAAGGCTGGTTTTGTGGTCCAGGGTCACATATATGTGGTAAAATGTTGTTGATATTTTAAAACAAGGAATTCTTAAACTCTAAATGTCATCATCAGTGTCCATCTGTTTTTCCTTTTGTACACCATCCAGATGCTTCTTCAACATATTGCGCACTTGTTGGAGGCCGGAGCCTAATCATTATTCTTCTCCTTTCCTCTTTGCAGTCGGGTGGGGTTCTATGTAAGCACCTTCAAAAACGTCTCCAGCCTGGAAGCCCGATTCCATAGGGAGATCTCTTTTGTGAGTTAGATTAATTTCTAAAGCTCTTGAAACTGTTAAACATGATGTTCCTCCTAAATGTCTCAAACAAAAACACAAAGCACATGTACCTCCTTGTGAATCATTCTTGTTTCTAGACACTTGTGATTGACATCCGAGGAACAGTTCCTGTGGCATGAGGGTTTATAGAGGCTACTGTGTTATCAAGAGTGGTTTATGACAAAATTCATGGCTTTACATAGTAAGATTAGGAGCTTTGTTTCTGATCCATGTAGTCAGTCAAAGAAAAGCTCTAATGCTTCGCATGAAATCTCATTTTTGATTCAAGCTGCTAGTTGTGCAGCAATTCCTCATGAAAGATGGATAAAGTGTGTGTGTGTGTGTGTGTTAGTTTTCAAAATTACAGAAGAGACACTGATGAGCTGTTGAGTGATATTTCTAGGGCTGTTTAACTCTTAACAGTGTGGGAGAACAACTTTTTTTAAATGCACTGCCTGCTCTACATTCATCCATTAGATAACTCTTTAAATACTCTTTGAATATTGCTCCAAATACTATGTTCTAGTTTTCTATTTATTATATTTATTTTATACTTATTTATTATAATATTTTTCTAATGTTAGAGACATTAAACAGTAGTAAATTGTGCCTCTTTAGATCCACATCTCTCATTTTGGGTCCACACTGAAGGTTATAATGTTTTAGTTGTGCACTCTGCATTGGTAGATTATGTTTATTATTAGACACAGCATGTTGCTGTCAGTGGGCATCTATGCATTGTTAAAGACGTTTTTTTGCCAGAAGGGTTAAACAACGCTGCTCTGCAGAGGAGCTACTGCAAAGTTCTGCTCTATTTGTGTCAGTGTGATCCGTATAGAGGTCAATGCATCACTCTATTGACGCATGCATTATTTTTACTTTTATTGAAGGAATGAAAACCATTTGTATTCCTTTATTTCACATTAAGAAAAAGCCATTTGAGCATTTGGTGTTCATGAAGGTGATGATGAATTATTATGAACGTATTATGATTTGCATAATTAGTTTTTATTAATGACTGTGAGATCATGTACAAGTTTATGCCAACAAAAAGGAATGAAAATAATACAAATCTTAGCAGGCGCAGTATCACATTCGGTAGTACCACAGTACCTGAATGACAACATTTATTTCACTAAGGTTGCCTAAGGCAAGTCATTTTGCTTTAGCTCTTCTCATAATTATTTTTTTCCAATGACTTCTTTCTCTATGTTTTGGATCCAGCTCTGTCATAAGCTGTATGAAGTGATGAATAAGCTCGCTGAGCAGCACTCGGACAAAATGTTCACGATCCAGGGAGCACCCAGGTAAGGAACAGTCTTTAACCTCCATTAACCTCCCTGCACAGAATGCACTTATTCACTGATGGCACTAATGGTATATATTTTTACCACTTTCAAAGAAGATAAGAAAACGAGATTATCGCCATAATTCTGGCTTTTAATCAAATATTTATATGGTTTGGCTCTGTTCGTGTTCTTTCCTGTTACAGAGTGAAACGGTAAGTGGAATCACATCGACTGTTAGTGTATGTAAAGACATGGGAGGTTTACTTCCTCTAAAGTGTTCTAAGTTTAGAAAGGAAATTTGAAGAACACCTTTGTTCTTTGTGAAAGAACACCTTTGAGTAAGTAAATGTCCTGTGGTTTGTAGTGCAGTGCAGCACTGTGCTTGACGCAGATGATGATAGTGTTTAGTTTTGTAGATCTGGTAGGTGATGAGTAATTATGCAGTAGATGTTTCTCCTTCGCTTGTTTTAGTGAATCTCACTGTAGGTGCATCATTACATCGAAATATAGCTTCACAGTGAAAAGTGGGTGATAAGCAGAGCACATTGTGAAAGAAATGATAAATTTTATGGTACTTGGACACAATTGAAAACTTTGATGAACTGAGACCATCTCTTAAATAGTTCACATAGCAAAGCACGGATATGTTGCTTGCAAGCTGCCCTTCTTAGAAATCTCCCCTAAGAGCTCTGATATAGTGAAAATAATATATTCAGAACAAAAGAAGCCATGATGAGTTGGCAAGATGTTATTTGTGTGTCATTTTTGATTGACAGCGACTCAGGGCCACTGCGATTAGCGAGGACTCCCACCCCACCTGATGATGAGAGCCCTGACAGCAGCCCAGCTGTCAGCCCCAACCACACACTTAGGCCCACATCCCCTGGCCCACCTCGACCCAAATCACCTTCACAGGTAGGTCTGAAAACCCTCCAAGTCCTGCAGCATTGAGAAGATGATTCAAGTAGTTAGGAAGTTTGTAGTATATAATCATAATGTGTAGCACTAAAATGAGTACAAATGATCTCCTTGACCAGTATTTGTGAGGTTTTGATTTGCGAGGTTCAAAGGCACACATGATATCTCTTCATATTAGCTCAAAATGGGACCTCCAAAACCACCTCCTCCAAAAGTTACTCCAACTAAGGAGCTCCAACAAGAGCAGATAATTGACCTGTTCGATGGAGGGTTTCCAGAGATCAGTGTTACGTCACCACAAGTGAGTGAGCATTCACTTATTTTCCTGGTAATGTGGAATAAGAATAATATCTGCTAGTAGTTACATCTGCAGCATTCATTTTATTTTCTTACTTTAGCCAAACGAAAAACCTGGAGAATCTCTCCTGGATTTGGATTTTGATCCATTCAAGCCGGATGCCAGTACACCTATCGGGCAGACCCAATCACCCATATCTCAGGTCATTCTTAACACTTTGCTTATTTTATAAAATAAAAAAACTTGAGAGTGACAGGTCAAATGAAAACTTTTATGTCTTAGCAATCATTTTTGTTTATATAACATTAATCAATCAGTAAGGAAATGTTGGCTAAATTATTGATTTGTTTGTCTTACAGACACTTCCTTGGGATCTTTGGGCGGTAAGTCTGCTTTCTTTGCTTGTACTCCCTGATCTATGTGAGCTGATGCAAAGGAGAGAAATCTTGGTGCTAATAGTAACTTGGTGACAGAATCCTGTCTCCTGTCCTGATGTCAAAAGATGTGGTCTAGATTTGTAGTCTCTTAAGACAATAAATTTGCACTGACATAAAAATGTAAATTCACTGTAATTTTATGACAAGATCAAAGATGTTCCTCTCGAGCATTAATTTGACAGCAAATACCTCTGATATCTCTGTTCATTTCTAGGGAAATGCTGCAGAGCCTGCACAGCCCGTAAGTAATGAATGACAAGAGTGTCTTAGTAAAAAGCAATTGCAAATGTAATTAAAGTTCACTGCCAGATTTAACCTCCAGCTTTCAAGACTTTGGACAATTGGCTGATAACTTCTTAAATGTTCATTTATTCATTAACTTTACAAATTAGTCCTGTCCTCCATTTCTCCAGTGTGACATTGGATTGTGGTTTACACATTTTTATATACGATGGTTTTCATAAAAGCTATTCCTACTTAGTTTCTTTAATCTGTGTCTGTCTGTGACAAATCTGTCTCCATCTTTGGTGGCCCCCATCATAAGGGAAACTTATTTGCATAGTAACCACTTGTTACCTTTCTTTCCTTGACCAGGCTGCAGATGCTGGCTTCACTGCCAACTGGGCAGCTGACTTTGGCTCTTCAGCCACTACAGGTACAGAGGAATTTGGAAATGGTCAACCTGCAGTGGATGAGCAGGGATGGCCACCTTCCGAAGGTTGGCCTACAGAGGCAACATCACAGCCTCCAGAAGAGGCAGCCACAGATGAGGTTAGAGCCTGGAATCCAGAAAACTATCTTGAGCCAGACCCAGACTGTGATCCCTTTGCTGTGGGGGGTGATGAGGCCAAGCAACAGCATCCAGGACAGGGGAAAGAGAGTGTAGAGGAAGGTCAGACAGACTGGGCTAAAAATCAGGTGGAATGGGCAGAAGAAAAGGCAGGTTGCAGGTCAGAGGAGAGAGATGCAGAGGAGACAGTGGGCTTGCAACCAATGCCTGGAATCATATTCACTGATGAGTTTGGTCAGGAGATTCAGGATACCACAGAGGGCATAGGGGGAGATAGTTCCAGATGGGGTCTGTCTAGCCAGGTTGATCTAGATGGATCCGGCTCAGAGTACGAGACTGCTGAAGAATGGGGTGATGTCCCAGGACAAAATAGTGGGTGGGTCAGTGCAGATGATGAGCTTGAATGTGCCGAGAATGAGAATCCCATTGTGGCTCCAGAACAAGGCACTGTGGCCAAAGAGTGCTTTGCAGATTGTGGCACAGGTGATGGTGTCCTCGAGCAGATTACCCCTGCTGACTCTGGGTTCGGTGGTGATGCATTTGCATCCAACTGGGATCAGCCTGAAGCAACACCATCTGCCTCAGAGCTTGAAAATGAAAGCTTGGATGAGCCACTTGCAGATCCAACCAAAGCAGGAGCAAATATGCCTCAAAATTTTCTTGAATCTACTCTGAGTTCAGACCCATTTGACACCGAAGGCAAAGATCCATTTGGTACAGGGGATGATCCCTTTGCAGCATCAGGGGATGACCCATTTGGGAATGTAAATGATCCATTTGCGACCTCGGACAAAGATCCCAGTGGCTTTTCTGGGAGTGAACCCTTTGTTACTACAGGCAGTGATCTTTTTTATACCGAAGGGTTATCAACGAAGAGTCCAAAAAGTGGGTTTCATTCTGATCCGTTTGCAGAGACCCAGCTAGGAGACAAAGGACAGTGGGCAGCGGACCCCTTTGCCACTGAATTTACATCAGACCCTTTTGCTACTGGGGGTGATCAGGACCCATTTGCTAATGAGATCACATCTGATCCTTTTGCCAGTGAAAGCGGTGGAGACCCATTTATCAGTGAGAACAACCAGGGGTGGGCAGGGGGTTGGGAATCCACCGGGACAAAGGAGATTATTGGACAAGGAAAAGACTCTGATGTCTTTGAGGACAAAACTGGATATGCCAATGGGTTTGCCCAGTGGGCAGCTTTTCCTGCACCAGCTGCAGACTCTGAGAACTCCAGTAAGGGCTCCTGGCAGGAGGTGAGTGATAGCAGTGGCTTCTTCTCTTCTGATGGCCAAGGAAACTTTACCGCAGGCTGGCCAGGTGAGGCTGTTCCATCTCAAGACCCCTTTACCTCCTTCCCTGGGCAACAAGACACCTCTAATCTTAAAAGTACCATTGCAGAGGAGAAGGTCTATCATAAAGAGCCAGAGAACTCAGACCTGTCAGAAGACGAAGTTGCAAACCGGAGATACGGAAAGTTATACCAAGAAATAGATACAGAGCTGGAAGAGGTACCTGACTTCCTGCAACTCTGCTTAGTTTAGTGTAGATTAGACTACAGCAAGATACTCCCCTCTTTTCCTGCAGATGAAGTACTATTTTCCTGTTACAAAACCCTTCTGACCCTGGAACCCCTCTCACAGCCCACAGTCCCAAGACCTGTTCTCCTCTCTCTCCTTTGCTTGCTTTCATTGTTTGTTGTTTTTGCTAAATTCAAGTAGAATTTACAGTCCTCCAAGTGTGTGCAATTACAATACATGTCTTTGAGGGTTTACATGCTAATTATTTATTTAATTCGGTTTAGGTGTCCAACAAGGATTTTAACGGATTTTCTAAGGTAAATAGGATCTTAGAAAGATTAATCTAACTTTTTAATAGATTAAAAGAGAATTCATAATGACATTATGAATAACTGACAATGTGGCCAATCACAACAGCCACATTGTCCCAACTGATTGTGCTTTCATAATGGCATTGTAGCAATGCTTAGAATTGGTTGTTTTGAAAAAAAAAAAAAAGGATGAAAAATTTAAACAAATTTAAGAGCATCTTTAAAAAAGATAAGAAATGATGGATCTCATCATTTTCAACAAAATTCAACCCCCAGGGAGTTTCAAAAATATTCCTGACATGTATTTTATGAGTAACAAATACAATTAATTTTGTAAATGATGACAACAATTTTACAATGAACATGTAGAACCCATTGATAAAAATAACTGTGGCCCTGCTTTAATAAACCAAAAGCTGTTTTATATCTAACTATGATCCCTACTAATTCCTCTTCCCCGAATGATCCATTAAACCATTTCTCACAGGAATTATAAAAACAAACAAACAAACAAAGAAAAAAACAGTCGAACGTAGCTGATTATACTTTTTCAGATTTTATACAAGTAAATTTGATTTGCTTAACTCTATCTTTTTAATTCTCTGTTATTTTTTAGGAAGCAACAGTCCCAACATTTGTGGCCGACTTTGATAAGATGGTGAGTAGACTGAAGTAACTGTAATGGTCTGTACTTCTTACTTAATGGGTGTCAATTGGCATTTTTATTTATTCCCATGAATATTTCCATGAATATATCTTTATTTTTTATTTTTTCATTTTTCCTCTTTTTATTTCTTCCCCTTTTGTAGAAAACTGTTTTCATATTCATTTTTATCAAGACAATTTTGTCTCAAATTCTGACTGTACTACGTACATAAATACATCTGTCATTGCTTGTTGCAAACTATATATTTGAAAGTGTTTTTAAACCTAAGGGTTTTAATACTAGTCCAACAGTGAAGGTGTCATTGGACAGTCTTTCTGTTTGTTCTCTTATAAATGAATATAAAGTCTGAGGTTGAGGCCCCAGAGGGTGATGTAGCTGAAGGAGAAGGTGAAGCAGCCCCAGCCTCAGTAGCTGAGGGTGGGGAGGGTCCTGTCACCACTCCCCCTACAGACACACAACCGGCGGAGATCACTGCTTCAAGCCCCCCTGCAGAGACTGCTACAGTGAGTGACAAAGAGTTAAATCATAGACGTCATCAGTAAAACTGTCATCACCATCGTCATCAACGCCATTGTCAACGTTTTTACATCAGTGTTTTCCATCATTACTGGTATCACTTTCATCACTAAATCATCATCCTCATTATAGCTGTTGTGATCGTCATCTTAATTTACATCAATCTGTCAATACTGTTTTTATCATTTTTAATAACCGTGTTGTTAGAATTCGTCATCATTATCATCATCATCATCAGTGCATAAAACAAGATTATTGCCCTTGCTGTCATGATATGATCATCATGTTATATTTTTGGCTACATACGGTACATATCTATTCTCTCACATCAGATCAGAAATGAGCTGTAGTCATTGATCATATCTGTGTACTGTTGTTTATAAAGAGCACTGTGGAGTCTCCGGTGTCTGCGGAGACTGAGGCAGCTGAGCAGGCTGAGGTATGTACCTCTGAATAATCATTCTAAACAGTGCCTGCATGTTGGCCATATTACCTTTTGTATTTTCAAAACTCAAATGTTTTGGAAAAGAAAGTCTCTTGAGTTCTGTTATTTTAAACATATTTGATTTGTTTTAACACTGATTTAACAAATGTTTATTTTACATTATTGAGAGAATTGTACATACATATAATTGTTTTATTATTTTGTTGACATGTAGATTTTTTCCATAACACAAAATTGCATGCACTACCAGTGCGAGCTCTGACTTTTCTTTTTTTTCTTATGTATTAGCCAGTTACATATGTTTCTTTTAATGAGTTATTTTTATGGAGGTGAATTTTGAATGTGTTTATTTGTGTAAAATGGCATACCAAATATTATCATTTTTATTACTTTCTTTTTTTCATTTACACATGCTTTGGGGTCAGTTTTTACTATTGGTTTTATTTTTCATGAGCAACAGTAGGAGTCAGAAGCACAGTTATGTTGTAGATCTTAAAATAACAGTTTTGGTTGACCCTTAGATTAAATTGTTGATGAAAAAGTCTCAAACATTCTTTAGCTTCCAGTTGAGGACATAGAAAAGGAGCAACTCAGTGAAGAAGCCCCGGTAACTATAACTTATGTCCATTGAATGACATAAGAGAAACTCAAGTTATATGCAGCAACGTTGCATATGTGCTTGGTTACTGTATCTATCAAGTCCTTGTTCTCAGTAGTAATGCCTTTTGGCATTTGCAATGTCTCCAAATGAATATTAATGTATGAGATGTAAGATATGACAAGAAAACAGGTGGTGTTATTTGGAAATATAACATAAATTGGAGATAGAATGGATGTTTTTTTATTTGCATGTAGGATTCTGCTTCCATCCAAGAAACACAGAAGGAGTCACCTACAGAGGCGGCTCTGGTAATTGCATCCCTATATATTTAATGTTACTGCAGTACTGCTTTTTATTAGTAATAAAGGCCTTCCAGCATCACATTCACTGAGATGTTCATAAGCATCCAGGCTCTGATACAGATGGGTAGTAACGGTTATGAAGGCAAGCCAGACACTGGCATGACCAGAGACAGATTTATTGACTAATCACTGCAGTATGTGTCATTATTAATTTGAATAAATGAATGTGTAATGATGCTGACAACCACATTTCTTTGTGTGTAGGCTACTTTTGAGGATAAAGAGTCTCCCATTGAAGAGACTCCGGTAACTATTCAAGTCTAAATAAATAAACTAACTTTTATAATACTGTTATTATATTTTTATTTCATGTTATTATTCCAACATTGCTATTTAAATATTTACTGTATTTTTATTTATTTATTTATGTATTTATTTCTTTTTGCAAATTGTTTTGTATCATCGTGAAGCCATATGAAAATACTTTTTTTTAATTTATGTATTATTCAAACACTAATATTGTCAGATATTTCTTGACTATCTAGTTGGGTTTCCTTAAAATTTAAAGTCTTAATATTTTTTAGTGAGTTCTGCAGAATACCTTGTAGCGTTTTATAAAGAGTCTCAGTCTGATATTAAATCATCATCTGGCTTCACATGACACTTGGTGTGGTTACCAAACTGATGCACTGGGACAGGATGGTAGCCACATATGTCATTATGCAGAATGCTTTTTAACAGTGCGTGTTGATGGATGGAGACTTCTAACATGTGCTGTGGCATTAATCAGAACCTATAACCCATCTTTTTGTATGTGTATCTTTTATTTGAAGTTTTTGAGGGTATAATGAGCAGTTGCAACACCTGGCAGCACAACAACAAACACTGTCAGCTCTGACATAATATATTCTAATCGTTCCAAATGCAAAACTTTGTTTTTAGATCCAGAGCTGATTAGAAGGCTACTGCTGCCACTGTTTCTGCCATTTCTGATTGTACCTTTAATTGATTTTCATTTCATTTTTTCTTCCCTGGTCTTTTAGTTTTGATCCATAAGGTTGCACACATTGAATCCAGTTAAACAGAGATGATGTTATAACCTGATCATTCCCTTGCTTACTGAACCTTTAAATAGTGTCTTCACTGATGACTATTATTACCCCTCCAATCACCATGTTCGGTTTCCATGGTGACTGCATTCTTACATCACCATAACGGGCAGTAATTTTACATTCTCTCTTTCGAAGCACATTAAGTGACTAAGCAAGTGGAGCAAAAATGTTCGGGTATAAATATTATCTATGCATCGATCTATGTTTAGTTGAATCTGCATTCAGCCGCTTTGAATTGTATGGGGATTTGGAATTTATTTATGTAGTCCACTTGCTGAAAGATCAAAAATGGATTCCATTTTACCGTTATCCTTGGCTCGTTGTTGAATGAGTTATGTTGAGTTCTTTGATGAATTCTTCACATGTATATTGAGATCATATAGTCAGTATGATCTGAGGAATGTTCACCCACACTACTGTACTTCATCCAGTAGGCAGTGATCATCCACTATGAATCATGATCCCTGTTCCTTCATGCCGTCTGTTGAACATTTCCCCTAACCAAAGTACTTGACTTTTGGTGAAACTCAAGTCTGTTTTTTTCTGAGAACTGACTTGCCATTCCTCATCAGGGACAGTTTTAACCTCAGAAGTTAAACTGGTCCCTGCATCCTTCATTGTGACACTCTGAGTGCTCCCCTCCGTGGTTCTGTAAACCGATCCATCCACATGAGTGGCTTGTGTTGAGTGTTCAAACACTGGCTCTCACTCCTGAGCACCTCTTCCAGACTATAGATGCCAAACCAGAGGAAGAGGCCAGTTCACTAGAAGCCAAACCAGGAGATGAACCAAATAATGTTGAGCCCAAACCAACAGATGAACCAGATATGGTTGACACCCAACCAGGAGAAGTTCCTGATAATATTGAGCCCAAACCAGGAGATGCTCCTGATAATGTTGAGCCCCAACCAGGAGATGAAACCAGTAAGGAGGGTGCTGCAAACAATGGGAATGAGGAGGTAGATATTCACCTGTGATTCTGTACTTTGGTATGCAGGCCATTGACAAGACCCTGGTTTCTTTCTAACCGTTCTGGACTGTACTTTAAAACTCACTGAGACTTAATCACTGAATCAAAATGTCAGTTATTTTCAGCAATGTTTTACAACAAAGCCCCATTGTGCAAGAAAAGGGGTTATTTAATGTGATGTAAAATGTTACCCATTTTTCTTTTATTCAGTTGTTTTTATTTATTACATTAAGTATGTATTACATGTATGTGTATTATGTATCAAGCTGCTTGTCAAAAATGTACTTGCATATCTTCAGGTTTATTACTTGAGTTGCATGTTGAGTGATGCTGCTTCTTTGCCCCACCTCAGGAAAAGATGCCTATCCCTTCTGTTGTTATTGAGCCTGCCTCTAGTAATGAGGGGGATGATGACCGTGATGGTGATATCATATCTCCAGTAGCAACCAGTGGCAATGGGATGATCACAGAATGCCAGGCAACCAAAGACATCTCCTCTGGAATGCCTCCTGGATACCTTTTCAAGGTGAATATACTGTAAAGCAAACACAATTTAAGGCCGAATCCGGACGCATTGCACACTGAACTTAAAAATTTCCATGCCTGTAAATATCTTAAATATAATGTGGATATACAGTACAGTAACCTTAAAGCTTTCTCTGAGAAAAATAGCCCATTACAGTGTACAGAATATTCGGCCTAGCAACAAGATGAACTAATTCCTATGCTGTCCTGCAGGCTGAAACGATGCATGATTTTGAAGCAGCAAACCCAGACGAACTGGAGCTGAAAAAAGGAGACATTGTTTTGGTAGTACCCACAGAACTACCTGAAGATCAGGTAAGATTTGTCTTGACTTTTAACTTTTCTTATGATAAACGTAATGTGATTTTGTTGCTCATTTTGTTGTCTCTTCAGGATGCTGGTTGGCTCACTGGCATCAGAGAGAGCGACTGGCTACAGCATGGCACTTCGGCTCAGAAAGGACTGTTTCCTGAAAATTTTACGCAGCGTCTGGAGTAAATGACCTTCGGTGTGTTGTGAGAAGGCACATGGATCTGGACGTCTGCCGACCGAGCCACTCACTATAAAGTCTAAAGTACTGATGACATCTGAACTATCAGACTAGACAAACACCACATAAGAGGAAATAACACCATCGACTAAACGAAGCAAGAGGAGACAAAAATACTGTACCTACTCTGAGCATAAAGAAAATAACCAAGCATGATGTGATAGTATGGTCAACCTTTTCTCAGAAAACCAAGATCAAATCCCTGTTTTTTGTTTGTTTACCTGTGAGCAGCAACGAATTGATGTGTGCTTTGTTGGAACTCTGGTGACCTCCACATGTAATTCCTGTCTGTCCAAATAACTCAAGTGAAAGTTTCCCCTCTAAAGACAAAAAAGTGATCTTATCCTCTCTCTGCACCAAGCGTATTGTACTGACTTTGTTGCTCTGCAGCGAATTTTATCAGAATTTGTAGTGATATGATCTATTTAACCATTCTAAGTGTTACACGGAACTTAGGTGTTTTCTTTGAGATATTTCAGATATAAATGTGACATTGCATCAACGTTAGTGTTCTCTGTAGTTTCACGGCTGGCCGTGCGCGGCTATGGTGGTGGTATTTGGCATATATTTAATATTGACAGTTTGTGACCGAGACTTTCAGTGTTTATGCCAAATTAATCAAAGTCCTCTTGATGAATATGTGTTGAGTTCCTACAGCATGAGAAATGTTGTGAGAAGAAATCTGAAATATTGCACCTGGCTATTACAGCTTTGCAAAACACAACATGTAGCTCCCTATAATTACAGACATTATGTGTATTATATCCATAAGGACATGAACGCAGAACTTATCCTTGAATGGACGTGGGAATATTAATTTGTGAATGATGTTTTATGTTTGGAGAAATTGTATTTATTCAACTTTATATTTTTTAGCCAATGATGAGGGGGAAAGTTTGGGGTGGGAAATCAAAAAAATATGCAATATATGTCATTGGTTGATAGAGTTATCATTGTCTTCATCGTTTGGTTCTGAGACAAAAACTGCATCACTCCTGTGTTAGTATTGTTAGCTTCACTGTAGAGCATTTCTGTGATGTACATATCTGTGCTAATTTAACTGTAAAGTGAATAAAGAATAGTTCATATGAGTCGTGGTTTATTTTCATGAAAGGAAACAGCATCAGTATAAATATTATGTATACATACTGGTAATAGGCCTACAAATTAAATATCCTGTGTTGTACAATCACTGGTCAGGGTAGAGCATTTAAAATAACTTTCAGTGTAGTTAAAGGGATAGTTCAACGTCACTTGTTGGTCCCCATGGACTTACACAGGGCTTTTTACCCCCTTCCAAGGTGAGCCATCTTTTTAAGTACAGTACCAATTTTACATGTGTTTGTAATGACACGCAAATAACGCAAGGGGGAGACATTCATCTTATTTTCTCAGTTGGACAAAGTGTATGCGTGTTAGACTTTTTTATTTTATTATAGTATAATATTTATTTTATTATATAAGAAATGTCAGAAAACATTTGAAAAAAAAAAATAATAACTTAAAAGTATTTCAGATTTTGGGAATGTTTTGGGAATCAAAATTAAAGTCGATGGAGCAGCAGGAGCGTAACCCAGTATCTCTACATTCACTGCTCTGTTCTCCAATCCCAGTGAGCAAACACTATTTGACAAATAATCCAATTATTTGCAGATCATTCAGTATATAGTCACAGTTCAGACTTCAGTTTAACAGTAAATAAGCATTGCCTTCTGCCCTATTCTATTAACCCTTTGTTTCATCCTTACAGATTTGGTATTTCAATTGTGGTTTAGAAATGGAATCAGTTTGTTAAGGACCTTTTCAAAGATGGCTTTTTTTTTTCAAACCAACATCAAAGAACAGACTTTGAGATCCCTCGGTCCGATTCTTTTAGGTAGTGCCAGGTAACCACATATAAATTATTGCCTTTTCCTTATTATTGTCTAGACGCCTCATTCTTCTCGGATGGAAAAGTCAAGGCCACCTCTTCAGAAACTTCTGGAAAGTTCTACAGGGTCTAGCAGCCCTTCTTATCCTCGTGGGCTAATATATTATACTGAACCATACAGTGTTTTTTTGGCTGTTGCTAAAAATATACCCCAGCGACTTGAGACTTTATGGGTGACAGGGTCACATATGTATGTAGTTATGTGCGTTTCTTGTGGAATATATGAATATGTGAGTTAAAAGAAAGTTGCATATGTTTGTTTGGTTGTGACTGTTGCATGTTAATGAAAATCAATAAAAATACTTTAATCATAATGTCTATTGATACTGTATACTAGCTTATTTAAAACATCTGGCCTGTCAGTTTAATTTTTCACTTATTTTTTTTCAGCTTTCTTGTTTTCTGATACAGTTTTACAATACAAATGTAATATAATTAAAATAACCTTAAGCATTGGTATGACCATAACCATTTTTATTTTGTAATCCTTTTGATAAGTTGTCTAATATCTTACAGCTATGTGACAATAATTTTATTTAAAATAAAAGGCTCATGCTAAATTTGCTTAAACATGGTTTCTAAGGTAACTCCATATCAGGAAATGACATCAGCACCCCATTTTTGAAGTTCATACAAAAGCAGTGTGTAACCTCAAAGACAGCTTTACACCAATTATACACATTTTTCACCAGATGAATGATGTTTTTATACATTTCTATTGTCCTCCTCTTAGGGGTGCCAGGTAAGTGACATTTATAATAATAATAATAATTATCAACAACAACAAAATAATAACATTATTTAAATGTACTGAAGTTTGCTTTGTTTAATTAAAGCAGTTGTGCTGGGAGTGACTTTGGATCAAGGTCCAAAGGTTGTGGTTAAAGGAGTGGGCAAAACTATATATCTGCAATGCAAAGTGGATGGTCTGAGCGATTCAAACTATATCCACTGGTACCAAGTTAAAGACAAAGAAGCCCCAACGAGGCTACTCTACATCAGTAAAGGAGGTAGTGTTGCTCGTGATACCAGCGCTGATGCAGCTGACTTCACAGTGGACAAAACAAAGCTTTATGATCTAAAACTGAGTAAGATTCAGCCGAAACATTCTGCTGTTTATTTCTGCGCCTACTGGGGCTCTGGCAACCACAGTGAGAAGATTTACTCACATCCTGTACATAAACTATACTGGTAATGTTATTACCAATATTTATACTTAAATTGTCATTTTCTGTTTAAATTCTTAATTTGACTTAAACTTTATGCACATTCTGGCGGGATGATGGAATTTGGATCTGTTTAAATTGGAATTATTATTTTCCTGGTGTTCATGTTTGTATGAGTTTTTTTACACACTGTATTTATATTTGTGCTTTTGGAATATATCAAGTGTATCTTAAATGCGATGTGTATTTCAACATTTTTTTTTTACAGCATGGCACTTCGGCTCAGAAAGAACTGTTTCCTGAAAACTTTACACAGTGTCTGGAGTAAATGACCTTCGGTGTGTTGTGAGAAGGCACATGGATCTGGACGTCTGCCGACCGAGCCACTCACTATAAAGTCTAAAGTACTGATGACATCTGAACTATCAGACTAGACAAACACCACATAAGAGGAAATAACACCATCGACTAAACGAAATCAAGAGGAGACAAAAATACTGTACCTACTCTGAGCATAAAGAAAATAACCAAGCATGATGTGATAGTATGGTCAACCTTTTCTCAGAAAACCAAGATCAAATCCCTGTTTTTTGTTTGTTTACCTGTGAGCAGCAACAAATTGATGTGTGCTTTGTTGGAACTCTGGTGACCTCCACATGTAATTCCTGTCTGTCGAATTAACTCAAGTGAAAGTTTCCCCTCTAAAGACAAAAAAGTTATCTTATCCTCTCTGCACCAAGCGTATTGTACTGACTTTGTTGCTCTGCAGCGAATTTTATCAGAATTTGTAGTGATATGATCTATTTAACCATTCTAAGTGTTACACGGAACTTAGGTGTTTTCTTTGAGATATTTCAGATATAAATGTGACATTGCATCAACGTTAGTGTTCTCTGTAGTTTCACGGCTGGCCGTGCGCGGCTATGGTGGTGGTATTTGGCATATATTTAATATTGACAGTTTATGACCGAGACTTTCAGTGTTTATGCCAAATTAATCAAAGTCCTCTTGATGAATATGTGTTGAGTTCCTACAGCATGAGAAATGTTGTGAGAAGAAATCTGAAATATTGCACCTGGCTATTACAGCTTTGCAAAACACAACATGTAGCTCCCTATAATTACAGACATTATGTGTATTATATCCATAAGGACATGAACACAGAACTTATCCTTGAATGGACGTGGGAATATTAATTTGTGAATGATGTTTTATGTTTGGAGAAATTGTATTTATTCAACTTTATATTTTTTAGCCAATGATGAGGGGGAAAGTTTGGGGTGGGAAATCAAAAAAATATGCAATATATGTCATTGGTTGATAGAGTTATCATTGTCTTCATCGTTTGGTTCTGAGACAAAAACTGCATCACTCCTGTGTTAGTATTGTTAGCTTCACTGTAGAGCATTTCTGTGATGTACATATCTGTGCTAATTTAACTGTAAAGTGAATAAAGAATAGTTCATATGAGTCGTGGTTTATTTTCATGAAAGGAAACAGCATCAGTATAAATATTATGTATACATACTGGTAATAGGCCTACAAATTAAATATCCTGTGTTGTACAATCACTGGTCAGGGTAGAGCATTTAAAATAACTTTCAGTGTAGTTAAAGGGATAGTTCAACGTCACTTGTTGTAGTATTTAACCCCTTCCATACTATGAAAGTCGATGGGGACCAGCAACTGAAGGTGAGCCATCTTTTTAAGTACAGTACCAATTTTACATGTGTTTGTAATGACACGCAAATAACGCAAGGGGGAGACATTCATCTTATTTTCTCAGTTGGAAAAAATGTGTGCGTGTTAGACTTTTTTATTTTATTATATTATTATATTTATTTTATTATATAAGAAATGTTATTTATTTTTCAGAAAACATTTAAAAAAAAAAACCTTAAAATTATTTGAGATTTTGGGAATGTTTTGGGAATCAAAATTAAAGTCGATGGAGCAGCAGGAGCGTAACCCAGTATCTCTACATTCACTGCTCTGTTCTCCAATCCCAGTGAGCAAACACTATTTGACAAATAATCCAATTATTTGCAGATCATTCAGTATATAGTCACAGTTCAGACTTCAGTTTAACAGTAAATAAGCATTGCCTTCTGCCCTATTCTATTAACTTATTAACCCTATTCACTATACACTAGAACGACCAGACACAGGACCAGTTTCTTCCCTCAGGCAATCCATCTTATGAACAGCTTATAATAACGGCGGACACACTACACTTTATATTTATATACACACACACTTTATTTATCTAACACACATACTTAGTATACACTTAAATTTTGCACACAATATATATGTACATACATAACTTCATTTTGTAATATACCTGCCTACAATTGTCATTTGTATATTGTTATTCACTATCTACTTATTTGTATTTTTTATTCTTTTATTATGTGTTTTATGTTCTGTCGCTGTCATTCTGTTGTACTGCGGAGCTTTTGTCACGAAAACAAATTCCTCGTATGTGTAAACATACCTGGCAATAAAGCTCATTCTGATTCTGATTCTGATTCTGATTCTGATTCTGATTCAATTTGTTAAGGACCTTTTCAAAGATGCCTTTTTTTTCAACCCAACAGCAAAAAACGGACTTTGAGATCCCTCAGTCCAATTTTATAGGTAGTGCCAGGTAACCACATAGAAATTATTGCCTTTTCCTCATTATTGGCTAGACGCCTCATTCTTCTCGGATGGAAAAGTCAAGGCCACCTCTTCAGAAACTTCTGGAAAGTTCTACAGGGTCTAGCAGCCCTTCTTATCTTACGTTGAATCCTCGTGGGCTACTATATCAAAGTGACCCATACAGTGTGTTTTTTGGCTGTTTGGTAAATATATACCCCAGCGACTTAAGACTTTATGGGTGACAGGGTCACATATGTATGTAGTTATGTGCGTTTCTTGTGGAATATATGAATATGTGAGTTAAAATAATTTTGCATATGTTTGTGTGGTTGTGACTGTTGCATGTTAATGAAAATCAATAAAAATACTTTAATCATAATGTCTATTGTTACTGTATACTAGCTTGTTTAAAACATCTGGCCCGTCAGTTTTATTTTTCACTTATTGTTCTTCAGCTTTCTTGTTTTCTGATACAGTCTTACAATACAAATGCAATATAATTAAAATAACCTTAAGCATTGGTATGACCATAACCATTTTTATTTTGTAATCCTTTTGATAAGTTGTCTAATATCTTACAGTTATGTGACAATAATTTCATTTAAAATAAAAGGCTCATGCTAAATTTGCTTAAACATGGTTTCTAAGGTAACTCCATTTCAGGAAATGACATCAGCACCCCATTTTTGAAGTTCATACAAAAGCAGTGTGTAACCTCAGAGACAACTTTTCACCAATTATACACATTTTTCACCAGATGAATGATGTTTTTATACATTTCTATTGTCCTCCTCTTAGGGGTGCCAGGTAAGTGACATTTATAATAATAATAATAATTATCAACAACAACAAAATAATAACATTATTTAAATGTACTGAAGTTTGCTTTGTTTAATTAAAGCAGTTGTGCTGGGAGTGACTTTGGATCAAGGTCCAAAGGTTGTGGTTAAAGGAGTGGGCAAAACTATATATCTGCCCTGCAAAGCGGATGGTCTGAGTGATTCAGACTATATCCACTGGTACCAAGTTAAAGACAAAGAAGCCCCAACGAGGCTACTCTACATCAGTAAAGGAGGTAGTGTTGCTCGTGATACCAGCGCTGATGCAGCTGACTTCACAGTGGACAAAGCAAAGCTTTATGATCTAAAACTGAGTAAGATTCAGCCAAAACATTCTGCTGTTTATTTCTGCGCCTTCTGGGACACAAGCAGCGGCCACAGTGGGAAGATTTACTCACATCCTGTACATAAACTATACTGGTAATGTTATTACCAATATTTATACTTAAATTGTAATTTTCTGTTTAAATTCTTAATTTGACTTAAACTTTATATGCACATTCTGGCTGGATGATGGAATTTGGATCTGTTTAGATTGGAATTATTATTTTCCTGGTGTTCATGGACACATTGTACATGTTTGAATGAGTTTTTTTTTTTTTTTTAAACACACTGTATTTATTTTTGTGATTTTGGAATATGTCAAATGTATCTTAATTGGTATGTGTATTTCAATAAATAAAAAAATGTGTAATTGTTATTTGTAGGGATTTTGGGTTTGTTTTATATTCCGTTTGATGAAGCACTTCTTTGAATAGGGTCAGGGGTATTATAGTTATGCCAACTAAAAAAATAAAACTAAGAAATACGTATTATAGGAAATTATGATTTGCACTCACGAGAACGGTCTTCTTTTTACGTTTTATTTTACATTCATCACTGATGGGAAAGACAACTTCCTTAAAATACTTGAAAATTAAACAACAGAATAAAATACAATCTAAATAACACAGACTTACATTGTTTCAGCTAGTTTCCAAGGTGACATTTTTCATTTTTTATTTTGTTTAATTTTATGTAATAAAATAACTACAACTAAATCTGCGTAAAAACTATATACTGTATACAAACAAAAACTAATAAAACAGACAGAAATACAACAAAATGTAAGTAAATTTAATATGAAGAATGAAAACAGTCATTATTAGCTAAATGTTTTTTTAACTGAATTTTACAAAAAAAAATCTTCACAGATTTAAATCCAAATTAGCCATTTTAGCAAAAAACAAAAACAATAAAACAACAACAAAAAAGGTGCTATTGATGAAGATTCTGCTTTATAACCCAGAGTTTTTATTTTATTTTATGAACAAACCCGATTCCAAAAATGTTGGAACAAATTGTGAGTAAAAAAGGAATTGAATAATTTTAATATCTCATAAACATATTTTTTTTTTCACAATAGAATATAGATAACATATCAAATGTTGAAAGTGAGACATTTTGAAATGTCATGCAAAATATTGGTTTATTTTGGATTTCATGAGAGCTACACATTCCAAACAGGTAGCAATAAGAGACCGGAAATGTTAAATGTAAATATAAGGAACAGGACCAATTTGCAACTTATTAGGTCAATATGCAACATGACTGGGAATAAAAAGAGCCTCTCAGAGTAGCAGTGTCTCTCAGAAGTCAAGATGGGTTTGAATGTTGCATATGTTTGTGTGGTTATGACTGTTGCATGTTAATGAAAATCAATAAAAATTCTTTAATAATAATGTCTATTGTTACTGTATACTAGCTTGTTTAAAACATCTGGCCTGTCAGTATATTTTTAACTTATTGTTCTTCAGCTTTCTTGTTTTCTTATACAGTCTTACTATACAAATGTAATATAATTAAACCTTAAGCATTGGTATGACCATTACCATTTTTATTTTGTAATCCTTTTGAATATCTTACAGCTATGTGACAATAATTTTATTTAAAATAAAAGGCTCATGCTAAATTTGCTTAAACATGGTTTCTAAGGTAACTCCATATCAGGAAATGACATCAGCACCCCATTTTTGAAGTTCATACAAAAGCAGTGTGAAACCTCAAAGACAGCTTTACACCAATTATACACATTTTTCACCAGATGAATGATGTTTTTATACATTTCTATTGTCCTCCTCTTAGGGGTGCCAGGTAAGTGACATTTATAATAATAATAATAATTATCAACAACAACAAAATAATAACATTATTTAAATGTACTGAAGTTTGCTTTGTTTAATTAAAGCAGTTGTGCTGGGAGTGACTTTGGATCAAGGTCCAAAGGTTGTGGTTAAAGGAGTGGGCAAAACTATATATCTGCAATGCAAAGCGGATGGTCTGAGTGATTCAGACTATATCCACTGGTACCAAGTTAAAGACAAAGAAGCCCCAACGAGGCTACTCTACATCAGTAAAGGAGGTAGTGTTGCTCGTGATACCAGCGCTGATGCAGCTGACTTCACAGTGGACAAAGCAAAGCTTTATGATCTAAAACTGAGTAAGATTCAGCCGAAACATTCTGCTGTTTATTTCTGCGCCTACTGGGACAGAAGCAGCGGCCACAGTGAGAAGATTTACTCACATCCTGTACATAAACTATACTGGTAATGTTATTACCAATATTTATACTTAAATTGTAATTTTCTGTTTAAATTCTTAATTTGACTTAAACTTTATATGCACATTCTGGCTGGATGATGGAATTTGGATCTGTTTAGATTGGAATTATTATTGTCCTGGTGTTCATAGAGACATTGTACATGTTTGTATGATTTTGCTTTTACACACTGTATTTATATTTGTTATTTTGGAATATATCAAGTGTATCTTAAATGTTATGTGTATTTCAATTTTTTTTTTTTTTTATAAAATGTGTAATTATGGGTTGGTTTTATATTCAGTTTGATGAAGCACTTGTTTGAATAGGGTCAGGGTTATTAAAGTTAGGCCAACTAAAAAATAGAACTAAGAAATATTTATGAATATTTGTTCCTTGAAATACTTTTTATAGGAAATTATGATCCGCACTCACGAGAACGGTCTTCTTTTTAAATTTTATTTTACATTCATCACTGATGGGAAAGACAACTTCCTTAAAATACTTGAAAATTAAACAACAGAATAAAATACAATCTAAAAAACACAGACTTACATTGTTTCAGCTAGTTTCCAAGGCGACATTTGTCATTTTTTATTTTGTTTAATTTTATGTAATAAAATAACTACAACTAAAGCTGCATAAATATGAATAAAAAACTATATACGGTAGACAAACAAAAACTAATAAAACAGACAGTAACACAACAAAAGTAAATTTAAGATGAAGAATGAACACAGTGTAATCATTAGCTAAATGTTTTTTTAACTGAATTGTACAAAAACAAAACTTCACAGATTTAAATCAAAATGAGCCATTTTAGCAAAAATAAAAAATTATGCTAATGATGAAGATTCTGCTTTATAACCCAGGGTTTTTATTTTATTTTATTAACAAACCTGATTCCAAAAAATTTGGAACAAATTGTGAGTAAAAAAGGAATTGAATAATTTAAAAATCTCATAATTTTTTTTTTTTTTTCACAATAAAATATAGAAAACATATCAAATGTTGAAAGTGAGACATTTTGAAATGTCATGCAAAATATTGGTTCATTTTGGATTTCATGTGAGCTACACATTCCAAAAAAGTTGCGACAGGTAGCAATAAGAGGCCGGAAAAGTTATATGTACATATAAGGAACAGCTGGAGGACCAATTTGCAACTTATTAGGTCAATATGCAACATGACTGGGAATAAAAAGAGCCTCTCAGAGTAGCAGTGTCTCTCAGAAGTCAAGATGGGTTTGAATGTTGCATAAGTTTGTGTGGTTGTGACTGTTGCATGTTAATGAAAATCAATAAAAAAAACTTTAATCATAATGTCTATTGTTACTGTATACTAGCTTGTTTAAAACATCTGGCCTGTCAGTTTATTTTTTCACTTTTTTTCTCAGCTTTCTTGTTTTCTGATACAGTCTTACTATACAAATGCAATATAATTATAAAATAACCTTAAGCGTTGGTATGACCATAACCATTTTTATTTTTAATCCTTCTGATACAGTAAGTTGTCTAATATATTACAGTTGGGGATAATGTGACAATTTCATTTTAAATAAAAGGCTCATGCTAAATTTGCTTAAACATGGTTTCTAAGGTATCTCCATATCAGGAAATGACATCAGCACCCCATTTTTGAAGTTCATACAAAAGCAGTGTGAAACCTCAAAGACAGCTTTACACCAATTATACACATTTTTCACCAGATGAATGATGTTTTTATACATTTCTATTGTCCTCCTCTTAGAGGTGCCAGGTAAGTGACATTTATAATAATAATACTAATAATTATAATAATAACAATAATAATAAAAACATTATTTAAATGTATTGAAGTTTGCTTTATTTGTTTAATTAAAGTAGTTGTGCTGGGACTGGATTTGGATCAAGGTCCAAAGGTTGTGGTTAAAGGAGTGGGCAAAACTATATATCTGCCCTGCAAGTATGAGGGCTCTTCAGACTATATCCACTGGTACCAATTTAAAGACAAAGAAGCCCCAACGAGGCTACTCTACATCAGTAAAGGAGGTAGTGTTGCTCGTGATACCAGCACTGATGCAGCTGACTTCACAGTGGTGTTACGTCCTTGGGCGTAATTTAAGGTGTTATTTGTGCAGTGTTTTGTCTCCCTATTCTCTCTACGCCATTTCAAAAGCTTAATGAAGATCAGCTGGTTCTGGTTGTCATCAATCACCGGGTTCCTCTGATTGGCTACTGGAGGGGAAGCTTGTGGATAAAAGCTGAAGACTCCATCTGAAGTGTGCCCTTTACTGCCTCTGGAGACTTTTCATCCTGCCTCAGACCATAGCATGTGTGCTAGTTGTTTGTTTACATAGTTGTTGGTGTATACAGTTTGAAACGTTGGAGAGTTGTGGTTTATTTGTTTTTGTACAAGTAAGCTCCCAAGGGTTAGACCTGAAGTTGAAAGTTTAATTAATTTTGGAGCCGTAGGGAGGAGGACGCCATTTCTTTTATTGTCCATGTTTTCACCTGTTTTTGGCTAGAAAGGGAGTAAGGTAAGACTTTTGTTGTTTATTTTGGATTTTGTTTTGAGAGATTAGAAAGTACTCCTTTTTGTAAGTTAGATCTGTTATGTTTGTTATTTTGGCCTGGTCCCCTCCTGAAGTTTATTTTTGCTCCATGCTAAGCATCTTTCCTTGAGTTTGTCAAATAAACCAAAATTCTAGACTGTGACAAGTCTGTGTGGTTTTTCTGTGGCATGCTGGGACAGGAGAGAAGATCTCCAGGTGGTCTGTAGAGAACTTGTTGTTTTCTACCTTGTTTAAAAATTTCCTTGTTTCTGCCATCCCTGACCCTAGACCAGGGAGGCACGTAACAATTGGGGGCTCGTCCATTTCTTTTTTACTACGCAAATTAGAATTGCAGTTTTCTTGTGGTTGGATGTAGGTTTGTTTGGCTGCTTTAAACTTTGGTGGGTGAGGAGGTCTTATGTTTTATTGGAAACATGGATTTTGATTTGATAAAGTTCACGCTGTCTCCTTTGGCGGAATACAACTGTTGTCGAAAAAAAGATCTGCTTTTGATAGCTGACTTTTATAATGTTACAGTATCTAAAGCTGCACGTAAACAGGCAATAAAAGAGGAGCTGTATAGCAAGTTAGTAGAGGCAGGTGTTTTCCCAGAAGAAACACTAGAGCAGGGGGATGAGGCTGGCATTGAAACAAAAGATGACTCAAGCTCTGTAGCTAGCAATAAGAACGCAGCTTCTGAAGATCCTCAGTTAGCCCTGAAATTAAAAGAGCTTGATCTTGCATTAAGAAAGCAGGAGCATGATACACAGCTGCTTCGGCTGAGAGCTCTTGAAATACAAGCAGATCGTGACATTAAGTTACGTAAGCTTGAGTTAGAAGTGGAAACCCTGCGTAGTCGCCCGATTCCTATACCTCGTTCTAGGCCACCTTCCTCTAGTGATGGCATTGTGTCTAAACCTGAATTTGATGTTGGCAAATACATCAAATTAGTGCCACCTTTTCGTGAATCAGAGGTAGACTCCTATTTTGTTGCTTTTGAGCGGGTAGCTGCAAAGTTGAATTGGCCGAAAGACATGTGGGCTTTACTGTTGCAGAGCAACCTCGTTGGCAAAGCACAAGAGGTATGTGCTGCTTTGCCAATTGAGGAGTCATTAGACTATGATACTCTGAAAGCCGCTGTGTTGAGGGCATACGAGTTGGTGCCGGAGGCGTATCGACAAAAGTTCAGGGCGTGTTCAAAGCAAGCCAAACACACTTATGTTGAATTTGCAAGGGAGAAAAAGGTGTTTTTTGAAAAGTGGTGTCTTGCTAGTAAAGTTACCACGTTTGAGGAATTGCAAGAATTGATCTTACTTGAGGATTTTAAAACTTCTGTGCCAGAAGGCATTGTGGTTCATTTAAACGAACAAAAAGTGGCAAAACTTTCTGATGCAGCCGTGCTTGCCGACGAATTCACACTTACACACAGAACTCTCTTTTCCTCAACACGTCAGTCTAAAACATCCCTGACCACAGAGTCTAGAGTTCAAGATGCACTCCGAGTGAATGGCAGCAAGACTAGTGGTGGAGGGAAGTCGTTCTCAAAGAGCACAGATAGGAGGGTTTGCTTTTACTGTCTTGATCCTAGTCATATGATTGGGGATTGTAAGGCATGGAAGCAGAAAGCCACAAATATAAAGCCTAAAGGTGTGGCATTTGTACAATCGGTTCCTGATTTGTTTGCTGCTGAAACATCATCCTATGGTCCCTTTCTTTTGAACGCTTATGTATCGCTAGCTGGTGACTCTGCAGAGAAGTGTGTGCAGGTTCTTAGAGATACTGGTTCGGCCCAATCCTTTGTGCTTGAGGATGTTTTGCCATTCTCTGATGTGTCATATACTGGTGCAAATGTCCTTGTGCGTGGTATCGAGATGGGCTGTATTAGCATTCCACTACACAATGTTAACTTGAAGTCTGACCTTGTTACAGGCTTTGTTCAATTGGGTGTGTGTAAACGGTTGCCTGTAGATAATGTTGGTCTCATACTGGGTAATGACCTTGCTGGTGGTAACGTTTTTCCCAGTCCAATAGTGGTAAGCAAGCCAATAATCTGTGATTCCCATGATCTCTCTACAACCCATCCTCTAGCTTTTCCAGCATGTGCTGTTACACGTTCTCAGTCAAGAAGCTTTCAAGATGTCGTTGATCTCTCTGATTCTTTCCTGAGGGAGCAACCTAAACTGGTAGAGTGCAAGTTATCTGTTGAGGATGAGATGGTCACTGAGCATGACGCCCAGCTTCCAGTCGAACGTCATTCCATAGTGGGTAGGGAACATTTGGCTGCTGCACAGAAATTAGACCCTACACTTGTAAACTGCATTAGTGCTGCAGTGGACAGTCGCAGTCTTTTGTTGGCAAAGGTAGCGTACTTTTGGGATGATGGAATTCTGATGCGCAAGTGGCAGCCCAAGTTTTCAGACGGAGGTGACTGGCAAACAGTATATCAGATTGTTTTGCCTTCCAGCTACCGTTCTCATGTTTTGCATCTCGCACACGCAAATGTTCTTGCTGGACACCTTGGTGTCACAAAAACATTTCAGAGGATAGTTAAACATTTCTACTGGCCTGGAATCAAGTCTGCTGTCTCTCGTTACTGCCGCACATGTGACATCTGTCAGCGTGCTGGTAAACCCAATCAAATCATTCCTAAAGCTCCTCTTCAGCCAATTCCTGTCATTGGAGAACCTTTTGAGAGGCTGGTAATTGATTGTGTAGGGCCTCTTCCAAAGTCAAAACATGGTCACCAGTATATTTTGACGATAATGTGTACTGCTACCCGTTACCCTGAAGCCATACCATTGCGTACACTGAAAGCACACGTAGTTCTGAAAGAGGTTGTAAGGTTTTGCACAACATTTGGCTTGCCCAGAGTTATTCAAACTGACCAGGGGTCAAACTTCACCTCAAAAGTCTTTGGACAAATGTTGAAAGAGTTGGGAATAAAACATCACATGTCTAGTGCGTATCACCCGGAGTCACAGGGAGCAGTGGAACGTTTTCATCAAACCCTAAAAACTTTGCTCCGCACATCTTGTATTGAGACTGGAAAGGACTGGGTGGATGCCTTGCCATTGCTCATGTTTGCAGTGAGAGAGTCTGTTCAGGAGTCACTAGGATTTAGCCCTGCTGAGCTTGTGTTTGCTCATACTGTCCGTGGCCCCTTGAAGTTGTTAAAGGAGCAGTTGATGGGTAAGGATAGTGCACCCATTTCTGTTCTAGACTATGTAAGTTCTTTCCGTGAACGTCTGCATAAAGCCTGCGAACTGGCAAGAGCTCATCTTTCTATGACACAGTCAAAAATGAAGGTCCACTTTGACAAAAGAACAGTACTTCGCAGTTTTCAACCGGGTGACTCTGTTCTTGTGTTACTTCCTGTTCCTGGCTCAGCTCTACAGGCTAAGTTTTCAGGGCCGTATGTCATTGAACAGAAACTGAGTGAAACCGATTACGTTGTGGGTACCCCTGATCGCAGACGCAAGAATAGAGTATGTCATGTTAACATGTTGAAGTCCTATGTTGCACGTGACTCAACTAAACCAACAATACTCTCTGTGCCACTGAGTAAACCTTGTGTTACTGTAGTTCCTAACTATGTTCCTGTTGATGAAAATTTGTTGCTGGCTGAACCTCAGACTCCTAGTGTGCGTCTGAATAATTCTGCCATTTTGGGTAAAATCGATTCCCATTTGTCATATTTGCCAAAAAGTCAGTGTGAAGATGTTGTAAAGTTGTTACAAAAATATCCCACACTCTTCTCTGATATTCCAGGAAGAACCACAGTTTTATCTCATGATATTGATGTAGGGAACTCAGTCCCTATCAAACAGCACCCATACAGGGTAAATCCTGCAAAACGAGAGGTCATGAAGACTGAGACGGACTACCTGCTTAAAAATGGGCTGGCTGTACCTAGCCAAAGTCCCTGGAGCTCTCCATGCTTGCTGGTCCCAAAGCCCGATTCTACCTTTCGCTTTTGTACTGACTATAGAAAGGTAAATAGCATCACAAAGCCTGATTCTTTCCCCTTGCCCCGTATGGAAGATTGCGTGGATAAAGTTGGTTCTTCAAAGTTTGTCACAAAGCTAGACCTATTAAAGGGCTATTGGCAGGTCCCTTTAACTGAACGTGCATGTGAAATCTCTGCTTTTGTCACCCCTGATAACTTCCTCCAGTACAGCTGTATGGCTTTTGGGATGCGAAATGCCCCAGCCACATTCCAGAGGCTCATGCAGAAAGTCTTGTCAGGGTTGTGCGACTGTGAGGCCTACCTGGATGACATTGTGGTCTATTCAGGTGATTGGGAAGGCCACATCCGTAGCTTGGAGAGAGTGTTTAGCAGGTTGAGTAATGCCAAGTTAACTCTGAATCTAGCAAAATGTGAGTTTGCTAAGGCTGTGGTAACTTACCTTGGAAAAAAGGTGGGTCAAGGTTGTGTAAGACCCGTAACGGCAAAGGTTGCTGCCATTGTTGAATATCCTGCTCCCATTACCAAGCGTCAATTACGACGGTTTCTTGGAATGACCGGATACTACCGTGGATTTTGCAAAAACTTTGCAACAGTGGTGTCTCCCTTGACTGACCTACTTAGCTCTGCGAAGAAGTTTGTTTGGAGTCCTCCGTGTGCAATTGCTTTTCTTTCTGCCAAAGATCTTCTTTGTAATGCTCCAGTTCTCTCTGCCCCTAATTTTTCTCTTCCATTTAAGCTTCAAGTGGATGCAAGTGCTGTTGGAGCGGGTGCTGTCCTGCTGCAGGAGGATGGTGCGGGAGTAGAACATCCAGTTTGCTACTTCTCTAAGAAGTTCTCTAAGTGTCAACGAAACTACAGTACCATCGAGAAGGAAGCTCTCGCCCTGGTGATGGCACTTAAACATTTTGAAGTTTACGTTGGTGGTAGTAGTGTGCCTCTTGTTGTCTATACTGACCACAACCCTCTAGTTTTTCTCTCCCGCATGTGCAATCTAAATCAGCGTTTGATGCGCTGGTCACTTTGTCTCCAGGAATATAACTTGGACATCAAGCACAAGAAAGGTTCGGAGAATGTGGTGGCGGATGCACTCTCTAGGACCTGTGATGCTGATGGTGATTGAGATACCCATATGCCACTATACACTAAAAATAATCGGTGTTTACAATCCTTAGGGTTGTAAATTTGGTGGTGGGGGTGTTACGTCCTTGGGCGTAATTTAAGGTGTTATTTGTGCAGTGTTTTGTCTCCCTATTCTCTCTACGCCATTTCAAAAGCTTAATGAAGATCAGCTGGTTCTGGTTGTCATCAATCACCGGGTTCCTCTGATTGGCTACTGGAGGGGAAGCTTGTGGATAAAAGCTGAAGACTCCATCTGAAGTGTGCCCTTTACTGCCTCTGGAGACTTTTCATCCTGCCTCAGACCATAGCATGTGTGCTAGTTGTTTGTTTACATAGTTGTTGGTGTATACAGTTTGAAACGTTGGAGAGTTGTGGTTTATTTGTTTTTGTACAAGTAAGCTCCCAAGGGTTAGACCTGAAGTTGAAAGTTTAATTAATTTTGGAGCCGTAGGGAGGAGGACGCCATTTCTTTTATTGTCCATGTTTTCACCTGTTTTTGGCTAGAAAGGGAGTAAGGTAAGACTTTTGTTGTTTATTTTGGATTTTGTTTTGAGAGATTAGAAAGTACTCCTTTTTGTAAGTTAGATCTGTTATGTTTGTTATTTTGGCCTGGTCCCCTCCTGAAGTTTATTTTTGCTCCATGCTAAGCATCTTTCCTTGAGTTTGTCAAATAAACCAAAATTCTAGACTGTGACAAGTCTGTGTGGTTTTTCTGTGGCATGCTGGGACAGGAGAGAAGATCTCCAGGTGGTCTGTAGAGAACTTGTTGTTTTCTACCTTGTTTAAAAATTTCCTTGTTTCTGCCATCCCTGACCCTAGACCAGGGAGGCACGTAACAGTGGACAAAGCAAAGCTTTATGATCTAAAACTGAGTAATTCTCAGCTGAAACATTCTGCCATTTATTTCTGCGCCTACTGGGACTCAAGCAACCACAGTGAGAAGATTAACTCACATCTTTTACATAAACTATACTGGTAATGCTATTACCAATATTAACTGTATATACTTAAATTGTCATTTTCTATTTAAATTCTTAATTTGACTTAAACTTTATGCACATGCTGGCAGGATGATGGTATTTGGATCTGTTTGGATTGGATTTATTATAGCCCTGGTGTTCATGGACACATTGTGCATGTTTGTATGATTTTTTTTATTATTGTTTTTTTTCTTTTTTTACACACTGTATTTATATTTGTGATTTTGTAATATATCAAGTGTATCTTAAATGGTATGTGTATTCCAACATTTTTTTTATATATAAAATGTGTAATTGTTATTTGCAGGGATTATGGGTTTGTATCATGTTCCGTTTGATGAAGCACTTGTTTGAATAGGGTCAGGGTTATTATAGTTAGGCCAACTAAAAAATAGAACTAAGAAATATTTATAAATATTTGTTCCTTGAAAAACTTGTTATAGGAAATTATGATTCACACTCAAAAGAACAGTCTTCTTTTTACGTTTTATTTTACATTCATCTCTGATGGGAATGAATGTAAAAAACAATAGATACAATCTAAAAAACACAGACTTACTTTATTTCAGCTAGTTTCCAAGGCAACATTTGTCATTTTTTGTTTAATTTTATGTAATAAAATAACTAGAACTAAAGCTGCATACAAATTTATAAAAAAAGATATATTGTAGACAAACAAAAGCTAATAAAACTATTTCCTATTTCAAATCTTCCATTTATGTCTGCTCAAGTGAGCTCCTTCCTGCAAAAATCTGTATGAATGATCTGTATGAAGAAAGTCAGGTTTCAGGCCCCACCATAACAGAGAAACTGCACTTGTTAAAATTACAAATGGCCTGCTTCTTGAGTCAGATCAAGGCTGCATCTCATTGCTAGTTTTACTTGATCTTAGTGCTGCGTTGGACACCATAGACCATGACATATTTATAGATAGATTCAGGGGCGCTGCAAAAGATCCCGGGTCCAAAGGCAGTCCTAATGGGCCCCCCTCCCCTTGAAAATATATATTCCAGACTTTTCGAGGGCCCTCTCTTCCTTTGGGGCCCTGGTAATCAGTACTGGTTTTACCCCCAGTCCGACACCCCTGGATAGATTACAAAACTATACAGGTATTCAAAGGGCAGGCTCTAAGATGGTTTAGATCCTACCTGTCAGATCGCTACCATTTTGTTTATTTAAATGGGCAGTCATCTCATTTATCACAAGTAAAATATGGAGTGCCACAAGGATCTGCCCTAGGTCCCCTTCTATTTTTAATATAAATAGTGCCCCTTGGTAATATTATTAGAAAATACGGGATTAGTTTCCACAGTTATGCTGATGATACTCAGCTACTGTATATATTTCAACGAAACCAGATTCAACTTCTAAATTATCTAAGCTAACAGAGTGTGTTAAAAATGTAAAAGATTGGATGACCAATAATTTTCTCTTATTAAAATCAGATAAGACACAAATATTAATTAGCGGACAAAAAAAAAAAAAAAAATGCACAGAATCTTGTAGATTACAATTTGCAACTAGACAGATGTACTGTTACTTCCTCTACAGTCAAAAATCTGGGTGTTATATTATACAGCAACTTCTCTTTTGAAAAATTATATTTCCCATGTTACAAAAACTGCATTCTTCCATCTTAGAACTAATGCCAAGCTACGAAACATGTTACCCGCTTCTGATGCAGAAAAGGTAGTTCATGCATTCATGATCTCAAGACTGGACTATTGTAATTAACTGCTAGGTGGTTGTCCTGCATCTTCAATAAACAAGCTACAGGTAGTCCAAAATGCAGCACCTAGAGTCTTTACCAGGTCAAGAAAATATGATCATATTACCCCAATTTTACAGTCTCTGCACTGGCTACCTATTGAGTTCTGTATCAGTTACAAATTATCATTACTTACCTATAAGGCCATAAATGGTTCAGCTCCTGCATACCTAACTAGCCTTATACCACGCTACAATCCACCATGCTCCCTAAGGTCACAAAACGCTGGACTTTTGGTAGTTCCTAGGATAGCAAAGTCCCCTGAAGGAGGTAGAGCTTTTTCACATTTTTCACATTTGGATAATGTTCAGGGTTCAGACACACTCTCTCTGTTTAAATCTAGATTAAAAACGTATCTCTTTCACCAAGCATTCGAATAATGTATCTCTTAAAGTGTGACTGCAGTTGTATCAAATGCGAATTCTTATTCTTTAGCTTGGGTTAAACTAATTAATTTTACTCTGTTGGAACAGTATCTATGCTAATGATGTCTTTATTTGTTTCTATGTTTTGCCACGGGATTTACATCCTGTGGTAACTAGGATTTACACAAGCTCCAGTCTGGATCCAGAACACCTGAGAAGAGATGATGCTGACCCCTCAGAGGACCTCAGATGGTGATAACCCTGAATAAACAAACGGAACTAACAAATATTACTACAAGTGTGGCTGCATCATATAATAATTGCTGTTAATAATGTTCATCGTCTCACTGACTACGTCTTGTATAAATTTTTCTGAAAAATCCTGTCATACGTGCACAAACTGACAGTCACCACTTATAAGCTACTACTAAATATTGTACAAACACAATTTTCTGTAAAGATGCTTTGTAATGATTTATATTGTAAAAAGCACTATACAAATAAACTTGAACTGAATTGAATTGAACAAAGCATAGCGCATTAACACCACAATGGTCAGACACAAGACTACACACAAGGGGAAGAATTAAGGAATTAAGAATTAAGGAATTAATGAGTCACAGATGTGACAGCAGCTGTAGTAGTAATTAGGATAATGATGGGGAGGGAATCACGAAGACAACAAGCACATGGTGAACTGTCAAAACACAACAACAACCTGCTGATCAGACCGAAGTCATGACAGTACCTCCCCTCCCAGGAATGCCACCTGGTGCACCAACGAGAGGCTCACCCCATCGCCAACAGAAGTCCTAGACAAGAGTCTTAGCTAGAATGTCGGGAAAGAACAGGATTTAGAGGGGAATGAAACACAGGCTTAACCCTGGACACATGGAAGAGAGGGTGAACCCGACCAAGCATGTATGGAAGCTTGAGATGCACTGCCACTGTACTTAGAACCTTAGTGATCCAATATTGCCCAGTGAACCTGGATGCCAGCTTACAAGAAGGCACCCGGAGAGGCAGGTCCTTGGTGGAAAGCCATAATTTCTGACCACACACATACAGAGGAGCAGGAATCTGGTGACGATCAGCTGCTGCTTTGGTCCATCTGGAAGCCTGGGCCAAGACCTCCTTAGCCCTCCTACAGGTGCGGTGACACCGACGGATGAAGGCCAAAGCAGATGGGACCGCAGCTTCAGGTTCAGGAGCATGGAAGAGAGATGGTTGATAACCCATGAAACATTGAAAGGGAGACATAGCTGTGGACGCTACAGGAAGGGAATTTTGGGAATATTCGACCCACAGTAGCTGCTGACTCCAGAAGCTTGGACTATGTGATGCCTGGTTGGATCCTGGTTGGCTCGCTCAGACTGTGGAATGAAATGGACTGCCTTGGAGAAGCGATCCACCGCCGTCAGAATCACTGTCCTGCCTCTCAATGAGGGATGGCAAGAAACAAAATTAAGGACCAGGTGTGACCAAGGACAAGAGGGAATGGGCAAGGGCTGAAACACACCAACAGGAGACCTGGTTAGAAGTCTTATTCTGAGCACACACCGAGCAAGCTAACACAAACTGCCTGACATTGTGGACCATGGACGGACACCAGAATCGCTGACGGATGGCGGCCTGCTATCTCCGAACCCCTGGATGACAGGCTACTCTGGATTCGCGACCCCATCGGAGGACTCCAGGATGCAGCAGAGCAGGCACAAACAACTGACCTGCCAAACACCCCCTCGGGACCTCCCCCTCCCGCACAGCCCTCCCCACCCGCTGCTCGATGTCCCAAGAGAGGGATCCCACCACCACCCCCTTGGGGAGAATGGCGTCAGGAGCCACATCCCTCCCAGGACCCTCGAACAGAGGAGAAAGGGCATCAGGCTTGGCATTCTTGGAACCCGGCCGATACGAGAGGGAGAAGTTGAAATGCCCAAATAAGAGTGCCCAGCGGACCTGGAGAACATTCAACCTCCTGGCCGAACAGATATAGGTCCAGGTTCTTATGATCTGTCCAAACCAGAAAGGGCTGCGCTGCTCCCTCCAACCAATAGTGCCACTCCCCCAGAGCCAGCCTGACTGTCAGAGGTTTCCTGTTACCTATGTCATAATTCCGTTCAGCAGGGCTCAGGCGGTGAGAGAAAAAGTCACAGGGGTGCACCTTTTTATCTCTGGGGGACTGTTGGGACCCCGACCTCCAAAGCATCCACCTCAACAATAAACTGCCATTCAGGATCTGGAAGACAAAGAACAGGAGCGGAGATGAAATAAAACTTGAGAACATCAAAGAGCCTGAGAATTCCACCTGAAACTTTATACTTATTATTCAAACTTTATAGTTACCTACTGAATCTGTATATGATATCAATAAAAACATGTCGTCAGATTATATTTGTAAGGATCATTATTGCCGTTCCCACAGACAACAGCATATATTTTACAATGTATGAGAATGTACAGGTATTTTTTGTTAACACTCATGTGTATTTAAATATCTGAAAACTAAAATAAACATTATATGGTTGAAAAAACTGAACAATGGTGATAATATGACAATCGCTCAGCGTGTCTGAACTGGCTTTGCGTCTGTCAAAGTGCAAAAGCGGATTTAAATTTAGCAGTTGATGATGTGACACATTGAAAGTTCTAATCACACCTGTGTGATCGTATGCTTCAGGGGCCAGCCAAGACTGATCACACCACTGTGATCGTACGCGTCAAAGGGTTAAGAGTGCAACAACCAGGCTATAGTTCCGGATGTGATATGATATAGTTCAGGATCTGCTGCAACGCCTTCTGAAGTTAGGGGTTGGCCACTGGGCTATGGCCCTTACCTTAGCAGGATCCGCCTTGACCCCCTCCACTGAAATAATATGCCCGAAAACTAAACTGACTCGGCGTGGAACACACACTTCTCCGCCTTGACATAAAGCTGGTTCTCCAGCAGCCATTGTAGCACCTGACAAACGTGTTGAGTGTGTTCCTGCAAGGAGGGGGAGAAGATGAGGATATCATCGAGATACACAAAGACAAATCTGTTTACCATGTCTCACAACACATAATTGATCAGGGCCTGGAAGACAGCTGGGGCATTGGTAAGCCCAAAGGGTAAGACCCGGTATTCAAAGTGTCCCGTAGGGGTATAGAAGGCTGTCTTCCACTGTTTTTAATGGTGATGTCATTTATTCCCCGGTAATCGATGCAATGACGCAGGGAGCCATACCTCTTCTTAACAAAGAAGAACCCAGTGCCAGCAGGTAAGAGGGGACAGATGAGGCTGGCATTTAAAGATTCCTTAATATACTTGCCCGTGGCCTCTCTTTCAGGACCAGACAGGGAGTACAAATGCCACTTAGCTGGAGAAGTGCCTGAGAGGAGTTTGATGTCACAGGCGGATGGATGGTGAGGAGGCAAGGATGTGGACCAGGACTTACTGAAGACTCAACAAAGATCGTGGAAACACAGAAGAAACACAGAAGCGCCCATCAGGATCCCCAGGCTTACTGATGGGCCCCGGCTTTTAAAGGACACTGGATGGCTCCAGGAGGATCGTTCAGTCCAGCGCTGACGACAACGCTGAAGACACCACTCTACTCGCAGTGCCAGTTCCACTTGGGAGTCAAAATCATGAGGCAGCTCATGAGCAACAATATCGTCTGAGATCTCATCATCCAGCCCCTCCCGAAACCTGGTGCGCAAAGCATCTGCATTCCAGTTGCAGGCAGCCACCAGTGTTCTAAACTGGATGGAATAGTCTGTGACTGAGCGACCGTCCTGATTCAGTTGTGCCAGTTGGGAGGCTGCCTCGTCACCCTGAGCAGATCTATCAAACGGCTTAATCATCTCAGCTCAGAAATCCTGAAATGTGCCACAGAATGGGGCACAAGCATCCCACACAGCAATTACCCACTCCCGGACCCTCTGTTTCAGCAGGGTGATCAAAAATTACACCTGGGACTCCGTGACATAACAGCAGTGCTGGAGTGAGAAGACCAAGGAGCAATGGGACAGGAAGGCTCGGCACGAATTAGGATCTCCATCATAGGGAGGAGGACTGTTGGCGTGAGGTTCTGGCTCAGCCCAAGGTGGAGAACAGATAACAGAGGAAGCAGAACGGTTGGTCTGGGCCTCCTGCTGGAGTTCCTGCACCCGGACATTGAGTTCAGCTACCTGTGGCTGTCAGTAGGTCAACCTCCCTGGAGGTGGCCATTAACTGGTGGGAATGCTGGGCAAGGAGAATGCACTGTTGTATCACTGCTGTCCTGACTTCGTCGGCTCCTGCTGAATCCATCTTTGGTCCGACCATTCTGTCAGGGAAACACATGGATTATAAAGTCAAATGTATTTAAAGCCACGTTTCCACCGCTGGAACTTTACCCAGGAACTAGGTACTTTGGGCTGGTACTCTGTATGTTTCCACCGTAGGACCCAGGAACTAAATAAAGTTCTGGGTAAAAAATATACCCCTCGGAAAATCCTTGCTGGAGATGTAGTTGTTTAAAACTCAAATTTGTGATTTACACCCTATGCCAGCGTCAGAGCCAAAACATAGCAGGACATGACAAGACTAGATATAGGTCACAAAGCATAGCACATTAACACCACAATGGTCAGACACAAGACTACACTCGAGGGGAACTTAAAAAGAGGGAGAATTAAGGAATTAACAAGTCACAGGTAGAGATTAAGATCTTTGCCCGAACCCGACGGGACCAGATGTGATGTGTTTTGATTAGCGTGAGAAAGATGCGAAAAAGGATGCTGAGTAGGTGTAAAGGAGGCTTGCCTCTGGCGATTACGTTTTGGTTGCACCAGCAACTAAAGCAAAGTCTGAGGTGTAGAAAAGTTTTGACCATGTTTATAATGAGAATAATGAGTGAATAAAGACGCACCATCAGTGAGCGCAGGAACGCGCTGAAGCCATCTACAGTGGATTCAATCATTTTCCAAAAACATGTAGGCTTAGCCTAATCGCTGTGAGTAATAAAGTTTTTTTAAATGAAAACTAAATATTCAATGAGTCTTAAATGCATAATGTGTACAGAGTATATACGCTAATGTTGGCATTATTCTTTTACTAAATGTCAGCTACTAGTGGCGAAACAAATCTGGAGCATTTATCTTAATTTTGTTATTGCCAAATACCCATTTTAATTTAAAATGTATCTTAATTTAATTTGTTAAAAAAGACTCGATTTTATTGGTGTGTTGGTCTATTTATAGGTTAAAGGATCCTATGTCTATTAAGAGTGCTGAGATGTTAAGATGTCACGGAGGACTTATTTTATTTCTTTATTCCAACTTTCAAATGGTGTAGTCTACGTTAGTTACTTATAAATTATGTTAAAACATGAATAAATTACTAATTTTTGACAAAGGCAAAAGAGCTGTGTGCGTGTGCACATTTGAATAATGTCGTGCTGTAAACGGGTTCGGGCTTTTAAAAAGCTGTCAATCAAAATTTACTTGTCGGGCCCGAGCCGAAACCTGTCGGGCTCGGGTCCTGTCGGGCCTAACTTTTAAGGCCCAATTACAGCTCTAGTCACAGGTGTCATGGCAGCTGTAGTAGTAGCCAATTAGAATAACGATGGGGAGGGAACCACGAAGACAACGGGCACATGGTGAACTGTAAAAACACAACAACCTTTACTCTATTATAGCATTTACAACACTTTTTAACGAATGCTACAGCATACTGTATTATTAACTATAGGAAACTGATAAACTGTAATACGTACTGTAGTTTTTACTACAGTAAACTGTAGTGTATTGTAGTATAATATAAAATATAAACTATTGAGTCAAGTGGTTTGTTTATATTACTATACTATAAATTACGTTAAAACATGAATAAATGACTAATTTTTGAAAAAGACAAAAGAGCTGTGTGCGTGTGCCCATTTGAATAATGTTGGGCTGTAAACGGGTTTCTGGCTTAAAAAGCTGTCAATCAAAATGTACTTGTCGGGCTCGGGTCCTGTCGGGCTTAACTTTTAAGGCCCAATTGCAGCTCTAGTCACAGGTGTCATGGCAGCTGTAGTAGTAGCTAATTAGAATAACGATGGGGAGGGAACCACGAAGACAACGGGCACATGGTGAACTGTAAAAACACAACAACCTTTACTGTATTATAGCATTTACAACACTTTTTAACGAATGCTACAGCATACTGTAGTATTAACTATAGGAAACTGATAAACTGTAATACGTACTGTAGTATACTTTAGTTTTTACTACAGTAAACTGTAGTGTATTGTAGTATAATATAAAATATAAACTACTGAGTCAATTGGTTCGTTTATATTGCTATAGTTGTTATATTACCACAGCAACTATAGAATTACCGCAACAAATTAATTCAAGTACTTTATTATAGTATGGTTCAAAAACACTGTAGTAGGCCTATTCATTATAAATTACAATTTTTTTCATGTGGGGTTTTAGCGATATCCGATTCGGATACTAACCATTCATTTAATTATGTATTTTAGATCAGTGATTCAGAACAGAACATTGAGCAGCTTACTGCTTCTATGGTTTCGCCACAGTAGGGTGAAACTGCTGTTTGTTTAGTGGGTTCTTGTGATTAATAATGATATAAGTAAAAATGTAAGTGTTTTATTGTATGTACACGCTCAGAGTATTTTTATGGGTTCTCTTATGTTTTTAGAATTTTTAAATGGACAAATTAGAGTACCACGCGTAAAGATAGCCTAGTTTGCAGTTTGACATTTCAGATTTATTTTGGCCATAAGTACGCAATCATAAAAATGCAAATAATACTGAATATCATTATCCATGATTTGTGAATTCGGCGATGTTGTCCTTTCGGGCTGAAATCAGTTTTGTTTTTTTTTAGCAACTTTTAATTTTATAATGCCTATAGCTGCAAAGTTTGGACACTTGAAACCAGTGTCATCTTCACCAGCTTGATCTGTGAACTTTTATTTCACTTTTATTTATTATTTCATTATAGGAAAATAGTTTGTCAATAAATCAAAAAGGAAGTTCATCATTGAATTCAATGATGTGATCATGTAAAACAGCAGTTGAACAGCATTATAGGAAAATAGTTTGTCAATAAATCAAAAAGGCAGTTTGAATTCAATGATGTGATCATCCAGCTCAGTTCAGTTTAAATAGTATCTGTGCAATCAAGTCAATGAAAACGCTGGTAATGAAGTGTCCCGAACTAAGCAAAGCAGAGGTGACAGCGGCAAGGAACCAAAATTCCTTCGGTGCAGAATGGAGAAAAAACCTTGGGCGAAACCAGGCTCAGTTGGGGGTGGGGGGCAGTTCTCCTCTGGCCAGATGAAACAAGCAGTTCAATTTCAGGCTGCAGCAAAGTCTGATTGTGCAGAGGACTCATCTATTTCCTGTGGTCTTGTCCCGATTGTCATCTAGGAGACAATGTCTTGACTGTTGATCTGTCTCTGGGGCCCAGTGGTCTCCACTGAAATTCAGGGTTGTAGAGGTCCTCTCTAAGTGCTGATCCACCATCTGGTCTGGATACATACTGGATCCGGGTGACTGCATTGACCATCTGATCTGGATACACACTGGATCTGGTGGCTATGGTGACCTCTAAACAGATTATTATGGCATAGAGGCCATTCTCAGGGCTCTCAAGTGTCACGCATTGAGCGTGACAGTCACTCATTTCGGTCTTTTGTCACGCACTCCCGCCACACATTTTATTTCTCACGCAGAAAAACTATTTATAATATATTTAATATGCCGCAGCGCCCAAAAGTTATCTGGTCACGCCGCTCTCACTATGGAAACCGGCAGGAATCAAGCGCGTCTCCCCTGGAGTTCTGAATCGAGCCTGCCACTTATCAGCCAATCAAAAAAAAAGAAATGGGCTACACAATAGCCAATCGGAAAATAGCACTATTGTATCTGGGTAAGATTTAACGCAACAACCAATGGAAAAAAAAGCATCCTGGAATTGTTCAACATCTTCCTCGTTCACCCACAGAGGAAACCACTGGAGCTCCGAGCATCACTTTGAGCACAAAGTAAGTAATGATCTCCTGTTACAACAAATTCACAAATGTTTGACACAAACAATGACAACTTGACTGCTGTTAGAGAATGTTTCCCAGATAATTAGCATCAGTTTTTCATGAGTGTCTGTTACTTAGCCAACAGTTTTACAGCCTGTCAGTGTCATGTGTCAAATGTTTTCTTCGGGGGGGGGGTTTAGGGTGGTGTCACTCTTGCCTGTCTTCAAAACTTGAGAGCCCTGCATTCTTCTAAGGATGTAGCAAGTACATCTTGTGCTATGGGAAGTGTTCTAATTAATGCAGCCTAAATATCCTTTAACGGATTTGAATATTAGAAATGTGTTAGTGTTTCATGTGTAAGCCAGGTTAAAGAGGAGGGTCTTTAATCTAGATTTAAACTGACAGAGTGTGTCTACCTCCCGAACAATGTTAGGTAGGTTATTCCAGAGTTTGGGAGCCAAGTAGGAAAAGGATCTGCCACCCACAGTTGATATTGATATTTGAGTTATTATTAAAATGGCCGGTTTTGAGAATGTAACGGACGTGGAGGACTATAGTGCAATAAATGATGTTTTTATTAATAAGATTCGGGAGGAGCGCGTCAAATACTTAGCCTAATCGACACAGGTGGACCATAATCAAGTAATCAATCCCATACTATAAATATCGCTGACTTACCTCTATCCATTGACGGTTTATCAGCATGCTGGCTCGCTTCATCTGTCACCTTATCACAGACCCAATTTTCCTACCAACGAAGAGAGCTATACCGGGGATTTATCAGATCTGCTGCTCTTGCCGGACCAGCGATCATTCCTACTCAGCCCCAAGCTCGCCTCACTCGACACAACGATCGTGCCGCCCAAGACCGAGCTCTCCTCGAGCGCTGGATTGAAGCAGCAGTAACAGGTATTCAACCAGCCTGGGCCGCACCCCAGTTCTCACAGCAGCAAGCCTCTCTCACTTCCCGCCACGGCTCAGCCTTTCACCACGGCTTTTCTGGCTGAAAGCGCAGTTTGAGGCCACTTCCTCTAGCGGCGCAGACGGCGTGATGTAAACCAATACATTTTCAGGTGAAGACGCTAAAAGCAGGTTCACGGCTAAAGTTTGTTAAATGACGTCATGACGCAGTTCCATCTTCTTCTTCTTCTACTAGTGTTGACTACTAGTGTTGACTTCTTCTACTAGTCTTTTTACTCCTAGGTGCGTTACCGCCACCTGCCGATCTGGAGTGTGGAGTGCGCATAAATTTGGAAGACAGACACAAACGTAGTTCCGTCGGATGACGATGCCACTTTAACCACGAAGCCAAGGCATTATGAGTCTTCATCCACACTGAAATGTCCAAGACATTACATTCGCCTTACCGTGCATGTTTAAACCTCACTGAAATGATGCAGACGTAAGTTTCATGATAGGTTAAAAAGAAAAAAAACCGCTTTGGATAAAAGCATCTGCTAAATGCATACATTTTTAAATTTTAATTCCCATGCAAGTATTCTGGCAGGACCAATTTATTTAGGGACCTATTTCACCATTCACTGGCGTTATCACTCAAAATTCATCTACAACGCAACTGCCCTCGTGTTTTGACGCAGTACAGCAAGTGTGAGTAAAATTCCTGTTGCCTTCTTAGGACCGTAATACAAAAACAGCCAAGTAAATATCTCTACAAACCACTTGGAAGCGAATAACACATAACTGCTATTAACCCATTTGCTTGCAAACATCACCAACGGCCCCAGTTTATCATTGTTTCACTTTCACAGCACGTTAAACATCACTCTCTTACTTGATCTGGACAAACCATGCATCAATTGAAAGTCTAAAGACTCTAGCTTCGATATTTGACCAATGTTTCGATAAAACATGGTTTCATTGACAGTTATTTAGTAATTTATGTCAGGAAAACGATTCTGATTCCTGAACGGTAAACGTCTAAGTGTCAGCTCGTGGACAAATGTTGACCATGTATCTAGGCAGAAAGAATCATGAACAGAAACATTTTTATTTTGGGTATGTAATTTCTGTCTCCATGCCAAAAAATGGGGGGTGACTGGTATCCGCTCTGGAGGCCGTCTAAAAAGGCCGGAGGCCAAATGAGAGGAAAGATGCTTTTCTAACAGGAACATAATAATGTGGACAAGGCTTGAGGAATTGTCAAATCAGGCAACCAATTGTTAAGCTGGCAACACAGTAGGCTACCCATTAATTTTTAGCTTGCCCCATCAAATGTTACTAACCCTTTTACTCTTCCCACAGCCAACATCTATAGCAGCCGAAGCAAGCTCCGCAGGCAGCCCAAGCAGCTATCTCTCCTCTGCTTCTCATGCTCCCCTTTACCTCTCTGTTCTCCGCATCTCTCCACTGCTGCTGCTAATATTATCATTATTAGGTGGCCTACCCTAATTCAGCTATCAAACTGCTCCGTTATCCCATCTCAGCACTGCATTTCATGCTCGCCTGTGCTCTCAAAGGATAATTTTAGCCCGGAGTGCGTATGACCAAGGCATCAGTTCAAACGAACTCACTCCAAATATATGAACTTACCTGTTTTTGAATACCTTATATTTAAGGCATTCATTTACGTCCATATTATGGTTAAATCGTTGGACTTTAAATGAAATCTACTATTGTTTTTGCACCGTTGACTGATTTTGCAGAACATTTAGACTGATAACTTCGGGGCGCAGATGCGGAAAATTTGTCACAGGACAAGTGAGATGACAGTAGTGCCAACTACATGAACTAGATCAGTGGTTTTCAACCTGTGGTCCGCGGCCCCCTAGTGGGCCGCGGTGGTATTGCAGGTGGGCCGCCAATTATTTTCTGTTCATTTCCAGTCCATTCTAGGGCTGTGCGATTAAAAGAAAACGTCCTAAAATCACGATTTGAGCGTGCGCATATTCCTAACTCCAGGTTCACACACTGTCTGTGATGCGCCTTTTTTCTGAGCCAATTGACGGATCAGAGCGTTCTCACTGCGGTAAAAGGCTAGAAATAAAAACGTGCGAAAATAATTCATGTCTAACACATGAGCATAGAGTGAATTTGTTAGTGAACAGGATGCAGTTTAAGTGAGAGGAGACACGTTTTAAGTGTGCACACTCTCTCCTCGCAAAGCAGCATGTATCTGAGCAAGCACGACCGGTTTTGTGACAGAGCAAAGGAAATCTGCTGCGAACAGAGAGATTCGCACTCGTGCATTATTTTAATGTGCTTTCGCGTTATATTTATGCGCTCTCACTGCTGAGCGCATACACATACTGTATAAACACTGCAAACACCTGAGGCACTGCCACAATTAATGAGCTCTATGAACAATGCATGGCAAAAAAGAAAAAAAAGTCCCTGTATACAGGATTTTTTATTTATTTATTTTTTTTACCACAAGTCTATACATTTTCACTATAGTGATAATTTTGACTTATGTCTGTTCTAGAGATGTTACAACTTTTTGATAAAGCTCTGATTGGTTTTCTTTTGGAAATATGTTTCAAATTAATCCTGAATGCATTTATGACTGTAAAAGCACAATTGCAAAATTGATCAAAAAAATCGCGATAGTTTTTTTTTTTTTGTCCATATCGCACAACCCTAGTTTATACAATAAATATAGTTTAAAATCTAGCTTCTGAGTACTAAGTTATTAACCCAACAATAGCGGGGTCAGTTAATTTTTTTTGAAGTGGGCCGCGCAAACATATGTGTTTGGTTGTGTGGGCCGCGAGTTGAAAAAGTTTGGGAACCACTGAACTAGATGTTTTAAATATAGTATTTTATATTTAAACGTCTGAAAGTAAATTTTTCGATTATTGGTGATTCCATAGGCTCTTTTTTGTGCACCTGCATGGTTAAAATGTAGTGGATCCGGGTGACTGCAAAATGCAATTAGTAAGCTCTGACAAGAATAAAGAATCTTTCTCTTACTCCACCCATGAACGATTACATCGTCGATGTGTACCATCGATCTCACATGCTGACAATATGAATATCTGACAATGACCACATCGCTGATTCATGGCACCTATTTGGGGTACACTTTACACATTTTTTGCACGCTTAATTTCGAATACAATGACTGCACCAAGATTTTTCTGACTCGTTATCGGAAGCAGCTCATTGGATTTGCTAAACAATTATTCAAGTAAGCCTCACAGCGTCTACCTTTGTAGACAACCAAATCGTCCTTCGTATTGAACTCCCTGTCAGGCACTGCAAGAGTGCCCTCGGTTGAGCCAACCTTTGCCTTCTCCATTCAACTATCAGCAAAGCTTACTCATATTACATCGCGAGTATTAAACTCCTGTCAGATGCTGCAAGAGCTTTCCCGCTTAAGCAATCTTGGAATTTCCATCCGACCACCAGCAAAGCTTACCCGAAAAAAATAAAAAAATAAAAAAAAAATTATTTCAGTCTGCGACACGTACCTATCGAACACCAATGAGTACATCGCAGCTAACACAAATTTTCCCTCTGATGGGGGGGATAAAAAAAAAAATAATAAAACTACAAAAAAACCATCGGATGCTGACGAGAGCCTCCCGGCCAGACAACCTCACTTTTTCCATTCTGCTGCCAGCAAGGCTTACCTGTCTGTTGCCAGGAGCTCACACTCCCTTCGGACGTAGGTGAAAGCCCCCGGCTACCTTCCTTGCCATTCTGTCTTACGTATGGAGAGATTTACCCATCCAATGCATGGAGTCGGGGCTCCCATTGGATGTAGGTGAGAGCCTCCCGGCTAGACAGGCTTACCCGTCTCATGCCGTGAGTAGCAAACTCCCACAAGACGTTGACGAGAGCCTCACGGCCACACAAACTTACCTTTTCCATCCTAGCCACTCCGGCGAGACTTAACCAGTTCGATGCGTGTGCTCCCTTTGGACGTCGGTAAAAGTATCTCGGCCACACAACTTACTTTTCCATTTGACAGTAGGCGAGGCTTAACCGTCCGAAGCTACGAGTCTCGACCTTTTGTCAAATCCTGAAAAAAAACCCTCTCAGCTATCCTCACATCTTTTAACCCCGCCTGGCGAGGCTTAGCCGTTCAATGTTCTGAGTATGAAGGCCAGCCCAAAGTTTTTTATCTGCCAAACCGAGAGGACCCAGATGTCCATCATCCTGAGTCTCAATCTCCTGTCGGAGGCTTCATGGGCCCTCTCGGTCAGCATTAGGCCCTTCGCCCACTGAATAGCAGGGGCTATCAGCCTATAGGGCCCGTACGCTGACACTGTGACCTATTCCGGTCGAGGCAAATCGGGTCCTCCCGGTCGGGCACCACAACCACGCTGCTCCTCCTCATCGGTGGGTAGGGCTCACCATTCCGACGCCACAAACTCCCGTTGAGCATCGGCTCGAGCCCTACCAACCGGCAGCCACAATCACGTAGTTCAATACCTGCATAGGGGGCAGGGTTTCCCTCTCAATACTGACAGATTTCAGGTGATCTCCTGGCTTTCTGTGCCATTTTGCACCTTGTTATCTTTATGTGTTCAATACTTATTCCCTGTGTCATTTCACTTTATTTATTATGACTCAACTTGTATACTTAAATTTTCTGATTTCTTTGTATGTATTCAATATTTGGCTGGATGGCTACATCTGGAAATCTCCTTACTGATAAAATTGCTGATGTGTAAAATACTTATTTTCCCCGCTGTATGGTTGATAGGGAGCCAGTGCAGAGTTGACAGTGCAGAGTTGGAGGCGTGACGTGTGGGCGGAGCTAAAGAATCACGAGCACCAGTCTGGAAGCTGTGACACCGTGAGGACAAAACCAACCAAAACAAACCATGGCTAACAGTCAGATTTAGCCGTATATTTATGATCCAGAATCAGATCCAGAGGCTGAAATTTAACAAAAGCAGCATCAGCAACAATGTCTCTATGTTGTATGTACTGAAACTGTATATATTTACTTAGCGGTTTTGGAAAATGACTAAGTTCCACTTTGTCGTCTTTTTTTTTTTTTTTTAAGCTGTAACGTTACATGTGGAAAGTGCAGTTTTATGACAACATCGCATGTTGTTTACTTGATGTGCTTACGCACCGATAGCTAAGTTAACAACACAGAGATATTTGAAGCAGTTTTACTCGTGCAGTTTAATGACAACATCGCATGTTGTTTACTTGATGTGCTTACACGCCGATAGCTAAGTTAATAACACAGAGATATTTGAAGCAGTTTTACTCACCGCATGCGGTTCCAACACACGATCGTGACCCTTTTTCGTTGGGATTGCATCATCCTTAAGAAATAAATGATGTGCAAACCCGGCGTCAAACTGGGCCTTGTTTGTAAAACAAGCATCTTTGAAAATGCAGGGGAACAAACACAAACACTTGCACAACTTCGTTGATGCTCTGTAAAAATAAACTCCATCCACTGGTCCCTTAATGCTGTTTCTCTTTTGGTAATCTGTGCAGGGTTGTCTTGCCCTGGCAACCAAAAACACACTTCTTTTGTGACATTTCGCGATGCTTTCGCTCTGATCAGTGAAGTCTGTTGTGCTCTCAGTGCTGTACTATACGGGAGGGCGCGCTCTTCCGGCAGACGTGCCTTAGGACCCATATAAGGAAATTCCGCTCCATGTAACGTCACACAGAGCCATACTCGAAAAAAACTTTCCGAAACTTGTGACAAACCGGAAGGAGTATTTTTGGAACAGAAATACTCCTTCAAACGTAAAACTTAATTTTTGAAACTTTGTCCATGTTTAGCATGGGAATCCAACTCTTTAACAGTGTAAATTACTCAGTATGCATGAAATAGCATTTCACCCCCCCCCCCCTTAATGTCTATCACCAATAAACACGCAAGCTGCGGAAATTCAAAAACCTTATTTTAGGTCGAACTCAATTTGTGAAAACTTTAATATTGTCTACGTTGCTGTTCCAGTGAATTATGGTTTTCAAATATTTAGGTAAATGAGTATACACATATACACTTGTACACTTTGTTTGACAATAAAGTTTTGGTTGCTGTACTTTCCTTGAGTACTTGGCTTCAATATTCTGATTTGCGAAAGCTTCACAGCTTAGCTATCAAGACTACTGTAAATCAATGCATTTGGCAGCTTTAGGCTCAATATGTAAGTTACTTCTAATGAATTACATTTCACTAAATTACATATAATAAATTAAAGAGAAAGGCATAATATATCAGTCAGGTGAGGTAGGGATGCATTTGTTTTTTAAATAATTAATCCTGATTGTTGTACAAATTACATTTGGAAAGAGCTTTGACATTTATGAGAGCTTCGCCTCAGCAAATGACATTGGCAAACTGAGGTGGGCAAATTAAAAATTTTCTGCAATGATTTTTGCAAAAAAAGTGTAAAGAAGTGTACAGGAAACTTTATGATCTTGCATAATCGAATTAATGATGTGTATTGTTGTTCTCATTATGATCCATGTTAAGTAAACTTTAAAGGGGGTTAAATAGATCAAAACAGGTTAATAAAGTAACAAAACAGAAAGCAGATTCACATTTATTCTCATTTCACAGAAGCAATTCTCATTTATTTAACAGAAAACATTTTATAACATAACTCCGTTATTAGAAAAAACTAAACTAAATAAAAAAGGACATTAATGTTACTAATATTACTGGCCTGTAAAAAATATCAGTTTTATGGGTGTATTTCTTATCTGTGTTTTAATTATTATTATTTTTTACATTTCCCAGCCTTTTGGTTTTCTCTACATGCACATATTAACCTCGCTACGAAAGATTAATTAAAATAACCTTAAGCATTGGTATGATTTTACATTTGCATTGCTACACTACACAGTAATCTGCAATTCAATTAGTGTAAAAGGTTTGTGTAAAATGTGTGTAAAATGTCTTTAAAAAAGGGTAACTCCATTTCAGGAAATGACATCAGCACCCCTTTTTTGGAGTTCATACAAAAGCAGCATGAAAACCTCAAAGACATCATTACACCAGATGAATGATGTTTTTATACATTTACATTGTCCTCCTCTTAGAAATGCCAGGTAAGTAACATTTATAATAATAAGCTGATAATAATTTAAAACTGATTTAAATGGATTGAAATTTGTTTTTGTTTAATCAAAGCAGCTGTGCTGGGAGTGAGTTTGGATCAAGGTACAAAGGCTTTGGCTAAAGCAGCTGGCAAAACTGTGTATCTGCCCTGCAAAGTGACCGATTTGCAATCTTGGAATTATATCCATTGGTACCAAATAAAAGAGGGTGAAGCCCCATCGAGACTACTCTATATCAGTCATGGAGGAGATGTCACTCGTGATACTAACAATCCCCAAGCAACTGACTTCACAGTGGACAAAACAAAGCTTTATGATCTAAAACTGAGTGATACTCAGACGAAACATTCTGCCATTTACTTCTGCGCCTACTGGGACACAAGCAACCACAGTGAGAAGATTTACGCACATCCTGTACATGAACTAATGAATAAAACATTTAAATCCTTAAATTGTTATTTTCTGTTTAAGTTCTTAATTTGACTTGAGCTGAGTGACAGGATGGCTGGGTGATGGTATTTGGATCTGTTTGGATTGGAACTGCAGTATACAGTATGTAATTGCCTTGGTGTTCATGGAAGCCAGATGACCTGGCCTCCACAGTCACCGGACCTGAACCCAATCAAGATGGTTTAGGGGTGAGCTGGACCGCAGACTGAAGGTAAAAGGGCCAACAAGTGCTAAGCCTCTCTGGGGGAACTCCTTCAAGACTGCTGGAAGACCATTTCAGGTGACTACCTCTTGAAGCTCATCAAGAGAATGCCTAGAGTGTGCAAAGCAGTAATCAAAGCAAAAGGTGGCTACTTTGAAGAACCTAAAATATGACATATTTTCAATTGTTTCACACTTTTTTGTTACGTATATAATTCCATATATAATTCCACATGTGTTAATTCATAGTTTTGATGCCTTCAGTGTGAATCTACAATTTCATAGTCATGAAAATAAAGAAAACTATTTGAATGAGAAGGTGTTTCCAAACTTTTGGTCTGTACTGTATATGACATATTTTACATTTATGTAGGGATCATGGGTTTGTAATTTTGTAAAGTTTGATGAAGAGTTTGCTTGAAATATCAATTGTCCTTTTGCAGTAAAAATACAGTAGCATTGTGCCGACTTTCACTAAAGTTATCAAATAATATGAAAGGCACTGCATTACAAAGACATAGCCTACCACAAACATACTGGAATATTTGAACAGATGCATGAATAAAGAACCATATAAGTAAACTACTTATATTACAAAATAAAGCACAAAAAACTGACTTTATGTGTGACCAATTTAGCAACAACACTTTAAATAGGGGAGAGTAGGGATGGTTGCAACAAGGGGTATTTACAACATGGCTTACTTCTTCAATCAGGAATAGTTACAGTGAAGACAGCCACACGTGACCATTGGTTCTGCAAAAAATATATTTTCATATAAAAAGTTTTTTTAAGAATGGTAATATACTGTAACAGTCCTCTGTGGACTGTTGCAACCATCAAATTGCAACATTTGACTTTGTCTATTCAAGTGTAAATTGTACATATATTATGTGCACATGTTTCAGCAGTGTGGGTGAGTAGCTGACAAAAGCTTTATTGTACTAACATTTTTTTTATTTCCAATTAAAACGAAATACAAAAAGTGTTGTAACCATTCCCACTCTCCCCTACTCAATAACACACTGTGAAAATAAAATGTATTTCTGATTATATCATAGTGCTATTATTGAATGTTTCTGAAAAGAATTTTGAAGGGTTAAATTGTGGTTAAAAATGACATGTGTAAAATGAGTGTTGATTCCCATTACCCATCATTTATATAGATTGTTTTAGCTTGTGTGTGATAGTAATGATGATGACATGAACACAAAGAGGAAACCACAAGGCCATTATCATTACCTTCTGACTGACTGCTGTCGTTCATAACTCTTCATACTCCTGGACGACAGAGGTAGACATGCCACCATCTGGAATGATAACATTTGTGTTGTTAGTAGTCTTTATAGGTGAGGTTTTATTATTGATGCATAACATTTTTCATTCACAATTATTCAGTGTAATTTGTTTTTAAAAAACAAGGTTCGTCTCGCACAAGTGGTTATACGTGTTGGCATGTTCTGTTGGCATACGTGTGATGTCATGAAGTCAAAATATAAATAATTACAGTAGGCCTATACTATGGTTAATCCTCAGTTTGGTTGCCAGAACATCTGCTGCTCATGAGATTCTGTTTAGAATGTTCTATTAAGGAAACATTCTAAAAATTTAAGTTCGAATTCAAATTCGAATTGAAGTTGAAGCGTTTGCCTACATATGGGTATGCCTATGTATGTTTAAAAATATCAGCGCTTTAATTAAGGTTTCAGATTCCAAATTATTGTGTACACACAATCAGCGCATTTGAATGGTTTCTCTTATGGTTTTAGATTGTTTAAATGGACAACCTATGGATTCCTTATCTGTGATGATTAAGGCAAGTAGCAGAACTGCTCGAATCCAATGCGAGATGCCATCGCTTGGATCCAACGCTCTCCACTGGTACAGACTCAAAGATCAAGTTTTCCAACGATTAATGTATTTCGAAGCTGGATCGAATAAAGGTAAAAAGGACCTTGGTGTCCCTGCTAGATATGCTGGATCGTTGAAGGGTAATAAAGGGACACTGACTATCTCAACACTGGAGCTCAGTGATGAAGGATCATATTATTGCGCATACTGGAGTGAAGACAACACAGTGTTAACTGTTAGAGGAAATCATTGCAAAAAACCTGCTTTCATCATCAAAGCTGTTGCTGGAAGAACAGCAGCAGCAACAAATGGGAGACACTCTGCATCTTTTAAATGTGATCTCGATTTTTGTCATTACTTTTTTTTTTATGTTCAAGTCTCAGAAGAACCGTTAACACAACTTATACAAGACACTGTGTCCGTGACAAAGCTGATTCTTCAACTAGCCTATATAATCATCTTTGCATCCCATACATTGTTTTAAACTTTTATTAAAATATTTTTATTTAGTTTCAACATGTTATTTCATTTTTTGTTGAATGAAGGTCACATAAAAATAATTGAATGTGTAAGATTTCTTTTTATTGTACACTTGTCACAAACCCATATCTCAATCTGCAATTACATTTAAAATAGCATTTATTACAAAACTGTTATCCATTTAATTAAATTTAAAACATTGAGAACAAATAGTTCTGCAGCTCTGCCACTTCCTCCATAATCAACAAAATAAAGTTTTATCAAGAATGAATGGACTGGTGGTGTTAGCTCATGCTTAAAATTAATCACTTACCCCCATGAACCTGTAAAAGCTTTGTTCGTCTTCGGAACACATTTTAAAATATATTTTGGATGAAAAAAGGGAGCCTTGTGACTCTCCTATTGACTGCCAAGTAAAATACACTGTCAAGGTCCAGAAAACTATGAAAGACATCATCAGAATAGTTCACCTACCATCAGTGGTTCAATCTGAATTTTATGAAGCGACGAGAATACTTTTTTACACTAATAAAAAAATTAATATTTTTTCAGCAATTTGTCTCCTCTGTGTCTCTCCTCATCACCATAGTGCCATTTTGGAGAATTTGATTTTGATTGTCATATGTTGAACATAAATACAGTGTGTTTGCTGATTCTCCTCTGTGTCCATGGAAAAATAAGTATTTATAATGTCAACTATTATACGTCGTCATTGAAATGTCTCAAACAAAGAAACTGATGGACTTCTGTCAGCTTGTTGAACATATACTTTCTATCATATGATGGCTAAAGCAGCGTTTTATAACTGTTTTCTCAGTAATCAAATCAACATAAATTAAATTCTACAAAAACTAAGTGGAAAAAAATTAGATCAAAATGATCATGCGAAGCTGTAAAATGGCTTCTCTTTCCTGCGAACAATACAATGAAGAATGTGAGTATTTAACTTCAAACATAAACATAACAAAAGATAAACAGGTTTACATATTAATTTCAGAATTTGTAGCAAAGCAATCCTCCAAGAATGGAGGAAACGCCCCAGCATGCAACACGGCGTGATGTAGCCATACATGCTCTACAGCTCCTCCTACTGTACACCAGGGAAAACAAAGTCAGAAAATTCCTTTAATGGCGAAGAAAGAGTTAAAACAGTGGAATAGGAGATAAATATTTTGCATTGAAATATCAACTTCAGGAAATGACATCAGCAAACTGTATTCAGATGTCTAAGGCTATGTACAACAATAAAACAGAACATTACTCAAAACTACTTTTTCAACTATAGATGAATGATGTTTGCATACATTTATATTGTCCTCCTCTCAGAGACCCCAGGTGGGTGCCATTTGAAATTAAGGCTTTTGAAATTGTCTTTTAAGAAATAAAATTATCAGATTTTAGTTTTGTTTATTCAAAGCAGCTGTTTTGGGAGTGACTTTGGTACAAAGCCAACAGATTTTGATCAAAGTGTGCAAAACTTCATATCTCCCATGCAAAGTGACATGGAATCTTGGAATTATATCAATTGGTACCAAAAGAAAGTTAGAATGAAGTCCCATTAATACTACTGTATATCAGTGCAGTTGGCAGCTTTACTCCCAGCAATCCCAAAGGAAATGACTTCACCGTGGACAGAATACAGCTTTCTAACCTCAAACTGAGCAACACAAAACTGATTCATACTGTTGTTTACTTCCACGCTGGCTGGGACTCAATCAACCAGTAAAAACATTCAAACACATACTGTACATTAATTCAAAGATATTGTCATTAGACAGTGTCCATTCGATTTTACTCTTCTGAATATAAATGTGTATACATTTATTCAAAGCTGATTTTTCAGGTATATAAACCCAATTTCCATCTCCACTATTATACCTTCAATGTGCATCCTGAAGAGCAATGCAACAGGGATAATTTCCCCCACTATATTTGTGATATTTGTATAACTTTGCTTATTTGACATTCAAATCTCCAACAGTGGATGGCGCTACTGATCAGCAAAATAGATTTTTTAAGGCTTCTTTAAGGCTTTAAGATACTAAATGACTTCTAATAAACTGAATTTTACTAAATTACTTATAAATTGATGAGAATCCCAAAGAGATATCATATAAGGCAGAGATGAATATGTTTTTAAATACTTCATCCAAATTGCTGTACAAGCTGCATCACTTGGCAAGAGCTTTGACATCATAACTCCACCTCAGGAAATGACATCAACAAGGTGTCACTGAACAATTTTCAATGATTTTTGCAAAATAGTGTTAAGAAGTGTACAGGAAACTTTATGAACCATATATCGTCTCACATAATCAAATGAACGATGCTGATAAACTTGTGCACTGTTGTTCTCATTATGATCCATGGTAAGTAAACTTTAAAGGGGGGTAAATAGATTAAAATGGGTTAATACATAAATAAAACAAATAAGATTACTTATTAAAAAATAACTGATTTTCAATTTATTTCATTGTAGGTGTGGAAAGTTTGAAATTAGAACAAACTCAAAAGGTCTTGGTGAAGCAAATAGGTAAAAGTGTGTCCTTTGAATGTAAGGTAACAGGCTTGGGCACTGGTGGTTATGTCCACTGGTACCATAAAGAAAATGAAGGAACATTTAAAAGAATACTGTACATGAGCGCATCCGGGATTGCTACAATTGAAGCAACAGAATTTTCCGCTGAAAAAAAGGGAGATTCATATAACATAAAGCTCCATATAAAAAAGAAGGAACACGCTGGGATGTATCATTGCGCGAGCTGGGAGGGCAGCCACAGTGAGACAACACTTAGACATGTTTTACAAAAACCAAGAGAGACTGTTACTCCACAACAGGAGCGCTGCCAAAATCAGACTGTTATAAACCACATTTATTATTAAGTGGTTTTGTGTAGCAAATATGCAGATAGCAAAAACAACAATATAGGGTTAGAATAGGAATTACTTTATGAAATGTAGCTAGTGAAAATGCCACAAGCAGGCAATTATGTATAGCCTAACAAAGTATGTCTAAATAATTCATTATAGTACTTAACTGTCTCCCTGCCAGTGTTTTTGAAAAAAAAATAAAAGTTGCCAGCCACTGCCAGCTAGCGGTTTTGATCATTTTCACTAAAATTTCATCCCCCCCAGAATATTTTGTTTTATGATTATCTGAACATGCAATACATCAAAATAAATAGCAGAGCCTATACTTAAAAAATAAAATAAAATGTTTTATTCTAGCTTCAAACATTCTTTTTTTAACACTTAAATGTAAGTTTTATTAAAAAAATTAAATAAATAAAAAAGCAGAGAAAATCTATTTTTTTAATCTGTATCATATTTGGATAGACTATTTGGATGATCAAAGCAAGGAGTAGATTGCTTCCATCAACACCACCAAAGATTGCACAGTCCTTTGCCACTTCCTGGATCACATTTCATTCATTATGTAGTTTTCATTTAGGCCTATATACAAATCCGGTGAAACACGGAAGTAAAGCAGCGCCGGCATTACTGTTGCGTGTTGGTCCCATAGGTGGCTGTAGCAGATGTTAGCTGCACGAAAAATGTTATTTTTATTTATTTTTTTTAGTACGTGTGCTGTCCAGTGATGCCGGGAAGAGCGTGTTGTGTGGTTGGCTGTTTTAACAACAGCACAAAACTACAGGCCTGGAATAAAACCATTTGTGAAATTCACAAACCTTTGTTCTCCAGCTGTTTTATTGACCCCTTTTTTTTTGATTGATTGGTCGAGGTATATACATTTCTGTAAGTTGAAGCCTACTGTATCTTTCAGTGCACGACTTTTCTGTGCGTGAGAAAATTGATGTATGGCGTGAGAGCGTGTGAAAAGTATCAATTGAGTGTGTCTCACATTTTACTGCATTTGTATTAGTTGTTTGAAGAGTAAAAAAAATCTGTGGGTCTTATCGCAATTTCAATCGGCAAGTCAGTCGGACTAAAAGGGGAAAAAATATAATTGGGTCGGTCCTAAATTTACAGGGTCGGTCGGGTTATGGCAAACAAGAATATTTGTAAGGATGGCCTAATAGTTATTTTAAACTTGTGAAGCTTGTGAACATATTAGCAACACAGCTAGTAATGATAGCATTTGGTTTTATTGTCATCAATTAATACACTTCTTAATTACATTACATATTTTTACATTATTACATTATGTTATCAATAAATTACCTTTTTCAGTAAGTTTTGGCCACTGCCTGACATCATCTACCCAATGTTCCCTTTTACCAGACATTTTCTTTAATGAGCAGGAACCACTTTCATTGAAGTTGAGGGCACCGGCAAGTGTCGCACTGTCACACTTCGCAGGCATGCAGTAATGGCGGCAGGCAAGATGGCGGCACACATAGAGTTTGCGGCGGATTTGAATATATGCGGTTTATTGTTGATGACCGCATTGTTTTTCATATCGTCCCCTTGGAATTATAAGGTTCTATCTGACATTTTTGTCAAAATTTAGTTATTCACATATTCTTATTCTGTGACAATTTATTTACATTATGTGATGTTTTATTTTAAGTTGTGTACATTTTGGGATTTTTTATTGAAAAAACAAAAAGGTTCTATCTACAGAAGTCTATGGAACACAAAAACTTTAAAGCTCAATATCTCAAAACTACTCAGAACGCAGATAGAACCTTATAATTCCAAGGGGACGATATGCATACATATGAGTTTGCTAATTTCTGCATCTTCCTTGCATTTGTTTTTGATCGGCACATACAAGACTCATTCAGGAGATGCATAATAGGCCCCCCGAATGTATAATAGCGAGAATTCCGTGTTTGGCAGGGAAAGAGTACCCTTAACAAAAAGTATTATAGGCCTATTTCAAGTGTATTTTAAGTATACTTGTTAAATTACATAGTTAAGTATACTTTACGTAGTATACATATTTAAGTCAACAGGTTTTTTTTGGGACCGGTACGTAATTGGGTCGATACCAGAATACCGATAAGCTTCAGGTAAAACGATACGGTTATCGATACTTGTGTTGTTTTATCTCTGTATGCTTAAATGTTAATGGTGAATAAGAAGCGGCTACTTGTCATTTCCCTTCAATTGACACATTTGTGCCCAAATTTGTCTGAATGGCTTCATGCACATAGTTTTGTTAATAGTTTCCTATTTGAACATGTTCTGCATTTATTTTCCCCAGGTTTTATTTTTATTTTTTATTGAAAATCATATTTGAATGTCAGGGCAAATGTTGTATTTACCCCTTCAAAGGAGAGATTTTGACATCCAACTCAAAATAACCGCTTTCAACAGATCAGTCTTTATTCATTAACAAATTTATCATGCATAAAAGTTAAAGAATATTCAATTGAACCCCCCCCCCCCCAAAAAAAAAGGCTGCATCTATTTTATGATCTCTTGAATACAACACAACAAATTAATTTGGCTTAAAACGGTGGAACATAGTGTGGAACTAAGTTCAGCTATTAAGTTGCCCCAACAGGGTATCAAAGAGTTAAATAAAAATAAATAGAACTAAGAAAATAGTACATCTATATAATAAAAACTTCTATATGTTTTTATTAACATATAGAACAGACACTCGTTGATATATATATATATATATATATATATATTTATACACACACAAAAGTAAATTTTATTTACAAGACAAAAGAATACAATATAAATGGGAGCAAAGGCTCAGGGGAAGGCAAGGCCTAAAATAACAAACAAAAGTCCACTAACTAATTTACGAAAGAGCTCTAACTCACCTTTATACCCTTATATCTTCTTGGTCTTCAGACACGCTTACAAACGAGCTACAGGTGAATCTTTCAATCAATCTTTTGTTCGTTATCTGGCTCGGCTCGTTGTTCATCTTCAATTCTCGCTTCACAGCAGTTCAGTAAGTGTACTGTTTGAGTAAATGAATTACTCCGGGATACTGGTTTATTCTGACTCAGAGGGAGTGTCAGCTATGTTAAAAAAGTTAACAGCTTAAGTCATTTGTGGATTCATGCATATTGGAGACGCGAACCATTTAAAATGATTCAATTTGATTTGGTGAACTGCTTCAAAATATTTTAACGGACCCTCTGATGTCCCATGGACTACTTTGATGATGTTTTTCTTACCTTTCTGGACAGTAAACGGAAGTCTTACTGGTTTGGAACGACATGAGGGTGAATTATTAATGACACAATTTTGCTATTTGGGTGAACTATCCCTTTAAATTTGGCGTACATTTGCTCGATGTGTGTGTGATATCCATGCCACATGAGCTGTGTGTGTCTGCATGCAATCAGTCATCACGGCAAGAGTGAAACAGAGTTCACATTACAAAACTAAGCGACAACAGTAAGCCTAAATTGTTCCCAGCGTTACTCCTCCTAATTGCATTTTTACTGGTTATGGCAAGCCGTTTAAGCTTAAATTATTCCCAGCGTCACTCATCGTAATTGCATTTTTACTAGTAACAATAATTATTATAGAGCTCTCTTATTAATTTCTTACTACTCAGAATTCAGATTAGAGAGCTCTACAAATGAATTTTTATTAGTCATATGTCTCTATTGACTTCTTTTTTCAGAGCTTTACAGAATAACAGAACAGGGGAGAAGTCGTGGCCTAATGGTTAGAGAGTTTGACTCCTGACTCTAAGGTTGTGGGTTTGAGTCTTAGGCCAGCAATAACACCAACTAAGGTACCCTTGAGCAAGGCACAGAACACTCAGCTGTGTGTGTGTATGTGTGTGTTTGTGCGTGTGCACTTTGGATGGGTTAAAGGCAGAGCATGAATTCTGCTGTTGGGCTTAAAAACTGTAATGGGAATGGGCTTCCATAGTCTTTACTGCATGGCTCTGTACACTTTCAGTTCTCGGCTCAATGCAACGATACTTTCAAAATGGCGCCTCGGTGACGTCACACCGAGCACGTGACTGACAAAGACTCTTAGGAAATAAATATTTTGCTTTGAAATCTCAACCTCAGGAAATGACACCAGCAAACTGTATTCAGATTTCTAAGGATGTGTACATTACTCAAAACAACTTTTTCAACTATAGATGAATGATGTTTGCATACATTTATATTTTCCTCCTCTCAGAGATACCAGGTAGGTGCCATTTGAAATTAAGGCTTTTGAAAAAAACTAAAGAGAGACAGAGGGTGAAGTCCCATTAATACTACTGTATATCAGTGCAGTTGGCAGCTTTACTCCCAGCAATCCCAAAGAAAATTACTTAACCGTGGACAGAATACAGCTTTATAACCTCAAACTGAGCAACACAAAACTGATTCATACTCCTGTTTACTTCTGTGCAGACTGGGACTCAAGCAACCAGTGAAAACATTCAAACACATACTGTACATTAATTCAAAGATATTGTCATTAGACAGTGTCCATTCAATTTTACTGTTCTGAATATAAATGTGATATAAAAGCTGATTTTTTCATGTATATAAACCCAATTTCCATCTCCACTTTTATACCTTCAACGTGCATCCTGAAGAGCAATGCAACAGGAATATTTTCTTTCCCCTATATTTGTGATATTTGAACTTCTGCCTGTTTAACATGCAGATCTCCAACAGTGGATGGCGCTACTGATCTGCAAAATATCCTTTTATTTTCTCTATTCAAGTTTATAAATTACTTCTAATAAACTGAATTTTACTAAATTACTTATAAATTGATGAGAATCCCAAAGAGATATCATATAAGGCAGAAATGAATATGTTTTTAAATACTTCATCCAAATTGCTGTACAAGCTGCATCACTTGGCAAGACCTTTGACATCATAACTCCACCTCAGGAAATGACATCAACAAGGTGTCACTGAACAATTTTCAATGATTTTTGCAAAATAGTGTTAAGAAGTGTACAGGAAACTATATGAACCATATATCGTCTCACATAATCAAATGAACGATGCTGATAAACTTGTGCACTGTTGTTCTCATTATGATCCATGGTAAGTAAACTTTAAAGGGGGGTAAATAGATTAAAATGGGTTAATACATAAATAAAACAAATAAGATTACTTATTAAAAAATAACTGATTTTCAATTTATTTCATTGTAGGTGTGGAAAGTTTGAAATTAGAACAAACTCAAAAGGTCTTGGTGAAGCAAATAGGTAAAAGTGTGTCCTTTGAATGTAAGGTAACAGGCTTGGGCACTGGTGGTTATGTCCACTGGTACCATAAAGAAAATGAAGGAACATTTAAAAGAATACTGTACATGAGCGCATCCGGGATTGCTACAAGTGAAGCAACAGAATTTTCCGCTGAAAAAAAGGGAGATTCATATAACATAAAGCTCCATATAAAAAAGAAGGAACACGCTGGGATGTATTATTGCGCGAGCTGGGAGGGCAGCCACAGTGAGACAACACTTAGACATGTTTTACAAAAACCAAGAGAGACTGTTACTCCACAACAGGAGCGCTGCCAAAATCAGACTGTTATAAACCACATTTATTATTAAGTGGTTTTGTGTAGCAAATATGCAGATAGCAAAAACAACAATATAGGGTTAGAATAGGAATTACTTTATGAAATGTAGCTAGTGAAAATGCCACAAGCAGGCAATTATGTATAGCCTAACAAAGTATGTCTAAATAATTCATTATAGTACTTAACTGTCTCCCTGCCAGTGTTTTTGAAAAAAAAATAAAAGTTGCCAGCCACTGCCAGCTAGCGGTTTTGATCATTTTCACTAAAATTTCATCCCCCCCCCAGAATATTTTGTTTTATGATTATCTGAACATGCAATACATCAAAATAAATAGCAGAGCCTATACTTAAAAAATAAAATAAAATGTTTTATTCTAGCTTCAAACATTCTTTTTTTAACACTTAAATGTAAGTTTTATTAAAAAAATTAAATAAATAAAAAAGCAGAGAAAATCTATTTTTTTAATCTGTATCATATTTGGATAGACTATTTGGATGATCAAAGCAAGGAGTAGATTGCTTCCATCAACACCACCAAAGATTGCACAGTCCTTTGCCACTTCCTGGATCACATTTCATTCATTATGTAGTTTTCATTTAGGCCTATATACAAATCCGGTGAAACACGGAAGTAAAGCAGCGCCGGCATTACTGTTGCGTGTTGGTCCCATAGGTGGCTGTAGCAGATGTTAGCTGCACGAAAAAATGTTATTTTTATTTATTTTTTTTAGTACGTGTGCTGTCCAGTGATGCCGGGAAGAGCGTGTTGTGTGGTTGGCTGTTTTAACAACAGCACAAAACTACAGGCCTGGAATAAAACCATTTGTGAAATTCACAAACCTTTGTTCTCCAGCTGTTTTATTGACCCCTTTTTTTTTGATTGATTGGTCGAGGTATATACATTTCTGTAAGTTGAAGCCTACTGTATCTTTCAGTGCACGACTTTTCTGTGCGTGAGAAAATTGATGTATGGCGTGAGAGCGTGTGAAAAGCATCAATTGAGTGTGTCTCACATTTTACTGCATTTGTATTAGTTGTTTGAAGAGTAAAAAAAATCTGTGGGTCTTATCGCAATTTCAATCGGCAAGTCAGTCGGACTAAAAGGGGAAAAAATATAATTGGGTCGGTCCTAAATTTACAGGGTCGGTCGGGTTATGGCAAACAAGAATATTTGTAAGGATGGCCTAATAGTTATTTTAAACTTGTGAAGCTTGTGAACATATTAGCAACACAGCTAGTAATGATAGCATTTGGTTTTATTGTCATCAATTAATACACTTCTTAATTACATTACATATTTTTACATTATTACATTATGTTATCAATAAATTACCTTTTTCAGTAAGTTTTGGCCACTGCCTGACATCATCTACCCAATGTTCCCTTTTACCAGACATTTTCTTTAATGAGCAGGAACCACTTTCATTGAAGTTGAGGGCACCGGCAAGTGTCGCACTGTCACACTTCGCAGGCATGCAGTAATGGCGGCAGGCAAGATGGCGGCACACATAGAGTTTGCAGCGGATTTGAATATATGCGGTTTATTGTTGATGACCGCATTGTTTTTCATATCGTCCCCTTGGAATTATAAGGTTCTATCTGACATTTTTGTCAAAATTTAGTTATTCACATATTCTTATTCTGTGACAATTTATTTACATTATGTGATGTTTTATTTTAAGTTGTGTGCATTTTGGGATTTTTTATTGAAAAAACAAAAAGGTTCTATCTACAGAAGTCTATGGAACACAAAAACGTTAAAGCTCAATATCTCAAAACTACTCAGAACGCAGATAGAACCTTATAATTCCAAGGGGACGATATGCATACATATGAGTTTGCTAATTTCTGCATCTTCCTTGCATGTGTTTTTGATCGGCACATACAAGACTCATTCAGGAGATGCATAATAGGCCCCCCGAATGTATAATAGCGAGAATTCCGTGTTTGGCAGGGAAAGAGTACCCTTAACAAAAAGTATTATAGGCCTATTTCAAGTGTATTTTAAGTATACTTGTTAAATTACATAGTTAAGTATACTTTACGTAGTATACATATTTAAGTCAACAGGTTTTTTTTGGGACCGGTACGTAATTGGGTCGATACCAGAATACCGATAAGCTTCAGGTAAAACGATACGGTTATCGATACTTGTGTTGTTTTATCTCTGTATGCTTAAATGTTAATGGTGAATAAGAAGCGGCTACTTGTCATTTCCCTTCAATTGACACATTTGTGCCCAAATTTGTCTGAATGGCTTCATGCACATAGTTTTGTTAATAGTTTCCTATTTGAACATGTTCTGCATTTATTTTCCCCAGGTTTTATTTTTATTTTTTATTGAAAATCATATTTGAATGTCAGGGCAAATGTTGTATTTACCCCTTCAAAGGAGAGATTTTGACATCCAACTCAAAATAACCGCTTTCAACAGATCAGTCTTTATTCATTAACAAATTTATCATGCATAAAAGTTAAAGAATATTCAATTGAACCCCCCCCCCCCCCAAAAAAAAAAGGCTGCATCTATTTTATGATCTCTTGAATACAACACAACAAATTAATTTGGCTTAAAACGGTGGAACATAGTGTGGAACTAAGTTCAGCTATTAAGTTGCTCCAACAGGGTATCAAAGAGTTAAATAAAAATAAATAGAACTAAGAAAATAGTACATCTATATAATAAAAACTTCTTTATGTTTTTATTAACATATAGAACAGACACTCGTTGATATATATATATATATATATATATATATATATATATATATATATATATATATATATATATATATATTTATACACACACAAAAGTAAATTTTATTTACAAGACAAAAGAATACAATATAAATGGGAGCAAAGGCTCAGGGGAGGGCAAGGCCTAAAATAACAAACAAAAGTCCACTAACTAATTTACGAAAGAGCTCTAACTCACCTTTATACCCTTATATCTTCTTGGTCTTCAGACACGCTTACAAACGAGCTACAGGTGAATCTTTCAATCAATCTTTTGTTCGTTATCTGGCTCGGCTCGTTGTTCATCTTCAATTCTCGCTTCACAGCAGTTCAGTAAGTGTACTGTTTGAGTAAATGAATTACTCCGGGATACTGGTTTATTCTGACTCAGAGGGAGTGTCAGCTATGTTAAAAAAGTTAACAGCTTAAGTCATTTGTGGATTCATGCATATTGGAGACGCGAACCATTTAAAATGATTCAATTTGATTTGGTGAACTGGTTAAAAAAGATCCGGTGACATCGAATGATTCGTTCGAAAACCAGATAAGACAATTTGCTTTGTTCTGAACTCTCTCACAACAGACACGGAAGAGAAGACAATGCCGAATAAAATCGCAGTTTTTGCTATTTTTGGACAAAAATCTATTTTCGATGCTTCAAAATATTCTAACGGACCCTCTGATGTCCCATGGACTACTTTGATAATATTTTTCTTACCTTTCTGGACATGGACAGTATACCGTACACACAGCTTCAATGGAGGGACTGAGAGCTCTCGGACTAAATCTAAAATATCTTAAACTGTGTTCCAAAGATAAACGGAAGTCTTACTGGTTTGGAACGACATGAGGGTGAACTATTAATGACACAATTTTGCTATTTGGGTGAACTATCCCTTTAAATTTGGCGTACATTTGCTCGATGTGTGTGTGATATCCATGCCACATGAGCTGTGTGTGTCTGCATGCAATCAGTCATCACGGCAAGAGTGAAACAGAGTTCACATTACAAAACTAAGCGACAACAGTAAGCCTAAATTGTTCCCAGCGTTACTCCTCCTAATTGCATTTTTACTGGTTATGGCAAGCCGTTTAAGCTTAAATTATTCCCAGCGTCACTCATCGTAATTGCATTTTTACTAGTAACAATAATTATTATAGAGCTCTCTTATTAATTTCTTACTACTCAGAATTCAGATTAGAGAGCTCTACAAATGAATTTTTATTAGTCATATGTCTCTATTGACTTCTTTTTTCAGAGCTTTACAGAATAACAGAACAGGGGAGAAGTCGTGACCTAGTGGTTAGAGAGTTTGACTCCTGACTCTAAGGTTGTGGGTTTGAGTCTTAGGCCAGCAATAACACCAACTAAGGTACCCTTGAGCAAGGCACAGAACACTCAGCTGTGTGTGTGTATGTGTGTGTTTGTGCGTGTGCACTTTGGATGGGTTAAAGGCAGAGCATGAATTCTGCTGTTGGGCTTAAAAACTGTAATGGGAATGGGCTTCCATAGTCTTTACTGCATGGCTCTGTACACTTTCAGTTCTCGGCTCAATGCAACGATACTTTCAAAATGGCGCCTCGGTGACGTCACACCGAACACGTGACTGACAAAGACTGATAGGAAATAAATATTTTGCTTTGAAATCTCAACCTCAGGAAATGACACCAGCAAACTGTATTCAGATTTCTAAGGATGTGTACATTACTCAAAACAACTTTTTCAACTATAGATGAATGATGTTTGCATACATTTATATTTTCCTCCTCTCAGAGATACCAGGTAGGTGCCATTTGAAATTAAGGCTTTTGTAAAAAAAACAAAAGAGAGACAGAGGGTGAAGTCCCATTAATACTACTGTATATCAGTGCAGTTGGCAGCTTTACTCCCAGCAATCCCAAAGAAAATTACTTAACCGTGGACAGAATACAGCTTTATAACCTCAAACTGAGCAACACAAAACTGATTCATACTCCTGTTTACTTCTGTGCAGACTGGGACTCAAGCAACCAGTGAAAACATTCAAACACATACTGTACATTAATTCAAAGATATTGTCATTAGACAGTGTCCATTCAATTTTACTGTTCTGAATATAAATGTGATATAAAAGCTGATTTTTTCATGTATATAAACCCAATTTCCATCTCCACTTTTATACCTTCAACGTGCATCCTGAAGAGCAATGCAACAGGAATATTTTCTTTCCCCTATATTTGTGATATTTAAACTTCTCCCTGTTTAACATGCAGATCTCCAACAGTGGATGGCGCTACTGATCTGCAAAATATCCTTTTATTTTCTCTATTCAAGTTTATAAATTACTTCTAATAAACTGAATTTTACTAAATTACTTATAAAATGATGAGAATCCCAAAGAGATATCATATAAGGCAGAAATGAATATGTTTTTAAATACTTCATCCAAATTGCTGTACAAGCTGCATCACTTGGCAAGACCTTTGACATCATAACTCCACCTCAGGAAATGACATCAACAAGGTGTCACTGAACAATTTTCAATGATTTTTGCAAAATAGTGTTAAGAAGTGTACAGGAAACTTTATGAACCATATATCATCTCACATAATCAAATGAACGATGCTGATAAACTTGTGCACTGTTGTTCTCATTATGATCCATGGTAAGTAAACTTTAAAGGGGGGTAAATAGATTAAAATGGGTTAATACATAAATAAAACAAATAAGAATAGTTATTAAAAAATAACTGATTTTCAATTTATTTCATTGTAGGTGTGGAAAGTTTGAAATTAGAACAAACTAAAAAGGTCTGGGTGAAGCAAAAAGGTAAAAGTGTGTCCTTTGATTGTAAGGTAACAGGCTTGGACTCTGGTGGTTATGTCCACTGGTACCATAAAGAAAATGAAGGAACATTTAAAAGAATACTGTACATGAGCGAATCCGGGACTGCTACAAGTGAAGCAACAGACGTTGCCGTTGATAAAAAAGATAATTCATATGGCATAAAACTCTCTGTAAAAGATGACAAACAGGCTGGGATGTATTACTGCGCGAGCTGGGATGGCACCCACAGTGAGACAACACTTTGACATGTTTAACAAAAACCAATAGAGACTCCACAACAGGAGTGTTGCCAAAATTGAACTGTTATAAACCACATTTATTATTAACTCGTCTGAAAAGAACCACAAAGTGGTTTTGTGTAGCAAATATGTTTGCAGATATACTTTTTTTAATTCTAGCTTCAAACATTCTTTTTTATCAACTCTTGAATGTAAGTAACTTTTATTTAAAAAAGAAAGAAGAATAAAGCAGCATTTTGAGCAAAAATCTGAGAAAATCATATTTTTTATCTGGATCATATTTGGATAGGCTATTTGGATGATGAGAGCAAAGAGTAGATTGCTTCCATCAACACCATTATTGTTGATGACTGCATTGTTTTTCATATGCATACGCATATATGAGATTGCTAATTTCTGCATTCCTCGCATATGTTTTTGATCGGCACATACTAGACTCATTCAGGAGATGCATAATAGCGCCCCCAAATGTATAACAGCAAGAATTCCGTGTTTGGCTGGGAAAGAGTTAAGTACCCTTACCAAAAGTAAACTTCAAGTTTATTTTATTAAGTATACTTTAGTAAAATTCAAGTATATTGTTAAGTACATTTTATGTAGTAAGTATACAAATATCGGTATACTCGTATACTTGTAAGTGTACTATTTCAATACTCCTTCGGACTAAATTGGCCCACTTTCTAGTATATAAAAGTATACTTTTGAGTATAGGCTATCTGCTTGTAAATAAAAACATTTTATTATAGCTTAATGCATTCTTTTTTTCTTTTTTTCTTTTTTTTTTTTTTTTTGTAAATGGTGTAAATAATTTGTTTTGCAAAACAGAAATCTAAATAATGGCCTGCTCACACTTGTCATGTTTGGTTTAAGCACCAGCACAACAATCAGTGTCTAACAGATCTCCACTGTGCATTTTAAATAAAGACATTATTCGTGTAAATTTTAAACTGTGATTTATTAAAGTAAATATGTTTTAATCTTAAGAAAGCATTTTGAAATTGTGATTAGAAGAGACAGAGGACACAACTCAGACAGTATAAAAACACAGTATAAGTCATTAGAATCAGTTATTACATTGCTACATTGCTACCCGTTTGTAATGGTTTATAAATGGTTTATATTGATGGTTTATAAACGGCATCTCAGTATGGTGAAGTAGTGTTTCCCAATCCCAGTTCTCTTATCATGTACAACACTTTTATTCTATTCTATTCAACCATAAGTGCCCTGCGAAGAGGACATCACTGGATATTGTGCCATGATTCCAGTTTGAAACGAATGTATATGTTTCTCAGGAAGTAGGGAGCAATTAACTATCCATAACCATAACTGGAATGCAGTTCATGCACGTATTGCTCTTTTAACAAGCTGGTTATATGAATCAGGTGTGTTAAAGAAGAGAGACATGCAAAATATTGCAGAGCAGGGGTACGCGAGGACTGCGATTGGGAACCGCTGTGGTAAGAGTCGTAACATTTCCGTCATACGCTTGAGGCATTCAGCCAATCACAAAGCACTGGATAACTGGCCAGTCAGCATACACCTCGCTTTTCGACACTTTTCAGAAAGGCGGGGCAAACGAGAAACATTAGTGTACATTATTTTTTTTACCTTAAACCGTATAAACACATTGCGTTACACCAAATACTCAAAATAATGTTATTTTTAGCAACATCACTTGGACTTTGGTAATATGCAAGGAAAAGCACAAAAAATATCAGAACACTCATGGACTGTATTATATAGTCATGGACTGCCTATTGTCTCTGTTATAAAAACTAATTAATATTTGAATAATATATATTTTTAACAATATTCTTATTTAACTGTATTTTTAATCAAATAAATGCAGCAGTAGCGAGCATAAGAGACTCCTTCAGACGTAAAAAAAAAAAAAACCTTACAGACCTTTTGACTGACAGACTCTTCAGCTGAAGTACATACATAATATTTAATAGCTTGTAGTCTAAAGTCTAGTGTTCATCTGTACCTTTGAGTGTCTTTAGTGTCTTATCCAGACTATCCATGCTGTTGGCAAATATTTCCAGAGATTTTTTTTAACTGCTTCTTCTGCATTTACCCTGGCAAGAAGTTTCTCTTTGAAAGGAATGAAAGTATTTCCTTAGAAATTAACTCCTCAAGCCAAAACTCAGGAACTCAAAGAAAACATATATCATTATGCCATGCAATAAAACAATAAAACTGATCTGGAAAAGAGATATTCAAGAAGCATAAACAACACCTATTTCCTTGCTCATTTATGACCTCCTTCCTCCCTCTCCTCTCCCCTCTTTGTTTCTGATTCTCACTCTTTTCCCCCAAAAGCAAGAATATCCACATGCCATGTTATATCTTGTGAAAATGTTATTTTCCACTTCATGTTTAGTCATTTTAAAGGTCTCTTTAAGGGAAGTAACAAAACAATATGGGGCAATTCAGTAAGCAGATCAGCCCTTTCTGAAGTCAGGTATATTATTATTTATTCAGAAATGTAATTGCGTTGAACACATTGTGCCCATAGAGCAGACTGTATAGTTGTTTTTGCTACTACCTGCACACATTGGCTAGTTAAGTTTATTCTCTAAAACACCTGAGCGCTTTGCTATACATTTTAGATCATGTGTCTAAATTGTTATATTTGATTTATCCTAAATTCTTCTGAAATCATTATGAAATTTGGTTAGGGGCTTTTGTTACCGCAAATCTATGGCTAGGTCAAACTGAAGGCTCAAGAATGATAAGAGCAGTAGGCACGTCATCAGAGACCTTCTGATTTCTGTCTATCGCTGCTGTTAGCAAGTTGTATGGGAAAAGACTAAATAAACTACACTTTTGTCATAAGCAAGCAGTAGGCGGCAGGCAAAGATGTATTAATCTACATACATCCTCTGACTAACATCAGACTGGCAAGTTTGTGATCGTAAGATCCACATGAAGCTAGCATGAGACTTAAAAGAGACATTAGGGTCACCAGTGAACAGATAATGGAAAGTATAATGAGTCCAGAATAATCAAATATCAAAATTGATACATAATCAACCTTTGTGATCAGTTTTTAAATAAAAACACTGTCTAAATTCAGTGATCACTTAAAACTGGAATCAGATTGAACACGGAGCTAGAATAAATGTACACTAATTTCTGATAAATTCAGATGCATAAGTAGAAGACCAAACACACATTAAACCTTCGACCAGGCTGCTGGACTCTGCTATTTGGGCCGGCGGGTGGATCCTTACATCTTGAACCTTTAGTCAAGTTAACACATTTGTTAATTTTCCCATTGACCCAGGAACAGTCATTAAAGTTCAGTCTTTGCACAGAGATATATAAGGCTTGTTGCAATTTTTTGATTGTTGTCAGCATAACTTCAAGCTCATTTTCAGTCCTCAAATCTTTACACATATTCACATATTGTTCTTGAAATGATTGGTTTCTGAACAATCTACATTGTCTGGAATGTTTAACAGAGGATTAGGTTTCCTGTTGGAAACTCCTGGGCTTATTGAAGAGATCAGCTTTCTTTTTCTGCTCATTGAGTAAAATACTGCTGAAAATACTGTTGAAAGTCATGGTACTGTGATAAATTCCCCTCCACCATACCCTTACATTTACATTTACATTTAATCATTTAGCAGACGCTTTTATCCAAAGCGACTTACAAATGAGAACAACAAGTCCTTGCTGAACTCTGCCCTTTGACAACCCCCCCCCCCCCCCACACACACCATACACACAATTTTCTATGCACTTTACTGTCCATTGCAAGAGTGTAAATTATGTTCATATGTTCATAGTTTTGCCTATAGTGTATATACACTTTTACATAATCCATCTGTATGGTATGTTCATAGTACACCTATCTGTATATCATGCTGATAGTATTTAAAATCTGTAAATTATGTCCATAATACTTATATATATGGTTATTGTACGTATTTTAGACCTTGTATATTCTGTACTTACTGCTTATTGCACTTCTGGTTAGATGCTAACTGCATTTAGTTGACTTGTAACTCACATGTGCAGTGACAATAAAGATGAATCTAATCTAATCTATTGAGTACTGAGGATTCATGTCGAACTTGGAAACCACACCAGCAATGTCCTTCTGCAGAAACAGAACAATAATAGTACACATTGTTCATGTTATATTGAGTATTTTGTAGACTCCGGCATGAACAACAAAAATTCTGTAGAAGCGAATGGGGGTTCGAACAAAGACTTACATCTCCTGTATTCCCATATTTTTAATTAAACTCTTCCACAAACATAAATATTTAATTCAGATTGACTACCGCCAGGGGCATTAGAAGTTTCTTCTTCAGGTTAGATTTTTTGAGAGTGTTCTGGGCCACTCCGCTCTCCTTTCCAGCCGTATCATTCAATTGAATGGCCTACTCACAGATTTTGAAATTATGGAGTTTAATTTAGATTACAAACTGCTTTATTTATTGTTAAAATTATTTTGTTGGAATACATATAGTCAAAACTGAATAATTGATTCAGTGAATTCATCTCAATGACAGATCTCAATAGAAGTCAATGGCAATTTAAATGTGTTACTAACAAAAGAATAGTTACTAGTCAATCTTGAAATAAGTACTTATATCTAATGCATAAGCACTAGTATCTAATAAATTAGTATACTTACTAATATATTTTCCATTATCTTAAAAATAAGTAAGCTACTAGTTGCAAATATACAAGTACAGTTTATATATTAAATGTTAAACGGCTAGCCATACAGTAGGCAAATATCACAGTGCAATCTAAAAAAGGAATTAATGAACAGTGCACAATCCGATAAGGAGCCTCAGTACACAGTAACACATTATGGGCCACTGGTATGCAGTACATAATGTGAGCAATGCAGTCAAAAAGTTTTAAATCTTTGACTAAGCATTTATTTATGTTTTGCATTGATTGTGTTTTAAGGAGAAAGGTAAAGAAATATATGAAAATAAATGAGAAAAAAGTTTGAGTGTTATGGTGCTTTTTTACTGCATGGTATGGCATGGTACAGCCCAGTTTGGTTCACTGGGAACAGTACCTGGCACCTTGTTTAATACCACCTCGGTTGAAGTTCCAAGTGAACAGCGGAGCGGATCCAGCGGGAGCTTGATTGGGCGACACAGAGGTTTTTTTAAGGAGTCGTGGGAGTAAAGGCAGCACAACTATAATAACGTGAATAATCCTGCCCACTCTTAAGCAGTACTAAACTGCACTGGAAACGCAAACCGTGCCTTGCCATACTGAGCCGTGCCGAGCCGTGTCATATCACAAAGTGGAAAGGTACCATTAGATGGTCTTATGAGATTATGCAACACTTCTGAGTTGCATTATTCTATAATTCTATAATTTTTAACCACACACTGAAATGCTACTTCAGCTGCTTGGGTACTTGTTTTGTTTGGTGCAGGCAGTCCAAACAACATTGAAATTGCATTCATTGCAGACTAACAGGCTGCTCCTATGTCACTTTTTAAAAGTGTTGGAAATGAAGAATCCCATCATTAAAATGAAAAAGTTGATGGAATGGAATAAATTTAAGGTAAACATAAGGGTTATTCAGATTAGTGATTTAGTATGAGTCTAGGACACCCAATAGCATTTCAACTTCCTGTTTCTTATACACTGAAATTAATTCCACTGCAGAGAAAGCACAGGAGGCGTTCTCTGCCACCATTAATGCTATGAATGCTCTTCTCATGCTTTCCTTTTTCCTGTTTATTCAGTTCATATGCAAAGAGTCTTGATCAGAAACCACAAACTTTTCTCTAAACTTTATATAAACATTATATAAATATATACTTGTATCACTGTAGCTCAAACAGTAAATTATGGTTGTTTAGGGGAATACATGAAACTATAAAATGTATGAATGCAATGTAAGCTGAGACCACCAAATGCATAATTTTAAATGTTTACATTATATGGGAATTTCTCTTTTATTTTTTCCGGATATAAAAACAACATAACCAGATTCAGCTTGCGTTCTTAAAAAGAAAAACGAGCTGCCATCCTTCATGAACCTCAATACAAACTCAGATTAGCATAAGGACGGGAAACAGCCTCCCACTTGTTCCACAAAACAGTATTTTTGTGAAGAAAAATGCTACAAAAGCTGTAGCTTGAGTGGTACCTTTTCATATACCTTAAAGGTATATTAGTTTCTGATCACTATCAGAAAGGTCTATTACCTTTGGAAAAGGGTGCCACCCCAGTGACAACTTTTGTACCTTTATTTTTGAGAGTGCAATTTACAATAACTATTTTCTATATTAGTATATTTTAATGTGTAATTTATTCCTGTTAAAGCTGAATTTTCAGCAGTCATTACTAAAGTCTTCAGAAATCATTCAGATATACTGATTTGGTTCTCAATAAACATTTCTTATTATTTTTTAGTTTTGAAAACTAATGATATGTCCATTAGAAACATTTCTGAAATATCATGTGACAGGTAATGGTAATGGCTGCAGAAAATTAAGCTTTTTACCATAACAGGAAAATAATTACAGTTTATAACAGAAAACTGTTATTTTAAGTTGTTAAAATATTTCAAAATTGTACTAATTTTACTGTATTTTTGATCAGTTATGAAGCTTTGGCGAGTATAAGAGGCTACTTTCAAAAACATTAAAACCACCTATGCTAATTTTATATCTGTGAAATACTAAAGCAGAGTAGAAGCTGTAAAATCTGTCACATCTGAATCATGAGCCACAAAACTAACTCAGATTAGCATGAAGGCCGGAAACTTAATATCATAACCTCCTTTATGACCTCCCCTCATCCCACAATGAAGACAGAAGCTCTTCAGGCACTCTCTGCCATCATGAGTCTTCCAATGCAGTTATGTTTTTTGTTTCTCATTTTCCTTTTTTGTAAAGGTGAGTCTTCTCATTTTGAAGTTTTCAATATACCATCAAGTTATACATATTAATTTGATATTTACATCAGCTATTATATCTTACCTAAAGAAACATATACTTTTAAATCTGAAGGTTTTTTTTTTTTTTTTTTTTTTTTTTTTTGCAGTGGATGGAAATGTGAAACTTCAACAGAAAACTGCAATGATCAAATCTGTGGACAAGACAGTTGTTATAGACTGTATTTTTCCATCAGCCTGCAATGGCTACATTCACTGGTATCAACTAAAAGAGAACCAGATCTTAAGAAGAATATTATATTCATCAATTTCAAGTGGAGCCACAAGCAATGATGCTGGTTTTGAATCATTTAAAGTTGATAAGAAACAGTCAAATTTGGCTCTGAAAATACCTGAACTGAAAGAAGAGCACTCAGCGGTGTATTACTGTGCCTGCTGGATCTCGGGTGGCACAGCAGTAATAAATATCAACTCCCTGTACAAAAACTGAGCAGGCTGTCTGCCTTAAACTGAAACCACAAGCCACAGGTTTTTATGATATAAAAACCATCTGCGAATCTATGAACTGCATGCACTATAAATAGTATCTGCTGATCCTGAACACTTGGGAAAAGAAGGATGAGGTTGAAAATGGGCAAGGAATGACATTTTGACTGTTCAAGGACAAATCTGCTGATGAATAATACGAAACTGTAAGCTGCAGCATTTAAGGAGTTAAAAGAATTGAACTAGCTGCTCAGATAAGCAGACAAAAGGCCTTCACTTGAATTATTCGTTTGATTAACTGTTTATATATCATACATACATTATTATTATTTTTTAAGTTTAGTGGGTCCCCTTAGCCGCCGGCCACTGTGTTTCCACTCTCAAGTCAAATCCCAGCTGGTTGAGTCTGTTGGAAGACTTGTAAATAAACGAATTCAGTCCCTACTGGCGACAGTGTGATATGGCACACGGTTATTGCTGGACCTGTTCAACAGAAAAGTAACTTAAAAACGTTTTAGCACCTCAGTGACCAAAATCAAGATTAGTATTTATTTTTTTCTTTCTTAGCCATTATTAAAAATTCTGCAGGGATGTTCTACAACATGAAGAAACAGCAGATGCTCTTTGGCACAAGCTGCACCTTTTTGTTCAAGAACAAATGACTGTGGGAGACAAGAAAGTCTTCGGTCCGGGTACTCGACTTTATGTTACAGGTAAGAAAAAAATCATATAATTAAGGTCTTCTAGACAGATTTTAAGCACTGTCAACTTAATTTCAGTCCAATTACTTGTGTAACTCAGCTGGAGACAGTGAGAAGAAAAGTCCATATTCCATTCTGCTTATCTAGTGTGCTTGTTTGCTTAGAAAAGGAGAAAATATGTTAAAGTCATAGTTCACTCAAAATGAAAAGTCTGTCATCATTTTCTCACCCTCATATCATTCCAAACATGTATGACTTTCTTCTGTGTAACACAAAAGAAGATATTTAGAAAAATGTTTTTTTGTCCATATGATGAAAATAAAAATGGGTTCAGTGTTGTGAAGACCACTGACTTTCATTTCAACAGTAGAAACATTCTTCAAAATATCTTTTTCATTATATAGATGAATAAAGTAATATGAATTTTGAATGGCATGAAGGTGACATATTTTTTTTTGTGTGAACTATACCTTTAAAATAGTGTAGACCATCAGGAACAATAAATCAATTATATAACAGGTTAGAAGGTTTTAGGTTGTTCAGAAGTATTTGTAATAGACTTTATCTGAGTGGGTGGCTGGATCAAAAGATTTGGAACTGGAACTCGGCTGATTGTAACTGGTAGGAAACAGTGTCAGAATTTCTTCAAATGCATAAAATATTATAATTTTTAAGTAAAAACTTTGCCAGTCGTCCGTTTTTTGTTTGTTTGTTTTGCTTATTTGCTCATTTGCTCACTGATGACTTAAACTATGTTCAATGTTTTTCTCTAGGAGATAAGTTTGAGTCACCAAAAGTGTCTGGATACCTACCGTACCGTAACGAAGATGCCAATCAGACAATGTTATGCAACGCAAGAGACATGTTTCCTGACTTGGTAAAATTCACATGGGAAAAAAAGAATGAAACAGTAGATTGGACGAACGTGGAGGATAAATATGTTGTGGAACAGAGTTACAAAGCTGATGAAAAAGATAAAAAGGTTAAAGTTAAAGCAGTGTCAAGTATGATGATTATAGATAAAAACACAGCCAAAAGCAACGAGTTCCGATGCACTGTTACCCATGAGGGAAACACTGAGAAACCCCAAATTATTTTAATGAAGAAAGGTAATTTGAAGAAACGTTGATTTACTACAATGTTCATGGAGCTTTATGACATTCAGAAATACATGTGTATGGTGTCTGTGCATTTATTTTTTTTAATTTTTTTTATTTAAGTAAGCACGTTGAAAAAGAAACCTACAGATAATGAAAAGCCAACTTGTCCACCCACTGATGAGACCATAATAAATAAAAAATCAGGTAAACAAATTATTTTTTCTATATGAATTTGGATAAATATAGATACATTTTGATGGATTTTTTTTTCTTGTTTCCCATCCAAAATATATTATTCCAATATATATATATAGATATATATAGATATATAGATATATATATATATATGCCTGTATCAGTTAAAATCTGAGTGTGATCTTTTGTAATTTAATGGACCAAAAAAAAAAAAAAACGTACATTGTCAAAACATTCTTGCTAAAACATTTAATACATATATATTACATTTAACTTATTATTTATTTGTTTTTCTTTATTACAGGAGATTCGGAGCAAATACGCAGTCTGTACATGTTTGTCTATGCATATGGTGTCATGATCATGAAGAACGGAATGTATTTTTGTGTTGTGTTTATCTTTCTATTAAAGAGAAAAGCTGCAAGAAAGAAAGATGAAAGCTCTTAGAGATTTAAGATAAATATCAAGTAAGCAAAGGTTTATTAGCACATTTCGCTGACTAAAGAACATATCTACAGCTATATTATCTCTGCTTGATCATATTGCTTTTAAATTTGTTGTAGATCTGCTTTGCACAATTTATTTTTACATCTTTGAAATGCAATATTTCAATTTTTTTAAATGTGTAATGTACCCAAATTTAAAAATGTTATTTGTATTCACTTTGTATTCTGTTTTTTATTCTTTTGGTATTCTCAGAATAAAATCTGCGCCTAAAATAAATGAAATGTTATTTTAGATGTCTAGCAAAAGGAATTCTCTATAAATGCTCTTTTTCTACAATGAAAATATAAATAATGCTTGTGAGGTTATTTTAAAAATGAAATGAAATTATCATATAAAAAGACGATTGCCTTTATGCAGTTTATCCTAGACATTATCAATAAATCAAAATAACAATAAAATATTATATGTATCAGATACATATTTAATTAGGTGGCAATAATATAACATCATAAAATACTATAATAATAATAATAATAAAATTGACTATAAATATATCTGCTAAATTACTAACTAAACTGGACAATTGTTCAGTATAACTTAAGAAGAAGTTTCATTAGTTAACAGTAGTTAATTGTTTTAGTAAACATGAACTGCATGAACAACTCTCCCACAGCATTTATTTGATCTTATTTCATTAATTTTAACATTAACTAATACATTATTAAAATCAAGTTTTATTTGTTAACATGAGTTAATTCACTGTAAATGAACATGAACGAACAATAAATAACTGTATTTTCATGAACTAGCAGTAACAAAGATGAATAAGTACTGTAACAAATGTATTGCTCATTGTTTGTTCATGTAAGTTAATACATTAACTAATGGAACCTTATTGTAAACTATTATAAATTTTCTATTTACAATGTACTACTTAAAAAAAATGGAATAACATTTTACATCCTTATATGGTTTACTACACTACAAAAGAGCATTTCTCGTATCTGTTCTATGCATTAACTACGTTTAAAGATCAAAAGCCTTGTCATGAATGTGAAAACATCATGATGGTGATTGAAACTGCTGCGGTGGAAAATGTGGTTGGGTATGCACACACCTCAGGCGGAGGCGCTTACTGGAATGAAAACAGGCAGCAGTTTAACCACAGTATGATGGGCTGATAATTTATTAGCGGCTGCAGAGCATTTGTCTTGTTAATCTAAGCTGTTATTTGTGGGTGAGGAGGTTGCACTATCCGTGAGAGCACAAACTGACTCTCAGCTGGGGTTTCCGCTCCCCTCTTCCGCTGTCAGGCTGTAGAAATGCATGCATAAAGAGACTCACATTTAATAAAAGCAGTAACTGTTTTAATGCATAACGAAGGAAGAATACAATCTGCCATCATCCTGCATACTTGAGGCTTTGTGATACGTACATGGAGATTCTCAAATTATTGAAAGAAAAACGAAGGTCCCAGACCTGCACAAGGCACATAAGCCCTTATTCAGTGAGCATGGCACAAGTAAACTCAACAGGAAGTAGATTTCTTTTACTTAAGATGATTTAGGAATGCTTCCTAAAGTGGAGCCAAAAAAACAAAAAAACCAACACATAACAAATCCATGCATGATTACATGTCATATATTTCTTCATTTAAGTGCATTTCATGCAAAACCAGGCAAGTCCTTTATTTTACAAGTAATTCAAGCCTCTATCATCTCGCTGTTCGTTCCAAAAACTCAGACTGGTAGAACTCACATTAAAAAAAATAAAACCGATTGGAAAAAGGTGGCAGTGCAGACCTGAGACTATACTGCTATTCACAGTGAGGTCCTCTCTCCAGTGATGTATGTGAGATCAGAGTTAATACACGTGTGGAGATGCTAGCATAAACGTGAGACTGCAGTCGTTTTGTTACACAGAAGCAGTTGAAGAGTGTCAAGTGAAAACAAGCTAAATGTTTGTTATTTCTGTTCGAAATACACATTAAAATCCTTCATTTTTTTAAATCCGTACTGCATAAACTAAACTAAACAAACTGGTTCAGTGGAAAAACACTAAGACACAAAAAAATGGAGAATCACTAAGAGCTTGTGTGGGCAGATGGAGACAGATAAACAAACTGCTGATCATGCTGATAGTAGATCGAAGGCAGAGACTGTCTAGTTCTGGTCACCCATGTACAAAAACCCATATGAAGACACACGGCCCGAGGTCCAGCAGCGCTGGAAGAGGCTGTTGCACTCGGAGCTCCTGATAAAAAAAGAAAAATAACAACCTATTATTTACATTAATTAGATTAGATCCACTGAGGAAGTTAAACATTTTAAAAAATAACTATTAATATTAATACCTGCTAGACAATGGGCTTCTCAAGATCATGTTTATCATCAAGGTCTTCATCAGAATCTACAGAAGCAAAAGATCATAATAGTGTGATTAACATCAATGTCCGCAAACAGAACATGGCTGGTGTTTCCACACAATAAACAAACCGATTGGCTAATATTCATAATATTCAAGCTTTCAATTTTTTCCTATTAATAAAGTACACGCAAATCTGTAAAACTGAAATAATGAAAAATGAAAAAAAAAAAAAAAAAAATATATATATATATATATATATATATATATATATATATATATATATATATATATATATTTATATATATATACACACACACGTTGGAGTAAGTATTCATTATTTTAAAAAGCATTGTTTACAAAGTGAACAACATCTTTCTGAAAAAAATCAGCACAGTAAAGTGATCCTGTTTTTAGAATGTGAATCTAAAGCACGCAAAGGCATAAAGTAATGCAAAGACATGCGATCATTTAAAATGAATGCATAAAATACAAGAAACACATACTGTTAAAAAGAGTTTAGATGCCCACAACGGATTGGATACCGCTGATGCAATTATCGAGAAGTGCAAAGAATGAAAGGAGAAGCACAAACAAACCAACAAACCAAAACAAAATAAAAAAAAAGCTGTCAAACTAGAAATACTGTAAATGAGAAAATATAGAGATCTATTGAAGATTGTTTCAGGATTCTTTAATGATTTTGTTTGCAAGATTACAAATGTCTTTACAGTCATTTTTGACCAGTTTAATGCATCCTTGCTAAAAGAAGTATTCATTTTTTAAATCTTACCCCAAACTGTTACTTACTGAACCCAAACTGTTAATATTAATGTATGCTGTATGTATTAATGTGTGTGTGTGTGTGTGTGTGTGTGTGTATGTGTGTGTGTATAAATATATATTTTTCAGCATCATTACGCCAGTCTTCAGTGTCACATGATCCTTCAGAAATCATTCTAATATGCTGATTTATTATCAGTGCTGGAAACTGTTGTGCTGCTTAATATTTTTTTGGAACTTTCAATGCTTTTTTCAGAATTCTTTGATGAATTAAAAGATAATAAGAAGAGCATTTACAATATAATTCTTTTATAACAATATAAACTGCACTACACAAGTTTGGGGTCAGTACATTTTTATTCTTTCTTTTTTGAAAGAAATGTATACTTTAATTCAGCAAGGATTTGTTAAATTGTTAAGTGACAGCAACCATTTATATTGTTGGAAAGGATTCATATTTTTAATAAATGTTGTTCCTTTTTATTTTTTATTCATCAAAGAATCCTGAAAAAAATATCGCAGTTTCCAAAAAAATATTTGCCAGGCCAGCACAACATTGATAATTCTAATAATAAATCAGCATATTAGAATGATTTCTTACGGATCATGTGACAATTTATACTATAGTAATGGCTGAGTAATAGATGTAATAACAATTTCTGTAATTGCATCACAATAAATAAATTCTAGTTTAAAGGATATTAAAACAGATACCATTATTTTATATTGCAATAACATTTTGCTAGATTACAGTTTTTTCTCAGTTTTGCCTTGATGAGCATAAGAGACTTCTTACAGTCTTACAGATCCCAAACTTTTGACCGATAGTGTACATACGTACAAACATACATACATATACATATGTATGGAGCAGATGTTGTTTGAAAATATATGATAAAAGTGGTGTGTTTCGTTGAAACATCTTATAACTGTATGAGGCGGCAAGGTGGGCTTTCACCACAGGTGCTAAAAAGGACCACCAGCATGGGGCAAGTTTTATACCAACTTAAAAAGCATTATACAAATACTTTAACTAAATTAATATATTTACAATAGTTTTGAATCGTATCTAAGGTAATAATTATTCAAAACAATCTTTTTAGCAAAGTTTGTCCTGTTTTCTGTTTATTCTGATAAATAAAACAATTCATTTTCTTTTAATAAATACACGGTCATTAAAATATTAATTGTCCAGAATCAAAAATATAAAAATAAATAAAATAAATAAATATTCCGGAAGCACTGAAGGAGATCCCATAATAATGTAATGTGGTCTAACAGTGGTATCAATAAATACAACATTTTACTATATGATGAGATTAATATCATATTTTTTATATATGATGGTGTTATTATAAATATGGTGATTATCTGGAGGTGGACATCCAACTTAATATATGATATTTGCCATACAAATAATACATTTAGTGTGTATTGCATATAAAATTATAATGTAGTAAAATCTAAAATTTATTCAAGGGAAATGGTGTATTTTCTCAAAGCTCTTTAATACAGCTGCAACACCTCTAAATACATTTTTCCTTTAATATCTCAAACCGCTCACCGCAGTGCACCTGAGCTCTGACAGTGGCATTTCCTGGAAAATAATGTGTCTGTTAACGTTGTATAAACCTGGTGGGAACATTATATCTCTCATTTGTAACCGTGATCGGTTTTGACTACAAAAAAATGTAACAAACACATGACTGTAGGTTTCCGTGTGACCCCGAGAACCATTTCCGTGCTTGTTCTGCTAGTACTGAACAGTTAGTCATTTCTTACCTGCCATGGACTCAGGAGGAGAGTAGAACTGGCCTTCTGAAACGGGTCCTGGGTACAAAAGAGGTTCTTGATCTAGTGTATTCTGCACTGAAAGATACCCTATAACACAGGACACACGTGTCAGCTAAACACCACGACACTGACACACTGGAAGAGCAAATGAGTCCCAATCAGCATAAGTTACAATGTCATCTGTTTCCATTAGCTTTACTGACCATAGTTATGACTACTGTTTCTCGTCTCACTGTAATTAGATATTAGACTCTCACTGATTTCATCACCAGCCTCCTGGGGCAGGACTTTGAAGTCCAGCAGCCACGTCTCTATCCATGCCAGAATAAAGGATATAATGGGCAACAAATACCCAAACGCTCCCTGCGAAAGAAGCTGGACAACAAAACAAATGTATTTTTATTGTTTTTGCATTGGCCAAAAAATAAGTATAAATCTCTAATAAAAAAATCTCATACCTTTGACACAACTACTTTGACTATTAAAAAACCAGTTGCAATCGTTGTAGTTATCTGTAATGGAGTAATGAAGAGATGTGATGATCATTACATTAATCTATTACAACTTTTACAATTACAACGTTTAAAACCATACAATTATACGTTTAAGTGAAGCTTAGTCGAATTATTTTGATCCAGCAACTTGTGTTAAGAACCGGACAAGGAAAAATAGCGCACATTATTGGAGAGTAAAGCAACAGTGCCCTCTGGTGGAGAACGGAGAAATATCAAGTATTTAGCCACTTACCGCAATGGCCCACCAATGGCGCAGCTTACACACTGCATAGGCTAGAATCAAGGCTGCAAAGCGGAACACAGCCAAGAGCTGAGGAGACAAACATTCATACACTAACATTATCCTCTGCTTCCATATATACAACACTTATAATAAGTCATTACTTTCTTTAGGGGAATTGACAAGATAATTATTTTTGCTGCCTTGGTGACCATTGAAGATTGAAAACTTTTGTATGGTAGTGTATGTAACACACTTACATGTTCTATCAATATTTCAGGACTGGTTGATCAACATTTCATAAACAATATGTTACATTAAAAACTCAGTTTAAAGAATGTGGTGAAGTCGTATTTTAAAAATAGCGACACTTTGCATTAGCATAAATCTAGATAACACAGAGCTTACAAGGCAAAGTAATTTCCAAAATACAGAGTTGTCTTGACATTTTTTTTAACAAGAACCTGCTTTTTTTTTTTGCCCGGCATCACACCATAACAGGAACTCTCACATTTAAAAATAACATTTTTTAAACTCTCATTTCAGTGCACCAAAGAACTACATGTGTACATCACGGAAACAAACCTCTTAATAAGCATGTGACCCCTAGAAAGAAGGGTTAAATAAATGAAAAAGAAAACATTTTGTCAAGTTGTTCTAAACCTGTAAAAGGCTTTCTTCTTTGATAAATAAGATACGTTGAAAAATGTCATACAATGAAAGTCAGTAAGGTGCTTTATTTTTTATTTTTTTTACACCACTGACTTACAGTATATGCACAAAACATTCTCCAAAATATATGCCTCTGTGTTCCAAAGGAGAAAAACTAAATCAAGGCGAGTAAATGATTAAAACATTTTTATTTTCGGGTAAACTATCCCTTTTAGATCATAAATGCCCAGAATCACAAAAAAGGCTTAAGGCTAGTCCCAGACTAAAATGCATGATATCACTATCTCGACTGAAAATAACTTTCACTGATATTAAAAAAAAATGTAAATATGACATGACAATAAAAAATGTGTACCAGTTATTTGAATCAAGGTGCACACCAGTAATGTTTTTTTTCTAAGGCATGTTTAAAAAAATTTATCTAAGGCCTAATCCTGGCTTAATCTAAGCCCTGTCTGTGAAACCAGGCCTAAATTTTGCAGGGCAGAAATTGTGGTTGAAAGAGAGCTCATATGTTAAGTCAAACTAGAAAAGGGAACTGTGGGATGGACTGGCCCTGATATTTTACCACCACCAGTTTCATCATTATTCACAGCTTTAAAGGCTAGTGATTTCCCTGATAAAGCACCAATATGTAATATATCTTAAAAAGCAGGTCCTTTACTTTTGCAATAGGTTAGGAAATCCCAGACTTTTTTTCTGAGCCAAACCCATCTGACTATAAATATTTACTTGAAATTCCCTCTCAAATTTTAAGGTAATATTTCTGAAATAGAGCGTATGTACTTACAAATATGTCAAAAAACGATTGGTGGTAATCATATTCCAACACCTCTTTTCTCAGCTGCTCTTTTATACCTCCGTTGACCTGGATGAAGTTAAACAAAATATGTAAAAACAAAATGTGCAAGTTACACAGGTGTTTTTTTCACATATATTTAAAAGAGGTTAAGAACTTGACATTATTCATAATATCCTGTGGAAATGTATTACTCCAACATACATTGAGCTCAATGATCCACAGCAAGGTGACAAACAAAAGGTCAAAGGTCACAAACAAGCAAAATGTTCTTCGGACATCAGAGATGCACTTCTTCTCTCCTTCATAGGACTCGATACGGGCAGAAACGGGTGTTGAGTTAATGTTGCCCACACTGCTGCTGCATTGGCTGTCCATTTCTCGTCAGTCTCGTCCACTCCATTCACACTTCTGGAGAGTCAGACTCTGTAGTCATGCCTAGTTCTGAAATACATACAAAGTGGAGGCATTTTACACAGCGATCAAAGGTTTATAGTTATTACTGTCATTTGATCAGGACTTTGTGATGTCTTCAAACTAAATCAACAAAACCCATCAAACATTCTGTACGGTCACTGAGTGGATATACTCAAAACACACACACACACACACACAAAGAAGTGATGAAACGAGTGCAAAAACTGTTATAGAATAACAAAATAAAATAACATTAATTTGATCCATAGGGTAATTGATTTTTAACATCATTTTTAAAAGTTAAAAGGCAGGCCTACTGTGAGTTACACTATTGCTGACTGTGGGATGCATGCTTTTGCTGAAGCTACCAGTCTGCAGTATATCTAATTCTTTTTAAATAAGCATGTTTAACAGCAGGAATCCTGGTGAAAAACTGCAAGAAATCTCCACCGATCAGAGAATCAAACACCACATTACACCAAAAGAACACTTTATTTTGAAATACGTGTTAAATGTGGTTTCTATACCCACATCTTTAAATCAGTATTTTTATGTTGATCTGTTTAATTAAAGTCGACAGATTAAGTACACAGTCTTGTCTTTTTGGCATCAAATCAAAGTTGGTAAAGTTGTTGTTTTCCTCAAAGCTGGTTGACTTACAATGCTTTAAAGGGAAACTCCACCCCAAAATGAAAATTTTGACATTAATCTCACATTAATTCCAAACACATAAAAGCTTTGATCGTCTTCGGAACACATTTTAAGATATTTTGGATGAAAACCGGGATGCTTGTGACAGTCCCAAAGACTGCCAAGTAAATAACACTGTCAGGGTCCAGAAACGTATCGTCCGAATAGTCCATCTGCCATCAGCGGATCAACCGTAATGTTATGAGGCGACAAAAATACTTTTTGTTTGCGAATAAAACAAAAATAATGACTTTATTCAACAATTCCTCTTCTCTGTCTCTCCTCACATCACTGTAGCACCATTTGGGAGAATAGGAGCTGAATGCAGGCTGAGTCTGAGTCTTCTGAGTCTGCCACGCTGCCTCCTGGTTTTCATCCAAAATATCTTAAATTGTGTTCCAAAGACGAACAAAGCTTTTATGTGTTCGGAACAACATGGGGGTAAGTGATTAATGATCATATTTTCATTTCAGGGTGGAGTATCCCTTAAACAGAGAAACTATGGGGCAATATGAATTGGAAAAATACTTCAGAACCTAAGTTGTTGAAAATGTTGGTGGGAACTGTTGCCCTCCATTACACACCTCTTTGGAATACTTGGTTCTGAACAAACAAAGCATTCAGCAGTAAAATATGTGGAGTAATAACCCGCTGCCCATGACAACAATACATAACCAACCGCTTGTTCAGGAAACGCTGATAACCAACTCTGAATAATAGTTTCAACTTAGATTCATATTTTAAGTTTGATGAAAGGTTTTGATCCACTTCAAATATTGACAACTGTAGTTGTGTAATAAGCAGGATTATCTACAATCATGATGAAAAGATAATGTTCTAACTTCTTTTACATCATGTCATTAGAGAATTATAAAACTACCAGCCAAAAGTCTTTAAGTGGATCAATCCTGCTAAAATCAACAAAGCTTGCTATAATTCAGTTTTGATCACAGTCGCAAGGACTGTGGCAAGTGAGCAATACCTAGACTTAATTATATTCACTAGGCATGAAAATGTAGTCCAGCCAGTCTTATCAGGAAGCACTGCAAAAAATATTTTAAAAAAAAACAGGCAAGAGTTTAATAGAACAGTAAGAGTCTGTTTGCTTGGTTATTAAGACAAGTTCCTCCTACTGATGTCATTTACCAAAAAACAACCAGCACAGGAATCCCTTTCAGGGTCCTCATGCCTTATGGACTGCATAGTTTGCATATCACTCTGTAAGACAGACTTAATAACACTAGGCAGGATATTTGCTTATCCTAAATAGACATACACGAGAAGTGAACTGACTTTTTGCTGTAATTCATTTCATTCTAGACTAACGTCATCCTTCCTGATAACTTGAATGGGAAATTTGACTTCATTGCTACCATGACTCTAAGTTAGCTGATATGCTGATACAAAATGGACCTAACGTTAGTTCCTTTTATAATATGGACAAGTATAGAAAGCAGTTATCTCGAACTAATTTTAGTTTATGCTGTGCAGTGGTTATTTCAGAGCTCTGGCAAACCACTGTATAAGCTTTGGGCTAGCATGATGATAATACAGCGGTATAGCAGGAAAAGCAGCGCGAATAGCACAACATTTGAAACACAGTGTTATGATTATACACCAGAAATGTCTAGTATGCTAACTAAAATGTAACAAGCGAAATGAACAGTCCTAACGTTACACTAACAATCTCTTATGAAAACAATCTATCCGGTTACATCGAGTCTATTTACAGAACATCACAGGTTCACTTCTTGTCATATTATAGCATTTGTTTATCAAAAACAATGTGAGCTATCGATCATATCGCTTACCTTGCTGTGCAATCCCATAAAAGTACGCCTTGTATTACAATCAACCAAAAATAAATCGGTGAGGATATACCCGTCGTTAAAAATTCCGCACCATATAATGACTTTCGTTTCAGTCATACAGGAAATAGTGTGATGTTGTTTTGGAAAAGGAATTCTGGGATATGTAGTAGAATCCGGAAGTGCGTCAGGCCTAGTCACTGTTCGACTGTAATTCATTCAAAATAGCCTATACAGTTATACACCATTCGCTAAATAGCCCTAAAATTCAAAATTGTTTTAATTTCGTTGAATTAGAAAGAAAATAATTACTAATGGGTATTTACAAACAAATGAGGCTAGAGCTGAATACTTTCAGTATTCTTTTGGTGAAACGTTTAATGTGATATAACGTAGGCTATTTAGTCACTGTATTCTTGTATTAAACATTACTTGTTAACATTGTTAACTCATGTCCTTTAATAAATGTTAAATATCAAGGTATATTGGGTATAGAAAAGAACTGCAATATTTGCCTACGCTCATTGCAGAACTGCTCATGTTCAGTTCAATTTGATGGTGACTGTTTGTGGACTGCAGTCTTCATTTCATTCCGCAGATTTTTAGTGGGGTTTTCAAGTCTGGGCTCTGACAAGCCTATGCAAGGCCATTCAGCTCTTTTTTTTCTCACATGATGGTATTATATCTTTCAATATGGGGGATGATTAGAAAGATGAGTGGAATTCATAGATATAGTAGCATACCAGTTTTAACAGATAAAGAAAAATCAGCAGTTTTAGATGAAGTAGAAGTTTTAGCAGAAACATTTATGAAGGTGCATAGATAATATTCCTGAGGAAATGAGAAGATATGGAAGACAACGCATTAGAGAAAATCCAAACATTTTCAGGTAGTGTAATAGAGGCAGAGTTTACAATGTATGAAATGAAGAGAGCACTCTCAATGGTAAGAAAAACTTCTCCAGGAACGGATGAAATTTGTGTTGACTTGATAAAAAAAATGTATCAAAAAAATCATTAAAGATCATTCTAGGATTGTTTAATAAAGAATGGGAAACAGGGAGACTTCCTTCTGAGTGGAAACATGGGCTCATAGTGCCAATTGCTAAGCCAGGGAAAGACAAAACTCAACCAAGCAGCTATTCCAATAGCACTGACATCAAACACATGTATAAGCTTATGGAGAGAATGGTAATGTCAAAGTTAGTATATTTTATTGAGAAAAAGGGGTTATTTTGACAATACCAGAGTGGTTTTATATAGGGGCGTAGTACTATGGATTCTGTAGTTAGTATGGAGGCAGCATTAAGGAAGGCTCAAGTAATAATAATAATTAATTACATTTATATAGCACTTCTCTAGGCACTCAAAGTGTTTTACATAGACAGGGGGTATCTCCTCATCCACCACCAGTGTGCAGCATCCACCTGAATGTAAATAAAGTAAAAGTAAAGTAAAAGTAAATAAAGAGGTAGTACCAGAATGTTCTTTGATATTGAGAAGGCATACGATGTATTCATAATGTATTCAGTAGTCAGACATCATCTTCTCAGTCCGAGCTGATTGGCAGGTGCTGTGTGGGTTGAACACCCCTGGGTCACTAATGCCCAGCTGAAGGTCAAAAAAGCGAGTGGACGCGGTCACGCTTCTGTTTTTGGTGTATGTCTCCTGTACGGGATAGCAGTCCTTCAAAGTGTACACACCAACCTAAGCTTCATCTGTGAAAGACAGAAAAAAATGAGCAAAGTGCTGATCATGCAAATCAGGGCCACATTACAAGTCTTGTGTAAGCATACTTATTATAAACATACTTTTGTGAGCTTGTTTCCGATCAGACCATTCTTGGGGCTCGATCATGTCTCCGGGTCCTCCAATGAAATACTGGTCCTCATATATGGAGTTCAGGGGAATATCAAAAGGGTCCCAGGCCTCCGTCAGAGCAATCTTTGCACACTGCTTAGTAATTTCTTCAATTTGGAAAAGCACTCCACTCTTGAACAGGTAGATGTACTCAAAGAACCTCAAAGATAGTTGCACAATGCAAATACTTTTACTGCAAGATCGTTTTAATTCAGTTCAATCTGTTATAGTGATTAGATATTAGGTTAGGAAAAAAAAAAAAAAAAAACAGAACACACAGCACAGCACACAGAGTTTTTAAAAAAGTTTTAAAATCTATTTAATAAAATTTTATGAATTCGTACTCTTAACATGGTGTGTGTCCAGTTTTCTGCTCTAGGCCCTAATTCGCTGATTCTGTGCATCATAGGAGACCGCCGCCCGTGTGTTTCGTCAGTGCAAAGCTATAATCACATGAGATTTAAATTTTCACACAACTATTCAAAGTCCTGTGAGTGGAGCAAGAGTAGAGTACTTTCGATAAAACGTCTGCGCTCGTAACTAATCCAAACGCCAAAACAAAACTGCACCAGCTGCAGCATCCATGTCAAACACAGAAACCCCGATTGGTCAAACATATCAAACTGTATGACGAACATAGATTTATTTTCCACTATCTGAAAAAATATTAAAATCACGTTTCGTTGCTAAAACGCATTCCTAACAACATTTTATGTATATATATCTATATCTATATATATATATATCTATATATATAGATATAGATATATATATATATATATATATATATATATATATATATATATATATATATATATATATATATATATATATATATATATATATATATATATATATATATATATATGTGTGTGTGTATATATATATATATATATATATGTGTATGTATATATATATATATATATATATATATATATATATATGTATGTATATATATATATATATATATATATATGTATATATATATATATATATATATATGTGTATATATATATATATATATATATATATATATATATATATATATATATATATATACACATATATATACATATATATGTATATATATATATATGTGTGTATATATATATATATATATATATATATATATATATATATATATATATATATATATATATATATATATATATATATATATATATGTGTGTATATATATATATATATATATATATATGTGTATATATATATATATATATATATATATATTAATGATTATACTCCAAATATTAAAAAACGCATTATTTGTATTGCATTTCTGTTGTAACGATTTCATAATAATAATGAGCACGTAGAATTATCAATATAATATTAGGCTACTAGCCTACTACTAATAAATGTATTTTTAATGTATTGTATTCGCCTGTTTAATGTGTTAATTATACTTTTGTTGTAAGAAACCATAGAAGTTTTAACTTTAGTTTTTAAGAAAATTTAATTTAGTTACATAGTTATAGTTTATAAGTGTATATGGTGGTAGTGTTTTCTCTTTTTGTTCTTCATTTAAAAAGTATGAACAATAAGTACTTCTTTGCATCGAAAGAATGTGTTACATATATGACAAAACAAAACAGACGTCTTTATATCTTCAGTATGTGCTCTATGGTGCTGTTATTATAAACTACGCAATTTGCATCAGCTTGTTTACGAGCAGAGCTTGCTGAGACATCCGGGCCAACAGATGGCAGCATCTACTATTACCAATACTTTTGATTTACTCTGGCTGTCTTTAATGTACGTTCAGTGTCGTTGGCTTTTTAATATGGCGAGTCCCGTCCAGCGTGTGTACTAAAGCCAAGCTGAATACGTTTAAAGAGACTTAGAAAATGTCTGAACTGACACAGAATCAGTTTGAATCGAGTGATGATGAACTCCCAGAGGAGGTCGCCTTTGATGCGTCCAAAAGTGTCGCTCTGAAGAGCGTTAAAGATGCGCTGGATGCAGCCAAAAGGTCTGTGAGTGAGTCCACTGGCTCCAGACACCGAGCACATGAGCGCTAACGGGGTAAACATGTTTGTTTTACACTTTGTTTTCCAGAGAAAAGAACCAGCTGAAGGAGAAGAGAAGAAAGAGACAACAGCTGTTTCAAGAGCAAAAGGTCTACATGATTATTATCACTATATATTATCATTATACATTTATATATTATTTATCCACTTTAACGTAATTCACAATAAATTGTAGCATATTTAGCATTAGGCAAAGTATCGTGAAATGTTGTATCTCTTGTTTTTCAGAAGCGAAAACTTCTTCCTCAAGAGCTCTTGGAGGAGTTTGATACAGAACTCCAAAAGTAAGTTCCCCAGCTGAATAGAAACGTTTTGATTCCTTAAATCATTTTGGAAACTTAATATATTGTTAATCCTTCATTTTAGACAGACATATCCATCAGACAATAAAGGAATAAAGAAAAATGTTTCAACAAAGCCATCACACAACAAAAAAGGTAATAAAATCTTCAACCTTGCAATTCTAGAACTGTAAAAATCTAGAACTTAAAAAATTCTCTGTTGGTTGGTAAAAGTATTGAATGACAAAACTCTTTTATAGATGAGGAACAGGAGACCAGGACCATGCCTAAGAAAACCTCAAAAAGGTAAAAATAATAATAATAATAATGTGTTTACATTCATCATACTGAAAGGGTTCCAAGTGTACATCTGGAAAATATGTCTGATTTCAGTTTACCAGTCAGCTACAGAGTAATGAGGATAAAGGATGAATCTGATGCCAAATCACTGCAACAAAGGGCCATGGACTTCGTTCAGTCGCGCCTTTATGGAACAGGAACCAAAAGGACCACCAGTAAGCTCATGCGCTGACTTGGCTTTTTAACAGATTTTGTAGACCAACTGAATATTCAAAATATTTTTGTATATATTTATCTTCAGATGCAGAGCTTCTGTCCCTCAAAAAGAAAAGAGGTGCGAGCCAAGGTGCAGCTGTGGAGTTTGCGAATAAAAAATTGGGTGAGTTGTGAGATTTTCATGTTCAGCAAGTATATCATGTCCTCAACGTGTGTTTTGTGAAGCAACCAGCTGAGCTGTTTTTATTCATTTATAGGTGCTTACAAAAAGGCGAGGATTACAAGGTCCAACAAACGGTTTATACGCCAGCATAAACTGATTCCTATCTGAGACACAAAACAGGAGAAAGAACTGCTTAATTATGAGTTCAACACATGAAAACCGTCACATCTGGGGACGGCTTCCATCATCCAGCTGTTTTTGACCTTGTGGATCATATTTTTCAAAAGGACACCTTTATTTCAAAGCTTTTTTTTTTAGCCTTATAGTTTTAAAATATTAAACCTTGTTATAAAATAAGATTAAGTCATTTAAAAAAAATTACTTGCCGTACAAATGAAAACTTAAATTTACATTCAGCTTCTGCCTCAAGTAAAAATGTTTTAAGTTTAAATATTTACTGTACCCATCAATAAATGTAAAACTGATTGAAGGATTAATAATTAATGTGTCAGTTACTTTGTACATAAGACTTTATTAAATTAAATGACTCTGATGACCATATAAACAAGTCATGGTTGAAGAATTTTACAAGGAAGCTAAAAGGAAAGCTCACCCAAAAATAAAAATTGTCATTTACTCAACTTGTTCCCAACCCATAAGGTTTAGGTAAGTCTTTAAAAAACTATATATGACATTTGCTCTATGCATGTGTGTTTATCATCATTTAGATGTTTAGTGTTTGTTCATCATTTAGTGTTCCTATAGCTCAATTGGCGCGCATTGTGCTAAGAAGCGCAATGTTGGGGGTTCGATTCCCCGGGAACACATTATAGGTAAAAATTGATAGCCTGAATACACTTTAAGTCGCTTTGGATAAAGGCGTCTGCTAAATGAATTAATTTAATTTAAAATGTACATTTTAAATTTAGATGTAAATAAAAGCCTTAATTAAATCTAATTAACATTTAAAATGGTATCACTTAAAAAAACTGTCATTAAACAGTTTGATTCATATGGTTTATTTTACGATGTGTTTATAACCTTCCTGGATCATTTACATTTTGCTTACCTGGACTTTCGATGGAAAGACAGAAACCTCTCCGGTTAATACAAATATCTTCATATAATGTGTCTGAAGATTAACCAAAGTCTTGCAAGTTTGTAAATGAGGACATCATTTTCACTTTTGGGTGGACTATTCCTTTAAGTACGTGAGAAGACACTTAGTTTGGCATTATTAATGCTCTTTGTGGTGTAATCGCATACATCCGAACGCTTGCTGAAATGTCAAAACAGACCGGTATATCTCGTTCAACTGGGTATTTACGTTTTATTACTGAAAATGATAAGACAGTGTTGATGACAATACTGTACCATTCTCCTTGTTTTAAAAGTACTGATGATCTGAAGGATTGCCTGGTAAACAAGAGGAGAAAAAAAAAACAATGGAGCAGGCTTGCCTCTCTGGGACTGGATATGACCTTAATTTCACCATGTTCCTGTCGCACATCCAAACTGCACAAAAACACAGTGCAGGCAACAACGAGAGAACGCCTGAATATGGACTTTTTAAAACTAGGCATAAGAGATCGGGTGGATGAAAAGACCATAGACATCAATACAATTACAAATCAACGTGTCCGAAACATTGCATCAATCCTGCAGTGCAGTTGGCAGAGGGAGGGTGCGCTTGCACAAAAAAGGGCATAACTCAAGACAGCTCACACTAACGCTCTACACTAAATACCACTACTAAGGATGACTCCAGCAGTGTTAGGTTTTCTGGGTTTTAATTTTTTTGATCTGTAAGATAACTAAATGTTCCACTCTTCGTGTTAATATAATTTCAATATTATTTCTTTTTTTTTTCTTTTCTTTTTTTAAATGGTAAAGTACACAAGCTGAGACCCGAAAATAGCAGGGCGTTGCCGCGGTGGGACCTTAGTTATTCGGGCTCGCTCACTCTGCCAGCTTTCAACCAAGAACAAATATATCTTATATGCAAGTCTACTGATAATAACATTATGTCATAATAATTTTCCTCATGCCTTGTAAATTAGGAAACAAACAATCAGAGCCTGCTGAACCCCCCACCCAGCACCTCCTCCCCTCCCCCAAAATAAAAAAAAGACAAAAGGAAAAAAAAAAGACTATAATGATTGGGGAATTTATCTGACTTTTAAGAACCCCTCTTCCTAATGTGTCTTTAGGCCCAGTTTCGACCTGGGTGAAGAGGATCCAGTCTTGTCAGAGAGCCAGGATGGGTCTGGCCATGTGGAGGCTCAGTTCATCAGGCCGTGGTTTCAAAGCTGGCCCCAGTTATTTTTTTGGGGGGGTGGGGGGGGTCTGGGATGGACCGGGATGATGTGGGCCTCTTTCACGTGGTCATTTAAAGGGATGATTCTCCAGGGGTTAGTGCAGGTAATCATCCACTGATGCGAAGGCGCAGGATCCGCTGCCTGTGCGAGCCATGAGGGACAGACACTGAGCTGCCTGGCCGACGGCGAGTGCCAAGGGAGGCTGCTTTGGCAAGTTATGAGTCTCTGCATGAGAGAGAAAAAAGGATAATTAACTGCTACATATGCATGTTAAATTATTTGATGTAAGATTAAGCTCTAGTAAACAGTAATAGACACCACCATTCAAAGATATTTTTAAATTCATTTCTTTCATAACATTTCAGCAAAGATGCATTATATTGGCCATAGGGTACGACAGTCAGCAGAAGTGAGAAAAAAAGGTTATTACGTTTGAAACATGGATAGTTTGTATACAAAAACACATGGATTTGCAACAGAAGGCCTTCATTCATCCCCGGAGCCATGTGAGGGACACTTTAGTACAGATGTGCACACTTTATTTCACGTTTTCTGGACTGCTGAGAACCAACACCTGCTTACCCACATTGAAAATCTTGGAGGGGCCAGGACAATTTTTAATGTAACCCCGATTTGATTTGTCTGAAAGAGGAAAGTCACAAAACTATAAGATGGGAGTTTTTTTGCGCCACCGTACCTTTCTGAACCGAAGTACCCAGATGAAGAGCTAACTGCACTTGACCTTTCCAATGTGACTACGTGTTATGTGTGAAGTCGAGTTAGTGCAAGTACGGCTGCAAACAATTAATCGATTATCTTTTTTTTTTTTTTTTTCTGTCTCAGCTGTTTCGATCGCTCCGGAGCCTGGAGCACACGTATTTTCTAGCAATTCAAACTTACATAGCAGTCAGTTCATTATCAAAACAAATACAGTCAACTAAACATTTAAAAGGTTACATTGGTCAGTTTAAATAGACCGTAGAATTCCGGTCGACTCTGCTGTTATGCCAAGGACATTTTTCCTCATATGAAGAAGATAATCTTTTCTGTCTATGTGCGAACGTGTACGTAGTTTACATTATAAATAATGGTTTAACATTCAAATACATTGCGAATATGGAAACATTTAGATTTGTGCCGAATGAGACCTGAGCAGTCATCTCCAAATAAATTTAGCCAGAGCCGTGCTCACTCGCCCTCGTCTGCAAGCACGCACGCGCTGTCATGATCTAATGCACAGCATCGAAGTCCATTATATGGAGAAAAATCCTGGAATTTTTTCAAAATGTATATGTACTATCCTGTTGTTCCTGACAATAAGCATCTAATTACTTAGTTTCAGGAAAAGAAGACTTGTTTTGGCTCAAATACACGTGCAGTATTCAATATTGTACGGAGCCTGAACAACATAGAGGAGTTCAAATATATGAAGACTAATGCTGTACCTACCTAATATTGCACTGTTGAGTGTTGAGCAGACAGGCTCTCTCTGGATGGAGTCTAGCTGGTAGCCCACAGGGCTGTTCCAGGGATCTGAATATGCCAGCAGACTGAACGCATCCTGCAGGAATGGAGACAATAAGAGGATTAAAACATATATATACACCTCCATGTTTGTAAAATTCCTTTTCTGTGTCAAGGGTATGCATATATTTTTCTAAATAATATTTGTTATTACAGGTACAAACACCACCTATATCCAACTTTTACAATGAGTGTATATTGAAGGCAGTACCTTGAGCATCTTCTTATTGGCTGAGTTTTTGCCCCTCTCACGGCGCAAGTTTTCACTCATGCTCTGTAGCTCTCGGCCGAACTGAATCATTCTCTCAATAGCTGCCTGGCTCCCTCCGCACAACTGCCTCTTAGACAGAGCACTATCCACTTCTGTGCACAGAACATTTCATTCATTTTAAATGGTACACGCGATTCATTTGCATAACATAACTGAATAAAAGTCACAAATGCACGACACCCTTTGACCCACAACAAATTGCATTGCAGATGCACAGGAATTTAACAGAAGAATGAGCCCAATTAATGTTCTCACCCATATCTGCATCACATTCCTCCAAGTCTATCCCGTGAGTAGAGCTGCCATTCAGAAATCCATTTGAAGAGGATTCAGACACTCCGTTTGAGAAGTGATCGACCTCCATCTCCACCTCAGTACTGCGAGGAAGAGTTAACATTTACACAACAGGCTTATTTTGTGCTTTACAGTTACTATGTTCTTATATCATTTGTCCTTTAGAATGAAAGTTGTGATGAAACAGAAGTTGTAACAGAGCTTATCTTTTGTATTATGAAGGTACATCCGAGTGGAAGAGATTATTGGGGGGATTTGGTTCTATCTATGGATTTTGAGATGTGGGCATTGCACTCATGAATGAATTGGACTTAATAATTGAAGAAAGCTGTCATTTCAGTTATGACTTTTTAAATATATATTACAGAGGCAAAAAAAATGTTATCATTCTATAACATGCATAAACAAATAATAGGGAATTTTTTTTTATTTCATGTCAACTTTTAGGATATTTCACTGCACTATGGAACAAAGACCATACCTGATGTTGGTCAGCTGGCCCCGACTGCCATTCAGGACACCAAGCTCGGGGCTTGGTATGGTAGGCGGACATGACTTGTGACTATGGGCTGAGGTGTGGCCTTTACTTGAAGAAACACCATTACAGTAATTACCATCAAAACCTGGAAAAAGAGGGAAGCACAAATGATCAGTGATAACATCTATTCATGATCAACAGGTCATTCTGGTCTAGAATTGGCCTCGATTTGAAAATGATTAAATCAGCAGTTCTCAACCTTTTGACCTCAAAGCCCATGTCTGTCCAAGACAATATTTGTCTGTTAAGCCGACATGTACAAGTGGTACTTCTGTTACGTTAAATGTGATTTCATTTCAATGATAGAACTCTTTATTTTTGGTATTTTTCAGCATTTTAAATCACACAAACATAACTCAATTTAAATCATTTAAAAACTTTTAGGTTCCCCCTGGTTGAGAGCCACTTATCATAATGGCTGTTTCAATGAAGACTACATAAGGGGCTAATGCACCAGGTAGTTAAAACGACTCATTTTTAGAAACTAGCAACCATGTTTTCCCTGGAGCCATTTTCCGTTGCTTTCGCACCACCAGTTCATGGACTTAGTACTGAATATGTAAACGGTGTTTAAACAGCTTTTTAAAAATGGTGGGTGCAGGAGTTTCATATGGCATACGTGCGGCTAATCAAGTACACTTACACCTCTGGTAGTCCCTATTGTGCTGGGTTACACCCTACTCTGAAGTAGGAGCTTATTTAGTCCCCCCCCAAAAATGTTTTCCTATAATTAAAAATGTTCCCAGTTCCTGCGGTGCGAGCACACCTCAAAGCAGGTACTTTTAGAAACTACATTTTTATTTCTCTGGTGCAAAAGCCCCGATTTTTCTAAGATCTAAAGTTTTTTTTTTTTCACCCATGCTGGCAGAAAACAAAATGGTGGATATAATACGTACTTGTCTGGTAGGTCTGGGAGCTGCTGGCTTTGTGAACAGGGCTGTTGAAGAGACGGGGGGACCCTGGGTAACTATCCTGTGACTTAGGGCTCCTCCCACCGAGACACCTGACCTCACTGTCAGTGCCATTCACCATCTCAATGAACTGCCTGACTCTGGAAAGAGAGAGAAATAGATACATTGTGTATATAGTGTCTTTGCTGAAGATTCCTGAAAGACAGCACACATCACACTTACTTCAACATAAAGAGGAGGTCTGGGTTTCTCTCTAACAGGTTTGGGTAAAGCTCTTGAGTGGTCTCTATGGCCTCTCCCATTCTGCCAGACAGGACTAGCTTCTGGATCTCTGCAATCACAAACATGACATCTTTACTCAGTACTGAGTTGAGAATGTTCAACCCAGAATGCTGCATGCTGACGTGCATTGATGAATCATTCAGATACATTCAATTCAATTACTGGATCAGAAACAGTTAATAAACAGTGCCAATACAATTTCACGTTGACTTTAACATTCAGACAGACTCAAAATAGCCTATTTGTGTTGTCTGGGAAGACTCACTCTGTCTATTTTTGATAGAAGCGAGTTCCTCATGTACGGCTTGGTCAGTTGATTTGGCAAAGGCCTCAGCGGTGGCACAGTAACTGTGGTGAACCAGATAGGAGGCCACCATTCTAATAAGAGAGAGTGAATATGTCAGAAAATATGCCACTAGTACAACCATTCATTACTTTTGGAAAGGTTTTAAAAACTAGACACTGGTAACTAGGTTGAAATAAACCTTACAAAAATACTCCAAATCAAAAGTTCTCACTTCTGAATCATGGCCTGCCATTCTCCTTCTCTCTCCCCAATGGGGAAGCGGTCAATCTGGGCTTGGATCTTGGTTCTCCATTCACGCATGTAATCCTCAATATCAAAGACAAATGGATGCTGGCCAAAATTGGCGTCCACGACCTCCCCTGGGGTCTGTAGACCCACTGTGGGATAAAGGTTGGGCTAAAAGCAAAATAAGCACATTTTACAAAATGCGTATTATAGTTAATGGCTAATTTAACAGTTTTTTTTAAATTATTATTAATGATGTGCATGTAAGCATAATGTCTAAAGACTTATTCATAAAACAAATGAAACTAGCTTAAAAGAAATGATGGAAAATGTTGCTGAGTTTAAAGTCTGTCATGGGCGTTTAGAATGAGATGGATTAGAAAAAAAGATTTTAATCAGATTTCAAATGTTGCTTATTGGTCAGATCAGGGCATAAGCACATATTAGTCATTTTCTGATGCTTTCTGAAGAATAACTCTGTGAGAGGTTCTGTGCTCATAGTCCAATAGAAAGAAAGGTCAGGGCTGCTAAACTGACATACTTCACAGAAGTACTCAGATTAGCATGAATGCTGGTTACCAGCCAACTGTGTTTTCTGCTCAATGGATTATTGTTTTAGCCCCAAACAGGCCTCTGTTCAGTTAGCGAGAGCAATGCTTGGGGGTTGTCAGTCCAACATCTTGAACGATGAAGAAAGGAAGGAAAGACAAAACAATAGCAAAAGGCTTCCTCTACAATATCTAAAAATATTACAATAGAACGAAAAATATACAAATGATCTATCACCCCTTGACCCTCAGGCAGGCAAAGACAAAAACAATTCTATAAAGCAACAAATGATGTGTCAATGCAAGTTCAATATTTAGACAACATTTTAACAAAAGACATGCATATAGTCGGCTTATAAACAGCATACATTTATCTGAAGAAACTATCAGAGTATACACTACATAAAACTATAATGAACAATAATATAATCAAACTAAAATAATCAAAATATACACCACCATTCAAAAGTAATATATAAGGAATTAACACTTTTATTCAGCATGGATACATTAAATTGATCAAAAATGATAGTAAAGACATTTAACGTTATTTGTCAAATAAATGCTATCCTTTTAACTTTCCATTCAATGAAGAATGCTGAAAAGTTATATAAAGACTTAAAAAGCACAACAGTTTTAAACATTGATAATAATAAGAAATGCTTCTGAAGGATCATGTGACTGAAGACTGGAGTTATAGCTGCTGATAATTCAGCTTTGAAAATATATAGAAAACTCATATTTTAAAATACAATAATATTTCATAGTATTGCATTTTTTTAACCATATTTCTGACAAAATAAATTATCAATTTGACCCTAGACTTTTGAATGGAGGTGTTTAATATAATATGGCACCAAAATCTTAATTTCAAACCCTGCAGAGAAGAAGAAAAACAGACACTTACCGGTAAATCTGTAAAAGCTATCCCTGAAAAAAAGAAAAAGAAAAAGAAGAATTGCATTAATGTTGAAGTAAAACCAAGATCCGAGCAGGAAACTGTGGGAATACATGGTGTTTAAATAGCCAATGCTTCATATCTCCTATAAACTACTAAAATAACCCTAAATGAAGAATATTCTATTCTTAGAGATAGTAGTATGCATTAGTATACATAATGTTCACTGAATTGATGATCAGTAATAAGAAAGGATATATTAAAAGAAAGTATTTGATCTTAATGAGCGATAAAAATTTTTACTACCAAGACTGTGGCCATTTTTGGTGTAGAAACAGGTATTGTTGATGAGGTTCACACAACAGCCAATCACATCGCCTGTTGTAAATGTGGGACCATAGGGCTGCCCAGTGCCAGATGAGCAGAAGGAGTGCCCGTCGTCACCATGGTATCCATATGAATGTTTGTCCCATCCTAAGGGCAGAACATTGTGCACATATTGGTGATTTTTGGAAACAAAGAACCACAAAAACTCCAGGAAAGAGCACCAAGCTCTCTAAACTCTTATCTCCCTGGCAAGCTGTAGTCTCACAGAGTAACCACCCAGTGTCTGTGCGTGTCAAAAGGTGGAGGATCAAGTTAACAGCCACTAGCTGAATATAAACTACAAAACCTGTCCATCTATAGTGATCACAGACATTTTAGACACAAACGACCTGAAAACATGACATAGCTAATGTGTAACTAGAAATAAAAGCCCAGTGACTCATCAACATCCGAAAGTCGATTTACCTGGAAGTCTGTTCATGTTGACCCCTTGAGCTGACAGGCCAATCCCCATGTACCTGCTCACAAAAACAGCATTTATATGATAAAAAGTTCTGCTTCAAGGGGGTTAAAATTGCTGAAAAGTATTTCAAATCAGTGTTATTTTAGTATCACTGATAACTCATTTTGTATTTAAAGCATTTTCATATTTTTAGTCAAGTGTTTGGTAATTTATAAAAAAAAGGTTTTAATTATTTTAGTACACCAAGTTAAATAACAAAAATGTTTTGTTTGTTTGTTTAGTTAACTATAATAACTCTGGACTGAACAAAAGCTGTCATTTTTCATGGAACAGGTCACTTTATGGGTGCCACCATGTTGAGATCAAATGTCCAGCATTACTAATACTAATTATTTCATCTCTGTAAACTTCATATTATCTGACATTTTCACTAACAGAATAAATTAATCAGTGCTGACTTGTAATAGAGAACTTCTACAAAGATATTAGTAAAGTAAAACTTCGGCATAATGCTACAGTCAAGCCACTAGGTGACAATAAAAGTGCAGGAAAACTTAATAAAAAAAAAATACTGAGTGCATCTTTAAAATTTTCCCTTTATAGTCATTTAAGAAGAAAAAGAATCTGTCACATACCCATCTCGTCCTTTACTGATGATTTTCACCTCAAAGTAATAGACACCGCAGGCAGCTGGAATAGGATGTGTAGCACGGACAGATGCCGCATCTTTTGGGGTCTTTCCATGACCTGAAAGACATAAACAATCATTTACAACTGCTGATGGTTTGTACCACTCACTAGGAACAACAGAACATGTGTAATGTTTTAACATCGCAAAAAAATATATTTTTTAGCTTTGAGAGTTATACACTTTAGGCTGATGATATTTGCCTGGCAACAGAAAAACACTGCACATTAACTGTGATATTTAAAAATGTCATGTGAATATGTACTGCTCTAAATTTGGGGTTTCATGTTTATTGCCATTTTTATTAGCAATAGCCACAACAATATCAGAAAATCATAAAAAAGTTTTTTTTTTTTTACTGTTATTAACAGTCAATAATATGCCTCCTGAAATAGAATTTTCTTACAAAAAAAATAACAAAACAGCTTGTCACCTCATTTAAGTCAAATACTTCAGCTGAATCTATCAGTTTTCAAAAATTCTCAATTTCAGAACAAACATGGCAGTTAATTATAAAAACCAAACCAACATCAAATACAAAGGTAGCAGTAAAAGTACAAGTACATGAACACAAAAATAAGCATATGCTATATAGCTCTAACTGTGTATCAATAAGGAAGAGTTTGATGTCTTGAACTTGTTGGCAGTTTTTTTTTTTTTTTTTCACTGTTTTTATCAAAACCGCTTCATATTAGCTATATATTTGAAGGGATAGTTCACCCAGAAATGAAAATTTGATGTTTATCTGCTTACCCCCTGTGCATCCAACATCATTACACATCAATGTATGGTCACGAGCCGCATGGTTTAATTTGTTTTTGTTTGTGTATGTTTTTTGTTTTTGTTTTGTTGTATATTTTAGCCGTGATTCCCATCCACTTGCACTTTATGGCTAACAGACGTTTGAGTTCAGTATCTCAGTTTGGGTTCTACTGAAGACACAAAAGCCCTTTCACACAGAGATTCCAGATAATACACGGGTAATCTGTCCCGGCAATTGCTCCTGGATCGTTAGATTTTGGTTCATTCACACTGCGAGTGATATCCCGGAATCTGTGCATGGGTTAGGGTCCCATAAAGACACATGACATCAGGACGTATAATGTATGTGTCGAAAACATTAGGCACGTTAACTTTCACTTAAACTGGCGAACGATCTCAGCTTCAGCGCAAATACTGAGGAACTACCTTATCTCTGCTTCATTACAGTTTGCACATATTTTTTCGGGACGTGTTTGCGTTCACACAGAAGGCGACCCGGCAATTTTCTGGGACTAACTTGCATGGTAAAAGGGGCTAAAGTCACCTACATCTTTGATGCCCTGGGGGTAAGCAGATAAACATTAAATGTTCATGTTAACACTTTAACACTCACCTCTGGCACAGCAAATGCATACAGTACATTTACAGCTATAGTTCACTGGTGTCTGAAGCATCAACCCATTATTTACTCATTATTAACACATTACTGGACAGACATAAAATAGCAACAACAAAAATAAAAAATACAGTACTTTTGTCAACACATTTCAAACATAAAGCCTTTGAATCATATTTGGCTCATACATTTCTAAGCCACTAATTGAAAACATGACAGAAACTTTGCTGAAAAACCTGTTGTACACATTCCTCTGGTGGTTCATGCTTTTTAAGCAACAAAAAAAACATTCTCAATTCCAAAATTACTGTTTGCTGTGAAATCTGAATGTGATTTTTATAAAGTGAACATAATAATCTTTATGTCATTACTAATATTTCAAGACAAGCCATTACTGGACTAAAGCAAATTAAGTTAACTAGATAATCTTTTTTTATTGTGTAAAAATGTATGTATCAGTTATCATAAAACAGGATTGTTGAGGAGCATTTATTTATATATATCTCTAAACCATCGAGTTGCATTGCATTATGTGTTTCCCCCCAAATTAAAACTACAGAGGACCTCATACTCATCTTACAAAGTCAGAATTTAATCTTACTTTTTGGTCATTTAACCTGTTAAATGTCACCCCGTCCCATATACGGGACGCCTACATTGACTGTACTATATTACAATCAAATCTAATCTAATCTTGACAAACTATATATCGTTGGAAAGGTCTAAGACTCCCAAATATATATTTTACCAATATTTTTTGTTAAAAATTATGTAGGAAAAGTAATAGATGAATTTATGACAAGAGTGCACCCTCAGAAATCTACATTACAAAAGGAGCTTTGACCTTTGTTTAAAAAAAAGACTTTCTCGTTGCCTTTTTCTCTATCACATTTTAGAAATCATCAGAAGTTATATATCAATTGAAAACACAAAATCTCAAAATTCATCCTTCAAAACCCATTTTAAAATCAGACATTGCATTACCATGTAAATGGCACATCAAAATCATGTTACAAAATGTTTTCAGTCATGAATTATAAAAATTTATGTTTGTATCATGCACATTCAAGTGTCAATCTTCAAAAAACGTGAGTGACAGTTAACAGGTTAAATAATAACAACTGCACCAAATTTTTATCCTTGTGTACAAACATCCTGTCACTATATCAGACTACATGGGTCATAGAATCCTGATGTATCAAATATATATTATTTAACACAATTATTTAGGTTAGGGCTCAGGCTCAAGAGTTAAATATATGGTGCATTTACCACTTTTGGTAACATTACCCCCATTAATAATCATTGTATCTGAATATATTCATAAGCTTATATGTAGCTTGTAAATTTATTAAGACATTTTGGCCTACTGGTAATTTAATGCAGTCTACCTGAAACCTACCTGTGCTCAGCACTGACTGGCCTAATTAATTCTGTGGCCTACCTTTATGACTCAGCTGAGGGAAATGGCAGAGACCTCACTGGATTACTGAGGTGTATTTAATATCTCAATATGGTAATACAATTATACATATATTACAACTTTTTATCTGCTGAATTCCTAGTAAAAGTCTTAAATACTCGCGATGGCAGAAAACCTGCCTCTGCAGATAAACACTCAGAGGCCTTGCTAGAGCTTCTGCGTCGGCCTCGATCACTACCTACATCAGCATGTGTGTATTAAAACACAGCCTTTATGCACAGATCATGTTGTCAAAAGAGCTGACAATGAGTGCATTTCAACAGTGAAACTCCATACAGTAGGTACTTCCGGAAATGACTAAAGCATCTTTATAGCTCGCTGCTGAAACTCACCACCATCTCCTTGCTATAATACACGAACTTAATACTTTCAAACTTAATACCTTCACCGTTCATTTTCAAAGACTACATGTTATATATATATATATATATATATGCACATACAAACATACATTGTTATGCATAAAACTTCAATTAAGAGCAGTAACGTTAGTTCAATTACTAGACAATGCTGACTGCTAGGAATGGTGCTAAATAATGCTAAAGGGAGGCTATTTTTATTCAAACATGTCGCAGTTACGTTAGTTAGTTATTAGTAATCAAAGTTTCAAATTAATTCGTTTACTTTTATCGTCTTATGTGTTGAAGTATCAGTCTAAATCGTTCCTTAATCGTTCGTAACGATTTTAGCAGTTTGTGTGACTAAAAATAGGTTTGATTAACAGACGAATATAAGTAACGTTAACGTACGCAGAAGCTAACAGAAGTGTATTTTTAGATCGTTAATCATAAGTACAACTTGAATCGAGCTAACCTGGCTAATGCCTTCAACATTTAGCTGGTAAACAACTCGGTGTTTGTGATCATCTGCTGCTGTTAGCCTCGGTTACCTTTATAATGGACCCGGAGGTTGTTTTGAGACAGGCCAATGTAGCTGAATTTGTCTTTGGGGCTCCAGGATCTGGGAAGTGGGGTCTCCTGCTCGTTGACGGCCGGGTAAAGGCTTCTAAGCCGCTGGTTGAGCTCCTTTTCCTGCTCGCTGAGAGCCAAGTCTCCGTGGACGACAACCGACATCAGAAACCCACAGCCCGATGACGGTCCTGACATCGCGATCCGATTCCTGCCGTCGATAACAACAGCTTGCCAGCTATTTTTAGCTGGACAGCTTTCTAACAGTGTCCAGTGGCTAAAGAGACCACTGTCAGACACGTTGAGAAGAGGCGTTGAGATTTCGGAGTTGTTTTATTCGGATCGACCGCTGGCTAGCCAGCCAGCTAACTGCGATTAGCCCGCAAACAGCCTCTCCGATAGAGTTAGCAAGACGCTAGACAGAATTGATCACGCCAATACCGCGAAACTGCAGCTTACAACAACATAACAGACAACCAGAAAGTTGATCCTTGTTATTTAAGACGACATCCAGCCGATCGAACAGACTATATAGGCTAAAAGGGACAGAAAGACAGCAGCAGAAGGAACCCCGATCTTTTGTTTGTTGTTAGTGTGAAATCCAGCGATCTGATTGGCTCTCTCAAGGTCCAGTCATACTTCCCCGAGCACTTGGTACATGACAAGACACGAGCTATCAATAACATGTCCTCCTTCTCGCTTGGGTTGTTATAGATAGTTCAGATGGCTGTGACAGTGAGAAAATTTATGCATACTTACATATTACAATGATTCCTTTATTTATTTAATCATTTTCATATATCCTGGGGCAATATAGTTATGGTGCAAATTATGGTCCCCTTAGGCATTGTTGAGAAAAATGTCTACTTCCCACCCCTCGATGTCCCTACTCCCTCCACACACAGAAACTCACAACACCTATTGAATCATCAGTTTTTCTTTCTTTTTTTTTAAATTGTCCATGCAACATAAACTACGAATTAAACTATTTTAATTGTTTCCCCTCAGCAGGGTCAGTGTATTTCATCTTGTTCAAGCAGCATCAAAAGTTTTACAAAACACAATATAAAACACAGCTTTATATACAAATGTGAATAATAGTGTTTTCCCCTACAAACCTTCACATTGTGTAGAAGTGGAATGGTATAATGTATCAAGATCTGAAATTTAGCTTTTCCAGATTTTGCAACAACTTACACAACTTACGTAATGAGAGCTGCATCTGATTTATTTTGGGAGGTAAAGTTTTTTTCCAAACTGTTTAAAGTACATTCCTCATCATTCTTGTGATACACATTAATGGTTCATTTGTGAATTTCTCATGAAAACATGTTCGGACACGTTTGTGTTTTCCATTCCTTTTTGTTCCAAGTGAAACAATGTCAAACTAATAAACATGATTATTAAATCTTAAAATATATGGCCTACCCATGACCCAGAATGTGGTATGTTTAAGTGCTTTATATTGAAAACATTGTTAACACTACAATAAGGTTCCATTTGTTAACATTAGTTAAGCACATTAGTTATTAATCTTAATTAAAGTCATTTGAAATCAAAAGTGTATCTGATAATACTTTTTCTAATGGACCTGATCTGACATGAACTCACAGTTGTATTTTATTAACTAAAATTAACAAATTAATTATTAAATACTGTAACAAAAATATTGCTCATAGTCAGTTAATGTTATTTAATGCAGTATTAACGTTAACTAATGGGTCCTTATTGTAAAATGTCACCCAAACATCCAATGACTAACAAAGTTATTGCATGTTAACTATTCAGACAGAGAAAATAAACATCAGCAAACCTAGAGTGGATGTCGTTATTGACCTGCCCATTTCAACCACTCATATTACAATCAACAATCATGGACAGTTATAAAAATAAAGAGAGAGAGAGAGAGAGAGAATAAATTTTAAGTATTCTAACATGATTAGAATTTTTATGATAGCATACTAAATTATATATGTCTACTTTTATTTTTTGTATTTCAGTTCAGTAGTGTACATTGTTTATCCAATAAACTGGAAAATGTACGAGTTTCCATAAACTGGCAGGACCATTAGCAAATCCAATCATTGTATCCATACATAACAGTTACACTTTGGTCACTATGGTGGTACACAGTCCCAAAACTCACGGCACAGGCATTGGCAAAGGCCGTACACCATGACAATGAGAAGACTAACAGGTACCAGACTGACCATCAACACCCCCATCGTGGTGTTCTGCATGATGAGCAGATAGACACCTAAAGGCAGGGAGCTGAAATACAGCAGCCCCAGCAGCCAGACCAGGACGCGTGCTAAAGTCTGGCACAGCAGGGCCGCACAGTTCCAAACTGTCCATCTCTGGGTAACAGAGGCCATGGAGTCCTGACTGGAAGAACGGTATGCCCTACCCGAACCTGGAATAATAGACTCCTGCCGAGGCTCCATAATGGTGATCACCACATAATTGGAACGAATCGAGGTGGGAGAAGCTGAAGCCGAATGTCCCACCAGAGAGTTAAGGTGTCTGGGACTGAGGAGAATCTCCCCTTGGTTGTCATTAAGGTTCTGGTGCTTCTTTTTCTGGATGGAGAGCAAGGCAGACACCAAGTTATACTCATCTGGTAGACTCTCTACATCTTCTCTGGGAAGGTCTGTGATGTAGCGGCAGAACGGACAGACCACTGCGTTCGGGGAGGATTCACCTAAATCAAGGATTTTGACAAGGCACTTGGCACAAAGACAATGGCAGCACTCGAGGACCTTGGGCCGTCGACTTGACAGGCTGTAAGCACAGTAGCAGATCTTGCATTCCAGATCCTCTGTGGTGGAGCCACCCACCACATCCTCTGGGAACTGTCCCATCATGTCTCCTTCTTCTCAACGCTTTCTCATCGGCTGGTTGTAGTCAAAGCTGTGTGGGAACATGGTTGCGAGGCAGCTGTTGGGCCACTCCTGGTGTCTGTATAGTGTCCTGTAAAGAACGGAGCATTGCCTGTACTGTGCCACGGTGGCTCTGGACGGGTTTGTGCTGAGGAACATTTCATGCACAGTGTGGAAGGGTGGGGAGAGGCCACCACCGAAAAGATAACTGTTAACACAGCAGTAGAGAACAAACACTGCAGCAACAAAGCAGGTCCTGTAAAACCAGGGCTGGAATTTTCTAGCCAGGGCTTTTGTTGCCACTGAAATTCAGACCAATTAGTGGCTCCACACTTCTTTCTGGTGCACAGTGCTGTTTTTACTCACTTGATGCAAGATTATTCCAAAGAAAAAGAGAGTATATTTGTCTGAAATCATGTTAAGTTCAGAATATATAATAATATAACATATTTTAAATGAATTTAATACTTGTTCCAAGCTGTCAATTTGAATGCCAGCCAGTTCAGAAGTACACAGTTCACAGAGTAACATCAAAAATTAGGTCATTGCTGTTCATTGAGCCTGTCTCTCAAAGGCATGTATTACTGAGATTTTACCATGTAAAATGAGAATTTACTTATCTGATTGATATTTATTCTGAAATATAATTAATTTTATTTATCATGCTCAAATAATTTTAAGGCAACGTGATGTTTCAGTCTTGGGGATGTGTTGGGGGGGAAAATACTTTTTTTTTTTTTTTTGCATGTTACCTGTTTGGATCTGTAGATTACCTTTAAAGGCTGTTTCTCTCTTTTTTATCATGCACCTGAGCCAGAAATCTCTACTTCATCTGCACATACATGCACCAATTTTTTTTTCTGATTGGGATTTGTTCATATATTATTGGATTTTATACAACATTTTATTCCTGAAAGCATGGTGAAAATGTTTCTGGATGTGATTAAAAGAGATCCAGAATCTCCTCTGTAAAAACCTCTGACTGCAACATGTCAGCAAAATGAAACAAGAATTTTGATCCTGACTTGATGCAATATTCAGGTTTCTGTTCTGGAAATGTATGCAAACTAGTGCATATTTAATTAGATAATGTCTAATTTGCACAAACATAGCAGAGCAAAATACTTTCAGTTCTTCACGTAATCAATCAACTGAGAAAGTATAACAAAAAATAAGACTTAGGTTAAGTTTGTGTCTCAGTAAACTCTTTTTTTCCTTTATCAAATGGAAACAAGTATTGCTTTGAAGTTTCACAACAGTGGAATCTATTTGAGGGTGATTGTGATTTTCCTTCATTTGTCACAGATCCTAATGCAGTTAGAGAAAATTGTCTAACTAGTTGAGAAAACAGTTGAGAAAACTGTCACATTCCTTGTGTCAAGCCACTCTTGAAAAACAGAAAGCGTCAGAAGCGTCTCAAGACAAAAAGGACTGGACTGCTGCTGAGTGGTCCCAAGTTAATTTCCCTGATGAAAGTAAATTGTGCATTTCCTTTGGATATCAGGGTCCCAGAGTATGGAGAAAGAGAGGAGAGGCACACAATCCACCTTGCTTGAGGTCCAGTGTAAAGTTTCCACGATCAGTGATGGTTCGGGGTGCCATGTTATCTGCTGGTGTTGGTCCACTGTGTTTTCTGAGGTCCAAGGTCAATGCAGCCGTATACCAGGACGTTTTAGAGCACTTCATGCTTCCTGCTGCTGACCAACTTTATGGAGATGCAGATTTCATTTTCTAACAGGACTTGACACCTGAACACAGTGCCAAAGCTACCAGTACCTGGTTTAAGGACCATGGTATCCCTGTTCTTAATTGGCCCGCAAATTCGCCTGACCTTAACCCCATAAAAAATCTATGGGGTATTGTGAAGAGGAAGATGCAATATGCCAGACCCAACAATGCAGAAGAGCTGAAGGCCACTATCGGAGCAACCTTGGCTCTCATAACACCTGAGCAGTGCCACAGACTGATCGACTCCATGCCACGCCGCATTGCTGCAGTAATTCAGGCAAAAGGAGCCCCAACTAAGTATTGAGTGCTGTACATGCTCATACTATTCATTTTCATACTTTTTAGCCAAGATTTCAAAAAATCCTTTCTTTGTATTGGTCTTAAGTAATATTCTAATTTTCTGAGAAACTGAATTTGGGATTTTCCTAGTTGTCAGTTATACTCATCAAAATTTAGATAAATAAACGTGAAATATATCAGTCTGTGTGTAATGAATGAATATAATATACAGGTTTCACTTTTTGAATGGAATTAGTGAAATAAATCAACTTTTTGATGATATTCTAATTATATGACTAGCACCTGTATACATCTGATATGATATCCACCAGTTTCAGCAGCTGTTATTCATATTTTAATTGTAAGAAATTGCATAGGGATTAATTAGCCTACATATAGGCTATATCACAACAACAGAACTTAAAACAGCAGTAAAACGTTCAAGATGTTAAAAATAATCATGTCTGAATAACATTTTCAGTAATTGTATTTATTTACTGCAAGTGGCTGTTTCTAATAATAAAGTACATTGCGCCCTAGTGGATAAAAATTAGTGGAAAATTAGTTTTCCTAGTGGAAAAAAACATATTTTGTCTTTGTCTTAAAATATAAGATTATCTACATATGACTGGAAACGAAGCATAAAAAAATATATATTTTAAAAACTTTATATTTACATTTACATTTATCCAAAGCGACTTATAAATCTGAAAAAAAACTTAATGATTGATGATGAACTAAAAAAAAAAAGAAAAGAAAAAATAAATAGAAGAAAACTATGCATTATTTCCTTGTAATATGAATGAAATCAAACACAAACGTTGATTTGGCTGTAACTGCGAGCGATAAGCTGCACGCAGAGGTAACCCAGAACAGGTGGACGTCGCACAGCTGACTGAACGATGACGTAAGTGTTCCCAACAGCAACCCGGGGCTGCCTCCGAGTGACGTCAGCGACTAAACAACAGCAGCTGGCAGTGCTCGTGAGGAGCGAGGAGCGGGCTCGCGGTCGTTTTCAATGGCTAATCAGGGTGGATGCGACAGCCTGCGCGCTTCAGAGTTGGAGCCGGTGGGAAAAAGCGCCGGAGAGACTTCCTCCCAGTCACTCAACTCAGGTGGAAGAGAGATGGCGAAGAAAGAGGAAGAGCAACCTTCGGGAGTCCGACACCCTGCAGACACTGATCCTCTCTGTCGTATATCAAAGCTGATTAACTGGAAGAGACCGTTATGGACTTCCGCTCTTTTCGCAACAACAAATATAGCGTTTTGGTGAGATGCATGACGCAGCATAATTTTATTACATCAGTTGAATGCAGAATGTAAACATCACCTTTTCTTTTAACACACCATGATGTTGGAGTTTAAATAGAATGTTGCATTAATAAATATGGGTCAGTCTTTAAATATTTCCAATGCACTACATTTCTCTGCCTAATTAAATCAGACGGCCTAACGGTTTTTTGTGTACTGGCCCCTAAGGCATTTTCCCTTAACCATTTTCTCTGTATAGGTGGACTTCACTACAGTTGTGTTGCTGTTAGTACAGTGTTGGACCTTTTGTTCTTGTGAAAATGGGTTCCTTTGCATAACATGAATACATTTTTGCATACAAACTTTTACAATTAAAAAAAAAAAATTCCCTCCCCACATAATCAGGGTTGTCAATGTATTCTTGACTTATTTTCGGTTGACTGACTTGACTGTATAATTAGTAATTGGGGTTGCAACTGGGAATTAGTTTCACCATCAAAGCATATGATTTTAGATTAGGTAACTTGTATACAGAAATAATAACAAGAGTTGTTTTTAAATGTATGATGACAGATCTCAGATAATCTTGCAGCTTTCATCTAAAAACAAAAAACAAAACAAGCACTATACATACGAAAGTGATAGTTAGATGTCTGTTGACTGTAACTGTTCCCAACATGATTAAAGACGGGAAACCTGTTTGTTTTTCCATGCAGGTTTGTGTTGCTTAGTCCCTGTCGGGTGATCAGCCTCATCTCCATGTGTTTGGCTCTCTTAGTGATGATACAGCTGATGAGAGATGTGGCACTTTCCAGATCCAGAGGTGTGGGTTTGTTTCATCCCATAATACTCTAACATGTGTGACTGTTGTTACTCATAAGAATAGAAACAAATTTTGATTTGATGTCCACCATCAATGCAGATCCCATTAATGTTTATTGTTCGACTTACAGGAGCCTCTCTATGGAGGAGTATGACAAGCAGGTAAATTCAGAGCATGCACACTTATTCAAATTATTTACCTAGAACTTTGGGTTTGGTAGGGTTTTTTTCTGTTTTTGAAAGGAGTGTCTTATGTTCACCAAGTCTTCATTTATTTGATAAAAAATACAGTAAAATTGTTAAATATTACAAGAAAAAAAAAGTTAAAAAGTATTTTATTTTTGTGTTGGCAAAGCTGATTTTTCAGCATCATTAATCCAGTCTTCAGTGACACATGACCGTTCAGAAACTATTCTAATATGCTGATTTGGTGCTCAAAAATATTTATTATTATTAATGTTGAAAAGAGCTATGTTATACTTTAGTGGAAACTATGAGACAGTTTTTTTACAGGATTCTTTAAGAAAAAAAAAGTAATATATATTTTTTGTAACATAAAAAAACCACTTTAGATTATTTTCATTTTTGTTTAAATAAACTTGACAACAATCACCATTATTTTGTTGTTGTTGTTTTTTTTTTTCATTTTGAGGAAAAGAGCAGCTGTTATGCTCAAAAAACATGACAGATAACAACATAATTTTTATATAAAGCAAACAATCTACTTCCAACAATTATATATATATATATATATATATATATATATATATATATATATAATATTATTATTATTATTAATAATAATAATTTTATTTTATTATTTTTTTGTTTTGGTTGTTGCACTGAAAATGTACTTGATTTAAATTGAGGGGTACACATCTGAATGTATTTAAAAAGGTGTTTTTGTCTGAAGTATTTTCCATTCACCAGCTACAGTCCAGCCTGTAGCCACTTGAGGGCGTCCTATACTTCTTATTGATATTATTGATGACATGCAGCATTCCATAAAGCCTGTCATGTGAGTTTGGAAATCCAGTGCTGCTGTGAAGAAGCCGTTGTGAGATCAAGACTAATTAAGAAATCTAACAAAGTACTCCTGACCTGCTTGAAACTTAGAAATGTACAACACTGGTAACCTTTCTCTTGCAGTAATTTGATGAGTCTGAGAAAAGATTATATAATAAATATTTAAATCCAATCATTATATATGAGAACATTCAAAAGTTGCCCTAAATTTGTTCAAATATTGGATTAGTTGAAGACTTGATGAATTTATCCAATACTGCTTATCAATGGCCTTCGGGTTCTCATTATTATTTTAATCCGGGTTGCATCGTTCTGTTCTCTGACTGAAGTTGCCCAGTCATTGTTTATGTGCTTATGGTAAAAACAAATGCAATGGCACCATTATGCTCCAGTGGGTAAGATGCCAGTGTAGTAATCTTCAGTGTGGTGTTTATGCGAGACGGCCTCATTAAAGCCTTGGGTACTTAAACAACAGCTGCTGGATTGTCTCAGCTTGTCCATTTCTGCCGGTCGCTGTTGATGTGAGTCTTGTTCCAACAGCTGTCTTATTCCGGATCTTCACTCTGACCCCCTTGCCCCCTTTTCTCCCTTAGCTGTGGGATTAAAGAGCTTTTTGTTTTGCCCTACTTCTTGTATTGTTGTATTTTATAGACATTATATTCAATTTAAACTGTGATGAATGTAGTTTTATATTAAAAGACCTTTGTCTTTTTCTAAAACTTCCAACAATAATACAAATCTATTTGCTACAAATGTTTACACAATATACTTGCAATGATATGCACTAATATATTCCATCTGTAGTGAGTAAAATCTTTGTTTATCTGTGATGTTTGCACTAGAGTGGATTGTTTCGTCCTTGTCATATTGTGAAACTTGAATTTATGTTTCGGACTGTCGCGTGTCATGGTGAGTAGAATGACACAGCCAGTTGTGTGCTCAGGAGTGATGGTAATCCTTTCTAGCATTTCTTTGCCATTTTTAATTGGGAGGATTTTGGAGTGTCCCAACTGAGAAGCCAATCACATCACAGGATACGAACAGACAAAGGGTGTGTCTGGACACTCAGTGACCCATTGGAGGAAGGCTGAGTGAGGGTTAGATGACCAACTGACCAGTCATGGTAATTTCATCACAGTCAAATGACCAAATAATAATAATAGATACTGTAGAATGAGATAAATAAAGAAGTTATATAAATAATAAAGACAACTGTTAGTGTCTGTATATACAGGGGCGACTAGGCATGTTTTTACACTTTCTACTCCACTTCTCTGAGAATGTAATTTTTTGATAGTCAGTTTCTGTTCATATGCTTTGAAGTCTTGCATACAAAAAGTTTTTGAACATGCCCACTATTATTAAATAGATAAACCGGTACTGTTCATTTATGTTTTCACATGCTGTGGGCGAAGTGAACGTTTAAGCAAACCATATTGTGCGACGCAAAATTTAAATAATAATAAAAGTACAGAAAGAAGAAACCACAACAATTTTAAACATGCAAAAATAGCAAACCATTGTTTTGGCCAATGAATATTAGTAATTATTTATCATTAATGAATTAGACCATTTAAAACATGTAAACAACAAAAAACAACAACAATAAAGATAAGATAAAATGTCCCAGGAGGGCATTTGTGAAAAATTAAAAAAAACAATTTTTAAGACCGGTAAATTATATATATATATATATATATATATATATAAAAGAATAAGTATTTAATTAATACATTTTAGAATTTATAGAATATAAAGCACAAGTATTAAAGTCTGCATGAAATGGACAATCTTGAAATATAGTATTAAAAAAAGGTTAATACATTTTTTTACATATATATAAAAAAATACCCTTATCCCAAGAACATTATTAAATTCTACTTTCATCATATAGCTGACTCTTGTCAGAATGATTACTAGTGTAGTTTTATTTTTCATTTATTTGAGCTTTATTGTTAATTTGACTATAATTTCTTTCAGTATTTCACGAGTTCACATCTACGTATATTAATACCGTAAGTTTATGCGTATTTGGCGTGCTGTCCGGGTGGAGGGCTCCGAGCTCGGGATGTGGCCCGAACCCAGAGTACTCCCCCCGGTTGTGGTAAGAGTAGATGGATCTATAAGTGAGGAGAAATGGGGTGGAGGAGGGATGCTGAAACTGTCAATGAACAGAGATAGGTTCTGCTGTTATTTATACCTTGTCATGAGTTGATTACTGATTGGTCTCCACTTGTGTTAATCAGGTTAATGAACTGCGACTGTTCCTCCCGAACTTTGTTATAAAACAGCATTTCACGAGTTCACATCTACGTATATTAATACCGTAAGTTTATGCGTATTTGGCGTGCTGTCCGGGTGGAGGGCTCCGAGCTCGGGATGTGGCCCGAACCCAGAGTACTCCCCCCAAAAACAAGAGAGCAAAAGGACAGCCGCCAGACTACGAACCCCCCAAAACGCAGAGATTTGGCGGGCTGACGTTTTTAGAAGTATGGTCGTTTGACCAGGAGATCTTGCATTGCCTCTGGCAGAAGTAGAGGAGCAGGCAGGTCCTGTTGGTTAATAGTTGAGGAAGAAGCAGTTACGGTGTCGGGAAGACGGGCTCCACCGTCTGCCTGCGAGGTGTAATGATATATTGACTAGATGCGTAATGTATCTGCTGGGAGGCTGAGGCTCGCTGGACAGATAGAGGAAACAAATTATATTCCTGCATTCACTGGAAGACTGGCTCGCTGGATGAAGAACAGAAAGAGATGGATGCATACTGCGTCCACTGGGAGACTGAGGCTCGCTGGACGGGTAGAGGAATGAATAGGTATTTACCGCGTCCGCTGGGACACTAGTGCTCGTTGGACAGACAGAGGAAACCAATAGATATTACTGCGTCCGCTGGGAGACTGAGGCTCGCTGGACAGATATGGGAGACGAATTATGTCCCTGCGTCCGCTGGAAGACTGGGCTTGCTGGACGAAGAACGGGAAGAGATGGATGCATACTGCGTCCGCTGAGGGACTAGTGCTCGCTGGACAGGCAGAGGAAAAAATATGTATTTACGGTGTCCCCTTGGAGACTGAGGCCCAATGGACAGGTAGAAGGAATTAGATAATTACTGCATCCGCTGAGAGACTAGCGCTCGCTGGACAAACAGTGGAAAAATAGATGTTATTGAGTCCGCTGTGAGACTAGTGCTCGCGGACTGATAGAGAAGACAAATAGGTATTTTCTGTGTCCGCTGGGAGGCTGAGGCTCGCTGGACAGACAGAGGAAAGAAAAATAATAATGAAAAATAGATATTTACTGGGTCCGCTGGGAGACTGAGGCTCGCTGGACGGACAGTGGAATGAATAAATATTTACTGCGTCCGCTGAGAGACTCATGCTCGCTGGACGGACAGTGGAATGAAGAGACTCGTGCTCGCTGGACGGGCAGTGGAAACAAATTATATTTACTGCGTCCGCTGAGAGACTGGTGCTCGCTGGACGGACAGTGGAAACGGATAAATATTTACTGCGTCCGCTGAGAGACTGGTGCTCGCTGGACGGGCAGTGGAAACGGATAAATATTTACTGCGTCTGCTGAGAGACTTTTAAATTAAATTTTTTTATTATGTTTGAAAACGGCGTATTGTGCAGAGGCTAATGCGACTGGGAATGTGGGGCATCAAAGCTGATCATAAACCCTTGTTGAAATTCACGTCGCTTATTGTGAAAACTGAAGAGCTTATTTCAGTGAAATGGCTTAACATGACTTTTTTTTTTTTTTTGTATCTGGGGGAGGTACAGAAAAGGCTCCTGCGGGAGCAGACACTGCTGCGGCAGTGAGGAGATATGAAAGGGGCTCCTGCGGGAGCAGACACTACTGCGGCAGTGAGGAGATACAAAAGGGGCTCCTGCGGGAGCAGACACTGCTGCGGCAGTGAGGAGATATGAAAGGGGCTCCTGCGGGAGCAGATACTGCTGCGGCAATGGGGAGATATGGAAAAGGCTCCTGTGGAAGCAGCTCTGCATTTAACCCATCCAAGTGCACACACGGCAGTGAACGCGCACACACCGTGAACGCACAGCCGGAGCAGTATAAAATAAGAGGCAAAAAATTATTTTACTATTGTAAATATGAGTTTATGACAGCATTTATAATTAAACCACGGTAGCCATAAATTTACCGTTGTCTGAGACGTCTTGAAATGTTCTTTAGCATCATGACCATAGAATGTAGTTATGGTTCTGCAAGGTTTAGCATGGTTTCCAGAGATCTGGAGCTGATTCTGGGTAGCTCGGTGGTTTGTGACTGTTGTCTCGTGGCGCGCTGTCTTTTAAGGGGCCGTTCACCCATCACGTTTTTTTTTTTTTTTTTTTCTTTCTTCCTTCCTTCTCAGGCGCGTCCGCTCTGCATAGAGTTGAAAACATCTCAACTTTTCAGAATGCCGCAGCGCAAGAATATCAGACCTGAACCAGGAAGTTGGTCACCAGATCACGGGGTAACCAGTTAAATTGCATGGAGACACCCGAGAGCGCCTAGATGTTCCTCTGAGGTGCTCGCTCATCGCAGTTGTGCTGCCGTGGTACACCATATCGGTTTTGCAAAGGGAACAAAGAGACGTTTTATTTGTCCTCTGTTTAAAGTATTCTCATACTTTTAATAACAGTGGTCTCGGTTTGTGATAGAATGCAACTTCTTCATTCACTGTATGCCATTATGCGAGATGTAAACAGTGTGACGCGTCCACGCATTGCACGCGCGTCGACGTATTTTTTTTTTTTTTTTTTTTTTTTCTCTCGATGTAAGCGATGATGTCGACGCGTCGTTGCAGCACTAATTAGTGGTGGAAATTATGATTCTTTCTAGAGATTCGTTCATTTTCGGTTCATTCAACAAAATGATTAGTTCGGAGATAATTTCTTCGTTTTACACAGAATATGCCAGCAGGTGGCAAAAGAATGTATTATGTGTTATGTCTTACGTCAACGAACGCATTCACTTGTTAAAAAAACTGATCTGGCTTTATTAAAATGTGTGTATAATCGCGTTCAATATATGAAGTCTAATTGAGTTGTTCAGATGAACAAAGCACAGGGTTTCTTGCCTATTTAGCATTTTAATTGTTTGGTCAGACAGTTTGTATATGATATAGCTACTCACATCCATAAATCGGGGATTAACCTTTCTTTTACGGTCTATGGATTAAACGTGGAGTTGCTAAATATCAAAACGAGCGTATGTGCACAGTACTGTACCTATAACTGCGCTTTGCATTTTCGAGATTGACATGCTAAAATAGCAGATTAACCCAGTTTACTCTAATTCATTTTGTTCGCGAACAAGATAAGCTATGTGCCAGTTCATTTAATTCACAAACGACATGTATCCGTTCATTCAGTTCGTTCACGAATGACGTGTGCCAGTTCAGTCATTTCACTCGCGAACGATAAGATCTCTAGATCTAATTCAGACTCATATGAAACTCGTTCATTGAAGGGCGTATTCGTTACTACATTCAACAAATCACATACTCTGTCACATCTCATACTCGAAGGCTATCGGCTCGATGTTGAGTAATTCTTTGACAGGATGAAACGGTTGTTACCCGGTTCACTGAGCTGCGCATGCGCTGCTTAAAGCGCCGCGCTGCTATGAAGGGAGGAACTTTACTGAACGAGAAATATGAGTCCGTGGATAACATGAACGATTTGTTCGCCTAAAAGATTCGTTCACCTAAAAGATTCGTTCAAAAAGAACGATTCGTTTACGAACGACGCATCACTAGCACTAATGGATACATCTGGAACACTGGTTTCACGTTGTAGTATAGACTGTGGAAACAGAGGCTTCTGAAAACTATGGGAATCATTATGCAATGGAAATCATTATGTCTGTAAAACATACCATAGACATGATTATGGCAATAACGTTAATTGCAGTTATGTGCTATTCACTTACAAGCAGTTCTAACGATATTTACTTGCATGCTTTCATATTACGGTCCTAGAAAAACTCAGAATTTACTCACACTGCTGTCCTGCGGCAAAACGAGGGTATAATGATCACGCCAGTAGATGGTGAAATATGTCCCCAAGAAAATTGGTCCTGCCAGAATAATTGCATGAAACTTGTCTGTAAAACCTCAGTGAGGTTTAAACATGCACGGTAAGGCAGATGATATCTTTGGACATTTCAGTGTGGATGATGACTACCTCATGGCCTGTTTTAACAAACTTTAAGCCTCCTTTCCACAGCACGCGACATTTGTACACGATTGTCGCATTTCTCCCTCTCGCGGCAGGCGTGCTTAACTTTCAAACTGGTCGTGCAGTAGCCCTAACTGTTACTTTGACATGTTCACCATGGTAAAGTTAATAATTTGAATGAATATAATGTATAATGTATGAATACATCGTCACAAATCAGATTACCCCCTAAATAAAAACAGCAGGTTTTATGGGGCTAATCACGTAAATAATGGTTTAATAATTATTTCTGCCATAATTATTATGAACCACCATTTTACATAAATGATGTTGAAGAATAATGTCAAGTTTAACAAAATATAGGTAATTCTGACCTCGCACCGAAAGATCACATCCGGTCGGGCGTTTGCACACGGCCTGGTCCAGAAGTTTAAATATTTGAACGCATCCGAGGCTCAATTTGGATCTGAATTTCCACATACATATGTGATCGGAACTCCACGCGGCTCTCGCACTACTTCTGGCCGCAAACCTGTATTTACCGTCTTCATCTGAAAATGTATTGATTTATGACGCAGGAGGCGGCCTCAAACTTCGCCTCGGCCGGAAAAAGCCGCGGTGCAAGGCTGAGCCGCTGCGGGAAGTGAAAGAGGCTTGCTGCAGTAAGAACTGAGGAGCGGGCTGGTTGGATGCCTGCTGGTGCTGCGATTCCGGCGCTCAAAGAGAGCCCGGTCTTGATCGGATCAATTGTGGTGTCAAGCGAGGCGAGCTTGAATTTTGCACGGTCTTTTGGCCACGACGTGTGGCTTGGCACGAAGAGCAGCTGTCGCGATGACGTTTGATGGTGCTCAACGGCCGTGTTTAATGATCATGGTCAGCAAAGTAGCATATCTGAAAAATCACCGGTATGGATCTCCTTGTTGGAAGGAAGATTTCGTCTGTGATAAGATGACAGACAGCGCGAACCGGGATGCTGAAACTGTCAATGAACAGAGATAGGTTCTGCTGTTATTTATACCTTGTCATGAGTTGATTACTGATTGGTCTCCACTTGTGTTAATCAGGTTAATGAACTGCGACTGTTCCTCCCGAACTTTGTTATAAAACAGCATAATGAGAATTTTAAATATTCACAACAAAACACTAATTTATCATAAATCTGTGAGATTAACAGAGAGAGGAAAAGGGTGTAGAATTTTTGTGATGTCAGGAAGTTTCTTTGTTATGATACCCATGTACCTGAGAAAAAATTGCGTAATTCAAAAATTGCATCTTCTGAGAGGGTCTCATTCTGTGAAGAGGGGGTATTTTGTGGAGTGTTTGTATGCGTGTGTGTTCATGCCCCAGCACTGTCTGATGCCTGCTTGTGGAATGCTATGTGACTGGTATTTTTAGACCTGACCGATTGAAATGGTGAAGCTCAGGCCTTGGTCAACATAAACACTAGCTTGCGTGGCTTCATGTGACACTTCATTTGAACTCGGGAACTTAGCACTGACACACTCATCTTCTGACTTACCTGAACGCTTTTCATGTTAAAACCGAGAGATTTTGAGATGACTGCTGAAGACCATGGATCAGCACTGAGGTAAAAAAATGATCCTATTGAAGAAACTGGTACAAGGACAGAGTGGTTGTTAACTAAGAAATCAGTGTTATGTGATTTAAATCTCCAAAAGGCTAGTTTTGTACATCTCGGATGACTTCCTTATAGGATTGCAAAATTGAAAATTTCCAGTAAATTTCGGAAACATTCCAGAAATTTTGGAAACTTTCCAGCATTTATTATTATATTTTTTTATATTCCAGGGATTTTTTGGAAAATCTTTAGGAAATTTACCGGACATTTTCTACCCCTTTGCAACCCAACTTGCTTATTTATTTTGTGACCATGGACTTTTTTTTTTTTTTCTTTGAAAAATATTTGTCTTTGAAAAACTGTGATTTAAATCGTACTTGCATCGCGGTTAGATGTGTCATGTTTCAGATACAAGCTTGTTCCAAATTATTACAAATGTCAGACATCTTGCATCTGATGCATCTGGGGTCGTGTGGGCTCCATGGTGACCCTTGTTTTGGAATATTTACTAAGGGGAAGTTCATGTCAATTGTTACAAGGAATTTATAGGTATTGAAACGTGCATGTACACGACACAGCCATGGAACCTGTTGGTCTCATGGAATGAGAAGTATGTGGACAGACCCATAGATATGCTAAAAACATTGTTAAAGTATTGCAATTGCCAATGCCATGGATCCTTTTACCTTTATTTTACAAATTAAGAGACATTATTGATTTCAGTGGCATTGCTCAGCTGTTTGTTTTGGGCTATTTTGTCACTCGTTCTGTCGGAGTGTCCGACAAGTAGCTTTCTTGTTTTAGCGATTAGCATTGGAGTCATCTAGTCTAGCTGCTTGATTTTCAGAATCCAGTCACCTGTTGTAGGCATTTACAAAAACATTTCTGCACAAATTCTTTGGTTTTTAAAGATTAAGGACTTTCTTGAGGGAGGAAACTTTATTTGGATTTCACATTATATTAAGTAACATATTTACCAGTAGCAAACATGCCATGCGGTATGATTTCAAATAGTGTTAGCTGTCAAACAGCACATGGTGCCAGTCAACAAGCAGATTTCCCAAAAGATCTCATCTGATGAAATCTCTTAACACTTGTGAGCATTACACCTCATTGATCTCCAGTCGTCAGCTCTGGTCTGGGTTTGGCAAGCCTGAGCTCACTTTTTCTGGCACATTCTCTTGTATCTGCCACATGGTCAATGGTGAAATGCTAATGTGAGCTGTGTTGCCTCACAGTCACATGCCCCCCATGCGCTCTGTTTAATAGGAAACCTCCGGTGGGGAAACATGTCTCTGTAATGTTGGAGGTGATTGGTTTATGACCTTTCAGAGGAAATGCAGCTCGAACTGATCTGTAGAAGAGTTCCTTGCGTGGGTTTTTACTTGAGTTTTGGGTCGATCTGTCTATAATGGACACTGGGTTTTAAAAAGTTTTCGACATATAGGTGGCATTGTTTGTTTTGGAGACGAGAAATGTAGGGTGACAGCTGTGAGGGGATAGGAGTAAGGGCACATAACCACAGATAAAGGGCATTAACAAGCTGCCTGTTAATAGATACTTATCTTGTGCCCAGAATGCCCGCCACCCCCTTCTGAAAGTCATACTAATTTATTCAAAACCAAAAGTTTGACCAAAGAAATGTACTTGACTTTTTACCTAATGTTAATATTATTAGCTGAGCATGATTTATTTTTTAAAGCATTTAAAGCTAACTCACATTATACTTTCCATGAAAGTGATCTCTCCATATAACATCAAATGTGATCAAAGTTCATCAAAGAGTACCAAAGGACTTAAAGAATATATAGAGATTTCCATATTGAAAAATGTGTTTGTCGATGTAAGCTGTCAGTTAAGGACCTTAATTAATAGACTGAAATGTAATCATTTATATATTTTAAAACAAGAATCAATGAATAGCAATCTTGGGTGAACCATCAAGTGAAGCCAAGTTTTTCAATGTGCAGTAATTCCCTAATTATACTAGAATCTGCATTCAAAGGCATACACACTGTTTAGCATTTAGACACTAGTTCTGTTTGTCATATATCAGTTCCAGAGGTTGAGAAGAGGCCACTGCAAATGTGTATTGCAGCATATGTCAAAACTTCTTTACTTCTGTTTTAACACTAATAATCATTTGTTTCATTGGTTTTTAATTGTAGCTGGGAGGTCATTGATTCTGTCCAGGAGGGCAAGTCTGGATCAGGATCTCCATTCACAGACTTCTGGATGAGCCTCAAGCTCTTCATTGAGGAGACTTCCTCTTTTAAGCAGCAGAATCCAGGCAAGGTATGGGTGGATTTAGTTGGTGCATAATGTCCCTTTAAAATCAAGTTTAAAATCTGTATGAATGTATAAAGGGAAACATATATCAGACTTTTTTATTTTTATTTTTGGGCAAGGAATCATTTTATGTTGAAAAACTGTATTTAAAAAAATTCTCTTTTGATGTAAAATTATTCCATTTCGTCTCATAATATGAGCTCCTAAAAGCTGCATGTATAATAATTATAAATAATTAACAAGATTATATTTAAAGTATATTTAGATAGAGTACAGCATGTCACATAGCAGGTTATTAACTTACCAAAAGTATTTTATGTCAGCTATCCTTTTGCAGTGAACTGAGACATTTTAGGTTTGTGTCTCATTGCAGTTCTGTCTGCTGGTGTGCAGTATGTGTTCTTTTTTGGCAATACTTGGACGTTACATTCCAGGGGTTGTTATTTCATACATCTTAGGTAAGTGCCAAATTAGGTCCTGGAGCTTCATAAAAAAGATGCGAATTAATAGTTTTTGCCCTATCTTTTCTTTGATTGTAACCATGCTACTATTGGCTACTATGTATTTACCTCCAACACACTCCAGAACATCCAGCAGTCCGTTTGTCATGTGATAGTGGATTCCTAGTAATGTAACCATGACGCTATTATCACTCAGTCCCTGGTTTCTCTTTCTTCCTAGCAGTCAGCAGGTTCATAAACATTAATAGTTTCTGCATCTGTTTACTGCAGTGCTGGGCATTTTTCTCTGGCCTTTGCTGTCATCACATGAGTTTGGGATGTGGCTGGAACCAGTTCTGCAGAAACTGGACTTTGGAGTGGGCCAGTTTCTTCAGAAAATAAAAGAGAATCATGGTATATCTAAAAAAAAAATACACACAGAAAATGACTCAATTGTACATTATTTCCAGTAAAGATTGTAATCAGGAAATTATGATTTTGAATGTTTGCCTCAAATGATTTTTGTTATAAAAAAAAAACTACAAATATTACTAAAACTAAATGTAAATGTTTAACCTCAATTCATTTTCAAACTATGAATAAATACTATGATAGTATATAAATAACAAAAAAAAAAAAACTGTGCACATCTATGCGCACTACACATATAGCACTCTTAAAGGGTTAATTCACCCCAAAATGTAAATTATGTCATTAATAACTCACCCTCATGTCGTTCCAAACCCATGAGACCTCCGTTTATCTTCAGAACACAGTTTAAGATATTTTAGATTTAGTCCAAGAGCTCTCAGTCCCTCCATTGAAACTGTGTGTGCGGTATACTGTCCATGTCCAGAATTGTAAGAAAAACATCTTCAAAGTAGTCCATGTGACATCAGAGGGTCAGTTTGAATTTGTAGAAGCATCGCAAATACATTTTGGTCCAAAAATAACAACAAACACATATAAGCCGGTTGGAAACCAGCGAGAGGGGAGAGAGAGCGGAGGACTCGTGGCCGAGGAGCGGAAGTGCGAGAGCGAAAAAGAATGACTTCTTCTCGAGTCAAGAACTGGTTGCAGTTTTCGGATCACCAGTACACTGAACCAAGAAGCGTTTCTGTCGGACGCATCCGATTCGAGAACCGAGGAGCTGATGATAACTGCGCATGCATGATTCATCATGAAGCAGACTAACACACAGCGCATCTGAACTGGTTCTTTTGGTGATTGATTCTGAACTGATTCTGTGCTAATGTTATGAGCGCGGGTAAACCGAAGGCTTGAACGAAGGGCAATCATCGGCAATGACGTCATTTCGTCGAGCGCAAAAAAACCAGTAAACCATTTTCTTGAACCGGTTTATTGAATCGAACTTTCCGAAAGAACCGGTTCGCGGAAAAGAACCGCACTTCCCATCACTACTGGTGAGCCGAAAACCGATGCAACCGGTTCTTGACTCGTTCGTTGACTAGTTCAGTAAGTGTACTGTTTGAGTAAATGAATTACTCAGGGATATTGGTTTATTTTAACTCAGAGGGAATGTCAGCCACATTAAAAAAGTTAATTCGTTGATTCGTTCGTGAACCGGACATCACTAAACTGCAGTGAACGCGCTAACAACAGACCCGGAAGAGAAGACAATGCTGAGTAAAGTCGTAGATTTGTTATTTTTGGACCAAAATTCTAACTGACCCTCTGATGTCACATGGACTACTTTGATGATGTTTTAATTACCTTTCTGGACATGGACAGTATACCGTTCACACAGTTTCAATGGAGGGACTTTTCCATTACATTGATATTAATATATATATATTTTTTTTAATTTTTTGTTTCGATTACACTGAAGTAATTTTAATGATTCTGTTTAGTTGAGATATGTAATTTAAAATCATGGCTTTCTTGCATTCCCCATATTCCTTCCCTGCTCAAGAGAAAAGGATACTCCAGTCTCAAGCCAAGAGAGAGAGCATTGAAGCAGATCTGTCTGCACTTTTCCCCATGGTCAGTGTGCTGCCAAACAGCTCGCCAGATACTGTAACTCACACGCATATCATGTGCCACCAAAGACTGTGATATTCATTACATATGTCATTATATTACAATTATAAAATATACATATGTCCATTTCCTGTCTGTGTGAACTGATACTGAGCATCTATTACAGATGGACTCTACCATGTGCAAAGAGCTGTCTATATCAGACACAGAGGTCTCTGAAATAACATGGACAGACAATGGCACCTTTAACCTTTCAGAGGGACACACACCTCAGACAGAAAACTCAGAAGGTAAGCTCGCTTACCTTTTCCAAAAATATATAGATATAAAATATGCGTAATATGTGGGTGATTTGGCAGGTCTAAATATAAAAAAATTATAAAGAGGTATGTAAAATTGTATTTTAAAATACAAAACGTGAAATGTTATTCAAAAAGATATTTAAAAGTTTTAACTGTATTTTTTACTACAAATCATACTGACCCCAAAGTTTGAACTGTGGTATTTACTTTATACTATATGTTAGTATATTATTAATATAGTAAATATAAATGGGTATACTGGAATCAATTAGCCATTAGATTGTTGTGATTTATAAAAAAGGAGGTTTAAGAAATGAACGAATGTCAGGTTTCTATATTGGAAAGCCATTTTTTTTATATATTATAGCTGTTCTTTGTGTATTAAAACATTACAATGAGAAGTATGTATGCCTGTAAAACATAAAAAAAATTAAATATAGTTTTGAGGCATTAAATAATAAAAATAAGACCAAATTGTGTTTCAGTTGAATGTGTAAATATCTGAATTCCAATAGTATAATTTTTTTTATTTTTTTTATTATTATTATAAGACATTTTCTGTATTATTTATTTTGTATATTTGACAGACTCAGACCGGCGAAGTGATGAGGAGGTCTTCACAGGTGGATTACCGGAGTTTCCCTCCTTGGAAAATGGCTCGGGTACAAATGGAGATGACGATGAAGACCTGAGCATTGGTATGCCCACCCTACCAGCCCATCCCAGCAGGGTCGGGTCCACACAGTCAGACGAGGAACCAGCTGCCCAGGCCCTGGAGGTTGTGCAGAGGCTGGCTGGAGACGTAATCACGGCAGCAGTAACCGCGGCCATGCAGGAACGCCTGGAGGCAGTGGTAGCGCCGGCGCTGGTCCAGGCCCTGGCCGAGGAATCGGACAGCGAGGCGGAGGACTTTGAGTTGTTGGACCAGTCAGAGCTGGAACAGCTGGAAGGCGAGTTGGGGCTGGACCGGGTGAACCGTGCAGAAACGTCTAAAGCTAACAAACCTTCTTCAGGCTTTCTGTCCAAACTACTGGGGCACCACTGATTTTATTCAGAGGGGTTCCGCTTCCCTCTGTGATGGGATGTGGGTGGGAGGATGAATATCGGGTTTGCGGGGAAAGGTCCAGAGTAATGAAGGTATTCCATTGTTGTACTTTGATGGTGTGATTCAGTCATTTTGCTATAAAAACAGTCATTTGTGGAAGGAGGCTAGTTGTGTATTTCACGGGGAACTGGTTTTGGCATAGCTACATCTCAATGGGTCATCGGAGGATCCTCTCAACCTCCAACCCTCCAGTAAACAGAGGGTCACGGACCGGACTTATGTCACTAGTTTAGCTGTTAAAGGGCTGGTAGATACAGGATACTCAAATTTTGCTGCCAAATATTTTTTTTCTTTTCAACCTCACATAATTACTTCTAAAAAATAAAGCTTCATGGCCAAAGAGTAAGGGCCTCCCACTAAATGACAATCAGGATAGCACTTACAAGCAAACAGAAACACCTTGTAGTGAAGTACACGTGATAAATATGTATTTTTAATTGAACATTTTTCTTTTCTAAAAAAATTTTTTTCATGAAGGATTTTTGAAAAGCCGGTGGTCTTAGTGTATTGATAATTTACAGGCATAGTCATGTTTAAGACTTTATTTTATATTTTTATTTGCACCTTTTTTTTATAGAGTGAACCAACCAGGCACTAGAGCACAAAGGCACCAAAGTTGAACAGATTTTGATTTATATTCATACGAATATTCATCAAACAGTGCTTAAAGGGATGGTTCACCCAAAAATGAACAATTTGACATTAATGGTGTTTAATGTTGTTTTAGACTCCATTGACTTTTTATTTTATAGACATATTTTGTGTGATCCACAGAAGAAAGAAGTACAGATAATATTTGGAAAGACATGAGATTGAGTAAATAATAATTTTTGGGTGACTCTTTCTATTTAATGTACACAAAGAACCTTAAGATTTACTTTCAGACAAAAGTAACATCTAGAATGTATTTAATCCCCAAGAACAATTTAGAGAAAAGATGATAATACTTTTAGTCAGTCTTATAAATCAAAAAGTCTCTTTGGGGATCATTATCAGCTGTCTGAGAGAAAGACAGTAGATTTTTAACCAACTGACCCATTGTTCATAATAGTCTGTTAATCAGTGTAAGTACAGAGGCACATATAGCCAAGACTGTTTCTGTTCACAGTGTGTGGTGCTTGGTGTGTATCTAAATTTAGTGTTTCTAACAAACTACTGATGTATTATGAATTTTGTTTTAATGTATCAAGTGCTTTCTATAGCACAGTGGCTGAATAGGAATTTCTGCCAGTCACTAATGACTGCTATCCAAAAATAATTCTAATCAGTGTAAATTTGTTCACTTTTTTTTTTATAAATTTAAATATATTATTTAATCCTATATATAAATCAACTATTAGATTGCTGCCACACACATATGATCGCCATATATGCCTGTGCAAGTTTGTTTGTCAGAGCGAGGAAAATAATCAAAATCTAGTTGTATATAAACAATCTCCAGAATGTAATTAAAACTGTATGATTCAACATTGTGATTTTTGTCATTATTCTGAATGAGGTTTCGCAATGGTAAGTGATTTTGGAGCAATTCTAAATGGGTCAGAACAGCGGGGGTTCAAAATTGAATCCGTTTTTTCTTCTTCATTTAACCCTGGAAATTAATCATGTTTTAAGGTTTTGAAAGATACAGAAATTATTGTAATTAATAGTAATTGTATATAAATTATAAAGCAAATGGTTATTAATTAAGAGAATTAAGGTTATTAATAAATATTAAGAAATTAAGGACTTTTAAGGAATTTTGATGTTATATTATAATTCTAATAATATAAGTATTTTGGAAAGGAAACAAATTATATTAATTGAATATACTAACGATAATGTGTATTGCTATTTTTCACCAAATACATGATTAAACGGATAACAAATGTCTTCACATTCAGGTAATGGATAGATAAGAGCTATTTTCACTCTTTGTAGGTTTACCAGGTGAAGAGGAGGAACAGTTCTCCTCATAAATCTGACAATTTTTAAACAGCACCCAATGATTTACTCATAGTCCACCTGTAAAGCACACCATCCATACCATATCATCTAAACTTTTCCTCAAGTCAGCAGAACAAAATAAAGTCATGTTTCAAATGTGTAATTTATGCTCACCATTATGCAGGATGGTATCCAATGCACATCAATTGAAGTGCTTCATTTTTAACTATTCAAATCTATTTCAATTATTGTTAAATTAATTTCTATGAGAAATAAATTATCAACACTAAATATTAAGATGTAGCTTTTTCATTCAGAGATGTTTAGAATAACATTTGAGTGGATGCAATGTGAGCGACTATACAGCTAAACATACGCTAACAATTAAAAAGAAAATCTTTTTCCTAATTCAGCATCTGGTGGTTCTTTAAAGGTCCAGGCGCAGCAGGAGAAGTTTTTACTACCACAGAATTTCTTTATGATGTGAGCGGCTTAATGTGGTGTGATTTGTGTCTTAGGGCCAAAAAAAAATCAAACGAGACAAAAATGTTTTGCCACACATATTAATTTGATATGAATGAGAAAGAGAAAAATGAAAATAGATTTTTGTAATAATTTATCTCAATATTATTTTAATGCAATAGATTCATGTCACCCATGTCACACATTGAAATATATAAAATTATACATGACAGGTTCAATTACTTGTCCTTTCTGGCATGTAAATTACACGGTGTCATTCCCATCATTTCTGTTTACTTAGCTTTTTTTTTTTTTTTTACATGAAAATAAGCCTGAACTATTTCTAGAAAGGCCTTTAGTTTTCCATAAAATGTGGTTATTTACAAATATGTTGCTGGTTTGGGAAAAGCATAGCAGAAATGAAAGACAACATCTCATGCATCTCATTCAGAGAGATGTAGTTCATTTGACAACCAGAAACTGTCCATTTGTTTTGAACAACAGCGTTCTTTTTTTAGCATTTGAAAATTAGTTTGAAAAGAGTGTTTGGAATATGCTTTCAAGAAAAAATGCCACTTGGTTTGATAATTTGAAATTCACACACATTTTTAGGTGTGACTTAAGTCTGAATATACATTTTGGAGCCATTGTATGTGTGGAAGGAAAGGAAAAGTGTTCTGCCCTGTTTTCAGGTGAGAAGATGTGAAAGCTAGCTGGTGTCTTGTAAAAGTCTACAGAGACATAAAGGAGAACTGTGAAAAAAGACATAAAAAAGCAGAAGTTCTACCACCTTGATCTTCCAGGCATGCTCATCCTGTCAGTTCAATAATAAAAAATATCAAAAATCACTTTTTTTCATTAAAGATTGTAAAATAGGGTAAATAGATCATTGTGGAACGATAAGTAGACATTTGGACATTGGCAGATACTGTATATATTAATAAAAAAATAGCATCAGTGAAGGGCAAAGAGTTTTTTTTTTTCCTCTTCGAAGTGATTTTTAAAGTCTTCTCTGGCGCCAGGTGTTCCAAAATTCTGAGGGAACGCCACATTCTTCTACGTGTGGTATGTTGAAATTATGAGGCCATATCATGTTTGTGTACGTGCTCCGCTGCTTCCAGGTTGGATTGCTGGTTTATGTGCTATGTAAAACACCTGTTTGCAGCAAGCCTGAAGTTTAATTATACTGTATGTGTAACAGTGGACGTGCTGATCCAGCCGTCCCATCATCATGATGAATGGACCTTAGTAGACACTATTAAACATTCAGTCACATACAGTACAGTAAATGTTTAGAATGTTTTAGCTCTTGGGTCATATTTAAAACATCACCCAATCCATTTTCCAAGGAATGACCTCAAATGATATGACAAGCCATCATTCTGATCTATGATGTTCTTGTCATAAAAAGAAGTCACCTCAGATCATTAACCCAAACCTGATTTTTTTAAGCATCCTGTAGACCTCTGGCCTTCAGTTTCCATCAGTTTCATAACAGTGGCCGACACTTTCTGCTTTTCCCGTGGAGTCTTTAGTGAGTGTGAAGAGACTACCAAAAAAGCTGCTGACAGGAATCTGCTTGTTGGGGAGAGTTTTTATTTTAGTTTTCTGGTTTCTGGAGTCTGGTTTTCAATTAGCTTACATTACACAGTTTTCACCAAAACTGCATGGGTTTCTTTATTGTGTAGCTGACGGTAGCCATTGACTCCCATAGTATTTTTTTTCCCGTACTGGTTGCCAACATTCTTTAAAATATCTTCTTTTGTGCTCAATTTTCAATCAAAGAATTTTCATTTTTGGGTAAAATATTACATTATTCTAACCTATATATACCATTGTATATTTTTGCAAAGATTGTGATGACTTTCTGACAAAGTTTTACAATGACAAAATTAATTCTGCGTCAAACCTGTCTTAAATACTAATCAATTCTCATTGTGAACATTTTTTTCTAAACCACAAAAAAGTTGTTTTTGGACACGTTTTTAGATGAAAATATGAAAAAAAAAAAATTAAGCATATAAATAGAGAATTCAATAGAGCTTAACTTTGCTTGATAAATATGCATATTACTAAGCAAAGCTGCAGGATTCTGAATAATATGTCACTCAAACATTAACTGCTCTTGGTGAGATAATCTAAAGAGCATGGACTGATAAAGTCACAATTTATATGGCAGAATGGGAAAAGTATTCCATGTTAAGGTTTTATGTCATGTTTGTGTCTCAGTGGAAGTTGTGGCACCTCATTCATAAATCAGCAAAAAGGTATTTCTTTAATTATTTCTGCATCCCTCCGGCTCCCTCTTCCAAGTTGTATCTTGCTGCTTTTCTTCCTAATTACAGGACTCTCATTGGTCAATGAGCATATTTTGAAAGAGCCAATCCTAAAAAGGCTAACAGCAAGCTCCTGACATATGATATGCCTTTTTTTCTTAATGATCATGGAGCACCTTAAAATGTTGCCGTTCGCCACAGCAGTTCAGAGGGTTTGAAGGGGAGTGCAGGGGTTGTGTGAAGAGTTCAGTACACCCCTTCAGAGCCCACCAACAACTTAGCAGTGTCTTCAAACATTTCTGCTTGAACAGGTAAGTTGACTGATACAGACAGAATACTTGTAGTATATTAGGCTGAGGTATTGCTTCTGGAAAAATATATGTGTATGTGTATATATTACTGATTATATATTGAGAATCTTATGGATTTCTATATTTTTTGTATTTTTTATAACCTGTTTGTCAATGAAAAAAAAAACAAAACATGCCAAATGAATATTTTCTTGATTTCTTGATTTAGTTCAATTATTGAAAACCCGAGCTGGCCAACCATTGGTCGGAAATGTCCCTGATTTTGGATCTGTCTCTCAATTTTTGTTTTCAGGACTCAACTATTCAAGAAAAATGGCCAGACTTACTGTAATGTTCCGTGCAATGGCTCTTGCAGCTGTCTTTATGCCAGGTGAGAATCCATTTCTATCAAAACAAAAATAATCAGTTATCCTGAATATTTGTCCCAATTCAATCTCAGTGTAAATCACCATAGCATTATAAAGCATGGACCAAATGACTCATTATCCATCTCAAGCAAAACAAGTTTGGTTACTATTAGCCTACTGCAGAAACTTTGGAGTATTTTCCAAAACCAAGGATTCTACAAAACCAGAATAAACGAATGAGCATCGTCAATCTTTCTTTGTGAACACCTCTGTAAAGTGATTTCAGTCAAACAGTTTCCATATAGGAAAAGGTAGACCTTGTAAATATTAGCCAACTGTACATTTTCCATGAGCTATAAACATCTAAATAGACCAACTGGAGATGCAGATATATGCCACAAATAATGTTGCATGTACAGAACATTTTACATCCTTCATTTTATTTTACAGCAGTGGTAATTATAGCGGCAGCCTGTGGGCTAGTTCCCCAATCTCTTTGTAGTTTAACAGGTACGCTTGCAGGGGGTCCCGGAAATTTTAGCCCATTTTAAAGCACTTAGAGCTGTCAGAGAGCCGAGACAGAGTAGTAATCACTAGAATAAGACACAGGCTCCGTTGACGGGAAAAGTGCCTGCTGTGCAGTCATAGTCAGTCTGCATTTTCCTTCATGTCAGAAGTCTGACATTTGGTTGGTAACAATTCTAATTGTTTTTTCTTTCTTGTTTTTTTTTTTTTTTTTTTTTAATGTCTGACAGACTTTCTGGTTGCTGGTCCTGTGGGACGCAGTGAAGAAAAGGATGGTGGGTTGGACCTTTTTTTTGTGTGTGTAATTATATCATCAGCTATGCTGTAAATGGCACCAACACCACAGCTCTGATGTGAGATAATGCTATTTAACATGAATCATTATGCTGAACAACTGCAAAAAGGCAGTGGATCATTGACTCACATAGAGCTTCTCTACATCTTGGCCCCAAAATAGAATTTCCTTCTCCTTAATATCATTTTAGGTTACGTTTAGAAAATGTTAACACATCATAGTTATGGACTGTCACACAGTGACAAAGCAAAGAACCCAAAGATTCTTCAGAATGCAATCATATCATCACTAAATGAATATTGCTATTAAAAAATATTTGCACAGCTGCCTTCATCTTTGATAATAATAAGAGAAGATTTTGGAGCACAAAATTAGCATATTAGAACGATTCTGATTTCATTTAATTCTGCAAAATAAATGTGGTCCCCTTAAAAAAGAAAAAGAAAATTTTATTCAACCAAATCTCACTATTAAAAAGCAAAAAATACTGAGATGATGTCTGAATAGTATTTAAATGATGACACTTACTGTTGTCATGTGCTGGTTCAGTTATAGAGGGCGCTGCTGAGGTGAAGACAGACAGCATGTCATCGCTGAAAAAGCTGGTCCGTAGCAGGAGGAATGTTGCCTACTACAGGAGTCAACCTGATTTTTGGGGCTGGTATAAATACTTCATGCAGACCAACAACCAGGAGGGAGTGAGTAGCCTTAAACTAAAACTAGTCATCGCTAGTCATCGTTATAATCTTTTTTAGATTTTTCTATGACTTGATTAGTGAACTTTCTTGAGAACTGTTTACAGAAAATTGCAACAAGTGTAATTCAGTCATCCCAGTTTTGTTTCTCTGTGATTACCTCCGCAGATTGAGGACATGGATCGCATGTACCGTGTTTACCTACAGAACAAGCACAGAGTAGAAGAGGGACGCTCCTACAACCATTACCTCACTCACCTGAGCGAAATTTACAAAGCCTGTGCCAACTCTGATGACCCAGACTGCATTGCAGAATCCACCAGCAAACCCAAAGCCAAGATGGTCATGCCTGTTCCTGTGAGGCAAGCTACTGTGACAGTGTGCAACCCTTACCTCGACCCCTACTGTCTCTATGCTGTTAGACCAAAAGCTGCAGAAGAAGAGCCTTCTCCTGCCCCAGAAAAGCTCCCTGCTCCGATTTTGTCCCCTCTACTACCTCTGCCTCTGAAAACCCCACCAGCTTACTACTACGCTCCGGTCTTAGAGCCCTTCTTGTCAGCTGAGCAGAGGGCAGAACTGTTGCGTATATGCAATCCTTCAGACACAGAGTGTTTGCAGTACCACCTGCGCTCTGCTTATGGCTACAGACCCTCGCTCGGTCCTCTGCCCTCCTATGCTCACCTTGGATGTGATCCTACCAGAGATCCTTACTGCCAGCCCAAACTGGTAGCCAGATCACCTTCAGGTTTGTATCACCTGTACCCTACCTGTAACCCTGCCACTGACCCCCTTTGCGCCACCAATGTAGTTGCACCTGCAGCCCAAACCAGTGGAAATGCAGAAGCCCCCAAAGAGCAGTTTTGCAACCCTTTGTTTGATGAGGGCTGCAACCCCCTTACAGCTGCCAAACTAGCTGCACTAAATAAACCGGTCTTGGAATACGCTCCAAGAGATGAGCCTGCACCTGTCAACCTGGCCTGCGACCCTCGCTACGATCCGTATTGTCTGATGGGTGGAGACGCTGCTTTCAGAAAACCCCCTCCGGTTCTCCCTGAGTTCCAGACCCGTCACCAACTGGGCATCCGTGGAAAGACCAAAGAAGGTTATGACTGCTACATGTTTTATGACAAGGACTGCACCCCAGTAGAGAACCAGGAATTGAGGGCAAGTGCTGCCAGTTCTACACCAGATTGCCACCCGTACGACCCCAACTGTGGTAAGTTTGCCCCTCAGCCATCCACTGGAGCTGATGCAGCCAAGAGAGTTAAAGACGGCATCATTGAGCCCCATCCAGACTGTGACCCAGAAATCGATTACAACTGTCGTCTGCGCCGAGCAGAATCCGCAAGTCAAGAACACAAATATGAGCCGGCCCAGCAAGAACAAGTTCATGGCAACCCTCTCCCTGAACACGTGGCACCTGGGTATCCAGTTCCACTATTCAGGGACTTCCTGAGAGGGTATATTGGTGGCTACAAGAAATGAGAAGAAAAAACTGGATGAGAACTTGCATATTCAATCATGTTTATTTACATGTAGCACAAGTTTAGGCTTTTGCGAGAGAAGAAATTCAGGATCCTCCAGGAGTAGTTTTTGCATTGATGTTTTAGTAACTCTAGAGTTGTCTAAGGTCTTAATTCTGTCTGAAATGTCATTTTGGGAAACAAATCCATAAATTTGTGAGTTTAGTTGTAATGTGAAGCAATATATGTATCGATGTATTATATAATGTAGACTTATTATTGTAATGAATGACTTAAACTAATACTGAGAGCAAAATCTATATGGTACTTTTTCTCTAAATGTATGTGACTTCTTGATATATATTTAATGTAATTCCCACTTTGATAAAAACAATCTTCTGTCTTTCTTTTCTGCATTTTATGTTTAATCTTTCAATAAATAAATAACTTAGTGAAATGAATTAAAGTTGGTGTTTTTCAAATTTTAGAGTATGCATTGACGTCATATTTTAGTACAGTGAAACAAATTCATCATATTGCAATTCAGAAAACTATGCATTCATAATAGATACTAAAGTTTGCATTACAAATGACTGTGATTTACATATAAGGCTTTAAAAAGAGGAGCAAGAAAATAGATGAAAGAACTTAAACTTTAAAAGGTTTTACTAACCTTTTAAAAATACAAAGATTAGATTTTATTAAGCTTTTACGTATATATATATATATATATATATATATATATATATATATATATATATATATATATATAATGTACTATATAAATAATATATATATATAAATATATATATATATATATATATATATATATATATATATAATATACTATATAAATAATATATATATATATAGTTTGAACATATATGCCTTTTGTAGACAGTGAAAAATGTTTGTGTCGAATAGAAATGTCATTTATTTAAAACACCATGATCAAGTATATAATAAACCCATTAAACATTACCTGACACCCAATATTTCAATTATTCACAATGACATTTGGCAAAAAGATCCCTCAGGCAGATGAAAAATGAGTACAGTTGATGACTGTTTTTAAAAGAGCTTGGCATGCCAATAAAGTAACACTAATGACTACTTACACAGACAGTGAACATGTTGAAATATGCATTAACTGCAAGTGCACTGTATATATGCCAGTCGTAGAAGGTCCCTCATTTGGCAAATCTAACTAAAAAAGGAGCTGATATAGCACACAAAATATACCTTATACTTGGATTACCCAACACACGCTTGAATACAAGAAATCAGTTGGGATATGTATACCCAAGTGCAAACACAGCAGCTTCACGTTTCATACCTCTGGCACGTCTGTTGTGGTTCTTTCCTTACTGTTTAATTGGCCTTAGGTGGGCTTTGAGAGGGGATATAGCAAAGGCTATGAACTGTTGCTTAATGCCTCAGTCAGCATGAGTCCGGTTTGTGCTGACTGCACCTCTCCATGGCCTGTATACCTGCGGGACCAGCTGAATGTCATTAAGTGGATGGGAAAGGGCCCTGAATGGTAATGAGGGTAAATATGTACTCTGCATAAGCAAACAGAAATTAGCAGTGTACTTCTGTGTGCTGTATTCAGCAGTGCTGCAGAGGTTCTCATTTTAATGTGGTCAGTGAATGAGTTTGTGTTTGAACACTGCATTCTTGAAAATGACTGTTATGAAATGAGCCTTCAATGCATAAAATCTGGCCTTGAACAGAGATTTTGATTGCACTTCTGTACATTGAAATGTGGCTATTGAAAAGTTGAGCTTTTCTTCCCCCAAAGGGGTGGTTGTAAAGTAACACATAAGTGACAAATAAACTTCGAATGACTAATGTTTGACCCTAAAGGAGCTGCATCTGACAATGATTTTAGTTATATATCTACAGTCCTATAACTGCCCATTATAAGTTGCTTAATGTACTGAAAGGTAACCTTTAGATGAAGTGAGAGATGCCCTAGTTACATGAACAGTTTTAACTACTTTTATCTCTCTGGGTGACATACTTACAGAACATTGATGACAGATTGTTTGTACTGAGCTTCAAATGAGAAAGTACATCTTTGCCCTGCAGGAAAACCCGCTGAGGAAAAAATAACATCAATGTAAAATGGCATGACTTAAGTATATTTTAACATTCAGGTGCCTCTGTTCTTATAAACGCTGGAATTTATTTATGGCTAAAGATGAATTTTAGCACAATAGAATGTTGTGCTCATGGAGGATGAAGATGCATGTGATGACATTGTTCAAAGGCTTGACAACCCAAGAGGAACATTTTCAGCTGTTGGTTCAGATGGAGTTGTCTCAGGATCTTTTCAAAGATTTAATTTAAGATAAAGTTGTAGTTTTCTTGCTCCTCTATAATCTATAAAAAGTTAGAAAGTCTGAATCACTGCAACACATGTCATTTTTCATTGAATCAGAGACCTGTGAGGGATATTGGATTGTTGATAAGGTATCATCATCATCATCATCATCATCATCATTACCATCTTGGTTTTAATAAAAATCAACCCCTGGGACATAAAAATGTCTGAAGTTGAAGAAACGCCCAGCTATATAAAGCAAATGTAGTTGTCAGTGCTGTGGATGGATGGATGCAGTATGCATGCGGATGATGAAGCGAGCAGCAGCTGCTGTCACATGATCCAGTGAAGCTGAGATCTGAGCGATCCAGAAGCGCAGCGCTCTGCACTCGCTCTCTCGCATCTCATCTGATGCTCGGATTCTGTGATTGGTGAGTAGCTTCAACGATTCTGCTCCTGTCTTTCGCGTGTTTGTTTTGATCATTGCTAAATGGTGAGATGCTTTTCCTCATGTATTTCCTGAGATTTTAGATATTTATTTTTTAAAGAGGTGCTAGATACTTTTTATTTGGTTTGATGTCTTAAAAATATCATGTTGACGTCCCATTAATTTTAAACGAATAATTATTTGATTATTATAAACAAATATTTTCAATGCATGCATTAACAATGACTCCTGAGTTGGTTCTGATATTTGCAGCATTCCCTCTTGCTTGTTTTATTTTATTTTATTAGATAGTTCCAATAGGTTACTTAAGGAGCTAAAAATCTTTTTTTTTTTAAATATGTTTTTATTTATATTCAAATTAAAACCTTAAGTGTTCTCTCGTTCTTTAAAACCTCTGCTGTATGTTCTTGTGACTTATAGGACTCAGAAGCCAATAGGCTACACTTTATTTGAAGAAATGAAAAACTTTTTTGAATCTGCAGTGTGTAATAATGGTTTTGCTTGTCACTTCATTTATTTAAATCTGTTCACAGTTGGTCAATCTCATTCTCTGAATCCATACTGCTGGACATTATTTAAATCATGTCTGAAATGATTGGTCTAAGAGAGGATACTATTTAGAATGAAAGCCAAAATGAAAGTTGCCTTTCTTTTTATTCAGCCAGTTGCAATATTTCTTTTGTTCAAGTACAGGAGCTAAAACATAATAATTCAGCCATGTCCTCATCTAGATAAAATGCTCGCACTCTTCCTGCAAACCCATTTTCTTTAATCTATATTGTTCTTTTCGAGATGAGAATAAAGTGCAGAGGATGTATGTTTTTCTGAAAAGAATGGTTTACTATTCAGAATGTGTCAGTAAGGGACAGGTGGGGGAAGCCAGCCGTGAAATATCCTTTCCCCAAGTAAGGCTTATCTCTCATTGGGAATTCTGGAAGGTATGGGAGTATCTACCATACAGTACCTGGACAGAATTCCTGAGTCTTCCTAAGAGATTCACTCTCTGCATACAAACATGAATACAGATAAAAATATGTTTGTTTAAACACACACACACACACACGCACGTGCACACACACACACACACACACACACACACACACACACACATACATATATATCACTCATCGGTTTTAATAGCAGGAATAAGATGTAAGTATCATGTTGAAGTCTTTCATCAACATGTTTTCTATTAATTACGAATACAAAACCTGTGCTATTGAAAGAAAACAAGACAAAGACTGAATCCAAGATTTGGAGATAATATAGCATAATGAGAGCGTTACAAGCAATTTGGACCAAATTACAATCACAACCCTATATTTAAAACTACATCTTGCAAGCAATGAATTATCCCTTTAATGTTATCATGTGTGAGTTTGTTTTAGGATATTTTAAGGGACGTTTCATAAAAAAAAATAAAAAAAAATAATAATAATAAAATTAAATTAAACAATAAATATTATTTTCAGAGTAATTAGTGATGTCAACAGACTCTATTGTTATACTGAGATGTTTATAGACTATTTCAGTGCTCCAGAAGGCTTTTTACTGTTCATGTGAAAGTGCATGGATTTCAACCATGCATTGACCCAACATTGTCTCTTCTAAGCAATGCACCTGTCATGTCAACTACAGTTCATTGTGTTACCAGCTAATTAGTCACTGCTCTAGTGACCCACTTACTCATGCCAGGTTGAATTTACTTTCTATTTGGGATCCGAATAGAGAAGCAAGGTTTTAAAAAGAATGTCATGGCACTAAATAGTTAACAAAAGAACATTATGCCTTCTATCGCTTTTGTGTTTTCCGTTAGAACATCATAAACATCAAATGATCCTTCATTATCTCATGAATGTAGATGTCAATGCTAAGTGTGAGGTGTGCTGTATAGTGGGTTGGAGCCATTGTGATGATTTCTCACTTTATTTTTTATGTATTCTGTGTGAAGTGTGAAGAGTTTTCATGCAGAAACTGTCATCTGGGCAAGCACAGCTACTGTAGAGTTATACAGCCATAAAGAGATATACACGCAAGTTTAAAATCAGAAGCTGCTACTGTACTGCACTGTATTTGGACATAAAAAAATCTGATTTGAGTTGGTAATTTTATTCTGCAGTTAAATTACATATATAAAGCCTGTTGCAATGCAGAACAATTAGACTAGCAACAAGATGAGCTCTATACGATTGACAGTTTTTTTTCTCTTTTCTCTGTCTTCTGTAGTGCTACTTATGGATGAAATGAACACAGTTCATAACTGATGATGTTTACAACTGACTTGAGCTGAATAATGACACAATTGTCTTTGCAGAGCTGCTTTACAGCAGAATTCAAATTGGACTCAGATTAGTTTGAATCACTGATTCTGTTATTTTCCTGTTTATTCGTTACTGTGAAGCGTAAAGCATTATGTATAATTAAATATGTTTTAACTCATAACTAAATTTAAACTATTAAAATGAAATGTATATATACATTAAAGAGATGTTTTTAATAGAGAATGGAGATGGCTTGATGCCACATTTATTTGATTTTGATGATCAAGTACATTCGCCTTTAAGCAACAAATCTCGGAGAAGTGTGAAGTACTGTACAGTGTGGAGAGTAGAGAGTGTTTGAATGAGGAATGTATAATAGAATAACAGACTGTGCAAGGGCTCAGTGCATCTGGTGAAGTGATGGCGTTTGAAAGGGAATAGAAATGTCATGTCCAGTCACAATGCCAGAGCTCTGCCATGCCTGTCAACCTGAGAGAATGAGGTGAGGTTATTGTTAACACAGGGAAGCAAAGGGTTTTCATGCATCAGTGATTCAGTTGAAATCATGAGAGCAGGATGCTGGTGTTGTTGCTGGGGATCAGTCACAGCATGTTGACTCACCGTCTCACAGATGAAATACTTCTTTTGTTTCTAAAGCGTTGAATGGCAGATTTGATATAAAGGAATCTGAGAAAGTTGCATTGTTCCTTCTTTATAAAAAAATAGTTAGGGATGGGTTTGTCATTTTTCATGTTACAAAATATTTGTATTTCAAACAAAAAAGTAGTTCTTTTGAATTTTCTAATTGGCTAAGGAAACTTAAAAAAATGTATCACAGTTTCCACAAAAATATTAAGTAGAACAACTGGAAGTTCAACATTAATGATATTTAAAAATGTTTCTTGAGCACCAAATCAGCATATTAGAATGATTTCTGAAGGATCATGTGACACTGAAGACTGCAGTAATGACTGCTGAAAATGTATTCATATATTAATCTATAATTATTTTAAATTGTAAGAATAGTTAACAGTGTAACGGTTTTCCTGTATTTTTAGTCAAATAAATACAGCCTTGGTGACTGTTAGAAGCTTCTTTCAAAAACATTAAACATTTTTACTGACCCCTAATGTGCTGAGTTTGTGTACTCATGTATTGAGCTAAACTTATACTGTAGATATTATTAAAGAGAGAGAGGGGTCTCCAACCCTGCTCTTGGAGAGCTACCTTCCTGCAAACTTCCATTCCAGCCTTTTGTCAAGTAACCCTGATTATCCGGTTCAGATTGGGGTTGGAGCTGAAATCTCCAGGACAGCTGTCAAGGAGCAGGGTTGAAGACACCTGTTGTAGACAGTAATTTATGTTAGCTAAACCCTTGACAACAATACCTTTGGACTATTGGTTATATTTCCATTTAATACATGCAAAAGAATGCAGGTGGGATTCCTGAAGAAACGCTTTATCACTTGCAACGAGAGACAGGAGAAGCCTTATATCAGAAGCTTTTTTTGAGTGTGAACTTAACACGTCTCAGCATTCTCACACTCAAGTGCTCCTCACAGCTCATCCGGATCGGTGTCTTCTCTGGTGTCAACCCTGCTGCCGGAAAAGAGTGTTTAAAAGAATTCTGACAGGATCACAGGATCATCTTTCTATAGGTATATAAATAGAGCTCATCAAACGATACCTTTTGTTTTCATTCCATTTATAGCAACTGCAGAATATTAGCAATGGTGAGGATTTGAAAATGCAAGTTTGACATTTAGCTGTAGATGTATTAGTATATGGAGGGTGGAGGGTGTGAATGGGTGGAGTGGGTATGTCTTTAGTCTTTTTTTTTTTTTTTTTTTTTTTTTTTTTTTAAGGTAATGCTCTCAAATGGTCCACTGGTAGTGGGACAATCAATTTAATATATCTAGACCTGGTCTTATACAGTAAGTATTTTTATAAATGAGTTAATAAAAAAATGTGGAGTTACGGCTACATTTTACATTGATGAATTTATTAATTATAGTAGGTAAATTCAGGGGTTTCTTTTTTTCTGAATAATGACTATTATCCACAGAAATGATGTATTACTCATCGTTGTGGATGTGTTCTGTTCTGTCTCATCAATAGGCTGGGGGTGGGCGACAAGATGGCATATTGTATGCTTCTCTGTATAGGCTTTGGCCATTACTCCTTCATAATGCAAGGGATTGGTACCTGAACTCGCAGCAAGGATGAGTGAGGCAGTGGATGTAGCTCACAGTTTGGGCAGGCCATGTGTGGGGTTGAGCGAAGGCCATTATCCTCCTTTTTGCGATGTGCTGGGTGTGTGATTTCATCTGGAAAAATGCAAAAAACAGAGACTACCTCAAATAATGCAAACTATGCTTCGGAGAAAACCTGACAAAAGAAGAAAAAGATAAGGCAATGAAGGAAAAAAGGCTTACTTCATTGGCCCTAAAACATACACTGACGGAAGAAAAAATGTTCCAGAAAAAAATGCTTTCTTTTTTTCTTTCTCTTTAATATTACTTTTTTATATGAGTTTGCCGTGTGTGATGGTCTTAAAGTTATGTTCTATTAATGCCAGAGGATTGAGGAACTTGGTCCCAGGACAAGCCTTTTTTCTTTTTTGCAACGAATACTTAATTTTCATTCAAGAGACTCATTTGTGCCCTAAGGGTTTTAATTTTTGGAAAAACCAGTGGGAAGTCGACATGTGGTTAGCTCATGGCTCCAGTCACTCAGGTGGAGCTGCAATTTTAGCACATACTTTCCATGGAAAATATGTGTGGAGCAAAAGGAACTCTAAAGATCATTGGATAATATTACTGATTGATGTGAATGATTGTAAATTCATTATTGTTAATATGTTTATGGGTACTGTTCAAAACATTCAAACACTTAGTTATTAGGTGAAATTGAAAGTTGTGTTAACTCGATCATGAAAAACAACCCTAATGCTAAATTATTGGAGGTGATTTTTATTTGGTCATGAATGGTTCCATGGATAGATTTCCTCCAAGAGCAAACAATGAGTCTAGTGATCTGTTATGTTTAAGTTACAGTCTTAATTTAAATTTAGAGGGTAAAAAACCCCCCTCAACTAAGCAGTTTACTCAACAATCCAGTATTGACTTTTGGTTGGATTCTGCAGATTCTGATCCTTTTATTATAGATACATCTATACTGCCAGCTGTTTTCACTGAAACAATAAAATCATTAGTTTTAAAATTGTATTATCAGGATGTAAAAATCATAGAATTATTGGAGAATACTGGAAACTCAAAACTCACTACCAAACTTTGAAGACTTGAAATAAATTAGAAAGACTTATCCATACGCATTGGATCTCTGCAATTAATAATGGTGTATTTGGTAAACAAGTGGAACATTTGCAATAGGGCCAGAGAGCCAATTCCATATAGCTACATAATGGGCTTTACTCAGGGGAGTTTATTTGTTCAGCAGTTAGTAAGGCTATGCCACACAGTTTTGTGCAGTTCTATAGCCTGGACGTGTCTGAGCCATTCTGAGCACATGCAGTGCAAGCAGCCAGTAGTTCTGTGCTCATTTATTTGTTATGAGTGATATTGGTAGTCATATGGGTACAATCTGGGAGTGGCCTATATCTTCCATAGTGAAACACAGAATTTTAGAAATCTCTCTATAATGATTTTGGCAGGGGTCGACCTGGCTGATATAGATGCCGCAGAGACTGGTTACAGGTCGACCTGTGTGTTAAAGATGGATGTTGTGTCATAAGAGCTTCTGGAGTTGGTCACACCAAAAGCATTTCAAAAGAATAATGATAATTATTAATATTATTTTAAAGTTCTCTTCTGTGTTTTCTGGAAAAATATCAATGTTAAGGTTTCAAACAGTTTCCTCTAATGGTGTTTTTACGTGTGTTTCAGGACATCCTGAGAAGGATGACTGGGAAAACTCAAACCAGCAATATAACAAACAAGACAGATCCTCGCTCGCTGAATTCCAGAGTGTTCATTGGTAACCTCAACACTGCTGTGGTCAAGAAAACTGACATTGAGCTCATTTTTGCCAAGTATGGCAAGATTATGGGCTGCTCTGTGCACAAGGGCTTTGCTTTCGTCCAGTATGCCTGCGAGAGGAACGCTCGATCGGCTGTGGCTGGTGAGAACAGCAGGGTGCTGGCCGGACAGACCTTAGGTAAGTGACATTTACTTCTCTTTTATTTTTGTAAATGATTGGACTCAAACAGGTGACAATGATTTCAATGAGGAGGAAAGTGAAAAAAGTAGAGCAGGAGAAAATGAGAAAAGGAAAGAAAGGTGTGAGATCTACAGACACAGAGACAGTTGATCTTAGGTCATAGCCGTTCCCATGACTACCTGGTAAATATTCATCATCCTTTATTAAAAATGAAACTCCTGCTGTCATTCTTGCAGCAGTGGGTCTTTTGTGCTGGACTGATTTTCCTTGTGTGACTGTTTTAACTGCTTTATTTAAGTATTTTTTATATGATTTGATCTTTCTTTGTGAAAAAATATTAGTTGCTTGATTTTATACAGAGCTGAGCATTTGTAACCAGCAAAGTGTTTTGTTTAATTTCTGAAAAAAAAAAAAAAAAAAAAAAAAAATGTTATATATATATATATATATATATATATATATATATATATATATATATATATATATATATATATATATATATATATATGATTGATTAAAAAATCTAATTGATTTGTATGATTCAGTGCACTTTACAGCATATTAACAAACAAAAATGAAATTTTTAAACTGGAAAATCAAGCAGCCCTTACCTGCTGAATTAGCAAGGCTATGCTGCTACTAAATATGTTCTACATGGAGAGTAGAGAAATCATTAATTATCTATTTTTCCAGGGTGTAGAAAGTGAGTAGAGTTGTTCGACTCATATTTACAGTGTTTTATTGCCACCTTGTGTTGGTCAGAGGAAGTACAGGTGAACTGGCATGAACCGAAATAGTGCAGTGGAGGAGAAAGTCTGTTTTAAATAAATGCATTTTATTATGGAATCTCATTAATTACATTTTGGAATACTATATGTTTGATGGCTAAATGAGATACAGAGTGCAATTTTTTTTTGTATATGTAAATATAATTTTACTGAATGCAAATTGGCCAATGTCAACCACTAGATGGCAATATAAAGATACCGTAGACATCCATGGCACTGCGGTTGCATAGACTACTCATAACACATGCTTATTTTGAAGGATTTATTCATAACTCTTGACCTTATTCAGTTAATGCAGATTGCTTTTACTCTAAAGTATAGCAGAATCTAAAAGCACTCCAGAGGAATTCTAAAATCTCATAAAAACGCCCTATGATATTTGTCTGAATATCTGAAGAACACCTATGAATAATCCATATTATATCAAACGCAATATTTATGTAAGCATCAAATAGAGTATAAGTCAGAAATATGACGTGAAGTTTATCTAACAATTTCTCCAGATTTTAGTCTTCCAATCATTCTTTTCTTCAGCTTGTCTTAAAAACCTTTAAGACTCAGTTTCACAGCATGTGTGTTTGTGTGTTTTAGTGTCACTATAATTAGTTTTTCAGTATCTGAAATCTTCTGACAGATATGAAGGCATCACAATGTATTCAATTTCAGAGCCTGTCTTTAATTCAAAGGAAAAGGCATATTTCTGCATGAATAGCCTCTGGGCTTATAATGTCAATAACTACCAAGATGTTTCAAATGAATGACAGCAGCTGTGGGGTGCTGTTCTTTTGATGCACAATATGATCCAAGATCAGAGACAGTCTGAGACAAGAGTATAAACTGCTTCTAATAATGCTGCTCAAATTTGTGTTGCATATTTGTCAGCACCCCCGTTATGTGTCAGTGGTACGGTCTGGAATGGTGCATGCCTGCATGCTGAACTCTATTCAGTCAGTCTCTCACAGTGTCACTACAGTGAAGTGAACTCAAGGGAAAGCAATAATTTATTCCTCAAAATATTGTATGTACAACCTTATGGACATGCACAGAAGAACAATGCATAAAGGGAAGCGGAATCAGAAATGTAAGTATTTTACAGAGAGATAAGTACCTTATTTCTGATAAGTGCTTTTTATACTTGATTTGTAACAGAATCAGTCAAACCTTAGTAACTATAATAATGCTTTTGCAGTTTTGTAAATTAAAATTAAAATTTTTAGGAAATGTTAGTAATAACAATATTATAGTTTTTTATCGTTTGATATTGGTTTAATTATTAATAAATGCATTTAATAAATGCAATTAAAATGTACATATGAAACATCTGTTTGTAATTATTAAGAACAGGAGAACTCCTGTGGAAGGCATCTTTTAAATGACAAGTAACCAAAGTAAAAAGTAAGAAAACATGCATTAGGAATTATTTCTACTTGATCTCAAATGACTTTTAAGTAAAGAAATTAACTTTAAAGTGATGTGTGTATACATAAAAAAAAAAAAAAAAAAAAAAAATATATATATATATATATATATATATATATATATATATATATATATATATATATATATATATATATATATATATATATATACATATATATGCTGCCTGCAACCTAATTTAGTTGTACTTAAAAAATATTAAATATTATATTATTTAATATAATAATTGTCAATAATAAATAGTATCACAAAACAATATTATTTACAATTAAAATGTTTAGACCTGAATAAAAAGTCTATTTGACTATAGAATTTTCTCCTTTAACTTTTTCATACTCTTTGACCGACTCCAGAAGATTTGAAATGCAGTCTTGACCAGACCAAGTCGTCAAAAAGGAAATGATTAATTAGACGTTTAAAGAAACATAATTTTCTTAACCCCAAAAGTTGTTATATTTGGATGCAAGTTTCTGTTCATCTGTTCATGACGAGCATCCATGTTTTGTGTGTGTCTAATCAAAGACGGCACATCAAAGTTTGTAGCTATGCACATACACAAGACTCCAGGGATAATGAGCGGCACTGAAAATGGATATGATGTCCTCAAGTGTACAAACCATTCCAGATAATTGCGCACATCAGTCACCAAATTACATCACACCACAGAGGAATGACTAAAGGAAGTGAAAGAGATGTTTGATAAGTAGGTCATGAATGGAAAACACTCATTAGTGAAAAAGATGCCAGAGGTGTCGGAATAATATTCATAGGCTACTAGCTAAAACAGAACTATATGAATTGTGTTTTTATGTCTGCAAAGTGATTTTCTTTGAAAAGAAATAATGTCCTTGAAGTCCTTGTAGATATCTTGATTCACTTGGTTTACTGAGGTTTATCAGAACAGATATTTCTTTTAGAGTTTGCCATCCAGGCACAAGTTAAGGCATTAGTTATGTCTCATCAAATGAATCACTCAGAAAAACTATTTTGAGCTGACAGGCAGACACATTGACATTAAGCAGAGGTCATCACTGAGAGAAATTCCAATCTTCTTTCTACGCTAAGCCTGACAGACCTTTGAGAGAACAGCATACTGAGTAGAGGAGGCCTATTGGTAAACTCAGATTAAAGTATTGATATGGCTCCAAGTCTAAAATGTGGTGGTATTTTAAATGATTGGCACATATCGAGCGTGTCATGGCACCATCCACTGATTATTGGAGCAGTTGGATGTTTCAGACAGTTTTGAATTGTTTTGTCTCCCAAAAAACCATTATTAAGATCTTACAAAATCATTATCGAGAACTTAAATCACTTGCTTCCCCAATAATGTTGCTTAAAGAAACTCAATGAGGTCGTTCATGTACCTCAAACTGATAAGAATTGTGCTTGTGTCAAGGGTTTGATTTGCCAAGAGAATGCATGAACTAAAAAAATGCATGGCTTGAATGCAAGATTAACTATTTATTGTGTCACTATTTATGATCGAAAAGTTCTTTGTGATCAAACTAATGATGACTTCCTTTTGAACATCAAACGCAAAAATTCTTGACCCCATTCAGTTCATAAATTTTGATGGAGATTACTTCACCAAAAGGAATACACGAACCTAGAAATACTCGAGCAGAATATTTAAATCTCATCTTATCAACAGACTAAACCTTCTGATATTTTCTTGAATCTCAGAAAATAAATGTATTGTGACAAACGTAATAACTTTTTAAACTTTACATTTTTTAAAAAGCATAATAAAAAAATATATAATATAATATAATATAATATAATATAATATAATATAATATAATATAATATAATTAGTTAATAAGAAGTTATAAATATTCAAAGTGATAAAATTGTGTGTTTTGAATACAACATATGCTTCCAAATCAGTATTGGTCAGAAATAAGATCTTAAATGGATATTTCACTCAACATTCACAAACTCTTATGTCATTCCAAATCTTTTTTTTTTTTTTTTTTGGTTCAAATGTTTTTGATGGAGTAAATGATGACGGAATTTTCATTTTTCTCTAACATTTTAAATACCAACAAACTCATGAAGACATCCTTTGAATCTCAAAACGTAATTACATTAATTTGAAGAGAACTTCTTTTTATAAATGCTTTTGTGTTAACGTCAAACTAATTATGATGTTCCCATGGAAAACGTCCGCTTTCATCGCAGAAGGTTCGCCGTAATTAGACACTGCTAATTAAAGAGGATGAAGCTAACCTGATCTTCCCAATCAGCTGTTTTTCCTCCTGTTCTTCAGTTGCTATTTTTGAATGTATTTTCCAATATATTCATTAAAATGTTTTGAAACTTCAGTCTCATGAATAAATTCTGAACAAAGGACGGCTATCTCCATTTGAAAGCTCTGTATGCTTCCATAATGAATTTGGTTCAGTCAGGCAAAGACTAATCTAAACTTTGAAAGTGCACTACTTTTCTTCACAGATTTACTGCTTTGTTTTGTGCGTCATCAGACTGAAGGCTAAAATTGCTTGCAAATGTCTCAAAGCTCTGAATTGTGATTTAGTCAGACACTCAGACAGCCCGTCCTTCTGGATAACGTGCCGGATGACCTTGAGAGGCACTCAGGAGTGATTGTGCATCTGTGTGTGTGTGTGTGTGATGAGTGAGGCTGTTGCTCTGATAGCATCTCTCTTTCTGATGAGACAAATGAGAGCCATCAGTCATTTATTCTGTGGCATAATGCCTATGTACTTTCTCAGGGCTCAGAGGCTTTTCTAAGTCCTTTATCCAGCCATTGTTAGTCATTCACTTGAAGAAGGGTATAATTAAAATGGAAAGCGTATACTGTATTTTGTACAATGCTCTTTGCTTTTCCCACAGACATTAACATGGCTGGAGAACCACGTCCTTACAGGCCAAAAGTGGGATCCAAGCGACCTTTCTCCTTATACAGGTAAGCTACCTAAATTAAAAAAATAAATAAAATACAAAATACTGTATTCAGTAGATATGGAAATATTTAAATAACATTTTTCTCATCTGTTTTATTTATTTAAGTGGCTATGAATTTCATTATGATTTCTACAGGGATGATTTCTATACCAGGTATGTCTATGCATTCACTAATGCAAATGCAATAATTCAAAGCTAATCATTTCATGCAGATTGATACATTGGTATTTTAGTAGTTGAACTTTTAAGATATTTTCTTACAAGGAGCTTTGTAATATGTTTTTGTTAATTACATTTTTAGGTAAGATCCACCTTGTCTTGTATGACCTTTTATATGGTATGAAAAACTGATGCAAGGTGGAGAAAAAAAGCTAAAAAGTAGAGGAAGAACTTTCCCTAATAACCATAATTAATGTCATTTTATTGGTTTGACTTGGATTCTTTGCTCTGGCTAATGATGAGCAGTCGTCTCCTGAGAGACATTAGCTGAATGTCAGAAAGCTAACTGAGCAGTGCAGACACGCCGGGCATCTTTCCTCTGACATTTTCTTGTGTTTGCTTTCACTCCTCATTTGGCAGAGCTGAGATTTATACATCTTCACGGAAAATATGTGTGTGCTAAATTCCTTCAGTGCAGTTATTTAAAAATGTGCAAGTAAGAGCTAATTATGCTCATAAAGTGTTGTTTCTGGGGAGTAGGACTAAAAAGTGATCTTGCTCTTTTGCATGTAGACTAAGATATTCCCTCATCTCTTTATATACAGTAATCTGTCATAAAGTGTAAATGATTATATTAAAAAAAGTTGTAATTTAATAATAATTAACACTTTACAAAAACAAAATCAACAAGGACTTCTTAATGTCTATTCATTATACACTACTGTACTTTTTAGTATACCATTTACTATAAAAATACAGTAAAAACAGTACTATTTAGAATTATTTTTACAATTTAAAATAGCTGCATTGTAATACATTCTCAAATGTAATTTATTCCTGTGATGGCAAAGCAGATTTTCCAGCCGCTATTATTTCAGACCTTCACAAATAATTGTAATATGATGATTTGGTTCTCAAGAAACATTTCATATTATTATCAGTACTGAAAACAGTTGTGCTGCTTAATATGTTTGATAATATAAAACCACAAAGCACTTTTTAGTGATTAAAATATACCTACATAATTACATAAATGACATAAATAAAGAAATAAATAATACAAATATTTCAAATATTTTGACAAATATTTTTATATATTTCTCTTTAGGATTTTTGACATTCATGGGAGATTAGCACCGTCCCCTCGGGCTGTGATACCTATCAAGCATTCCCGTTTGGTTGCGCTCTCAACACGCAGGACAAAAAACTCTTTCCAGCCAAAGATTTCCACCTGCTCTTCTTATCTAAAAACGATGTCGTCAGGTTCCTTATGCTCTATGGGTTTGTCCATAATTACAAGTCAATTTTGCCATATCCTTTCAATTTAAAAAACCATTTTTAGCACTCTGTAATCAGATACCTTTAATAACTGAGACATAACATGTACATAATCTACTGCCAACCATAACCATAAAAAAAAAAAATAATAAAATACGGTGATGAACTGATGAAATCTCAGTGATGCATATTCACCTTCATCATTGTTTGTTTGTTTTTATCAAAGTGAAATCCGATCAGCTCCTGACAATCAAGCAAGAACTGTCCCAGATAAAGATTAAGATCGACTCCTTGCTGGGAAGGCTAGAGAAGATTGAACAGAAGCAGTTAGCAGAAGCAGGTAAGAGGATGAAATGAACATTGCTGTCAGCGTAGAGGCCATGTTGGCAGGAGGTAGATTAAAAACACTTGTCTTCATCACTTTCAATGTCAGGGCAGGAAATCGAAAACAGCACCACTTGTGTCTTCACACGCACAGAAAGAAATTTGACTAGGAGAGGAAACATCCACATACCTGTGTTAGTTTTACTTGAAAGTTTGAAACACTATAAAAAACATAAGCTGTTGTTCCATCTTTAAAAGTAAAATTTATAAAACCAATCCCCTGAAGTATTAAATGTGTTTTGTACCTTTATAATAAATTGACAACCACCAAAAAAAAAAAAAAAAAACAAGAATAAAAAAGGCACTAAATCTAAATGGCTCACTAGATTTATTAGTGTTTTCTTTTTTTATTATAAAGTTTAAAGGAATTTACCATTAACTAATTAACAGATTTTTACCATACCATTTTTTACAGTCTATTACATTTAGGCTATGTTTTCTTTCTTTCTTTCTTTATTTATTTGTTTTTTTTTATTCACTATAGCTGCTGGCCGCACTTTAATCTCATTATCTAGTTCATCTTTCTGTCCTTGATCGCAATATTGTGTAGAAGCCAACAGGAAGCACGAGAAGGCCTATCAATCTCTCTATAGAGAGACAGAAGAGGATGTGGATCAGGAACATCAGGATGCGGGGTCTTGGGAAGTGACTGATGATGGTGATGATGGAAATGACAGGGCTAATGGTGAACTGGTGAGCTGTCATTGAACTCAGCTGAATGTGATATGTCATTTGTTTTTATTTGATATATCAGCAAGACCCACTTGTATTAGATATAATTGTGTGTGTGTGTTTGTGTTAAATCCCAGATAGAAAACCACATATCTGATGTAGACAACTGAGCAAGGTTGGTACCACAATATCTTGTCACATACTTCTCTCTTTTTATTTGTCATCATTATCAGAAAATATATTGGCTCTGTCTTTCAAGACTTTTGTGAGATGTAACATATATATATTTACTTTTTTTCTTTCTGTAGGACTGGGACCAGCACTCCTATCAAGTTTACTGTTTTTGGAAGATATCCAGTCAGAATTCCCTTTCATGTCGATTTATTTATTTGTTTGTATGTATTTTTTTTTTTATTCATTCAACTGGTCATACTTTTACATACGTAAGTATGTATAGTCAGACAAAAAAAGATGAAACTATAACTTAATATGTAAAATAATTAATGTATTTTATTTAGAAAATGTGATAAACGCTGTGTCATGGTCATAAAGGTTTACAAATAATTGGAGAATTTGAATTTTTGGACATTATAATTATCTACATATTTAAATAAAGTGTATTAAATGCACATTTATGTATAAGTAAACTATCATAAAATGATCTGTCTCACCCATTATTAGGATTATAAGCTACTTTTACATCTCTATCTCTTTTAAACTTTTATTGTAGTTTATAACTCATCTAAAAAATGTGGTAAAATAATTTTTATCTGTTAAATATTGTGTGGTGCATTTGTGAAATAAAATCTGGCAGACATCAATTGTTAGCAGGGTTTAGATTTTTGGGTATTTAACGCTGACTTTATTTGTGCATTCATGTAAGCCAGTTGAAAACACAAAACACTCACTAGGCAGCTCACCTAGTTTCTGTTGGTTAATGTCCCAGTTCAGTTCAGCTGAGCTCATGAAGCTGAAACAAAAGCTCTAAAGTTACTAGGACCCTGCCGGAAGTAGGAATCATTTAGCGGGACTTTTAATTTGAATTTCAGCAGCGGTAAAAATGTAACGGACATCTTTTTAATCCTTACAAGCAGTTAAAGTTTAACACAAGTCAGGTAGGCAATTATAACACACATCATTTTATATATATTATTTTTAGCTAATGGAAGATGAAGTTATCGTTAAAACTGGCCTGTTTTTAACACATTTTGGGATTCAAGTTGCTAAATGTTACGTGATCAGACTGGGCTAAGTTTACATCACTTGTTTTGTTGTCAAGTGCTGAAACTTGTCTAAAACGTTGCCTTAATTCCCATCATCTGACTTTAAATACCCGATTTAACAGTTATTTCTATGAAGCATAATTGTAGCAGCAGTGTAAATAAACGTCAAGGTGTGTGAGAATGTAACAGGTTATGTTGTGGCTAATGTAACGTTATCCAATCATCGACTGTTGTTGGGACCCATTCGGTCATGTAACGTTAAAGATATTTCAAGGTAAGTTTAACTCAATAGTCCAGATTCACAGCAGAAGTGCCCGTTAACTGGCTTGACTGTATTTTAAGTAAAGGGTGTGATTGTGACTTCACTGAATATATTTATTTTTTAGTCTACTAGAGGTCCCACTGAATCCCAGTATTTCATCCCTGAATCTTCACTTTAACCGTCTCACTAAGATTGAGGTGTTGACGACAGCATGGCACATAAAACATCTGGACGTGTCATCACATCTGTCAAATAGAGGGACTTGCTTCCCTGTTCTCACCTGTAACTTAATCACCAAAGTATAAGGTAAAGCCCACACTTTTTCAGGCAGAAAATGTGTAAAATGTTTGCAATGCTCTGTAGTATAATTTATTATACTGTTATTTTATTATACTGTTATCCTGTCATTACTTGTAATTGGGTGTCTTTGGGTTGTAATCTGTCAGTACATGGATTGGATTTTTTTTTGGGGACTTGAATTTGTCCTATAATCAAATAAATGACCTAACTGGTAGGTTAGATTGCATTCTTATCAAATGTGTTAATTCTTGAGTAGTTTGTTTTAGCTTTCTGAATAGTTTGACATTTAAGATAAGAAAAAGGCCTGGGGGTCTGGTTGGAATTTTTATGTATTTATTTTTTAAGAAGCCTCTTATGTTTACCAAAGCTGCAATTTTTGAAATAGGAAAATCTGAAATAGTCTAAAAAAGGGCTAAAACTAATATATAAGATATAAATAGTCGTCAGCTTTTTTCACTAATATGTTCTTCCTTTGTAGGCTACAGAGAGATGGTTCTTGGTACCCTTCATGGAGTAGATTGCCTAGGAAATGCATCTACTATGGCAGAGGACAGTCCTATGGATGTTGACTTTAGGCAAAGGCTTTGTAGTAGTCTAGCAATCAAGGCAGTTTATAAATTGCCCTCCCATTTAAAATTGCTTGCACACATGAATGATTACACTGTCCCTAAGTTCAGTTCATTTAACTTAATCAGAACTTAAGCTGCAATAACATGGAACAGACAGAGCATTAAGAAGTTACAGCAATAATGACTTAATACATACACTAATGCACCAATATGGTACTAAATGTATATATATAAATATTCTATAATATATGTGAGATTGGAATGATCAAGATTTTTTTTATGTTCTTCTTGATTGCTCACAAAGTCTGCATTTAATTGATAAAAAATACAGTAAAAACAGTATTATTGTAAAATACTAATACAATTTTAAAAAACTGTTTTTGTTTTAACATTCTTTAAAATATAATTTATTTCTGTGATGCAAAAGCTGAATTTTCAGCATCTATTACTCAAGTATTTATTGTCCATGATCCTTCAGAAATCATTTTAATATGCTGATTTGGTGCTCAAGAAGCATCTCTTGTTATTATCAGTTATTCATCAAAAGTGACAGTGAAGAGATTAACAATGTTTCAAAAGATTTCTGTCTCAAATAAATGCTCTTCCTTTAAACTTTTTATTCTTCAAAGAATCCTAAAAATGTATCATGGTTATATATTATTCAGCAAAAACTGTTTTCAATTTTTTATAATAATAAGAACCATTTTTCATAACTGCACCAATAATTCATAATAACTGAGCACTAAATCAGCCTATTAGATTGATTTATGATGGATCATATGACCCAGAAGTCTGAAGCAATGGCTGCAGAAAATTCAACTTAGCCATTCCAAGAATAAATAGCATTTTAAAATACAGTGGGCATAGAAAAGAATCACCCCCTTTTAAAACAATCACATTTTGTTGCTTTGCAGCCTGAAATGAACATGGTCACAGTTTTTTTTGTATTCAGCTGTATTTACTTATTTACTTTTCTTACCCTGAAAAAAAAATCGGAAAAAAATTAAAACCTCTCACACTTTACTAGTCTAAATGGCTTTTGCTTTGATTGCAGACAGAAGCAGAGGTCCACAAAGCTGGTTGTTGGCCCCTGTAGGACATCAGTCCAGAGCTCTGGGTCTGTTGAAACTTTAGAGTCAGTAAAAAAGGACCCTAAAATCCCCCCCAAAAAGTCCAGCTCAATCTAAAAAGGAAACCTACAGGGTATGTATATTGCAATCCACAAGTCAAAATTTTCTTTTTATTAAGCTAAATGTAAATTTGTTAAGAGTAAAGGGCCTTTGTGTTTACATTCAGGCAATTGTAGAAGAACGAGACCAGGACCAGGCGCTGGAAGACAGAAGGCTGCAAAGAGACTTTTTTTAACAGATCAAGAACCTGCAGACCTGAGCCATAGAGGAAAAGAACTTGCAAAGTTTGGCCTTACACACCACAGACAGGTGAGGGCATACAGAGTCTGTTATATAGTCGTATATAACGTAAAGTATGTAACATAGTAATATATAATATAGTTTCCTTTTGTCACTTTGATCTGTTTTACTTTTGAATTGAAATCAGTGTGAATGAATGCAAATTGAGTAGCCTCATTAAGAGTTCTACTACTAAGAGTCAAAGTAATATATATATTTAAATTTTACCAACGAACACAATTAGCTGCAAAATCTATTATCTCACCCATTCAAACATTCTCTTCCATCAAGGACACCTTAACAATCTTCAGCCATCCAAGTGTTTGGAGAGAATGTTTGGCTTGATGTATTACACCTAATTGGTGTCAGCTTCAGCTGAAATACTGGATCTGAATACACTTGAGTATAATTAAATTTTATTAGAAGTTTCCAGAGACCCTACTGCAGGGCCCTGATGTATGAAACTCTGCCTTCCCACCTGCACGGCAGTTTCGGTGGCGTGGTGACGGCCCTGATATTATGCACTAATATTGAAGCCCACCCACTCCCCCAGTGATAAATTGTAATTATTATAGTGACAGGCATCTGTCTGCCGAATATCATCAATCAATCCTAATTTCCACCCCTGCAGCAATTTGCTGCTAATGACTCTTGCCTCACAGTCCAGTGTCTGTTTTTTAACACTTCATCTGCTGAGTGTGTGTGAATGTAAATTAATATAATAGTGTCATGTATTAATTGTCATTAAACAGAAGATTTAGTGTGTGTTTCATTTATTATTGTAATGGCAACATGTTGTTCCTTTGTGCTCATTCAGATATTCTTGGTTTAATCTGGTTTGAAATAGATTTCTGACTCATTTTGACTCCTTTCCTAACCCTGATTTGATTATATAATATACACTACTCTTCAAATGTATACACACACACACAAATTATTTACACTAGTGCGATGGACTGTAAAAAAGTGCATAGAAAAATATTTCAGTGTGCAAATGAATCAGCTGGTCCATGTCCGGAGGCTCCTGAAGTGCCTCCCGGAGGGCAGGAGGTTAAACAGTATGTGGTCAGGGTGAGAGGAGTCCTTAAGAATGTTGCGAGCTCGACGTTGACAGCGTTTTCTCTGGATGTCCTCAATAGCAGGAAGTGGTGTCCCTGTGATGCGTTAGGCAGTTTTCATCACCCTCTGCAGTGCCTTGTGGAAAGCAACTGAGCAGTTCCCATACCAGACTGTGATGCAACTGGTCAAGATGCTATCGATTGCACATCAGTAAAAGTTCACCAGGATGGCTGAAGACAGCTGGTTCTTCTTCAGTGTCCTGAGGAAGAAGAGGAGCTGGTGTGCCGCCTTGACCAGGCTGGAGGTGTTTGTGGTCCAGGGCAGGTCCTCCGAGATGGTGGTTCCTATGAACTTGAAGCTGAAGATACGTTTAATAATCATCCCGTTGATGTGGATGAGGTCATGCATGCTTCCTTTCTTCTTGAAGTTCACAATGATCTCCTTTGTCTTGCTGGTGTTTGTCAGTGCATCATGTGGCCAGGTGCTGTACCTCCTTCCTGTAGACAGTCTCATTGTATCTGATGATGCCAATTAACTTTGGTGTCATATGCAAACTTAATGATGGAGTTGCATCCATGCACAGGCTTGCAGTCGTGGGTGTACAGGGAGTAGAGGAATGAGCTCAGTACACAGACCTGTGGTACAGGTCCTTCTCAAAAAATTATCATATTGTGATAAAAGTTCATTATTTTCCATAATGTAATGATAAAAATTAAACTTTCATATATTTTAGATTCATTGCACACCAACTGAAATATTTCAGGTCTTTTATTGTTTTAATACTGATGATTTTGGCATTCAGCTCATGAAAACCCCAAATTCCTATCTCAAAAAATTAGCATATTATGAAAAGGTTCTCTAAACGAGCTATTAACCTAATCATCTGAATCAACTAAATAACTCTAAACACCTGCAAAAAATTCCTGAGGCTTTTAAAAACTCCCAGCCTGGTTCATTACTCAAAACCGCAATCATGGGTAAGACTGCCGACCTGACTGCTGTCCAGAAGGCCATCATTGACAACCTCAAGCGAGAGGGTAAGACACAGAAAGAAATTTCTGAACGAATAGGCTGTTCCCAGAGTGCTGTATCAAGGCACCTCAGTGGGAAGTCTATGGGAAGGAAAAAGTGTGGCAAAAAACGCTGCACAACGAGAAGAGGTGACCGGACCCTGAGGAAGATCCGATTCCAGACCTTGGGGGACCTGCGGAAGCAGTGGACTGAGTCTGGAGTAGAAACATCCAGAGCCACCGTGCACAGGCGTGTGCAGGAAACGGGCTACAGAGAAGCAGCACTGGACTGTTGCTCAGTGGTCCAAAGTACTTTTTTCGTATGAAAGCAAATTTTGCATGTCATTCAGAAATCAAGGTGCCAGAGTCTGGAGGAAGGCTGGGGAGAAGGAAATGCCAAAATGCCTGAAGTCCAGTGTCAAGTACCCACAGTCAGTGATGGTCTGGGGTGCCATGTCAGCTGTTGGTGTTGGTCCACTGTGTTTTATCAAGGGCAGGGTCAATGCAGCTAGTTATAAGGAGATTTTGGAGCACTTCATGCTTCCATCTGCTGAAAAGCTTTATGGAGATGAAGATTTCGTTTTTCAGCACGACCTGGCACCTGCTCACAGTGCCAAAACCACTGGTAAATGGTTTACTGACCATGGTATTACTGTGCTCAAATGGCCTGCCAACTCTCCTGACCTGAATCCCATTGAGAATCTGTGGGATATTGTGAAGAGAAAGTTGAGAGACGCAAGACCCAACACTCTGGATGAGCTTAAGGCTGCTATCGAAGCATCCTGGGCCTCCATAACACCTCAGCAGTGCCACAGGCTGATTGCCTCCATGCCACGCCGCACTGAAGCAGTCATTTCTGCAAAAGGATTCCCGACCAAGTATTGAGTGCATAACTGAACATAATTATTTGAAGGTTGACTTTTTTGTATTAAAAACACTTTTCTTTTATTGGTCGGATGAAATATGCTAATTTTTTGAGGTAGGAATTTTGGGTTTTCTACCCAAAGAAGACGGTATGCTTCTCTACAGGATGAATTTTGCATGGCTCTCCCCATTTAGGAAAGGGTTGCTTAGAGGTAAATCTAAATTGTGAGATATATCTTTCATCTAAATTTGAATCTAGGAGGAGAACATAGTTATTATTTGAAAAAGATTTCAGTTAAATAAATTCTGAGAAAACAGAAAAAAACAGTACTGACATGAATGTCAGTGCAATGTTTAAAATCATTTGAAATATGCTAATTTTTTGAGATAGGAATTTTGGGTTTTCATGAGCTGAATGCCAAAATCATCAGTATTAAAACAATAAAAGACCTGACATATTTCAGTTGGTGTGCAATGAATCAAAAATATATGAAAGTTTAATTTTTATCATTACATTATGGAAAATAATGAACTTTTATCACAATATGCTAATTTTTTGAGAAGGACCTGTATGCCGGTGTTGAGTGTGATGGTGGTGGAGCAGGTGTGGCCTGACCTAACATGCTGAGGTCTGTTGGTCAGAAAGTCCACAATCCAGTTGCAGAAGGAGGTGTTAATATCCAGGTCTCCAAGTTTTGTGGTCAGCTTGGAGGGAATGACAGTATTAAATGTTGAGCTAAAGTCAACAAACTACATATCTGTTGTTATTGTCCAGGTGTGTGTGTACAGAGTGCAGCATTGTGCATACTGCATCCTCTGTGCTCCTATTGCTACGGTAGGCAAATTGGTGTGGTTCCAGTGTGGGTGGGAGGCAGTCCTTGAGATGTGCTAGGACCAGTCGGTCAAAGCACTTCATAATGCTGTGTGTGAGTGCTACAGGGTGGTAGTTATTTAGGCATATCGGGGAGGAGTGTTTCGGCACTGGCACAATGGATGTGGACTTAAAGCATGTTGGCACAGTTGCTTGGGTGAGGGACAGGTTGAAAATGTCTGTGAAGACCCCTGCAAGCTGCTTCGCACATGCCCTAAGCACATGTCCAGGAATGCCTTCTGGTCCAGCAGCCTTGCGTGCATTGATCCGGCTCAATGCAGTGTGGACATCTGTGAAGGTGAGTTTGAGGGTTTGGTGGTCTGCTGAGGGTGTGGTCTTGGTGGCCATCTCCTTGCTGTCGCTGTTAAAGCGAGCATAAAAGTAATTTAGCTCATTAAGGAAGGAGACGTCTGTGACAGTTGGAGTAGAGCTGCGTTGCTTGTAGTCACTGATCTAGATGCTCTGCCACATGCGTTGAGATCAGAGTTGGAAAAGTGTTCCTCTACCTTTAGCTTGTAGCAGTACTTAGCATTTTTAAAGCCCCTCCTCATGTTAGCCCTGGATTTGCTCTAGGCCTGAGCATCTGATCTGAAGGCAGTGTTGCGGGCGCTCTGATCGGGCAGCATTGCAGACTCATTTGCAGGAGTTGGAGGAGAGATACAGGTCTACATTGGAGCAGCTGCACAAGCAGGAAGAACAACACACACAGGCGCAGCACAGTCTGGAGAACAGCATGACCAAAGCAGAGGCTTTCAGTTTCCAGCAGCATGCAGAAGAGGTAGAACAGTTGCAGTCCAAATCTTCAGTAGTGGCGATCCATTGTGTGCACTGAATGCTCTAGTATACTGTATAGAGCGGCATTCGTTCATGTCTGAACCATACATCCAATCTTCACTGACCTGACAAGAACTATTCCTACTTAAAAGAATGCTTAGACAGTGAAATACTAATGTAATAGTCATCTAAAGGGCAATTTCTGCGGGACAGTTACAGAAGCACTTTCCAGATAAATATACAGGCATATGGCTGAATTGCAAACATGTTTTAATTTCTTTTATCATTTGAATCCTGTGAATTGAGTTGAGAAAATTGAATTGAACTGCCATGAGAAAACTTCTTGAGCTCTGCTTGAGTAGTTATCTACTTAAAAATTGAAAAACACTCTTCAAAATGGAATAATTCTCTGTACAATTTAAAAGTGAACGACGTGCTATATTATTTCAGATGAAGAGTACTCCGGAGTTAGAAAATAAAAAATCTGCCTTATTCTTGGAACAGAAGATCTCTAAAGCTAGAAGACAGTATGCTTCTCTACAGGATGAATTTTGCATGGCTCTCCCCATTTAGGAAAGGGTTGCTTAGTAAATCTAAATTGTGAGATAACATCTTTCATCTGATAAGTCTTTTTAGAATAATAAAGAAAAAACAAGAACAGTGATTTACATTTTAGTTTGGATTAATTCTAAATTTGAATCTAGGAGGAGAACATAGTTATTATTTGAAAAAGATTTCAGTTAAATAAATTCGGAGAAAACAGAAAAAAAAAACCAGTACTGACGTGAATGTCAGTGCAATGTTTAAAATCAGTGCTATTTAAGTATGCACATACTATTAGAGTTTTTAGCAATATTTAGAATAAGCTTTTTTTATATCTTCTTTATTTGTTTTTGTTACAATTTTTTTTCTAAATAGTTTAAGTTTCTGTCAGTAAATTTAGTACTTAAATTTAAACATATTTCAAAGCAACATTTCAGATATATTTTTTTTATCAAATATTTATTTTATTTCAGATTTATTTCAATTAACAAAAATGTTGATGGTTTCAGTTAAGAATATTGGCTAAGTTGTCAGAAATGATTTAGTGACACAAGACTGGTTGCCCTTATTGAGTGTGTGTGTGTGATTTGTAGGTAAAGGAGGGATTCGATCAGGTATCTGCTGAACTAGAAGTCTCAGCCAGTCTCAGCAGAAGGAGAAGCAGTCAGCCTCACCAATGCAAGAGCTCACAGCTATGGTGAAAGAACAGAAAACATGCATTTCTAAGCTCCTCATATCCAAACTACAGTGGAAGCCATTGCTGAGTTTAAGGTATGGCCAAAAGATGGGCTTTTAAATAATATAAATAAAAAGAAAACAGATAGAATAGAAAAATAATAGAGCAAGCTAGTGTTAGAGGTCTTTTTTGCTTTTGATAATTGTATAATTAATGAAAAGAAAACGGAAATACAAAAATATTAGAAAGCTAGTTAGATCATGTCACGATTCCAAGCTTTAACCCTAACTCATTAAGGTGTCACATACTTAGAATTTGTGCTCTGCTTAACCCATTCAAGTACATACACATACACACACTGGCAGTTAATGCAGCGGTGTCCAGCTGTTGGTGGTTCTGTGCCTTGCTCAGGGGTCTCACCTCAGTTGCAGTGTAGAGAGCGCTGGATATTCACTTTCCCCCACCTACAACCCTGCAGGATCTGTGACTGAACCCTTGACCTTTGAGTTACAAGTCCGACTCTCTACCCATTAGGCCACAATTCCATTAATTATGGAACAATATGCCATTGTTTGAAAGGGTGTATGCTGATGTCTCAAACCATCACAAAGCTGCTTAGTAATGTTGAATTTAAATATTTCTGAATCAAATTATTTTTGCAGGGCCTCAAGTAAAAAATGGCAGGAAAAGGCAGAGCTGTTGAACAGGCTTGAGAGCCAGGTGAAGCGAATGAAGGAGGGTTTTGATTCCAAAGAGAGAATGCTGATAGAGAAAAGTGTAAAGGCTTCACAAGCACACCGGTATGGGATGTGCAGCTTGCCTTAATTTGGCCAATTAATAGTATAAATTTAAAAGTATTTTTTTTATTTTTTTATTAGAGCAGCAGTGATAAAGTTTCACAGTGTGGACAATGCATTCCGTAGACAACTGGAATCTCTGCAAGCTTCCCATCAGACTGAAATACTTAGTCTTGCGAATGACAAACAGAAACAAATAGAAAAAGTCAATAAGAAGGTATTACTGCCCCTAAAGTTGTCATTACAGTATTGATTTATATGTATCGATTCATATTGCTAGTGTTGGCACATGCAGACAAACTGCTAGACTAGAATGAGTTGTTTTTAATTTAATGATTTAATGTCTTGATGAATTAGATGATTGACTGGGAGAATGTTCTCAAGAACATATTTATTTGTTTATTTATTTTTAACCACAGGTGCTCCTGGTGGAAGAGGAAGTGTGCCAGCTGCTTGAGGAAACTGAGAGTAATAAAAGGGTAATGGAGGAGAAAATGAGATGCCTCACACAAGTGCTGAAAGACTTCCCATCCATTACAAACCAAAGACAAAAACGTGGAAATGCCCTTTTCAAGACTTATGACACTTATGTCTCTATGTAACCTAGCTACTGGAAGTTTTTTTTTTTTTTTGGCTTTATGCTTCATATTATATAAAATGTTGAAATTGTGAAACTTATTTCTATTACAAAATCATTAATATATATGTATATAATCTAAAACTTTTGTACCTTTAGCATAAAACATTATATACTGCATTTTTTTTATACCATAGGCTTTTTAAAAATTATATAATGAAATTATAAACTCCTTGTTACGCTGTGTTTGTTGTGTATTTTGGAGAATTCGATTACATTTTAAAAGTGTGTTGAATTCTCAAAGCATTGCCTGTATTCTGTTCGAACCTCTGATCTTTATACCGTTAAGTGTTCTTCGAACTCTCGAGCAGAAGCGCTGTCATAGTAACGGTAATCCAACGTCATTTCCTCTCATTTAAAAACCCTCGAGCCATCAGTAGAAGTGTAGCCTGAGGTAAATAAGTGCAAGAGATGATTGTTGCTCCCCCTCACCGTCAACAACTAAACTGACCTCCATACATCTGAACGAGACAAAGAGGGAGTTTTTCAATCTCGTCCCTAACACCGGACGTTTGGATGGTATGGCTGAGTCGAACAGCGCGAGTTTTCCTCAAACGACACCGAACGGGTCCAGTCGCCATGAGAAGAGTTTGGGTCTCCTCACGGTCAAGTTCGTTACCTTGCTTCAAGAGGCCAAAGACGGAGTGCTCGATCTCAAAGTGGTGGGTTAAAATACATTTACAAGTGGCGGAAAGAATGAACGAAGGGAATGAATGAAACTCTGCAGGTTGTTCAGTGAGGAGGTCTGTCAGGAGTTACACAAAGAAACTGTTTTTACCTGAGTGGACTTTCACTGTTCTGTGAGGCTCTTACTGTAAGATTTACAGAAGAACGTTTCAGGCTCGTAGTTTATATAAAGTGTTAAAGAGCGAATATAAATTTCGTGTTATTGTGACAGAGGGGATTTTGAACAGAAACCCGTGGGACTCTCACGACAGGTGTTTGTTACCTGACCTGACGCTTGAGGCAGCAGAGACGCGCTGTGTGAAGTCATTGGAGACATTATTCAGTCCAATCACCTGCTATTTACCTCAAGAATGGACCAAAATAGACTCTTAAAAAATTAAAAATATTTTTTCCTTCAGCAAATGGGAGTTGCTTAAAATCAAGAAAAGTATTTTATTTAAATAAGAGATTTTGCTTATTTATTGATTGATTGATTGAATTTTAATGAGAAGTTATTGATAAGACTTATTTCCACACATTAAATAAAATATTTGATTTTATTAATGCAGTAACCACTAACAACTTCTATTACAAAATGCAAAAATAAATGTTATGTGTAAATTTAGAATATGTGATTTATTTGCATGCAGAAATGCTGTGGAGGGTAAAAAAAAAATATTTTTGGGATTTCATAATTTAAATAATTTTCTAAAATCTATTTTAACCGTGTTGCATTATTATTATTATTATTATTATTTTTATTATTATTTATTTAGTGATTAAATTAGTTAATGAAAACCTTTATTTTTAATTTATTTATTAACAGTCCAGACAGAGCTACTAAGTTATCTGAAACCAGTTTTGATTGGAGGGTCTCTGAAAAGAAAATTGTGATTATTTTCATAGGCGGCAGACAGTTTGGCTGTCAAACAGAAGAGGAGAATCTATGACATCACCAATGTTCTGGAAGGCATCGGGCTCATTGAAAAAAAGACCAAAAACACCATTCAGTGGAAGTGAGTACAAAGATTAGGGAAGTTATCAGTGTGCTATCAAATGTTTCCTTTACATTTTATATGCGTATCGTAATGTTGTGTGCATTCGTTGCATGCTTAGTAGTATCTAATTCTCTAATTCTTATTCTTAATTAGAGGGGAGGGTTCAGGCTGCCAGTCTCAGGAAGTTCTTGAGCAGGTTGAACTTCTCAAGGCAAATATTGCTGATCTAGATATTCAAGAGAGAGAGCTGGACATGCAGAAGTCGTGTCTGCAACAAAGCATCAAACACCTGAATGAAGACCCCTCCAGCTGCAGATATCCTTCCAGGCAAAGTTCTCCATTTTTCTTTTTCCTTATTCTAGTCTGATATTTTTGCTTTTTTTGGTAGGTTCCTCTGGTAATTAACAGCCCCAGAAAAATGCCATTGTCAAAATAAGTGCACCTAATTATATGTTGAGTGCTATAATCTCTTCTCCTTTGACTATGTGGTGTTAGTGTTGGGTTTTTGAGAGGCCCCAGTCCAGTTTTTCCAGTCTCCAGTCTATTGTGGTTTATGCTAGAGTTTCCAAAGCCTTACTCCACCAGTTATTCCTCTTAGGATTAAAGTGGTTAATGCAAAGTTCAGCCTTTTTATCTCAAAACCTATAATGCCATGGAACAGAAATGGAGAAAAGATGAGATTTTTAGGGGAGATTGCTTTATTCCAGTCAATACGTTTGGGTTCTGTGGAAAAAAAATATTGCCTTCCTGCGAGAAAATGCACATCTGTTTGATAGAATGCAACAACATTGAAATACTTTTGTGTTCTAGCAAAAAAAAAAAAAAAAACTTTGCTTCCAGTTGCAATGAATTTTTCTACATCTTGTATTTTATTCTCTCTCTCTCTCAAAAAAAAAAAAATTCACCTGGGAAACTTTGCTTACAATTGCAAAACCGTTGAAATAGTTTGCCCTCTCGCCTTATATTTTGTCTATCTTCAGTTTTGTGTTTTTGTAAATGAATACAGTTTCTCAGGAGAATGCAAAATCACTGAATTATAATTTTTTCCATCTCATATTTTAATGCTTTTGCTTGCTTTCGAAACAATTTTGCTTTTCCCTGGAAAACTTTGGGTTTGCTTGCAGAAGCACTGAAATGTCGTTTTTTCCTCCAATCTCATGTGTCATGGGGGCATTTCTGTGTGAAAAATAAACACAAGGTTTGAGGATGTATTGCATTATCACTTGGTACATGTTCCTTAGCATTGTATACATACAGCTACGTGACACATGAGGACATATGTGATGCATTCAGTGGGGATACTCTTTTAGCTGTCATGGCACCATCAGGAACCCAGCTGGAGGTCCCAGTGCCTGAGATGGTAAATATGCATTTCTTTGCATTTATTATTATTATTTGTTTGGTTGTTTATCATCTCCATCCCTTTATTGTTGATTCAGGGCCACAGTGGTCAGAAAAAGTACCAGGTGAACTTGCGAAGTCACTCAGCTCCCATCCAGGTGATGCTGATAAACAGAGAGACAAGCTGCTCCGAGCCTGTTGTTGTCCCCGTTCCACCTGTAGATGACATTTCTGCCATGCCAACTCCTCCTAGTACTCCAGCAGGGCTGCAGAGGTTCCCCATCTCCTCAGCTGAGCTGTGTGATCTAAAGTGTGGGTCCTTGAAAAGCCCCACTGCAGAGCACCAGCTCACACCGTCCTCCACATCCCCTGATATGCACATGGGTACTGCTTCCATTCTTACTGACCTTGTTCCTTACTGTTTGATTGATATCTATAGCACCAGTTGTTATTCTCTCTGCATATTGAAATGGGGTAGGAGAAAAATTTTCAACAATGAAAAATTTACATGCATCATTATGAGGGGCCGTAAAAGACTTAATTCATTCTGGCACTCACACACACATACATTCTCCATTCACATACATATATTCTCCATTTACATACATGTATTCTCCATTCACATACATGTATTCTCCATTCACATACATGTATTCTCCATTCACATACATATATTCTCCATTCACATACATATATTCTCCATTCACATACATATATTCTTGCTTTCACACACTTACATTCTCCTTTCACATACATACATAAACTTAATTTAGGAAGTGAATTAAGTGGGAGGTTGCAAGTTAGGGAAAGCGATATCTTTATATTATTTAAATAACTCCAGAGTCATTGCGGCTTATTTATTTTTAGATTTTTATTTACTTATTTATTCAATTGCAGCTCTGCGTTCAGCAATAACTCAGTGCTAGACAATTTAACACATCCTTCCCAAACAAAAGAGTGTCTTTAAAAAAAAAAAAAAAAGACACATTAGTTCGGCTTATCCCAAACCTTTCTATGGTAATGAATATGAAAATTAATATACAGCCTTTGAATTTATATTGTATTTATATTTTTCCTCTTTAATTTTTTTTTTTTTTAAGAATGCAACACTGAGTCCCCTGTCAGTCAGTGTTTTTTGATGCAGGGGTCTCTAGGTGGCCCTGAAGAACAGCAGAGGGAGATGGGGGGTCAGGATCTGCAATCAATGTTGGAAGAAATGAGAGATGAGAGAGAAGGTGACATGGATGCCATTATAAAATCATATATTAAAAATATTTTTTTGAGCAATTATTTTAAAATGAAACATATATATATATACACACACACACACACATATATGTGTGTGTGTATATGTATATATGTGTATGTATTTTGAAGAAGAAAGTTTACACTCGCCTTTTTCTTCTTCCTCCAGGCGTTTCAAACCTCATTGATGAAATGATGTCTTCAGATGGTAAGTTCTTTAAAAAAGTTTTCTAGTCATTTATTTGTGTCAGTGTTGGTCTTCTGCACAGCCCCCTTGTGGTCACACAAAGTAGCTTCTTTTGGTTATATGTGACCCTGGACCACAAAACCAGTCTTAAGTTTCGAAATTGACTGTATACATCATCTGAAAGCTGAATAAATAGGCTTCTCGTTGATGTATGATTTGTTATGATAGGACAATATTTGGCCGAGATACAACTATTTGAAAATCTGGAATACTGATAGAATCACCTTTGAATTTGTCCAAATGAATTCTTAGCAATGCAGATTACTAATCAAGTCTATATATATTTACGGTAGGCAATTTACAGAGTATCTTCATGGAACATGATCTTTACTTAATATCCTAATGATATTTGGCATAAAAGAAAAATCGATGATAATTTTTTTTTTTTTTTGGCTATTGATAAAAAGTCACTCCAGCGACTTAAGACTGGTTTTGTGGTCCAGGGTCACATATGGGTTCTGATTTAAAGCCGTTCACTGTTGTCCTTATCAATAAGTCATAGCTAGCAGTGCAGATAAATCTTTTTAATACGTCCTGACCAAAGGAGGATGGGTTCCCACAGCTCAGTGATGGTTCTTATCTAGGTTTCTTTCTCTTATGCATGCTAGTTTATCATCACTTTTGCCTCCGGCTTATTCTTTTATGGCATTGATGTATGTTATGCTACCTTGCTATTAGATCCTTTATGTTGTCATAGGTATAGAAATAAAATTATAAATCAATTTCTTTTTGAAAATCACCAAAATAAAATGCACTTAAAAGATAAGTTTTTATAAGAAGTGTTAACTTGCTGTTTTTTTGTTTATTTATTAAGTATGTGTCTATATAGTATTGAAACATAAAAAAAAATACACCATAGTTAAAGTTTTTGGGTAAGTAATTTTAATTTTTTTTAAATAAGAAATTAATCTTTTTGTTTAGCAAACATGAATGAAATTGATAAAGTGATAGTGAAGACATTTTATAATGTTCCAGAAGTGTTCTATCTCAAACAAATGCTATTATTTTGATCTATCTATTCATCAAAGATTCCTAAAAAAAAATGTTGCAAGGAGGGCCTTGGAGTATTTATTTAAAAATATTTTAATTTCACAATAAGACACAATGACAGTCTTGGTGAGCGTAAGAGCTTCAAAAACATTAAAAAATCTTATTGATCTCAAATTTTTTAACAGTACAGTAAAAAAACAAATCTCTCTTTTTTTTTTTTTTTATTCATCTGGTAAATGTGTATTGGATAAACCCAATCTGTGCTCTTCGTGATCACCTTTTCGTGTGTGTGTTCAACCCCGGCAGTTTTCCCCCTGTTAAGACTTTCACCCAACCCTGGTGTGGATTACAATTTCAACCTTGATGACAACGAGGGAGTCTGTGACCTCTTTGATGTGCAGATTCTTAATTATTAAAGCATGATTCTTGGCACACCAGTCCACACTTGCTTTCATAGGACAAAAACAGAGGTAATGAGTCCCCCCCCTCCACTGCCAACGGCTGCATTCCTGCCTCAGCGTCTGCTCCTTGAACCTTGGCCTGCGCTCAGTTTCACATTCATTTACATTCATCCTCCACTTGGACTTGTAAGTCCTTAAAATTATTGTCCTGTCTGCCTTCAACTGTGGCTAATGTTTCAAAGGAAAAGCCCTCCCACCTGTACTTTAAACACTTGTCTGTTGTCATTTTGTTTGATACAGTTATTATTTTTGTGACTTCACTCATTGTTCCTGATGAGTGATGGCGTTTGAATGTAATCGGAGGAATTAAAACCACCCAAACATGACACACTAAGAGATTCGGTTGTACACTTGTTGGAACATGTGCCTTATGATCAGCTAATATCATTATTTTTGTTCTTTGCGTGCCACAATCTTATTCTTCCTGATACATTATAAACAGTTCTTACTTTATCTTCTTATCACACACTGTAAGCAGAAGCTCTACAATTTAACATGAAAATGCATAATATAATTTAACAGTGCAAACACACACACTTATTTGAATGGCTTTAATGTGTGTCGAAGCATTTAATCACAACACTAATTATTTGTCTGTTGGTTGTTTTGTAGTCCACTGATAGAAACACTGTGACGATCCTCTTTGTATATTTATATTGAGTTATTGTGTGTCTTTGTTACTGACTGCCTTGTTGGAATATCACTATGCTGTTCACCCTGTTGTGAAAAGCTAATTTGTTTTTTTTATTGTTTGTGTAGAGGCAATCCTACCTAATTTAAAAAGTGGACAGGTGTAATTTAAACTGTAGTGTTTTTGATTTAGATGACAAAGGATGTTAAACTGCCTTGGATAATCTTTGTTTGTACATTCCACAAGATTTTGCATTACGCTGTTTTTTTCTATTACTGTAAGTAACTATTTTCTCTGTATAGCTTTTCTAATCAAAAGAGCAATGTTTTTGTTCTGTTGCACTTGTTTTTTTTTTTTTTTTACCAAAGTTTTATATAAAAAAACACTTTCTATTGCTCAAGTATTGTGATTATTTAAGTTTTGAAGAAACCTATTTGTTTGTAATACTGCAATATAACACATGAAGCATTCTTTTGGGTTGTGTGCCATAATTTCTCAATTTCTTTAAATGCCTCAAGGCCTCAGCTTATTTACAGTATGCAGCAGTTCTGCATCTTTCTCTTACTAATAATTTCACATACAGCATTAGTATTTTAAGGAACAATTTTAAAATTATTTTTTAGGAATTGGCTGAGTAGAGGACTGTTTAACCCTAGAAATCCTACCGAGATTTAGAAATAGGTTAAATTCAGAAACCGTTATCTTGTCTCTGTAAAGGGCATTGTACTTTAAAATTATAATCTCTATATCAGCATGTACAGTCAAAGGTTTGGTCACAGCTAGGCCCACTTTTTACACAATTTATAATTAAAGTCCAAAAAAAAAAAAAAATTTTTCACAAAGAATAAAGTTAAGCAAAATTAAAATAAGGTGAAAGTATAACTTCCATTTATTTTCAGTATGATTGCATCTATGTACTAGGCCTATGTGCAGCATACTTGCTTTTAAATGCATATTCTATTTGCATTCCTTGCTGAAATATCTTTTGAGAAACAAAAAATCTAGGCTTTTATGAGTATGATGAAAGATCCAATTGTTTATATTTAAAATGTTTGTTTGGATTCTGCAGCTGGAGTTAATATAAATGCTATGTCACCCCTGTGAGCCATAATTATTGGCCAAGATTGCTGCTCTGCTTCTCAAATTCTTCAGAACATTTTGAACATCCTGAAATAATAAATCTCTGTAAGAATAAAGAATAAACTGCATGGAACCAATAAAAAGATGATAATTAGCAAAATGTCAGTGAACATGATATTAAAATTATATTTAGTTATGAAGTCTTATGAAAAAAATCACATTCTTTATAAATAAAATATTTATATGTTTTTGTCTATTTTTGTTCTGATATTCTCCACAGAGCATTTGTTTTCTCTTATTATGGCAATTCTGACTGGTCATTTGTGGCATTAGTCTGACTTAAAACCCGAAGGTCACAGGTCTGAGTCTCAGTACCAGCTGGAAATGTAGGTGGGGGAGTGTTCTCTTCCATTCTCAATACCACGACTGAGGTGAGACCTTTGAGCAAAAATGGGTGCCCACTGCTGCAGGTGTGTGTGTGTGTGTGTGTTTCACTACTCACTGCTGGGATAGATGGGATACATTCAGAGTATGGGACACCATGCTTGGCCACACCTTACCTCACTTTCACTGTAGCTAAGAGCAGCCAGCATATGGGCGGGGTTTACCTTTGCTGTCATTTTTTTGTTTATTCTCAGCAGGCAGTGAGTAAACAGACACAATGGTGGCAGCATCTGTATTGATGGTCAATTTGTTGAAATTAATGAAATTATTATTTTAGTAATTTACATAAAACTATCAAAAAATTGCTTCTAAATATATATATATAGGCTACAACTACAACAGAATAGATGATTTGATTACATTTATAGCACTTTCATCAAATTGAATAAAAACATTTAAAATACATAATTTTGTTTAATTTTGTTTTGTATAAGCTGAGTAAAATTTTTTGAACAAGTCATGTTTACAAGTGATGTGGGAAAGGGCGTATTTATTAGTTGGACATGATCACAAAGTCACACACAAAGTCATAATTACCGTACGAGTGGAAAGTCTTCTTTATTCATAATTTTGTAGAAGTAGAGTTAAAAATCTTGTTGAATATTAAGGGGAAAAAAATACACCATGCTTCGACCAAGGTCATTTGAATGCATCAGCTCACAAAGGAGGACTTGAACTCGCCATCAGTCCGCTAGTAGTCCGGCTCTATTTTCGTATCTCTCGTATCCCTCCGCGGGTTTGTTCATTTCCTGTTCATTTTGTATAAACCCAACTATCGACATCTTGCAACTCAGCCTTTACTTAGGCTAGAATTTTGGTCAAAATACTGCCTTATGTTTTCACAAATTTTTCCCTGTCAGTGTGTACATATTTTGCAAAGGAGCAGTTGGTGCAAAGCTCCACCCTAGTAAACATCTACTCTTCAGTTTGCTCAAATGGAAAAAGTGCTGGTCTCTTGGGAATGAGAATTCAAGGAGATATCCACTTCTTGTTGTTCTCTCGTACGTGCCAACCTCCTCCCCCTATCTCCAAAGTCTTTGGCACTCTTTAATACATGTGTTCTGAAGGAGGAACCGACAAAAGTGTACAGAACAGGATTTAGGCAGCAGTGTGTCAATGCCAGACTCTCTGTGACCTGAGTAGCCTTGTCCAGCCCCTTACTAACCCCGCAGTGAGTCACAAACATGTACATGATGTCCATGGCCCGGCAGAACTTGACCACATTATAGGGCAACTGCGTGACCACAAAGACTCCCACCATCGCCAACAGCACACGGATGGACCTCCACTTCCTCCACCTCCTCTCCTGAGGGAGCTTCAGTAGGGCTCGACCTACACAGGTGTAGCAGAACAACATCACTAATAAAGGTAGCAGGAAGCCTATAATGATCTCCACCACTTCCAAACTAGCTTTAGCCCTGAGCGCCATGTCAGATTGATACATTGCAATGCAGCTTTTTTTATGAGGAAGCTCTCTGACTGTTGACAACACCAAATCAGGGATGCCAAGAAAAAACGCAGTTGTCCAGACCACCAAACAGAGTTTTACACAATGCTTCTTTTGAAAAACACGCATAATGCCTTTGTTTCTGGCTCCTGGTGTCAAAGCCAAGTACCGATCCATGCTGATGTGGGCCAGCAGCATCATGCTGCAGGTGAAGTTGATGGTGTATAGGGCAGACACGAGTTTACAGACAGTGACCCCGAGTTTCCACCCGTGGACGGCATCGGCAGCCCAGAAGGGCAGCGTTAGGAGCAGCAAAAGGTCTGCCACAGCCAGGTGAAGTATAAATGTGTCAGTCATCGTTTTCAGTTGCTTGCAGTATGCATACACCGCCACAACCAGAGCATTGCCTGCTAATCCAATCACAAGACATAACGCAAAAACAGCTGGGAGGAAGATCCTCGCAAAGGAGCGCACGTCACCCTTCTCACAGATGGTCTGATAGTCATCGTAGCTGAAGTTGAAGCTGTTGTTTTCATACTCGGGGTAGTCGTAATGGTGTTCCTCTGAGGTATCCATTGTTCTTCTAAAGCTCTGAAAATAAAAACAATGGTTTGAAAGCTTTTAGATTTTTATGTGCAAAAAGACACGGAAATGAGCAAGCATTCTCAGATTTACAGATAAAGAGTTGATCTTTTTTTTTTCTTCCACAAAAGTAGAGAGGAAGCATTTGGCTAACAGACAGGAAGTTTTATTCCCCCAGGCGCGTAACAGCTTCATTCCGAACATTCCCTCTCCACTTTTATCAGTTGACTTTTTCTATGCATGCTTAAAATCTCAGATAAACCGAAAGTAGACATGCATATCAGTTAAACATTGTAAATAATTTCCAGCTTTCCTGTGTAATCCAACATTTGTTTAAACAAGTCAAAAACTTTAAGGTTTCTCTTTAAACATTACCTCTTCCAGAGAAATGCAAGGTTTTTTTTTTTTTTTTATAAATAAAAAGTAAATGCATGAATGCATTTCGTTATACTTTCAAATCTTAAGCACTCATTCCAGCAAAAAATGTTTTCAAATTTTTTCCGCACAAATCAAATAGCTTTGATATCATACTATAAATTATTCAAAGAATTTAAAGTAGTATTATTTCATTCAGACTTGAACCCAAACGCTATTTTCAGTCATTTGGATCACTGTATATATTTAAAATTAATCAGATAAGTTATAAACCAAACATTCCTATAGTTATTTTCAAATAGCAGACATGTACATTTTAATACAGTTCATGTTTGTTTATCTTAATGTTTGCATTAGATGTATTTGCATACTTCCAGTTCAAGAGTTATCTCCCAAACACTGTGCAAATACAGCAGCTAACATCTGGATCATATTAAGGTCTTACTAAAAAGAAAATAACATCTAAAACTGATAATGCCATGCTTTTCTTACCTTGAAAGATTCGGGGTTTTACATGAAGGCAGAGTAGATTGTTTCTGTCTGCTCTTCCTGTGAGAACAGAGTCTGTTTACTGTGACTCATGCATGCAGAGTGTTGCTCCCACACCTAAACTTACTGTGAACATATCTTTTCTCATCTGTGGTTCCAGCAAGAGTCTACAAACATGCCCTTTAAAAAAAAGATTATCAGAGAGCACATAAGATAAATATAATGCACAACCACAACATATTTAATTGAAGCCAGGTTATATATGTATAAATAAATATGGTTTTATGTTATATGTTATGTTATGTTGTTATATGTTACGTGTTATATGGTCTGTGATTGAGCTGCAAATTTTTTATTTTAGAAAAATTGCTGTTCACTTTGTAGTCAACTGCACTACTTACATTGTACATACCTGTGCAAGTGCAAATTGTTTTTGCAAGGTTACTTGTGGTTACTTTTAGGGTCTCAGTGTGAAGGCAATGGTACTAGGCTTGTGTGATCTCAAACAAAATGTTCCAGAACATTTTAGATGCTTAAAAAAACAACAAAGTGAAACGTACAAATAGTTTTATGTTATTATCAAGGATTATGCAGATAAGGAGGAAGGGGTGTTGCTTTTCTTTTTACTTTGGACCACTAATGTGTTTACAGATTCCTGGCACAAAACATAGGCCTACTATTTTGTATGCCTTTTCAGGCCAGCAACATTTCTGGCACAATAAACTGGGGCAGAACTACTCAAATACGAAAGACGACTAATAGTTGTGCAGTTTATATCCCACATAATTTATCAACACACACTGTTTAAGCTTGACAATATCAACAGTTCCTTCACAAAAAAAAGGCAGTACAGCCAAAACTTTATAAGCCTACATATAGAAATCTACAGTGTTTTGCACTGGCTCCACACAATAAAAGAGTGATTTTTTAAACACAAATGCTTTATTGTAATTAAGAGATGAAGATAAACAGATATCAAACATTTTGTTTTAACAGAAGCCAAGCTGGTTCGCGGGCTTATCGCTTGTGTTAATATTGCCCCCTAGTGATGCCAATAAGAATTACACACGGGTTGAATTCAGTAAATTAAATTCATTTGATTTTCCATAGAGGTTATTAGTTAACCAAAACAGACCTGGAAAAGAAAGGCTATAGAAATATAAATGATTGTCACATGCATAACCTGAGTCCGATACACTCTTTATGAAACATGGTGATGTATTTATATGCAATTCCAATTTTTCCTGATTCAGGTAATCTGTAAGGATAAAACATGCAATAATGTCTGTTAAATCACCTAGTACAGTTTTTCTCCTCCTTCATATTATGTAAATAAAAACGCTGCAGTATGTTACCTCAGAAGGAGCCTTGAACGAGTACAATGCATTAACTTTCTGGAAAGGGTCTTTTTCCTCCCGTATCCCTTTTGGCTATGTCAGTCAGATGGGGGTCCTTTAATTGAGGGAGGCAAATGATGAGTTTATTTCTTTAATAAAAAATAACTATTAATATGTTTAAATTGCACGCTGACAGGCTGATCAGAGAACAAGGAATACCTGGATAAATCCAGTGCTTGCTAAAACACTCATACTTCCGGTATGTTTTTTCCCTTTGTTTTTCCTGCTTTTCTTCTTTTGCTTTTTGTCCTGAAAACATAACATTTCTGATTACACATTTTACATGGCCATCTTTGCACTGTGAAACAATTATGAAGACGGATATAGCTGCAAAATACAGATTATAATTTTGGCAGATGAAATCTTCAAGTAGTTCTTTTGTAACATGCAGTTATTTTGTAATATACAGTACTACTATTTCAATAGTTATCAAAGAGAGAGTTTGATTATGGCTTGATTATCATTCAAAACCCTGTAGGGTTATTACATTTTGAAACAGCCGCAGCTGGAAAAATTGGTGCATATTTTACTTTATTAGATGTGTACATACGCTTGGTGGCACAAAAGCTGCTGTCTGTATTTCAGCTGTATTTTCCTCCTCTGCGGAGACCGTCTGTCTTCGTGCTCTGTACATCTTGCAAAAGGATTGGTAAAACATAAATGACTCAAAGTAAGCAAAACTCACACACAAACATATACAATTCAAACACATATAATTTATTTTGGTTTAGTGCTGCTTGGACATGGTATGCATATTGAAATGATCTTGTGTCGAGTCAAGAGAGGACCATTTACTACAACTATTTTTTATCTTTACAAAATGTTCAACTGCTTATTAATAACAGTATTTCAAGAAATTAGGTTACATATACGCCACTAAAGCAATTTATCATTTTGCAAAAACTGTATATGAATTATATTTAGGGAAATGCATGAAAGATGCCTGTTGAAACTGCATTCTTGCCCCAGTGTGATTGACCAGACCATGTACTACTAGGAAAGTGTATTCCTCACCTTAAACTGATGAAGATCTGGTTCATCAAAGCTGATTCCGATTTGCATGCTCGAATCTGGCTTGACTTCTTCTTCTCCTCCATGAAGACAGGAGATGAGCAGGCTGAGACACAACAGCCCTAGCTGCACACTACTCTTCATCCTGCTGCTTTCTGCTGTCCAAGCACACTTCATCTCTCCTTTATACTCACATTTAATCACTACCAGATGTCTAAAAAAAAAGAGGCAGTAACACATTTTCCCTGACAAAAACATTTTGAAACACACTTGCAGGCTTGAATAACAACCCCGCTCAAGTAAGTAATGATCTTCTGTCTAATACTGTGACACATGGTGATTAATCATCATTGATTTGTACAGTACAGGGGCCAGTGTACAGTATCTCATAAGGTCCTTATTATTTGTTATCCAGCTTTCGGTTTTGCTATTGATCTATAACTTTGTTTGCGGGAAAACAGATGATAGCCATTGCAAAATAACTTTTTCCAGAAACGAGAGAAAACAATGATCTTGAAACAACGAGCGAGATGGAGAAAAATTCAGGGTACTTTGGCCTTTCTGTGCCATTGTTTCAAAGCAGCTGACTGGACCTACATGTGACTAAGCTTAAGTCTGAAAATGCTGGAACATTCACTTGCCTTACAGTCTGAATTAGCAGATCAGTGACATGGACAGAAGACAGATAGTGACTTGCAAAGTTAAAGATGGCCCACGTGGTGTTTTAGTGTGTGTGGGACTGGGATTTGCACCAACCTTAACAGGATCATAAGAAGTCCATGCTGAAGTCGGTCTAAAATAGTTTGTGGACCAGCATACAAGTGCTCAATACCCCTGTCAATACAAACCAGCTAAGACCAAAAACGAGGCTAGTTTAAACTGGATATTAAGATATAAAATATTTTTTTTTAATTATTTTTAGACCTGCCATATAATTTAGATAGCCTATGTGTTTTACTATATGGGTGGGCCTCTTAATTGGTCATTTTTGTTGGTTGTTACCTGTAGGATAACTTGTTGAGATGTTGAGAAAAAAAGGTGATCTAAGAAGGCAACGAAGAATGCAAAATGGCAAGGCAGCATGTAACAGACAAAACAATTGAACTCTTGTTCTGTGAAAAACCTTATCCTACTAGACCAGCCTTTAAAACTAAAAAAAAAAATGTTTGTCATCATGTATTCTTTCTAGCACATTTTGTATTCCTGATTGGTTATACAGTGGCATGCGGAAGTCTAGGAACCCCTTTCAGAATCTGTGAATAATTTTAACAAAATAAGAGAGATCATACTAAATGCATGTTATTTTTTATTTAGTACTGTCCTGAGTAAGATATTGTACGTAAAAGATTTTTACATTTAGTCCACAACACAAAAAAATCGCTGAAATCATTAAAATAACCCAATTCAAAGTTTGGGAACCCTTGGTTCTACTGTGTTTGGTTACCTGGATGATCCACGACTGTCTTTCTGTTTTGTGATGGCTGTGCATGAGTCCTTTGTTTGTTCTGAACAGTTAAACTGAGCACTGTTCTTCAGAAAGATCTTTAAGGTCGTGCAGATTCTTCAGTTTTCCAGCATCTTTGCATATTTGAACCCTTTCCAGCAGTGACTGTATGATTTTGAGATCGCACACAAACACAACTATTAAAAAAGGTACAAACGTTCACTGATGCTCCAGAAGGAAACACTATTCATTAAGAGTGGGGGATGAAAACTTTTGAACGTAATGAAGATGTCCAAATTTTCCTTATTTTGTTGAGATATGTATTTTCTTCCATTTAGTTTTGCCCTTTGTAAGCAACAGAAGATACTTGTATGTTTCCCTGAACACAAATTAAGTACAATTTACCTTGATCTTCAAATTTCAAAAGTTTTCACCCCCCAGCTCTTAATGCATCTTGTTTCCTTCTGGAGCATCAGTGAATGTTTGAACCTTTTTTAATAGTTGTGTTTGAAAGACAGTCGTGGATCATCCAGGTAACCACACACAGTATTAAGAACCAAGGGTTCCCAAACTTTTGAATAGGTTTATTTTAATAATTTCAGCATTTTGTGTGTGTGTGTGTGTGTGTGTGTGTGGGTGACTAAATGTAAACATCTCGCATATTAACAAAACACAATATGAGGGTTAAATAATATAAATCATGCTCAATAATGTAATTCTAATATCAATCAAACAGTCAAAAAGTAATTAAAAAGGCCAACTTCTCTCATCATTATTCTATATATTAAAACTTTAAGGTTTTAAGAGAAGGTTTAAATGAATCCAAATGTGTGTCTTTTAATAAATGTGACGGTTTACCGTTTTTTATTTATTATTATTAAAATGTTTATTATAATTTTTTTAAAGTAAACAAGCAACTGTGGCTTAATCAACAGGAACGTATAAATCTTACATTCCCCGCTTCTTTCTCAGTGTGGTATCATTGCTCAGCACGTCCAGAAGTGGATTAGCAGCTCTAGTCACCAGTCTGTTGCAGCACTGCAGCTCTTCGTGTCCCGGAGGTGGGCAGATTTCTGGTCTCGTGGTCGTAAATGGTATGAGACCACAGCAGGTTCACGCGCCTGCTACACACGCGCTCCGTTCCGAGGGTTTCTCTTCAGAGATTCTTGATTGTTTTGTCAAACTTGTCAAAAGGTTAACTTCGAACATTCCCGAAAGACACGGAAAGTCATTGTTGATTTGAAGCGGTCCGCGGACATTCATAATGAGTTTGTCTGTAAATCTTGACAGCTTGGCAGTCGCTGCTCGAAAAGAGCTGACGTAAGCGACTGAGGTGAAGACGCAAAGGTAAGTGCCGCATCTAAACTAGTTCTTCTCAACCTATCAATTTTATGTCTCTAGTAGGCCTATGGCTTATTTGCTAATTATTGCAGTCTTGTTATTTATTTATTTTTATAAACGCGACTGCATTATTAATCAGAACAGAACATATTTATTATGGCTTTGAGCTTTGAGATGAAAGAGGTTTGTTATCCAAACTCAGTATGAATAACCTGTGTGTGAACATACTGTAGTCTTTCTTTCTTTCTTTCTTTTGGAGAGGTGACAGGTTCAGTCACCATTCACTTTCATGGAATGGGAAGAGATGCATCGAAAGTGAATGGTGACTTGAGGCTGTGGAGAGTACAGTAAATGACGAAAAGTAAAACTGTCCCTTTAATGCGTTGCCACCTTCTGACAAATGAATTGTAGTTATATCTCATGGGCAAAAGCTCTGCATTTGCTTTCACTGTTTACTCAGCAGATGGTTTTGAGGTTGCTGAGAAAGATAGTTTTACAGTGTGCCAGCAAAAGCCTAGGTTTGATTTGTTATTTTTATTATTATATATACATAATTATATTTTTAGCCTATATGTTCAGTTTTCATTTAATTTTAGTTTTAGTACTTTCATTTATTTATTTATTTTATTAAGCTGTAATATATTTTTATTAAAATTTTAGGATAGTATTTGTTTTATTTCAGTTGGTTTTATTTCGTGGCCTAATGGTTAGAGGGTTGGACTCCCAATCGAAGAGTTGTGGGTTCTAATCTCGGGCTGGACGGAATTGTGGGTGGGGGGAGTGCATGTACAGTCCTCTCTCCACCTTCAATACCACGACTTAGGTGCCCTTGAGCAAGGCATCGAACCCCCAACTGCTCCCCAGGCGCCACAGCATAAATGGCTGCCCACTGCTCCGTGTGTGTGTGTGTGTGTGTGTGTGTGTGTGTTCACTGCTCTGTGTGTGTGCATTTCGGATGGGTTAAATGCAGAGCACAAATTCTGAGTCACTTTCATATTGACATTGACATCATTGGGGACTTATCTTTCAGACAAAAAAGTTTTAATTGTGTTTAAGGCAAGGTCACAACCCAAGGCATGTTGTGCCTCAGACAGTTTCATGTATTCTTTATAAGTCATGCCAGAATTATCAAACATCTAGGGCAGTGGATAAAAATGACATTGTTGTGGTCTTGAATCTCAAGGCCTTTTTTTCAGCTAAATGCAGATTTAACAGCCTTATGCAAGATGATTTACTTTGGACTTTTGCAATACACTGTATTATGCTGATTTCATAATTAAATCATGTTATAATAACAAGATTGTTTTGTCATTAGATTTACCTCCCAGCTTCCATTAGGCTATAGTCGAAAACTGATTTTGCCAAAGCATTAAAAGATCCTGGTTAGAGTATGAAATTAAAAAATAACCTCATAAAGTAAAACTGTAACTTTTGTCTGCAACATGAAACACATTATGAAGCCACAGGCGCAGCTGATGCCTAGCTTTTGATATATTAAATGCTTCTTTTACTGTTCTTAGCTAACAGCTGGGACAGGGCAGGTATCTTATTAGCTCTGCAGAGGTGAAGAATGGGGCGTAAACTGGATCTCTCTGGTCTGACGGATGTGGAGGCTGAGCATGTGATGCAGGTGGTGCAAAGGGACATGGAGCTGCGCAAGACTGAGGAGATGCGGCTCAAGTGAGTCTCATGCACCCTTCTGTGTCTTTGTAGCATCACAGTTTTATCACTCCTCCTGCACAAAATACACTGCTGTTCTGAAGATTGGGGTCAGTAAGATTTTTGCTTTTATTCAGCAAGGATACATTAAATGAATTAAAAGTGACAGTAAAATATTTACATTGTTAGTCATTCATTTGTTCGTTCTTTTATTATCAGATAAATGCAGCTTGGATGAGCCTAAGAGACTTTATCAGAAGCATGAAACGTTGTACCAAACCAAACTTAAACTGTAGTATAGGACATTTTAAAATTATAATGCTGAATATCACCACATTTTCCCATGAAAAGTTGGTAAATAAGCCATTTTAGCATGGTCTTCCTTGTGATGTCACCCAAATGGTGTTCAAGTAGCTAGAGAGCATGAGGAAGTTCCCATCCTTCTTGGTCATTCTTTAAAACAAAATGACAGGAAGGGCTCTCCCTTCCCTCCTTATCCATGACTCACTTCCCTGAGCTTTGAAGAAATCTGATTCTGAACTAAAGATACACATAGATGCATTATTATTCAGGAGAGACAGACTCATGTTGTATCTTATTGGTTATATGAGACCAATATTTCTATCTTAACAGGTATTTGCGAATTAAAAGGCCCTTTCTTTTTACATATAAAAAAATCTCTTTGGTGTTTTTATTTGCAGCACTTCACAGGAAGTAATTGTGTGAAACCGGCAGAATGCTTAACTAATGGTCTTACATGACCTGCCTTTTAAGGTTTTTTGTGTAGTACTATGTATAAATACATTGGTCCCCAAAGAGCAGAACATAACCCATGTATTTAGTCTGTTTGACCTTCTATCTTTCCTTCTTTCCATCGTTGTTTTGTCTTTCTTTAAAAAAAAAAAAGTGCAACATTGGAACAATGAAGCACATTACTCATCATGGTACTTTGGGGTGAGAAAAACACTTTAGTTAATGACTTTGTTTGGCACCAGGGTTTTATCTGACCGACAGACAAGCACTCGGACTTCTCTAATCTCTCACTCTGCTGTTGAAAATGCTTGTTTGCTGGAAAAGGAAACAGGAATAATGGCACTAAAATTAATTTGGGAAAAAACAAAAACAATGCCTCATTGTAGCTGTCTCATGCTTTTTGGCATCAGATCAGCTCAGAAATGTAGAAATACACTGACATCGTATTTTTATGTACTCACAAAAAGAGACCCTTGCCTTCAAAATCCAATCACGGGTGCTTACAGGCGACATGTTTGAGATGTGTGTTAATGGCCAGAGTGAAGATCTGTCTTAGCTGTCCACTTTTACTGTAATTGAATCGCTTAAGATGGATGTTAATAACATGTTGATCTGCTGGGATGTAATGTTGAGTACAGTTTGCCTTTGATTTTCCTCCAACCAAGAAACAGGTTTTTGTTTGTCTTGTTAGAGCATTGGGATTGGTTAGCCTGTATACCATGTTATTTTTGTACCATACAACCCTATAATGATTGTCAGGTATTTTTGTTCAATTCTTTTGTTGTTCAAATGAGTTAAACAGAATTTCTTTTAGAATATTAGTGCTATTTCTTAAGCCCCACAATTATTTTTCAAATCACTGCAAAACCTTAAACCATCTCATTTTATGCAGACAGCATTTTTTTTCTTTTCCCAAGTGTGTCCTGCCTGCATGCATCGAGCTTTTCAATAGCCTCTCTGACACCTGGGGAGCATCTCTGAATTTTAAACAGGACCGAGTGAGTTCACTGGAAGAGATTGGAAGAGCAAAAAAAAAAGAGGAATACAGGGAAAGTATTTGTTTTGACAAAGTAGTAAAAAAAAGAGAACTGATTAAATATGTCAAGGCATCAGATATTTGTTCCAGAAATATTTAACAAAACCCTTGATGAGAACAACTGTTCAATTTTATTTTGCATGATAAAGGTTAAGAAAATCACACAAAGATGGAAACAAATGAGCCAAGAATTTAGTAGTACTGAAAGTAAAAAAATCCACCATCTATCCATGCACTCATCCTTGATTTTCCATTTCATTAAATCAAAGTTTTCAAACGGATGTCAGATTCTGTCATTTTTGTGAAAATGCTGTTAATCCATTACACGAAGAGGAAATGTAATGGAACTGCACACCGAACATAGTGATTCTGGGCACACATTTTGACTTGTAGCACACTATTCATTAGGTTATGTTGGCCCATACAAACAATTATGACCGGATAGTTTCTTTAATTACATGCTGATCAATTTACACTGTTATTTATAATACAGCTATGTGAATATTTGTGAAGCTTGTTTTAAAGCTGTTCTTCCGCATCCAAACCTGATTCTTCATGAGAATTAATTTAAATTAGAGAACTAGTTTTGTCTCAGTTCTGTCTATGCTGAATCTCCATAGAAAGACTAGCAACTAACAACATTTGACAGATTGACAAGCTCTGATTAGTACGTTTTCTTGCATTGCTCTAAAGTCAGCCTTTCCCAGCATGCCACATCTTGTTTTACTGTCTGCTATGTGTTATTGTGTTGCAATAACACTGCTGATCTATGTAAACAAGATTTTCCTGGAATAGGTCATGTAATTGCTGCAATGCTGGAGTCTTTGCGCTATATAACACAACAGTAGATTAGGTTTGAGTTTTATCTCCCTTGTTTTGTGTGCAGAGAAGCTCTCAATCCTCATGCAACATTTTTTTATGAGATTTAATTTAGACTCAATTACTTATACATAAAATGTATGTTATATTATAAAATGCATTTTATTTATGTTAATGTTCATTAATTTTAATTTGAATGGGGGGGGGGGGGGGTAGTACAAAATATTTTAACACTGCATTGAAAAATAAAACTAATTATTATTTTCATGTTGGTAAGTGTCAGGGTCTTGGCAAGGGAAGAACTCAGGTGCAGACAGGGATTCTCAAACAAAGGGTTTATTACAAAAAGGGGAAAACAAAACCCACGAGGGGGAAAACACGGAGCAAGGTAAAGACTAAATAACTAAAACAGGACTGGACTAACAAGATAAACAAGGACTCTAAATACTAGCTATAAACAAACACTCACGGTAATACAAACACTTCTTAAGGAACAATCACAGAGTGGAACACACACAAATCACATCAGAGGTACAATGACAATGACAATGAACCGACGCAAGACAGAGCACACTAGGAGATCTAAATAGGGGTACTAATCAAGACACGACAGGTGTTACAGATAGGACAATCAAGACACGACTAGGATAACAAGGGGGGCGGGGCAAGGGAACGAGACAACACAAGCACATGGCCCAAAGAAAAGGCCATGCGCTTGTACACAAAACATGGGTCTGTCATGATCCTGCCTCAAGACTAGGAAAAATCAAGGACACGAGGGCAGAATCATGACAGAACCCCTCCCTTAAGGAGCGGCTTCCAGACGCTCCTCAAGGGAACATCAAACACGGGACATGACTGACATGACAGACTGGGACACAGACACAAACCAACAGGACATGACAAATAATAACAAAGGCAGACATGAATACACGACGGCAGGGTTAGGGTGACAAATCAAAAAAAACAAACAGGGAAGGGGAGGAGGCGGGACCACAAAGTTCATGGGGGACAGACCAGGGTGAGTGGGTGGGGCAGGAGTTTTAGGAGGGTAGGACGAAGGCTGACGACGGGGGGTACGGGCAGGTCTGGGTGGTGAGGGGCGGGGAGGGGTCTCGGGACTACTGACGGGGGACATGACAGGAGCAGACAAGGGACGCGGGGCAACAACATCTACTGGACACGGGGCAACATCTACTGGACACGGGGCGACAACATCTACTGGACACGGGGGGACAACATCTACGGGACACGGGGCCACATCCACAGGACACATGACTACATCAGCAGGACACGGGGCTACACTCACGGGACACGGGGAGACGACATCTACGGGACATGGGACCACATTAACGGGACACGGGGCCACATCAACGGGACACGGGGCCACATCAACGGGACACATCAACGGGACACGGGGCCACATCAACGGGACACATGACTACATCAGCAAGACACGGGGCAACACTCACGGGACACGGGGAGACGACATCTACGGGACACGGGGAGACGACATCTACGGGACACGGGGCCACATCAACGGGACACATGACTACATCAACAGGACACGGGGCCACATCAACAGGACACGGGGCCACATCAACAGGACACGGGGAGACAACGGCTGGACACTTAGGACTTCTGGGGACAGGGTCAGGGGACAAAACAGGACTGACGGGGACTTCTAGGATTTGGACAAGACGGGACAAATAATCAGAAAAGGCTTTAGCAGCCAGGACAATTGGCATCTCCTTACGAGATGAGACAGACTGTACAAGAGTCTTTGCTGCAGAGTCGGCCGCGGCTCTCTCCTCCGCTCTCACGACTGCAGACTTGAATACGGCTTTCTTCTTTGCCGGCTCGGGCACGCCAGCGCTGCTCGCTGCTGGCTCGGGCACGCTCACCGCTGCTGGCTCGGGCACGCCAGCTCTCGACGCTGCTGGCTCGGGCACGCCAGCTCTCGACGCTGCTGGCTCGGGCACGCCAGCTCTCGACGCTGCTGGCTCGGGCACGCCAGCTCTCGACGCTGCTGGCTCGGGCACGCCAGCTCTCGACGCTGCTGGCTCGGGCACGCCAGCTCTCGACGCTGCTGGCTCGGGCACGCCAGCTCTCGACGCTGCTGGCTCGGGCACGCCAGCTCTCGACGCTGCTGGCTCGGGCACGCCAGCTCTCGACGCTGCTGGCACGGGCACGCCAGCTCTCGACGCTGCTGGCACGCCAGCTCTCGACGCTGCTGGCACGGGCACGCCAGCTCTCGACGCTGCTGGCACGGGCACGCCAGCTCTCGACGCTGCTGGCACGGGCACGCCAGCTCTCGACGCTGCTGGCACGGGCACGCCAGCTCTCGACGCTGCTGGCACGGGCATCCAGCATTGCCTCCTGTCCGCTGAGTTCCATTCTGGTCGGTTCATTCTGTCAGGGTCTTGGCAAGGGAGGAACTCAGGTGCAGACAGGGATTCTCAAACAAAGGGTTTATTACAAAAAGGGGAAAACAAAACCCACGAGGGGGAAAACACGGAGCAAGGTAAAGACTAAATAACTAAAACAGGACTGGACTAACAAGATAAACAAGGACTCTAAATACTAGCTATAAACAAACACTCACGGTAATACAAACACTTCTTAAGGAACAATCACAGAGTGGAACACACACAAATCACATCAGAGGGACAATGACAATGAACCGACGCAAGACAGAGCACACTAGGAGATCTAAATAGGGGTACTAATCAAGACACGACAGGTGTTACAGATAGGACAATCAAGACACGACTAGGTTAACAAGGGGGGCGGGGCAAGGGAACGAGACAACACAAGCACATGGCCCAAAGAAAAGGCCATGCGCTTGTACACAAAACATGGGTCTGTCATGATCCTGCCTCAAGACTAGGAAAAATCAAGGACACGAGGGCAGAATCATGACAGTAAGTGCCTAGTCTAAATACATTCATAACAAAACATTCAAAACTTAAACCATCACTATATTTTAATGTACAGTATAAAAAATGACATATCTGTTAAAATGTAAACATTGTTAAATTATTAATATTATTATTTTTTTAATAACTTTGCCTCTGCCATCATCTAATACTCACTTAATATAATGTAAAAAATTGTATGGGAACAAAATCCACAATCTAACTAAATATCTAATATCAGCTGATATACATCAAATATTGAACAATACAAGTGTCAGTTATATTATACATTATAAACTTCAAAGGATACTATAAAATGTATCATAGATACATACTGTGTAACAGGCAAGGGAAAAGAAGACTATATTCTTAAATGTGTATTATAGTTGCAGATTGTATCTAATGTAACCTGTCATTCATGATAAATATTGGTCTGTCAAATGACTTAGTAAAAAATATTTGCTTTGGTTGACCCCCTGTCCATCACACCTGTGCCCAGTCTGGTTATCTGGCATGAGTCACTTAGTAGACCTTCCCTTGGATCTGCACCTACTGGCACAGGACACTTCTGCTGTTCTCTGCTAACAGCTTGCTTTGTAAACAACAGACCATATTTCTGAGAACTCGGTGGAAATGGCCTGCTGAGTATCCAATTATAAGTTCATTGGAGAGACCCCTGATGGGGTATCATCACCGTGGGTGATTGTAGGGACATGAAATTGATCCTGCTCAGGTCTGTAAGAATCTTCAGCTATTATCTTCCTTTTTTTCTGTCACTTTAAATGCATTTTTCACTGATTCAGTCTATACAAACTGGTGGAAAGCTGTTTGTAATCTCCATTTGTAGGGTCTTAATATCACATTTAGAGATTAATCTAGAAACTACATGCATCTTGGATTTAGTGCAAGAGTTGTTTTGAGTTCAAGCAAATGCATGCGCAAAATGTCCTCAAAGGGAGATTTTGGCACAAATTTGTCAGCAAACTATTTCAATGTGCACACATGGACACAAAAATGCAGTGTTTTAAAATTATGTTTGCCAAGTCCACAGTTACAACATCAACATCACTGTAATGTATTATCCCCCCTTGTGTGTGCATGCTGTCATTAAAGACTTAGTTTTCTTCCTTTACCATTTTTTATTCTGTCCTGTCTGTCTGTTTTAAGTCTGCTGAGATTATCCTCAGTTCCCCTCTCTCAGTATTCACTGGAGTCGATCCATTCAAGCTGGGGCTCTAATCATTCGTAATGATTTCCTGTTGCTGTTGTGTGGAGAGACAAAGTAAACGCCATACCTGAAGCAGATATTTTCAATACAATACTTCCTTTCTAGTTTTCATCCCTCTTTCTATTCTTCTTTGTCAATTTATCTCTATGAGTCATAGATGAGCTTTTAGAACAATTTGTATCATGTCATATAATTTGAAATCATTTACATTTCCATAAAAAAATCACAACCATGATGATATTACGACCAGAAGTACAGTGCCCCTTAGGTGACTTGGTGGGTTCACTTAGTTTTGCCGTGACCACGACATAATAACTTGTGGGAATGTGATAATATGTCATGGCCATGAGATATTAATTTATGAGAACGTCATATTAACTCGTGGGAATGTGTTATTATGTCGTGGCCACGAGATCATTTTATCGAGGTAACAACATCCTTATGTCGTGGCCTCGAGATGTTATGTTGAGGGAACGACATCCATTTCTCGTGGCCACGACTTCTTATGTTTATGGAATGACAAAATTTTTCTTGTGGCCACGTGTTCAATGTAAATAATCCTGCGTAACCTCAGAAGTCCAGGATTATGATGGATTCATTCATATTTTATTTTGAAGTAAGAAATTACCATATTATTAAATTATTATATTAGCCATAGGCCTAGGCTACCGGGCTGTATTCCATTTGATCGTCAGCATTCAAATGAAGTTTGTCATAAATAAATGTTACATAAAGTGCATAAAATAAAATATAAAATATAAAAAACATTTTTATCCATCCTACAGTCTTGTAAATCCATTAACTGATAGTCTTTTCCCCGTAATATTTGTATATAATTAAATATTATTATTATGTTATTATTGGTTATGTTTTTATATTCATTTAGATTTATTTTATCCCTTAATTTCGATCTCTTTACTTAACATTCGGAATACTTTTGTAAATAATAGCCTACTTCACGTAGTTTAATTTGTAAATGAAAACACAACATGCTCATTTATCATAACACATAGGCATAAATACAATCATAAAGTCAAAACATTATTGGCATAATTGTTAGATAAATGATAAATGAGCATGTTGTGTGCAAATGAAACTACATGAATGATTAATTCCCCAACGAAAAGCTATAGTATTTATAATTATGTTCTATTAATTAGCATTAATAAAATCAGCTTAGGGGCACCGTACAGAAGCACAGTTGCAAGTGTGATATTGCCTTTATGCAACACTTTAATAAACAAGAAGTTATTATTAACTTATATATTATAATATTCAAATATAGCCATTTATCTTAATTTACATACTTCTGACAAAGAAAATATTTCCAACCAAAGTCAAAGCAGAATGAACCTTTATTCATCTTTGAGCAACTCTGAATGAATCAGTGTTTTTGAGCGAATCGATTCAGATGATTCAGTTATTCAATGATTTATTCATAAACACATCCAAAATCTCCCAGGCACACAGTAGATGCAAAACAATACATGAACAGGACAGTATGTCTGAATTCACAGTATTGTGAGTAGGGATGACCTGCTATTTCTGGCAAGAATCTGAAGTATGCATTCATTTGACACTTTACTATCCCACAAGGCCACGGGAGAGGATTTGTGAATAGCAGTTAGCGCAGTTAGCAGTAGAAGCAACAACGCAACTGATGCTGGTAGACATGATGAATGTAGTACATCCAGAATGCATTCTTACTATATAGAACATACTTTTTTAATGGTCACTAGGTAATTACTCTCTGGATAGGCACTTCTTTTGAATGAGTGTTTTGGATGCAGCCACTCATTTGTTTTGTTGTAGAATAAAGCAGTATTTTGAATGTAACAATTCGGTTGAGTGACTGATTCAGTGATTTACTCATAAATGTAGTCTCTTAATGCCACCTACTGATGTATCACTGAAAGCTTGATTAAGATATTTCTTATTTACTTTCATTTATTCAGTTGCCTTCTTACTGCTGTACACAATAAAGCCTACAATTCTGACTTGTTAATCATAAACGTAACTTTTAATTCATATCCTAAAGGCACATCAGTTTAATTAAGCAGCATAAATCTAATGGACCTAGTCCAAACAAAATGTGTGCTGGTTGCAAACCTCTACTGAATAGTGTTAGGTCTCTCGTCTCTCTGCTGTCAGAGCAATTTTGCTCTGAATTGCTCTCTCCTCTCTGGAGGCTGCAGTACGGCTGGAATTGCAGACAGATTTAAGACGTTGAAGGGCAAATGCAGCACATCTGTCAACACGCAGATGTCATGTGAACATGATCCACTTATAGGGCACTACAGCCTGCCTTCCAAAGAGATAAATTATGTATGTTTTTAATGCATCATCCTAATACTCAGACAAATATGCATCAGCTTAATCATTTTAGATAATTTTAGTCAGATTCTTTATATCACAGCTGTTTTTCCATTTCCATTTTCTTCTTCTTATTTTCTCTCTCTCTCTCTCTCTCTCTCTCTCTCTCGCTCCAGAGTGATGAAGAAGACACTGGTTGAGGAGGGCAGTCGGTCTGTTCTGCTGTCGCGGCAGCACAGGTTTAATGAGCGCTGCTGCATCCGCTGCTGTTCTCCCTTCACTTTCCTGCTCAACCCAAAACGTTGCTGCCTGGACTGTTGCTACAACATCTGCAAGGGCTGCTGCACATATAGTAAGAAGGACAAAGGTTGGCTGTGCTCCGCCTGCCAGAAGACCAGGTCAGTATTGCCATGCTAAAAAGAGCTGTTGTGGTTTGGAGACCGAGTGAGCGTGAGCTCCGTCAGGGGGCTTTAGTGGGACACACATGCAGGTTAAAGCATCATGATGCCTCTGGTAGTTTTCAGGGTTTAAAAACTAGGGGTGCATGATAAATTGGTGCTTTATCAGTTAGTTAGTTGATATCAGAATTTTTTTAATTGACCGTATCAGTCAGTATTGGATAATTCATTATACATGCTAATTTCTCATTCAATATATATATATATTTTTTACATTTAGATTAACGTGTCTAATTCCATGTCTCAGTTGAAGTGAATCTTAAAAATACTAATAATTTAGTAACAGTTAACTTTTGCAAATCTAATAAGGAATATCATTTTTTCAATGTGTACATTATAATGTTGTGATGCCTAAATTCACTTTATTTCAGTTTTTAACGGCATATTTTATTTCGACAGAATACTATAGAATAATCAGTCAGAATTTTATCAGACAGAATATAGAATATAGAACGAAATAAATAAAGTTTATAATAAGTAAATAAAAAAAAAACATATATGAATTGGTAAAAAATAATTTTAAGTATTTTTATACAGTAAAAAAGAAAGTACAGTTAATTTACATGAAACTAACAAAAGACATCCTGAGGGGTTCAGAACTGGATCTGTAAATGGACTGTTTGTTTTACTGTGAAAATGTGCTCGTGTTTATGTTCATGAGTTGTGTCTCTCTATTTTAAAGCACCTTTTTGTAGCACCCAGTAGTCATTTGAGCATCAGTGTCTGTATGGCTGCGGATTTGTTTACACACATGGTTTAATGAAAGAGAGTGCAATAACCCTCCTGGTGAGGGTTCAGATAGCACTGTGAAGGCTTCTGCAGTCATCAAAATAATTACGTATAATACAAGTATAGAGCACGACATGACATTTATTGCTCTCAAAGGCCTTTGTAAATGTCGCAGAGTGCTGTAGGTCAGAATATTACTGAACCAAGACTGAAGACAATTTTGCTCTTCATACATGCACACTAATTTACAAATGTCTGCAAACATATAAATGACTTAACCCCGCCTTCATTTTAGGCTTAACTCATTTGATTTTGCTAACCAGTGAAGTCAGAGTCAAATTTTGGGTGACTGCCTTATTTTGCTGTTTCTACAGATGTGATATGAATGTGCTGTGATATCATTTTTAATGAAACCCAAGAGCTTTACACTTCCCACACTGTGCATGGAAGGTTACTATGTCCTACAAAAGTCCTGCATTTCTGTACAAAATATTGTTGTAGTTATTTTTTTTTTTAACTTATAGAAGGATTATTTATTTTCTTTCCTATCTTATACATACACACTCACACTTAAACAGAGTGTGCGTGTGTATGTATAAGTATTATTTGATATTATAAATATTATTATGTATAAATATTATTTGCCCTTTATATGCAATCTTATATGTTCTCAGCAGGCAGTTCCTCTGAAAAAACACATGCTCTAAATGCTCTATCTACTATGACCTTTCTTTGTATATACTGTTTGTTTGTGTGTGTGCTTGATTATAGAACCTTGTGTCTATGATTATAGGACAAATGTAATGGTCTTCATAAACATATGTTCTGTATTTATGTTGTCAAAGGTTTTAATCAGTGTAATGTAAACAGAAACTCAGGAACGCTCTTAAATAAACATTATAATGTGGCCTTGTTCTTGCATTTCCAGGCTACTGAAGACCCAGTCACTGGAATGGTTCTACAATAATGTGAGAAGGCGTTTTAAACAGTTTGGCAGTGCCAAAGTATTAAAGAACCTCTACAAGAGGCATGCAGCTGAACATGGATCGCTAACAGAGCTTACAGGTACTTGCCGTCTGGACTATTATATGACCTTTCTTGAAAATTCACAAAATTTTTCATGCATTTTGGTATATGCTTTGGAGGTAAAAGAGCTGGTTTGTAAAAGTTGCTCCATTTCAAATGACATCTGCGTTCAGTGCATATGTCAGTTTTAGATTGTCCTTCACTATGTCTTTTTCACAGCTTATGGTTGCATGTGCACGCATGTATTTAGCACTAATTCATGAGGGTTAAGGAAAGAGCAGACGGGGTTCATCTGGTCTGACTTGCCTCCTCTGTATCCAATTTAACAGCAGCAGGATTTCTTAGAATTATTCATGTTTATGGAGGAAGGGTCAATGTGATTATGATTATCGTTATTTCGTTATTTATTTAAATAACGAATCAAAATCAAGCATATACACATAATTCTACACACTAACGAATTATTACAATAACAGTTAAATAATTTATTCACTTAAATAAAATGACTGAATAAAAATGACTGAATATTACAGTTTACTGGTGTACAGAAAGATATAATACAGAAATTTCCTGCTCCCTGTGCACTGGAAAGTCAAAAGGATACAGTGCATTTTTACAGTAAAACAATTTACTGTAAAGATACAGCCAGAAGGTAGTAGCCAGATGTATACTGCTAATTCACAATTTTTTTTTACTGTGCACCCTTGTTTGGAAGTTTAAAAAAAATCTAAATTATAATTTTTTCCCTCCACGCCAGTTTGAAGCTCCTTAGCTTGTAATGAGTTATGGTCTATGTCCAGCCTCCATTTCAGTTTTGCTGTGGTCTGTGAGCAGAGACCGTCTTCTCCCTGAAGAGGAAAGCAGTTTAGAGCAAGGCCGATGCCACATTAACTATGGATGACCATGACTGTGGATGTTTGTCACCTCGGCAGACGCCTGTAACCTCTGAAAAACAATAGCTCTCTGTGGAGGAGAGTAAAACCATTACAGTGACAATGAAATATAAAGAGCTTTGGCCACAAAACTCACCGCACTGTGGTCAGGCTTTTGGAAATTTAATGCAGAGAAAAGCTTGGAGATAATCTGTTTGAGTTTAACGTGAGACTAAGAAATGGAGCAATAAGCTTATAGCATTATAGGATAGGTTTTTAAGCTGCAACATCAGTCTTCAGATTATCTCATAGAAAAATCTAGATTCATAACATTACTTTGATTTGCTCTCTTCGGCAGAGTGTAGGCGCAAGCACTGGCTTGAATGTAAAGGGCAGGTGTCTTAATAGAGGGACTTCAGAGGAAGACTGACCTTCATTGGCTTGAGGGGAGCACTTTAAATGGCTGTATGTAGAGCTGAGGCCATACTGATATGTCAGTATTTACCAATCAAATGATTTGTCAACCGATAGAGAGAGAAAACCGTTGACACCAAAATAAAATCATGTGTCAGAACCGGAAGGGCTGTTGAATCTCTCAGTTTATCTCAGGAACAGTTTGTCAGTAACACAAACAACAACAGAAATGTTGATGCATATGGTTTTACTTGTTTTTTTTCTCATTTAATATTGAGCCAAGCTGTCTATTCCACTCTCGTCCTACCTTATCACTCGTAAGAATATTATTTGAATAATGGATAAAAGATCATTAGGAAAAACATTTTATAAAAAGTTGATGCCCCCAGAAATCGAGGCATTAAGTATTTCTTCATGGCATGCAACATACACACACACTTACTGAAGTTATGCATCCTCTGCAACTGAAAATGGATAGATTATAAAGCATTGGAAAGTTTCTGACTAAATCAGCTGTAACATTTTTTTGGACCAACAGAGGGGAGCACTTATGAGGAGAGTGTCTGCAATGAGAGTAGTATGTATGAGAGCGACTCCACGTTTTACAGGCAAAGTGAAGGTTTGTGATCAAATAATTATTTAGGGTTTTGTTACTGAATATCAGTAGTTTTGATTTTATGAGTTGACATTTTAAAACACTTGACAATGATATGGCAATTTTCAGCTATTTTCTTTGATTTATTATGTGTCTCTCCAGAGCACAGCATGGCTGAGACTATTAATGTGGCACAGCGGGTGGCAGAAGAGGCCATAGATGAGGCTATTGCTAAAGCTGAGAGCCAGACTGGCAGTCAAGTAAGACTTTCCATTAATAAGTACAAGATTATTCCTTCAGGGCAGCTATTTGACATTTGCTTTGTAGGAGAAGGAGAAAGAAGCTCATTATTTGCGAGAGAACAGAAGAGAGCTGATAGAGGAATTGACCACAACTATAGTACAAAAAGTGAGTAATAAGTGACAGCAATGACCTTTCATGAATGTAGAGTTTTGAAATTGCGTAGGTTTTTATTTCAATTAAATGCTATAATTTCTATTAATCAAAGAGTCCTGTTAAGATTTCCACAAAAATATGTATAAAAAGAAATGTTTCTTGAACACCAAATCAGCGTATTAGAATGATTTGTGAAGGGTCATGTGACATCTGAATGTATACAGATCTTGGTATTTGTATATATTTACAGTCTTGGTTTACATCTAAAATACAATGAAGAATTGTATTATTTAACATATTTTGAATAGGAATATATGTGTTGATATATTATAAAATGTAAATGTATAAACATTTTTGCTATAAATAATTTTCAATTATTATATTAATTTTAAAATGTCATATTATTATTTATACATTGAATAAATGACAATGTTTGCATAAAAGTATTATATTGGAATATTTAAACATTAGATTGTCCGCCGGAAAAAGGATCAACAGACTGAAGAGAACAGTGATCGAATCTCTCCTGATCAAACCCAGAGTGCCTTTGACGCTCCTCTCTGGGTACAGTGGCTTTTTATTTCTTTTAAAGACTGAATCACCTGCAATTTTGCAATGTTTTTTGTATTGTTCTGTTGCTTCAATGTTTGCTGAATGAAACATTTCCTCTTACCTCAGAAGTCTCGCTCAGCTTTCTGTCTCATGACTGATGAGAAAACAGACCACCATGCTAACACTGGGTCAAGACCTTCATCCTCTATAAGTCATACTCTGGAAACAATGGAAGAAACGATGCCTGTCCAGGTCATGCCTAGCTGGAGGAGTGTCGACCGACTGGACAATTCCAGTTAGATCCTTGACTTAAATCCATTTGATTCTGAATCACAGTTAATTGACTTCTCTTGTTTATGAGAGAGAGATTTTAAATTATTTTAACATTTGAAACTGTTAACTACCTTCATTTATATACTGTATATATAAATTAATATATATGTGTGTGTGTGTGTTTAAATGCTGTGTATGTGTCTTTAGTGTTACAGAGTCCTGATGGTAACTGGATTGCTTATCAGAGCAACCTGCTCTCTCGACCAGGCCTTTTAACTAAGCGCAAAAGTCTGGTCTACAGCGTCTTGGAAAGGGAGTCTGATGTGGTGTCAGCTTACGATGAGATGGGCTCAGAAACAGAGCCTGAAGCTAATGGGGTCTGGGGCGTTGCACTGGATGAGTTTCGGCGTAAAATGTCGGCCAATAAGCAGTTGGGTTACCAAGAGTCCTACAGCCATCAAGCAACCTTGCCTTTAAATGCAAAAGCACAACACCTCACTGCACACACCTTGAATGCTGATGCTGAGAACTCCTCAGGACAGGAAGGGACGCTACCCCAGTCCCCGAAAACTCTGCTGCCCTTCTTGAAGAGAAAAGTGCCACTAGAACACAGACGACCCTCATCCGCCCGTTGTGCGAATATCATGGATATCAGTTTCAATCCAGGAGGCGCTGAAAGCAGCGAGGATGGCCTAGAGGACAACAGTGTCAAAAGGTCAAGGCGAAGGAGGAAAAATAAAAGAGAGGAGGCAGAGTGGAAAGGACAGTCGGTAACAAAAATTATATCTGAAAATGTTTATTGTATTAGGTTCAGTTTATACCCGTTATTACACTTTTATTAAGTTCTGAACCTATAAAAATAAAATAATATGAGTTATTTTATTGTATCAGTATAATTTTTTTTCTACATTTCATGACTCTGATTATATTTTGGCAGGATTCCAGTAGCCACGTCTTGGATGATCTGATGAAGAGGCGTCATGTGAAACAAGGCACTTCAGACACTTCAGACACTGCGACCCCTGACATCTTGAGCTCTGGGGCCGTGACCCCTGATCCATTTGGACTTGGTCTCAATTCTCCCAGCAATTACAATCATGCGGCCCTTGGTGTAGTTGGATCTTTAGATCAGGAGTTGACTTCCAAATTGAAAGAGCTGACCAGTCAAGTCAGAGAAACACAACTCTCCTCCACTGAGGATGAACTGGACAGGTTTGAGTATCAACTGGGGAATGAAGAAAATAAGACAAACGCAAAAGTGGGAGATAAATTCATGGGAGATGGTTCAATAAAGTTTGAGTCCGATTCAAATGAAATGTCAGATGAAAATGAATCTACAAATCAAGTGAGATCAAGTGAGATATTGAAAGATGACCTGACTTCCATACTGAGAGAGTTGACCAGTCAGGCCAGCGAGACACTGCTTTCCTCAACTGAAGATGAACTGGACAGGTCTGAGTATCAAACTGAAACCAAGGGTATAAATCAGCCATTAAGAACTGAGCTGCAGGTGGTACATGACAGGACAGATGGAACCAACATTATAAAATATCATGAGAAAACCCAAAACCATGCTGAGAAATCAGAAGACAGTAGATCAGAGAAAAGGCAAAAGGACACTGTGGCAAAGCAGGACATTAGTGAGCAAAAGAACACGGGTGAGTCAGAAGAAATGAGCTCTGTGAGCCCAAAACAGACACTTGCTGAGACAGATACACAAAATGAGATAGCTAGAGAGAGAGTTGAAGAGACAAAGAACGAGCAAGAGGTTCAGACTGAAAAAGCTGAAATAAAAGATATAAAAGGAAATGCAGTTGAAGGTCAGCAGAGCAGAGCTCAAAATACAGAGACGGTTGATCAAATTGAGGAGCTGGGAGAGGTCTTATCCAGTGAACTGGCTTTGAGTAGATTGATAAGTGAAGATGGAAAGATGGAATTTGATAGGATAATTAATACTGCAGTGAAGGCTTCAGATGATATGGAAGAACTCACAGAAGCTTATACTTGTGAGGGGGTATTTTTAGACAAAGAGAGAAGTGAGGGAGAGAAACATAAGGTGATTGAAGAAGACAAGAATTTAAGTGTACAGGAAATGGATGACAAGACCATATCTGAGGGGTGCTTTGTTGGTGGAAAAGCGAAGAAGTTGCAGGAAAAAGAAATGAAGGTAGCTGGCAAGATCAATGAAGTTGTGGCACTAAAGAGAAACACTAATGATACCGAGAAGACAGAAGACAAACAATGCAGAAAATCATCAGAAGAGAAAATTCTAAAGAAGTACAGCAACAGTCGAGGTGATTTGATTGAAAAAAGGGAGAAACAGAGGAACCCCATGACTCAGCACAGCGCCCCACATGGTCAGGAGCAGTATCTGTCACCAGAGGAGATCTACAAGGTAACTACTAACAACAGTATGTACACTAAACACTACTGGCTGCAGTAACCTTAGTTGCTTGCGACTAACATGCTTTTATTTAACCTTCTTAACCTGTTTCTCTGAAGCTCTTCTTTATTTCTTATCTTTGTCTTTGTCTTCTGCCTCTTTTTGATCTTTGTTAGGATGCACACATGCTGGACATAGAGAAAAACCTACATTTAATCTCCAATATACTGCAACAGGTGATGATTGTATGCTAATATAGACAGTTTGCTCTTATTGATGCTCGTTATTTATTATATTTCACATTCTATTAGAGCGCAATTAATCAATAAATAATCATGATTATGATAATGGCTGCCACATAAAATATGTGTATTATAGTTCAATTCAGGTCAAAGTTTTTTTTTTTTCCTTCACAGCATTAACCCAATCACAGATATGTTGGTTGAGCAGATTGAGCACACACAATGGCCAGTCAGAGGTGCTTTAATCCACTCAGTGGCACTCTAAATGGCAGATTTGTTTCCTATACAAGCTGACTGATGTCTGCACACTTGCAAATCCTCTCATTATGACCTACAGAATATAGGCACAATGTAAATAAGTATGGGAGCCCATTTCTGCTTCATTATATATATATATGTATGTCATAATTATGAGATAAAAGTTGAAATCATAACCTAATCTGTCAAAAATGAGATGGTATATAATCATTTTGATTCTTTAAATTTCGTGATTATGACTTTTTATCTTCTAATTGTGACTTTTTATGTCATAATTAAGATTTAACAAAGCATTATTTTCTTCCTTATGTGGTTGGGAATGGGTTTCCATAAATAATAATTCAGTTTCTCAGCCTGGTCTAGACGTATTGTTTACATAAAGAATATGGCATGCAGTTGGCCCATCCAAAAAATATTTTAATGCAAATTTTATTCATTAAATCAGTTATAATAGTTTTGCTAATTCAGGTGTTACTGACCCCATTAATGTGAAAGTTAATGTGTAAAGTTACAGTACTTTCCTTTGTCTTTTTATCGTAAATAGAAGTACTCGGCCACATCACTGCGCAGCATCACCACAGAAGTGCTAAAAGTACTGAACGCTACAGAGGATCTGATTCACGGATCTGCCGGAGACGGACAGTGCCAGTCAGACCACAGTGACGTCTCAGTAATTCCCCCTGCCGAGGCCAGAAGACTGGATGAGCAGCTCAGCGGACTTGAGGAGAATGTGTGGATTCTTTCGGAGATTAACATGTCTCATGCCACTGGGCATTTATGAGCTACTTCTCAATTTATTCTCATTCATTTCGCTGTGTGCAGGTATATGTGGCGGCAGGTACAGTGTACGGGCTTGAGGCTGAACTGGGGGATCTGGAGGAGTGTGCACGCAGCATCAGTGGATCCACCACTGAAAGAGATCTGTCACATCTGGAGGACCAGGTGGCTTCTGCAGCAGCTCAGGTGCAGCAGTCTGAGCTCCAGGTGTGTTCGACCTGGACGCTGTGCTCTCTGTCTTTCTCTCTCTCTCTCGCTTTCTGAATCTCAGCAGCAGCATCTCATAGCTCTGAAGAAGCAGTTAAGCTTGAATTAATGATTAATATATACAAACATTACTAAAACTATTTACATTGTTATCATTAATTGAAATAAAGCTACAATAAAATGTAAATATAAATATTAGATGAAAAACTGAAATTAGAAATGTTGCCTTGGAAACTAATTGAAATTAGGAATTAAGCAATGGAATGACTAAAACTCACAAATAAAGCTAAATAGAAAAAAAAAAACTAATAAAAAGGACAAAAGCACTTAACAAAATTACTAAAACTAAAATTAAATTAAATGTAAATAATAGACGAAAAACTTAAATTAGAAATATTAGAAAATTTGAATTATAATATTAGAATTACTAACTAAAGCTGAAATAGAAACTAATTAAAGCTTAATAAAAATAAAAAGCGAACAATTAAAAGCATATTACAAAATAAAATAAATAAAAAGTATTGATAAACATTGAAATATAAAAATTAATATTGAAATAACATTGAAATATAAAATTTATTTTATACAGGACATACTATATACAACTGTTATTAAGTTATACTATAATATATACTTTATATTATACTGTACATACTGTATAGAACTATGCAAATGCACTATCCGTCCCAAAACTGCCAATAACATTTCACATAACAGTCTTTTTTCGCAAAGCCTTACTGATCACAATAAAACAGTCATTTTCATATCTACTTGCTTTGATCTGTGCTATGTTTTTCCAGGTTTCAGACATTTCCTCAAGAATTGCTGCTCTGAAAAATGCAGGTCTTAATGTAACTCCACAGACCCAGTTTACCAAGGTCAAGGCTACAAAAGCCAAGGTGCTGTCTTCATATTTAACATAATATTTATTCATACACATTTTCTTACATGCTCTTATGTCATAATACTTTTGTTTCAGACACAAACCATTAGCTCATCTCGGAAACTGAGGAGGCGACTGCCAGCGCCTCCAAAACAAGGTAAGATCTACTCATATTCAATACTGACAACTGAAATGTATTTTTTTTAAGTTGTTGCCTGTGTAATTACAGGTGAAATGTTTAATAGTTTTATTATTAAATCCTGCATAAATTATACCCTTCATCTTTAAATGTGCTTCGTTTTTTTCTGTTGCATTACTCAAACGTCTACCATATAAAATAGTTCAAATCTGTAGCTGAAAATGATTTGAATCTCCCGTTTTATCTGTAAATTTCAGATAAAGAAGCATAATGAGGAAAGTGGGAAACATCAGCAAGAATCACCACAAAGTTACATAACTACAAACTACAAAAAAGCCAATGATCACATGTGCCTTGAAGCTCATGGCTCATAGATAATATTTAATGGCCTCCAGATTCAAATAGACTGATGCCATTTTACACAAACAAATGCCTCTTGGATAAGATTGCTTTATTAACTCTCTCCCCTCATAAAAATAATAATGTAAAATAAATAATAAACTAAAATAATGTAATATTATACAGTGATGTGGAGCTTTGTTTTGGCATATTTTACCATTACTGTGAATCAAGCTAATCATTCAATTAAGTCTTCAAAAAAAAAAAAAAAATTGTCAAAATCTATATTTTATGTTCCACAGATTCACAGAGTCTCTCTCTCTCTCTCTCTCTCTCTCTCTCTCTCTCTCTCTCTCTCTATATATATATAGAATCATTTGAATGACCAAATATTTGGAGGATTAATCTTTCTAAATTATGATTTATGTCAGGAATAGTGTAGATCATTCGATGCCATGTGTCACATTCATGCAGAACTTTAAACTCGCTGATAATATACATTAATGTGTTAGATTTTATTATAAATAAACTATTGGATAGACATTTGATTGATTGTAAAGTGTAAATTATCTATATAAATGAATGGATTTCTTTGTTTGATTATATTTCAATTATAGTACATTTTTGTCCACAGAGTTTTGTTGTTATTGTTTTTGTTGAATTGAGTTGTTCTGATTACATAACCTGAGCTATTTATGGTATTCATTTATTGAAATCATCAATATAACATTTCAGTTGTTGAGATCTATTTTTCTGTTTGAGAGTATTTCCAATATACAAATAAAACTATATATTACAATTACAAAGCACAGATATTATTAGGACAAAACTGAGACGTGTACAGTTACCATTGCAATTTAGCAATTTATGACCTTACTGTGTTCAAGTAGTGCTACTACTATGTATATATATATATATATACACATATATACAGTATGTGTGTAGTGGGTGTTAGATCAACTCATTGTACCATATCTCAGTATTTCTCTGATTAGCTGCAAAGTATTCAAGTAAATTTCAAAGAACTGTTGTCAAAGTTTTTAAGAATCTTCTATTTCTGTACTTTAAAATTATCCACATGAATTTGGATGTGTTGCAATCACTTACACAAGTGAATAAAGGTATTCATTTTATTGCAAAAATATATCCTTTAGGCTTCCCTGTTTTACACAGGAAGTTCTGTGAGGCGTCTGCAATACACAGGCTTTAATCACCCATCTGGTTAGAAGAGGGACACCAATGAGGGGACTCCCAGGAACATTATCAGACCCTGGTTTAAAGGGGGCTCTAGAGAGAAATGAAATAAAAGCTTAGTTGTGAAGGTTTTCCCTGAGTGCTGCAATTCCACTGGCATCGCTGGGTTGGAAAAAACATGTATCCACATTGTCTAGATTCACTTTGGTGTGATGGTGCAGTACATCACTCACATTTGTAGTACTCAAGGTCAAACAAATAGCACATTCATCCCAGCATCCAGTGCAACTTCCTCTCAAAAACCGAGGTACTAATTCATAAACCACTGAATTCAGGCTAGTAAATCCTTCCCTGTGGTCCGTCAGAAACAAGCTCTCTCTCCTGTCTGGCACAAGAAAGCTGTCTCTTGGTTCCATCACAGTGAATCGTTCTTTATCCTGTCCCATGGCCTCTACCTCTGCATAAGACGGGAGTCCTGAGCCCCGACAGAATTTCATGGCTGTCCAGTGTGTTGGTCATCTCTAGAGATCAAGAATAAAATCACAACATTTTTAGAGCACCTACAAAAGAAATCTGATCAAATGCTGATTTGGTCCTCAAGAAACATGTCGTCTTATCAGTGTTGAAAACAGTTGTGCTGAAACATTTGAAATAAAAAGTTTAAAAGAAAAGCATTTATTTGAAATAAAAACATAATGAGATCACCCAAACTTTTGTCATATTTTCTCTCCAAACCAGTATTCATTCTTTCTTCTGTGGAACATTCAAAGTATTTTAGACGGTCAGATATTTTAGAAAGGAATCATAAAATATATATTTTTTTATATAACATATCATTGGACACTAAAACAGTTTGGTTACCAACACTCTTCAAATCATCTTATTATATGTTCCAGTTCCACAGATGAAAGAAATTCAAATTTGGAACGACATGAAGGTAGAGCAGTAAATAATGACAGAACTTTTAATTCAAAGTAACATGCAGCACAGAAACCAAGCGTTTTTAATGTTAAACAGTGCAACAGATACAAAGACTGGAAGTGTGTTCTTCAGATGAAAGGTCAATCTTGGATTATGGATTAAGTGTCATGTTGAAAAAGGTTATGGCCTAAGGAAAAAAAGCTGTGCAGGTGTCAATTTTATCTCGGTTTGTAGGGCTCCTATAAATGATCTCAAATGCGACTTCAATTTGAAGCAAGACATAATGAAGAAAAAATCCTCTCAGTGAGCTGCAGGACATACGGTAATAAGACTGATACACACCGCTGGTAGAAAGATTTCTTCTGAATAAAGGTGTGCTGGTGAGTTTGGTGGTGACTGAGGAGGCTGATGTAGGTGATGTTGTAGTTCTACACACTGCCATCACTCCTGTCTGCACTGCTGGAGTGCTGCTTCTAATGACAAGCTGCTTCTGTCGCAGCTCTGGTTCTTTATCTTAAAATACTACTAGAATAAGTTAGTAAAAATGGGAGACCGTGGAATGGAGAAACAACTCAAGATAAAAGTGGAGGATATGCTGTATCTATTCACCTCAAATAAGCACCCATTCCTGACGATACTGGTCAAAACCACTGGAACATCTGCAGGAGAAACAATATTTGCAACTGTTGAGTCCTGCTTTATCAGTAGACTTGAATTTGAAAGACACTGCACGTAATGTAGCTGACTATTCCAAGTGTATACCTCTGTAGGTGACAGCAGCAGCTACAGCTGAAGCCGATCTGAGCCGTAACACACGTCTCACAGCTGGAGGACTGAAGGCACGCTGATGACAGGAGGAGCAACATTTTAACAGAGATGTGTGAGACGTGGGTACTACTCACAATAAGTGATTAAATGCATTCAAGTCCAACCATGGAAAACAAGAGTCACAGAGGCCTTACATTTACAACACAACATTACATTTGTCTTATCTACGCAGTGCTATTTTCCATAAATTAAACATATTCCATCTGATCTGAATCCAATTCTGTCAGCGGTTTGGACTCACTTGGTAGGGGAAGCATCTCAACAGCAGTCACGTTTGAGAGGAGTGATGTAGCCTACTGAGTAGCAGTCAGCATTTTGTGGATAACGTCTCCTGTGTAGATGAAACCTGAATATAAATTGAATATCAAATACACACTTCTATTCAGTAAGAATGCATACATTGATCAAAAGTGACAATAAAGAAACATAATGCTACACAATTTCCTGTAGCTCAATTGGTAGAGCACTTCGCTATCAAGCACAAGGTTGTGGGTTTGATTCCCTGGGAACACATGATAGGTAAAAATCGATAGCCTGAATGCACCGTAAGTCGCTTTGGATAAAAGCGTCTGCTAAATGCATAAATTTAATTTAATTTTAATTTACAAAAGATTTCTATTTCAAATAATGGTAAAAGTTAAAATATACAGTATGCTACTCGCCTCCTGTAGCTATATGTATTTTCCTTAATGAATGTTCGTAGAAAGGGAAATTGAAGTTCAGATTCACCCTCTATAAGATAAATAAAACCACTAAATTATGTGCACAAAATAAGTAAAAATTTGTAAACACTTTGTAGGTGATTGTATGATTGTACCAAAGTCTGGCAAAGTGTGTTGGAAAGAATTCCATGAACTCTTCCAAAGCCCATTCGTTCAATATTTACCCACAAATATTTGTCTGGACTGTCCGTGGGCCCATAGAATTTGAATGTGTTGTAGATATGATCCATATCTCGCTAATGAAATATACACCTTATTTGAAATATAAACATGACAATGTACAGTATATATAGACAATACATTCATTTATGTTCACCTTAATAGATAAATTGTCATGACTCTGATTTGTCACACCTTCTGGAAAGCGCTCTGAATCCAGTCTGCTGTGCTCTTCATAGCGCTCCAGATCCTGGTTCTGACTGATCTCGTCCACCGGTTTGGATGAGAGCATCAATCTTCTCCATCTCCTACTGTAAAGCTTGAGGTTTACACTAGCATTCTCTTGCTTGGAGTGCCTTTAACAGGTAAAGCAGGAGACCACCGATGAACGAAGATTAATCAAACATTATTATATGCTGTATTTTCTGTGCTACAGCAGTCATTGAATCATTTATAACCTACATGCGTGCCAATTGCTCTCTGATTCAAAATTAATTTCACATAAAATACAATGCACACATTCAGCTCTTTGGAGAACTGAAGAATGTAACATTGACAATGATTTTAAGCAGCTGTTAGTGGATGAAAACGACCTTTGATGCAAATACACACAGTTCTGCATGCTGACAGAGACCGCAGGGTATACAGTGAGCATACATGGGCCAAAAAAAAAAAATCTTCTGCATTCTGCAGGGTAGCTATTTGAGGAGTACAAAACTCTATTATTATATTATTAAAATTATTAATATTCTTTACAATTACACTGCTTCTTCATGACAAAGCCAAGCAATAATATTTCTGTTCTAATCAAAATTAATGAATGCTAATGCCTCTTAGATGATTTATGGGTCAATGACACACACTATTTTTGTCTAGATCTTAAATATATGTTAAATATCCAGTTCATAGAGTCAGGGATTTGAACGCATATTTATATATTTTTGTACTGCTAAAAATATATGCCGTATTTTTCGGATTATAAATCGCACTGGACTATAAATCGCATTTATTTAGAACCAAGAACCAAGAGAAAACTTTACCGTCATCAGCCGCGAGAGGGCGCTATACACTGCTTAGTGTAGAATACAGGAGCACTGAGCAGCATAGAGCGCCCTCTCGCGGCTGTAGACGGTAATGTTTTCACTTTCTCATTTCTCTTGTAGCATGTCAAATTAATTTTGATAAATAAGTCGAACCTGACTATAAGTCGCAGGACCAGCCATACTATGAAAAAAGTGCGACTTATACTCCAGAAAATACGGTAGGTGGTCCATATGAACAGAACTATGAATAACCAGGTATGGAACATTTTATTTCATTTATTGTAAAAGACAATTTGTTTTTGTGTGATGTATAAAAGCCATACTATAAAATAAAAATAATACACAATCAACATAAAATCCGAGGCCAAAGCAGCATTAAAAGCCACTGAATAATAAAAAAATAAGTTTAACCCTGTTCCTGGAGATCTAACTTCCTGCAAAGTTTAGCTCCAACCCTGATCAAACACGGCTTAACCAGCTAATGAAGATCTTCAGGAGCACTAGATCATTACAGGAAGGTGTGCTGAAGCAGGGCTGGAACTTGTTAGATCTACAGGAAAATGTTATAACTGTACCTCTGTTTGGGGGAAGAGAGATTTATTTTTTACATTCAGAAATTATGAAGTAAATAAGTCTTAAATAAATAGGTAACACCTATTGCATGTTTAGACTAAATTAAAACATGCACAAAAAAAAAAAAAAAAAAAAAAAACACTTAACACTGGATGGCAATTCCTATAAGGTAAACTGAACCAAAATAACTGCTTAAATTCCTGAGAAAACATGTGGTTTTGCAGCCAGTTCCATAACCAACTACATTTAATGTCTTTCCTTGTACATTTAAATGAAGGGAGCTGCCAGATAACTGCATGCAACTGATGCGCTTAATGTTCAGCTTCAAACACAACCACACGAGACTGTCCAGTGAAGTGCATATGAGGAGTTCATGAGAGTTTACAATAAAATAATGTGTATTTTGTATACATTAAGCATTTTATATATTATGTTTGTTTATTTCACTTATGTGTATTATAGTAGTCCTACAGTATAACTGTTTGTTCTGTTTGTACTGTTGGTACTGTTGTAAAAAAGGCTAAGACCATACTGCCAGACCTCAGAAGTGACTTTTGAAGATGTGAATGTGCACAAAGGAAGCACAGAAATCTAAAATGCATTTTCTTTTTTTTTTTTACATTTCTAAATAATACAGTATTTAACCACACTCATCATTTCATTTCTGGAGTCAACCATGTCTTCTGAACATTACAGCAGACTTTGTGTCAGCATAAACAGAGCCATATTAAATAGTGGTTTGGCAAAGTTATAAGTGATCTAACAGACATTACAGACATAAAAACGTCAACCTTCCATTTTGATTCATCTGAGCACTTAAAAGTGATTTAGTCCACGCTTGTAGGCCTACTCATATGTCTGAATGTGAGTGTGTATGTGTGTGTGTGTGTGTGTGCTTGTTTGAAAAGGCAGGAAGAGGGAGTGCTGGTTTACCATTAGGAAACCATTAGGTTCCTGTGAGAAACGAGTGGATTAGGGGAGTGTGACATGTCTCAAAGAGCTGAGAAGATTCTCTGACCCTTCGGTTTGGAAGTGTCAGACAGCCCTCTCCTGAATGATGTTAGGTCAGCTCAAGACATAGGGGTTTAATAAAGTGGTTTAAATCCAATGTATTCCAACCAAGCCTCTAATTGCTGAGATTGAATTTAAAAATATATAAAAGGAAGTCTAAAGGTGAATTCAAAATGTTAAAGGTCAAAACCCATTTACAGTCTATGATAAAGTTCTTGTAATTTGCTTAAACTAAATTTTGAGTGCAGTCATATGATGTGCTGTCATATAAATCTGAAGAGCTTTAAATATAGCAGTGTTTACTGATAATATTTTCAGCCTTATAAAGTGAATTCCCAACACTCCAAATAAAATATTAGCACATTAGTAGGCCTCTCTGGCTTGTTATTATGTTGTATGTAAAAGTGTAAATAAATCTATAATGAACAACTAAAGAATAAATGAACAACTCCAGAAAGGCTGCACTTCACACAGGATTTGCATTTGATATGTCGGCAAATCCAATTATATAATTTAATCTGCCTGTGCCATCATGCAAGTTCAACGCAACATCAATGCATTCAAAAACAATACAAAATTAATTTAAAGAATTTATTGTGAGGAAACCGGTAGTTCTATGTGAAATCAGACACTGGGCCCCCCGATATAGCCAAAATGGCATGATCCTAGCAATGATTCAATCAGGCAGGTATTTTAATGCCATATGGCTACTGTTAAAACAAATGGTTGGGGGACTGCAATCATTTCTCAGTACAATAAAGATATACATTAGGTATGATAAGATTTATAAAGATTCTGTCCGAGTTTGAAAGATTTTTTATGTGAAAGTTTTTTATGTGAAAGATGAGTGTCATCTCCATCTGCTGAAAGTAGAATATTCCTGGAGTTGCTGTTTGCTCCTGTAGATGTTAAACCCTGGCAAAAATAGGCAAAAATAATTTTTACAATGCTATATGGATGTGTGCTCTTAAGTATAGTATACTCTATAGTATAGTATAGTCTATAGTATAGAAAAAAATACCCACACTCATATTGCAGTCAAAGTAGCTACGAGAAAAGTTACTATCAAGCATGTCATCTTCAAGTATCCCTGTATATAAACAAGACATTTCATTTTTATCTAATTAAATTGGCCATGTAATGAGCAGTACATACCTTTTTTTTTTATTATTCAGCACAAAAAGGACAGGGACGACAGTACATATCACAAAGACTGTCACTCCCAACCCAGCACCAATACCTACATCTAAACAGCTTTTTTCTTTTTTTTTTTTGGTCATGGTCCTCCTGTACCTGTTATTGATGTGTAACCTGAGAGTCCCAAAATTGTGTCCATACATATGAATGTGTAGCAGTGCCCTCTGCTGTCAGGGGTGAATATCTCACTTAGGATCCTGACAGTGTCTCCCCAGGTGCCCACAGAACTGTCCATATAATAAGTATGGGTCACCATGCTTGGCTTTATGTCACGCCACTTTCATAAAAGGTCTGTTTTTAGTACGATATCAATCACTTATTTAGTGTTCTACTGCAAGTTGATAAACTGCAATACAGCAAACTGTATAAATCACATCAGGAAATTCAGTCTTTTGAATCATTTACCAAAAAGACTTGATTTGATTTAATTATTTATTTGTCAGTGATCTTTTCTCGGTTACATTTTTGCCCGTAGGTGTATCTACTCACTGTATAATTTAAGTGAAAAAACAAAAACAAAACAAGTCTTATTCTGTTACATATACGCAAAAAGACTCCACAAAAAGTATTTTCAGTCGTCATTTCTGATTTATTCACAAACAAAACACCACTACTTAATAAACCTGGATTTAAAATAAGCACAAATGTATTGTTTTCAA